>NC_038045.1:48111126-48711126 GCF_002211085.1 Panicum hallii
ATACACAGCATACTAGGAAAATTTATCCTGTTCACATGGATTATATGTTTAAATTACTTTCTATTTTCACTATCAAAGTTGTTCAAAATTGTCAAATCAAGTAATCCTCTTTACAATACACGTGATAGAACTCATAGAACCAGAAAGATAACAAACAGAACTAAGAAACTATCTGAACAACAGACCCACGTTTGTGAAATAAAAAAAATAGGTTATAACACCCAACCTCATCGAACTTGGTGGCAAAAAGGTTGAGCGAGGTGAGGATGCCACCATTGGGACCAAGGTTGTACTCCTTCATCACGTCCTTGTACCGCACGGTGTCGCGGATATCAATGTTGGCCCCGAATGGCAGTGTCATCACCGCAGGGTCAAGGTTAATGACATAGCCCCTCTTGTTTGAGGCTTGCATATCGCACACCAGCCGGTGCATCAAGGTCGTCTTCCCCGTCCCTGCACGACACCATAGACCAAAACTGTTTGCTCTCAGGTCGGTTGAGGATTCACCACGGGTCGGTTCCACAATTCATGCCACTAAAACTTCAATTAAACTGTGGGCAGGCGAATTCGACGCACCGGCCATGCCGATGACGATGATGATCACGGGCTTCTTCTTGAAATTGGTGCGCCCCGGGCCAATGGAGAGGCCCCCGATGGAGTCCGCGAGCTCCTCGCTCTTCATGCTCCCCTCCTCTGCTTTCCCCTTTCCCTTCGCGTCCGTCTGCACATGCTCGACAGCAAGGGCGCAGAACAGTCACTACCATGACCCTAAATCCAAATCAACAAAGGGAAAAATCATCAAGGGGAGTGTTGGGGGGAGGCGGCGGCGGAGGCGTGCCTGTTCCTCGAGGTCCATCTGGGTAGGCTTGCTCGTGGCGGCGGGGTCCGAGTCGACGTCAATCGGAGCCGCGGTGGTTTAGCCGCTAAACCCTAGGAGGGTGCCGGCCCTGCAGACGCGTGCCTGGAGGGCACCGGCGCGCGCTGACGTGCTAGCCCGCAGAGGCGGCGTCGCCGCTGGGGAAGGCCAGCCGTCACCGGTGAGAAGAGGACCGCGCAGGGCGGCGTCGCTGGTGGGAGAAGGGAGAGGGAAGGGTTGCCTCGGTGGCCGTAGCCGGTAGAGGGGGGCCGCGCTGGTGGGAGAAGGGTGAGGGGAGGGTACAGAACCTTTGTTGGTTGGTTGAACTCGCCGACCAGATACGGTAGGCTGAATGGGCGAGTTCACTGGGCTTGGCCCATACATGCTGCTTGTGCACTATGGTCTGATCCGGCCCACACGCTGCGGCGACAGTTAATGGGCCAATTGGTGTGGGCCCTGCGCTAAAACTCCCAAACTCAAGTAAACGCAGGCAAGCAATCACACAGCGTGTTAAGCATGCAGCCAGAATTTTCATGCTCCTGTGGCACTGTGCCACGCATCACCGCTTAGATAAACAATTCTTCCTTAGCTTTCCGCAAATTTTGAATTTTCTATGCTCTAAAAAAATTGAGTTTCCTATGGGATAGAGCATAACTTCGTCAGCCCACGACAGGCTATCTTTTCCTTTTCCTTTTCCTTTTCCTTTCCTTACTTACTCGCCCGCGCACTCTTCTTCCTTTGATCCTGACTCTGACCGGGTGTCCATTTCATCGCTGGTAGTTTACGGGTTGCCCTCGCCAGCCGCCACTGCGAACCCACGGCGGCCACCCTGCAAAGACCAATTAGTAACAAGGCTGCAAGTATGTGCATAGAAAGCTAAGAAAGGTAGCAGGAAAATGCATTTCCCATATACACAAAAGAAACGATATATTTAAGTTGAACTATTCAGCATGGCATCAGATAAATACCCTGACACTCCTATGCAGGCTGAACTGAGCACAATTTCTGTGGAAGTTAGCATGGGACGGAAATAATAGGCATCGCATCTAGAATGCATTATTTAGCACATTTCAGCAGTATAAAGACATCATTTCACAAAAGCATATTCAGTTCTATATGCCTTTAACCCCAAATCCTGTTATCTTCAGTAGAATCTCAACAGTGCACAGCATCTTGCGCACGACGGTCGCATAGGGCAAACTCGGCGGCGGCGCAACCACTCGCACACGACGGCCGCGCGGCGCGCAAGTTCATTGTCTCACTGGCCCGTCCCGTCCGGCCGGTGCCCATCCCGTTCGCCCGGAATCCACCTGCCAACCTCAGCTCCAGGCTCGCAGCCTCCGGTGACTGGCGGAGGAACCGCGCGTGACATGCGGCCCGCCGCAGCTTTTTCGGCGACGGATGAGACGACGCCGTGTGGCATAGAGCCGTAGAGTAGGTCCAAAATGGGCGGTAGAAGCTGAAGCTCCATGGATCGGAGTCAATACAGGGCCGGTACCGGCGATCTGATCCGTGTTCACCCACAGAATCCGGGGGAAACGAGGTCACGCTTCTCCACGGACGCGGTTGACGCCTCCGGTCTCCACGCCGTCGCCGTTTGATTCTTCGTCCAACCGGAACCGGGCTGGCAAGCATAAAATTCCGGGACGACGATCGTGCAGCTACTACCATCCCTGTCATCCTAGGTTCAGTATGGACGCCCTGAACTTGTTCAGGTTTCGGAGCACCCCATCCAAGACCAGAAAGATGCATGCAGCGCGTTCAGAAAGTTATGGACCACTCCGTTCATCTTACGGAAGTATGCTGCTGCGTTTACACCAGGTTGCAGGAGGTTTTGGAACCACAATGTCTTTGCAAAATGCAGAACGACCAAAACAGATCTGCTATTACCAGAAAACGATGAAGCTGAACAACCATAACCATTTGTTTCCGCAAAGTGGCTACGCGTGTCTGGTCTTTGTCTCTGCCTAGCTACTAGAATTCCGACACGGATGTCTTCTTGTGAACGCCAGAGCACGCAAGTCTGAAGAAACACGTCCGCTCGAATATGAACGCCTCTAGTCATCAGCAGCGATTGTCTGATTGTCTGATTGAAGGAAGCCCATTCATCGTACGCGTCACTGAACTGGCCCAGCAGTAGGATAGGACTTACCCAAACGACCATTCAATTGCACGACACGTTATCCGGCCGGGCAACAAGTGAGCATAGAAAACGTGCCGCAAACGACCATTCAATTGTCTTACAGTTTGCTTTTAGATCAGCGTTTCCAAAACCACAGTAGCTTTGAAAATGCAGCAGTAATGACTAATGAGAGGGACCGGATGCTACCATAAAAAGAATAAAACGTTGCGCAACCAATCCTTTCCAGTTTCCACAGACTGGCCAGGCTTCATTGTTCTTTGTCTGCCTGCCTAGGGCACCATTCCAACGACTGCCCTTAGAAAAAAAAAATAAGCCCTTGCCATTTGCGAAGGTCAGCCCACTGGATCACGTACGCAAAAACCACGCTTGCAGCTACATTATGAACGCCTCCAACCATCAGCAGCGACCGTCTGGTTGAAGCCACTCATCGTGCCACTAGACTAATCTGGGCCCCCGGATGTAAAATAGCCGAACACGTCTCAGCGGACGAGCACAACCATCCAAGATTCAAGTTGCACGACATGTTGACCGTGCAACAGACGAGTAGTAGCAGCAGTAAACATCAACAAGTGTGAGCATAAGAAACGTGCCGCAAATGAACAGTCAACGCCCCCGCTAGTTCTGCCTCTGCTGCTAGTTGCTGCCCGGACCGATCGGCGGCCGGCCGGAACGGTCAGAAGACCCAACAGGGCAGGCACACCTGCTGCTCCCCACCCACAGGACGAGCAAGCAGGACAGACCCGACGTGGCTGTTAGAATTAAATTTATATTAGCGATCAATTAATTTACACATCTTTATAAAAAGATATTTTTTAATAGATAGGTATGGCGAGGTATAAACATTTCAGGAATAAACACACCCTTTCACCTATAAATATACCTATAAATATGTAGTCACATCGTTCATTCAATCAGTAAATAAATCATTTATTCATTCAATAAATCAATCAATAAATTATTTATTCATTCCATCTTAATCTCTACTTTCTACTTTCAACAGTGGCGACGGGAAGGGCCCCTTGACCCGGAACCCCGAGCGCCTCGTCTGACTCCAGAGAAGGATTGTGCTCGAGTGCGTGGCGTCGCGGACGGGACCGGGGTGGGAAATCAGCAGCCATGCCCGTTCCGGAGCTGCCCGTGCGAGTCAACACGGGCGCGGCGCACGACGACACGGGAGGGGAGGGCGGGAGGCCCCGGGGCCCCGTTCCGAAGCTTCGGCGGCACGTGAGGGGGAGGCCGGACCGGATCGGCTCGGCCGGCCCCCGCCGCGTGCGCAGGCGCGGCGCGGAGCGGCGAGCGGGCACCTGCCGCCGTGTCGTCGCCAGGCGCCGGGGCACCTGGCCGCTGTTGCGTCACGAGCGCGTGTCGTGGGGTGCACCGGCCACCGGGTCCGGTCCGGCCCCGTGATCCCGGCGGCTCGTGGGTCGCGGCTGGCTGCGTGCGCGTGCGCACGTGCTCGGGATTCCTGCGGTCACCGGCGTCGATCGCACTGGAGCGCGTGCATTACTGTCGCAGCACGTGCGACTGTGCACGAGCCCTTTCTTAATCAGAACGCTCACGTTCGTCGGACTACCATTCTGTCAGTGTGTGGATGCACAGTAGTGCTGCTCGGGAGTCAGGTGCTTATCTTTTGGGCGAAATATGGATGGACACGCACAAACAACACAAAAGGATTTCCACTCATCCCAGGTGAGTGGCCATGATCTGTTATGTCTCCTGCCAGTGGTGGAGCCTGAAGCTTTGATTCGATATGTAGGGCTCGCTAGCTTTGAGTAAAAAGCATTTCGAAGAGCATGAAAGAGATATTTCTCTTTAAAAAAAGGTTTGCTTCATTAGACCTGTTTGTTTCCACTTTTCTCGGACACGTTTAGATTCGAAATTTTTCTTACTTTACACTTCTTGTAGTATAAATCTCTGAAGCGGATTACCACAGAAGTAAAAATAAGCAGAGCGTTTGGCGGGAGTATCGCTTATTTCCACCGATAAGTCGATTATAATCGGAAACAAACATGGCTAGACCAAACCCATACAATTTGTGGTGTTCCGCTGGTGAGTAAATAACAATCTAGTATGTGAACAGGTTTCGCCAACCACATGGGGTCCACTGATAAGCACATGGCCTCTAATTTTATTTGTTCCTCTGCTTATTGGCGTGGTCCGGTATTTGGAAAGTAGACTAAGGGTGTGTTTGGTTGGGCTTCCAACCTGCTTTTTCTTTTCAAAAAACCTAAAAGAAAAACTTTCTCCTAGGTGCTTTGGAGCTTTTTCGTAGTACAACTTCCACAATAGCTCCCCTGCTTTTTATGGCTGTGTGGGTAGTTTTTGCTCGAAATTACCCACCATACCATCGGTTATGAACATACCCTTTCGTTTTATTTTTTTCTCCCCCCATCTCCTCCTCTCCCCGTCGTTTTTCCTCGTGAAAAAAAACTCGCACCACTCTGCACACGCGCGGCAGGTCTCGGGACGGCGGCGCTACGGTTTGCACCGCCCCTGGAGCTGCGGCGGCACTCCGGTGACCCGCCTCCCTCCGCGTCCGGCTACTCGTCCCCTGCTCCTGCGCACGGAGACCCGTCTCCCTCCAGCACCCGCCTCCCTCCGGACAGCTCATAGCTTTCAGTTTTCTCACAGCTCCTAGCTCACAACAGCTTTTTTTATAGCTACAGCTCAACCAAACAGATCCTAAACATTTTTTTCACTACAAAAAGGGAAAAAAGGTTCCCAACTAGATTTCCATTTCCACTTGCCGCCTGAAACTATTTTTATGTTTTGGAGCTGAATTTGAATTTTGATCTTCGCAAAAGTTGTTGCCGACCGCATCGTTAGTGGCCGGAGATTTTCTTTCCCGCTTTCTACTATGGGAAACAATTTACAAAGCTGTGCCGAAATGGATCTACGAGTAGTCTGCTTTCCCGCTAGGGCAATTTGCAACATGAAAAATCCACATCTCTTTTCTTGTTTGGAAGGTGAATAAACTGCCTTTTGTTTGCGTTCACCCGTACTTTACCACCTTGCCGCTGGCGTGGACGTACTGAATAAAAGTTGTGGGTAACTAGTACCTGTTTCCAACCTCTCTCCAACAGGTAAGGCTTCTCCTGCTATTCTTTTAAAAAAAATAAAAAGAGAGGTCAGCAACTGCAACACTACTGTTCTCTCAAAAACTGCAACCACTACTTGTACCCATCCACGGGAATTTTCTATGAAAATATATACAATCACGACCAGTTTTATTTTCTAACTTTGGGAAAGCTCTAGCCACCACCTTCTAATTTAACAAAACAGCGGGAAAAGAGAGGAGCCCATTCTGAAAAGGACATGTGAAAACAACTCATGTTTGGTCAGACGGCGTGTACACGTACGTCATAGGCCCCAGGATGGTGCACAGTAGCTTTTGAACCTTCAACGCGATTGCAAATCTGGTAGTAATCGATCCGTGTTTAACAGGTCGAGGATGAATTCATGCAATGATTTTGTGTCTAGAATCTACTAAAGGTGGTATGGGCACGGTAGCCGTGCATGGTTGTAGGATAATTTTTCTTTTCTGAAAATTCAATCAAATGGAGAAGTACTACTGCACGTTCATTTTTTTTTACATAATCGCGAACAGAAAAAAAAACATTTTCAGAGGTTAACGCTAAAGAAGGTTCATGATCTGCTTAATTCTCGGCAATCCTTTTGATAAATGCGTGGTGTGTATACCTTTGTGCATCTTTGCTCTTCTTCTTATAATACATTAATTAATGTGGAAAAGCTTTCGGGAGAAAAAAAAAGGAGGGTGGATGGTTTGCTTCGATACCTTTCGAGCTACATTAATTTTTTTTAGCACGTGAAATGCTTCTATATTCGAGACTGCTTACCTTGCTCCTCCTTCGAGATGAAATCATGCAACTAACCAGGGCATCTAACCTACAAAACGACACCATGACATGTACAACCAACCAAACCATCCAAAGAAAACAGACACAGCATGATAACGGCATGAATCATTGAGGAAACGGTCGCGGCCTGCAAGCACGCACGGCCAGATACGACAGGCTGGTCGTCTCGGGAGTTGGAACGCAATTTCAAGATCGCCCAGCACGTACGATCCCATCACCCAAAACTACTTTTCATTCATTAAAAAAAAGAGAGAAAAACATCATCACACTACACCCTAACTGCCCTACCACTCTCTCCCTGCCGATAAGAACGAGCCGCGGCCGGGCCACATTTCGTCTCCCCCAGTGGTTGGCGTGTCGCCGTCTCCCCCCGGCCAGGCAGCTGCGTCCATCGGCGGCACACCTCAGCGGCCACCAACGCCATGTCCTGTAGTATACTGTATGCTTCACCGAGCTTTCGCCGGCCCGGCACTAACTAACTAGCAAAGCCCCGGGCCCGGCCGGAATCACCAATGATCCAAGCACTCGGCTCCAAGCTAATTCGATCACCTGCCGAATTAGCTATCGATTAACCTTTCCGAGTCAAAAGGTCGACGCTTCTCCAACCTCACCCACCTCGAAGCCACCCGGCCGCCGCACTCGCAAAGCCGCTGCCTTTATATACCCCCCGCGCCGTCCCTCCGTGTCCTCCAAACTCGCCGCTCCGCCAGCGACTCCCTCTCTCTCTCTCCCACAAACCAAGGCCCCGGTTCCTGACCGCCACCACCAGCCAGTCCCCGGATCCGCGAGCGCCGGCCGGCGAGGGCGCGGAGCAGCTAGCGACGAGGTGAATCGATCGACCGGCAGCATGGGGCTGAGGAAGCGCCTGCTGCGGTGCTTCGGGTGCGGCGGCGAGGAGGCGCCGGAGGAGCAGCAGCAGGAGGAGGCGGGCAAGCGCCCCGGCGGCGGCGGGAAGCCGAAGCTGCGGCGGCTGAGCACGGCGAACCTGCGGTCGCTGTCGCTGCAGGACCTGTCGCGGAAGCTGGAGACCACCAGGCTGCACGCCTTCACGCTGGACGAGCTCAAGGCGGCCACCAAGAACTTCTCCACCACCAACTTCCTCGGCGAGGGCGGGTTCGGCCCCGTCTACAAGGGCTTCGTCGACGGTCGCCTCCGCCCGGGGCTCGAGCCGCAGCACGTTGCCGTCAAGTACCTCGACCTCGAGAGCGACGGCGTCCAGGGGCACCGCGAGTGGCTGGTACGTCGCGACCAATCCACCACCGAACCTGTCCTAGCCTGTCGATTTTTTCATCGCGTGCTGATGAATCTTGCCTCTGAATTTGCTTCTAAAAAGAAAAAGAAATCTTGTCTCTGAATCTGATCTGGTTTTGGTGATCAGGCGGAGGTGGTGTACCTCGGGATGCTGAGCCACCCGAATCTGGTCAAGCTGGTGGGGTTCTGCCACCAGGACGACCACAGGATGCTGGTCTACGAGTACATGCCCAGGGGCAGCCTCGAGAACCACCTCTTCAAGAGTAAGCACTGCTTCATGAACAGATGCTGAAAATTCTTGTCGCCTTCTCTGATCGATTGGTTGACGCTAACAGCCTGTGTTCGTATTGCTGCAGATCTCCTTTCGTCGCTGCCATGGTCGACGCGGCTCAAGATCGCCGTCGGCGCCGCCAAGGGGCTCGCCTTCCTGCACGAGGCGGAGTGTCCGGTGATCTACCGCGACTTCAAGGCCTCGAATATTCTGCTCGACTCGGTAACTTTCTTTCACCAACTCCGACCTCTCTCTTTCTTCCCAGCATCAACAGCTAGCACGCAGCATATTCGCCGTAAAATTCAACGAGCCGACATCTTCCATTGCCTGCTTGGGTGCTTGGTCGCTGTCAAGTTGCAGATTGTTTATTGCCATGGGAACTGCATCCTCTTTGCTTATGTTTGTTACCTACACGCCAACCACGCTAATTGCACGCACGTTGTCAACTGTTCCGTGTCAAAGCTTTGCTTCGTTGAGAATTCTGGGGACGAAGACACTCGTGCTCAAGTCTGATTTGTTTGGCAACTACCGACAAATTAGTGGCAAAAAACCTGTGTCTTTTATACTAGGTGCCGGCCGTTAGGGATAATATAATTTGAGTAGCTATAATAATTTGGTTAGTTTGGAACCTAATCCTTTGTTTTTTTGAAAGTAAACCTAATGCTTTGTAGCAGTTGCAAAGTGTAACAAACTGTGACCTGTGCATCCCAACCACTATTGTGATGCACAACACAACAAGGATGAAGCTGTTGCTGATTCTGACATGTAGAAGAACACAAATGTTGCTAGACTAAATTCTGACATGAAGTTTTGTCATGGTGAATTCCAGGACTACACCGCGAAGCTTTCTGATTTCGGGCTGGCCAAGGAGGGCCCCAAGGGGGACGCGACGCACGTGACGACGCGCGTGATGGGCACCCACGGGTACGCGGCGCCGGAGTACATCCTGACGGGCCACCTGACGGCGAAGAGCGACGTGTACAGCTTCGGCGTTGTGCTCCTGGAGCTGCTCACGGGGCGGCGCTCCGTGGACAAGCGCCGCCGCGGGCGCGAGCAGAACCTCGTGGACTGGGCGCGCCCCTACCTCCGCCGCGCCGACAGGCTGCACCGGTTCATGGACCCGGGCCTGGAGATGCAGTACTCGGCGCGCGCCGCGGAGAAGGCGGCCCGGGTGGCGCACCAGTGCCTGCAGAGCGTGCCCAAGGCGCGGCCCTCCATGCGCGACGTCGTGGCCGCGCTCGAGCCGCTGCTCGCGCTCGAGGACGACGTGCCCATGGGGCCCTTCGTGTACACGGTCGGTGGCGCCGAGGCGGCCCCGGCCCCGCCGCCGGCCGCCGCCGCGGGCGACGAGGAGGCGGAGGCCGGCGGCCGGCAGGGAAAGAGGCACGTCATGTCGGCCGTGCACGCGGAGAGCCCGCTGCGCTACGCGAGCGCGGTGAAGAGACCGGAGAGCCCGCCGACCCTGAGCAGAGCATGATCGAGGACATCGAGCAAAGCGGCGAAGGGGTCGCAATCTGCAAGTGTACATAGCTGATAACGTGTCCATGGATTCTTTTGTTTTTGGGTTTCTTGGTGATGTTATTCTTGCTCCCAAGAATTTAGAGGGGAGACATTTTCTTTCGTTTTTTCGTTGTGTTAGTATACTGCCGAGAATACCTCGAATTGATGTATTTGTATACTGGAATTTTGAGGCAACACTGTTGCGAAAGATGCTCAGTTTTAACATCATTTCCTCTGAATTTTTGGTCTACGAATGCGTTGAACTCATGATTGGAGGCAGGTAGGTAAGGAAACAGAAAGACTTCCGCTTTGACCCAGAAATGCCGTTCTACAAGAAAACATGTGAAAGAGCACGAGGGCACTGAGACGAAAAGTTTGAACGCCATTGCAAACGGCGTACCAGAAGCAAGCGAACTGCAACCACCAGAGAAATGCAACAAAAGGTTTGATTTCGTCTATGTCCAGACGAAACTTCGAGACCACAACGCGATGGGAAGCAGTAACCCCAATGTAAAGCCCATCTTTTGTTTCTCCTTACGTGAGTTTTCTTTTCTCTTCTTCTTTTGGGAAATCCTTACGTGAGTTTTTTTTTATGAACTTACGTGAGTTTTCAGTGCCTGGAGAGTTGGACTTGATCGCCAAACCGCAGTCCGCGGGCTGCGGGCAACGTAACGGACCAGCAAATGCATCTGGGCTGTCATGGGCCTCCGCTCGGCGGCGGCATGCTTGCATAGGCGTTTGCCGCCACGCCCGCTGTGGCCCATGACGCCTTGGCTTTCTCTGTTCTCGTCGTGTGCGTCTTTTTTTTTTCCCCTCTCTTTTTGGCGACAGCCAAAAGCTTCCCAGAAGGGGAGAGCTAGGTATACCAGCTAGAGTTGCTCCCAAAAAAAATAAGAAGAAAAACTACACTTGCTAGTATCTTGAATCCGAAAGCAAGCCGCGACATGGATGGAGCGCAAGTCAACCGACACGTGTGCCCTTCGGTGTCGCCGATGACACGGTGAAACTCTGATGCGCGCCTCTGTGGGTACCGAGTATCTTCGTGTCCTTGACTCGGTTCGCTCGTCCTGCCAACGCCTCCAGGGAGGCGGCAGGGACTGTACTTTTTTTTTTTTACTCGCAAGAGAAGGGAACAGTTGTTTTTCCCTTGACAGGAAGTGGCTGTTCCGGCGCTCTACTTTTCAATTCAGCAGCACTGGTACCAGTACCGGGGGTCTGAGCGACACTCGGTCGATGGCGATGCAGCTGCCAGTATCTCGGGTTCTCGGCGGCCGCTGAGATCGGGCCAAGGATCAGGTGACGATACGTGTAGGCCCGCTCTTGAACTCCAGATGCCGTGCGACGCAATGACAAGAACCGGCCGCAACTTGCCCCAGTTCCTTCTTCCACGCAGGAGCCTCCGCCGATCCGGATTCCGGTGGCCCTTGTGCCGTTGGGCGTACGTGCTCACCGAATGACCTGTGAACCCGAGCAAACCGCATTGTTGACTGGTGAGGGCTTGCGGCACCCACCGTGCGGACCCGGCTGCGCCACTGCGGTAAGGGATCGCGCTGCGCCGGGAGAGCTGCGTGCCGGCGCAGGGCTCCACAGGTGACAGGCTGACAGTCCACAGCCCACGTAGCGCTGGCGCAGAGGGGGAACTGCCACGGGTTGCTACCTGCACTGGACAACCGGACGTAACCGCACAAGCACGACAGAGCACGAACAAAGGACACCACGGGATGACGGGACCATGTTGGCGGCTTGCTGGCCGTTTGGAACGATGGCGGGGCTGGTGCGACATATGATGGTTTAGCAGGCTTCCAGCCTCAAGTCAAGCGCTGGAAGGAGGAGGCGAGTCTCAGTGCGTGCACAGTTATGGTACAGTTATATTAGACCCAACAAGCTAGAACTAAGATGTCTCTATTAGGCCCTTCAAAACGAGGGCCAACTGAAACACCAAAAACAATGAAGTTACGAAGCCTACAAATGTAGGTGAGCCATAACCTGCAAGCTGTTGATCTCAACATGTAAATGGAAAGAAATAGTTCCACTGCCCAACAGGGCAAAAGCTACTTCATTTCGCACATTATGCACCAGAGCATCGGTACAAGCACCAGAAGTTAGGGGAAACCAGCTACAGTCAGGTGCCGGCACCAGACAAAGATTGAATCATGCATATTACCTCCATCAAATGGTGGCATATCATCTAGAAACAAGTTTTGATCAAAATAACCATGTAAAGCTCGAGTGTAGTTCTTGACTCGAATAATCCGATAATCAGAACTCAGAAGCAACTCAGCAGCACAAAATTCATTTCACAAGTACACGAAAAACCCATTCCTCGGTACATGATAATGATCTTGGACTGTCATAGCCAAGTAGCCCCACGTGACCTGTTCCATCTTGCTTCTACCTTTTATCATCTGCAGAACAAGAATGCACAAATTTTATCATCTGTCTGCAGAGAGATTGGCTAAAATTTGCAAAAGGAAACAGATCAACTATCAAAACATTTGCATAAGCTAACGTTGTGTCATAAAGTTTTGTGATTGGTCTAGTAATCTCGCTAACGAATCACAAGAGAAGCGAAAAAGTTAGACTCAAGGAAGCAGCATGCGCCATGCGGTCATTTAGCCCCCGCCCCCCCGCGGCAAAGACGGCGAGTAAAGCTTGTCGGCTCCATCTATGGCGGCGTTCGCCGGGTCAATAGAGGTGCGGGTTCAGGTCTTCACTCTTCAGGATGGTCAATGGTGGGGACGTGGCCACGTGGGGTCTCGGGTCTCCTCATCCCGAGGTAGCAGGGCGGGAGGAGCGGCGAGCTGGAGCTGAGGGCGCGCGCTGTCAGCGGCTGGGGGTGGCGGCGGAGAGTGGGTGGACGAGCGGGAGGTGGCGGCGCAGCAGGACGGCAAGGGCGCAACCGGCCTGTCGGTGATGGTTCGGGAGGCTGGGCGTGCGAACTGCAGCCGCGGCGCCGGCTGCTACCCGGAGCGGCGGGATGAGACGGCTGTGAAGGAGCACAGGCGAGGCAGGAAGAGGAGTGGTGTCTTACAGGGTGTAGATGACCATAGCCATGATTCCGATCAGTGCCGCTGCTGCTTCGAGCGTCATCTCGGTGAGAAATCGCACGGCGGGCTCGGGGAGCGGTCCGTCGCCGCCGCCGACGTGCGCGTGGACAAGCGCCACGCCCAAGAAGAAGGTCGCCGTCGCAGAAGCAGGCAGCGCGCGGAGAGCTGCCAGCCCGAGCGCGCGAGCCTGCGCGCCGCCATCCACTGCGCCACCTGCAGGCTGCACGAACAGGAAGAACTCGAGGAAGCCAACCACCACGCACAAGATGAAGGCGACGAGCTCCGTGAGGCGCCTGTTGCCGGCGCCCGCGCCGTGGAGCGCGTGGCGGTAGACGAATGGTCCGGCGGCGAAGAGGGCCTCCATCACGATGAACGGCAGCAGGACCTGCAGCACGGCGCCGTCGAGCGGCGGGGAAGCCTCCACGGGTGTCGCGGCGGTCGTAGCCGACGGGTCGAGGACGGATGAAAGGTGGACGGCGATGGTCGACGCGCACAGCGCGACGGCGGCGACCCTGAGAGGTCTCGCCGCCATCGGGGTGTGTGACCGTGGCAAGGCTTCTCTTTCCCCGTACCCGTACGGATGATTGATGTCCACCGGCCGGGCCTAAGCGTGCTGCAAATCCTGCAGACTGATACTTTATGCGAGTACTTTATTCTTCTCTTAAAGCTAAGGTCCAATCAGTGAGAGATTAGTCCGCAGAGCAACAATGTGGGAGCCAGGGGAAGCACGAGTGAAAATGTCATCTTTCAATCATACTATTACCGTCTTACCACAGCATCTCATTACTTTACAGTACTCACATGTATGTTTGCGTAGCTCAAACAAACCGAAAACGTCACCTTCTGAGAATTGTGCACGGCAGATGCTCGAGCCTTCCATTAGGATATCTTCAATTGCTCTATAGTGCAGTGCCACGTAGTATTTTTTAAGAAGGAAAATCTCCATTTATCATTGTCTTTTTATCCAAAAAATGCTTGTTTTCAGCTCTGTTAGGACAAATCACTACTAGCACAAACAAAAGAGAAACATCCGATTTTGCTTGTCATGAAACGTTTCAGAACGACCAAATCGTAGCTCCTCGCGCCATATTCAATTTAATTTACTGGCCGTGGTTGGATCAAGTTTTGCAAAAATAAGGTAAGGTTTCAGAAAGTGACGTACTTGAGCGATGGATTCTCCAGTCAATGTTCAATAGCATGCAGGATTTCCCCCCCTTTTTTTGGAGGGTCTTTGTACTAGCTGAGTCAAGCGCCAGCGACGACCACATTGATGAGTGATGAGTGATGACCTAGCCCTTGTGGACACAATTCTACTGCTTTTGTACGCACAGACTACCAGACGCTAATCTCCGTTCACTTGGTATATGGTGTAGTGCAAAATTGTACTGGAAGCGGAGTACTGTATACATGCCGTCCTTGTTCGCTCCCTTTTCAGAGAAAGCAGCAGCGCACGTGGAGAACTCAGGGTACTAGCTAGCACTCTGTCTTTCCCAGTTTTCCTCACCCAAGCCAGCCAGGTCGGCAGCACCGATGCGAGAGATTCCCAGTCAGGCTTGTACGAGACCAATCAATGCCACAAGAACAGAGGATGGAGATCAACGCGAGCAACGGGACTGAGGGTGTGTTCGTTTCACCCCTCTAAAACCCAAAACATCTAAACTTTAGACGTTCGGTACCGAACAGCCCTCTAATCCAGCCTCTAATAAGACTGCGATTCTTTAGAGGGACCGAGCCCTCTAAAATTTTTAGAGGCCTATAATGGGAAACGAACACACCCTGAGAGTGATGGAGCAAAGGAAAGGATACCAGGGCAGGCGCGCTCGGCGCTCACGCCACGGGACCTGGGACTTGGTGGGAGTCGTCGTCTCCGGCAAGGCGAGTGGAGGGGGAGCACCGCAGCAACAACACATGCTGTGCCAAGCGCCGCCACCAGCACGAGCGCACAAAGAAATCGAATGGCGCATACGGCCACAGGGATCTAGTCCAAAAATTTTGGATTCTAGTTAATAATATCCGTAAAAGGATCCACCGTCCATGTGACGGCAGTGTCTTTAGTTTCTTGCTCGGGCCCGCGACGGGTATGACCCAGTCAATTGGAGATGGTTGAAAATCAGGAGCACATCTACGACAGCGTTCGGGGAGCGCACGCCGCCTCTTCTTATCCGCCGGGCCGTCTAGAATCCCACTGCTACGGCCGAACAAGCAAATCGAATGAAACCCCTGCCACCGTCACCACGGTCAAACGTGTCGACAGGCCTGGCTTGGCACCTGGCATAGATGGCCGATGGCAGCCGCCGACCAAATTAGAGCGACTTGGGTGGTGCTAGGTCACTTGGAGTAGATGATTTCCATGTACCAAATGAACGGCGAGCAACGGGAATTCTAGAAGCAGGACCAGAGAAAAATGATCGAGGTACAGAGCACGTACTGAAAGTAAAACTAATCACCTCCTTCAGCGGATCCGCACTAAATTCTACTAAGTGTGTGTGCGTTTTTTTTTTTTTTGGTTTCTCCTCCCTTGAAGTCACTCTCAACTTTGCAAGTCCGAGTCTAAAGTTGGCCTTGGAAAAGATGTACCCAGTCTAAAGTGGGATGGCATCAGAACTTTTTAACAACACGAGAGAACTTTTGCTGCCGTGGCTTCTTCATATGTGTCTCTGTAGAACATGCTCCTGATTTCAAATCAAAGCAAAACAAAAGGCTTTTGTCCTCGTCAACCCATCGAGGCCTCGAGTCCATAACACACAGAAACTGGAGCGGCGAAATCCTCTCCACTACTATGTGTCCTCTCTTTTTTCTCAAACGGTTTCTTCAGGACCATCCCAGGATCAATGATCACAATGTAAGTAATTAAACCTACTTGCGTGGGGACACAATCAACAAGGCATCATTGCCACAGTCAGATTGCAATAGCAAGCCAAGATGACACCAGATGTGACTAACTCCTTACAAGTCTCCAAAGAAGCTTGAGTGCTCAATCATGCATGGTCTTATACTCTTATTGCAGTAGTAAGGTTAGAGGCAAAACTTACAGGGTCTTGTCTTATTTGCAGGTTGTGATATGATCAACATGGAGTTGAAGGATATGCTTAACATTGATTTCTCCCTGCAGATGACAAAAATGAAAAATAATTAATTATAAACTTTTGGCATACAAACCACAATATTTGTATAGGAATTGGGATTAGTATTAATCCTAGATTGAACACAAGGTAAAATCCTAGAAAAAGTATAGAGGGGGGGGGGGGTGTTAACTAATAGCACAGCAAGTGCAATGCCATGAAAATCAACTGATATCACAAAGTAGTATAATATACAAGAAACTAGCCTCAAATGAGATTGTGATGTAGTACCTACATAAGATTGGATAGCAATCATTAAACCAGATGTGAATAGCTATAGCATGTTGGTTCACAGCTACATATTGTCACAGTTTGTCACACCTGAAATTAAGTTCTTAAAAAGTGTAAAGAAACATAACTCATTAACAAGTATTGAAAGATGCCATAGCGATTAATGATAGATGGTCTTACTCTAAATAGGTTTAAAAGGCAAAATTTACAGCATCATTCCTATTTATGGTCTATGATATGATCAATTGTATGGAACTGGAGGAATATGGTGAGGCATTTGATCGCTACCTGTACTGCTGTACATACTGTAGAAGCAAAAGTATATGATCGAACAAATTATCAACACTCATTCAGATATTTTTAGAGCAAAGAAGGTGCGACTAAACCCCACAGCTTCAACAGAAGCCAAGAAAAATGTCTTACAGAAGTACATTACAAAAAAGTGAAAAGAACAAATATGATAGGAACCAACAAACTACAAATAGATGACTCAAACAAACCCCCAAAATCCCAAACCAACTTTCCAAGTCTGAGCCTAAAGTTGACCTTAAAAGACAAAATCAGGAGTCTAAAGTTGGAGGATCTCAAAACTTTTAACAATACCAGAAGTACATTTGGTGCCATGGCGATGGCATGTATCTATTTCAGTAGACTATCCTCTGATTTCAAAAGCCATCTTTGTCCTCATCAACACATCAAAGACAGCAACCTATCATAAGTTTGCAGCATTTCACAAAATTCAGGCAGATCACGTACGTAAGAACCTCAAACTGAAGTGCATTTGGTCCAGTTTGGAGTATTATTGCCTCGAGCTCATGACACACTGTATTTGGAGTGCTTCACTACTCTGTCTCAAGGGTTTCTTTATGAATGGAAACTCGGCGCCACATAATAGCTACCCAAAACCTCATAGGACCAGCGACTGTTGTGCAGTGCCATATAGCTATGCATAAATGTGCATTTGACAAATCATGACAAACATGGTTGATGAACTTATACACCATCCCAGGATCAATTGATAGAAATGTAATAAGCAGTTCGAATGAACTCATGGTCCAGAGGCAGAGTGTGCATATCCTAACAAAATAACATTTTTTTCTAGATGAACAAAATGGTATAAATATATAATGATGAATAACTAGCCACAATCAGATTGATTGCAATAGAGGCATAGAGGTACACAAGGTCGGATATACATAGCAAAGATGACACAACATGCACCTAAATGGTGGGTTCAGAGGCAAAACTCACAACATGTCAACATCATGTCTCATTTCCAGGCTATGTTGAAGGAATATGCTGACTCATTGAAGGCTTGACGCGTGAAAAAACGAAATTAAACAATTGGAGAATTTCAGCAAGTAACATCTTTTCTTTTGGAGGAAAGGAGATTTTCTTTAACCATGGATCTGTACTTACAAAAGTATACAAAAAGAAAAAAAACTAATAGGAAACCAAAAACTCTATCTAGATAATCTCAATAGGGTCATCAACAAAATAAAGAGAGCATTGTATAGAAATCTGCAATCCTAGGATATCCTAATCTCACAAGGTAGCAAAGAACTAGCTACAGCTAGATTTTTGACAGGAAATAGCCACAACCAGATTATTGCAATAGTTGCACAAAAGATTGGATAGCAAGCAAAGATATGCATGTAACAATTGTGATGCAGCTACCTCCTTACAAAAGTCCCAAAAGAAGCCTAAGTGGCCAAGCATGGTCTTACAGTGTATGGTTAGGTTTCGAGGCAAACTTACATCATTATGCTGCATATGATCAAAATGGAGTTGAAGAAATATGGTTAAGCCTTGACTGCTACCTGCACACGTCAAAGATGGAAAATAAATAATCAGATAGTTTTTGCATCATGCAACCAAAACTTTTTAGAGGAACCACTAAAAAAAACTTTTTAGAGGAAATGAGATTTGTATTTCCCTTGGATTGAACATTAACTAAATAAAGTGTTACAAAAATATAAAAAAGGAAACAAAAACTAGTAGGAACCCAACAACTTTATTTAGATAAAGACATTATTGAGTATACCATTAAACCCAACAACTTTATCTAGATAAAGACATTATTGAGTATACCATTAAGGTCATTAAGAAAATAAAGAGAGGATACTATATAGAAATCTGCAATTGCATGGGTATCACTAATCTCACAGAATAGCATGATCCACAGGAACTATAGACATAACCGGATTGCATTAGAGCTACACAAGGTTTATAACAAGCATGAATTTGGCGCACCTCAGGTTAACTCCTTAAGATGTCTGGAAAGACATCCAAATGATCAAACATGGCAAGGACCAAGATACCTTAAGAAGTCAGAAATGATGCGTAAGTCTGAAAAGTTGCTGAAGTTTAAAAGGCAAAACTTACAGCATCATGTCTGATTTCTGGGCTCTGATATGATCAAGATTAAGATGAAGGAATATGCTTAGGGCTCAATTGCTACCTGACCCTGCACAAAGAAACAAAAGAGAGACAATTACAATAGATATTCAATAAATTAGAGCTAGAAGAACTCCAGTAAGCCCCTAAAATGCAGAGCCAACTGAGAAAACAGCAGAAATAAAACTGAAGCTTGCAAAAGTAAAGAGCCATAACCTTTATTTTTATTTTATTTTTTTGAAACGGAACCGGCAGAAGAGCTGCCCGTTCTATTAACAAGAGAGCCATAACCTTCATAAGTTTGACCCTTTTCTCATGATACTCTTCAAATTTCTGCTGGATGCTCCAAGTCTGAACCTGTAAATTGAAAGTAATGGATCCTTCCAGCATGCAAAAAAGCCAACCAATTTTGATATTTGAATATACCAGAGCACCAATACATGCGCCTCTGATTAGTAAAATCAGCAATGATCACGTACATGCACCAGACAGAAGATTTTGCATCATATTATTAACCCACCACACAGTCCCATATTGGACTGTTTATCAAATGGTGGCAGAAGCTTATAGAAAAGTTGTTCAACCATAACAGTCACACAAGTTCAAGGTATCAGAAATGATCCACACAAGTTCAAGGTAACCAGCACAGCCATAGTCAATTTCATCCAATTATTATTACAAATAAAATCGGGCAATGTCACGTTATCCCAATGATGAACTTTGATGATGGTAGCCAGCCAGCACCTCTTCTTGCAGCAGCTTATTCGCAGCACACAAAACCCACATTTTGGCGTCAGGGCCACTTTAACTGAGCATTGCAAAAGGGAAACAATTCAGTGACGATTGTCTAGCGTAATAACGGCGTATTAAGAAGGCTAGTGGATTGGTTAATCACCAACCATCTATCAGTAATCGCGCGAGCTCGATCGTGACAGTTCTAGGAGAAACGAAAAGATTGATTAGAAGAAGCACCGGAGCAGCATGCGGCGGCGAATCAACGGCAGCAAGCGGCCTGTTCTCTTGCGCGTTTCCAGATAATTGACTCCTCGCAATCGCAAGCTCCACCGCATCAAGAACAAGGCAACAACAAGATCAATGGCATGGACGCAGGGCCTCCGGGGCAAGGAATTCCTAGTCAGCCCCACTGCCCCAGAGGCCAGAGGGGTGATGGGCGAGCGGGAGCCGGGGAGGAGGCACGGCACAGCGAGGCGGCCACAGGATGCTGCTGTAAGCCGCGGCGACGGACGACGGCAGCTCGGGGGCAGATGGAAGGGCGCGCACATCGAGGGCGGGGCACGGAGAGGATGGTCACGATGTTGGGGGTGTTGGGGGAACTTACACGAAGCAGACGGCCAATGCCATCAGGCAGACGAGTCCCGCCGCCGCTCCGACGGCCATCTTGACGAGGACTCCGGCGACGGCGCCACCGCCACCCTCGCCGCCGGCGCGGATGTGCCCCACGATTATGAGCAGGATGCCCAGAAAGAAGGTCGCTGTGGCCGCAGGGGGCAGACCACGGAGCGCAGCCAGACCGAGCTCGCGTGCCGCGCCGTCATCCACGCCACCTGGAGCCTGCAGGACGAACAAAAGGAACTGGAGGAACCCAGCCGACGCACACAGGGTGAAGGTCACGAGCTCCGGCAGGCGCGGGTTGCCGGCGCCCGCAGCGGCCGCGGCGAGCGCGTGATGAAGGTGGCGGTATATAAGCGCGACACAGGTGAAGAAGCCCCCCGCCGCAGCCAACGGCAGGAAGGCCCGGACCGCGACGCGGAGCGCCGGGGCTCGATCGGCTGCCCTAGTGCCCGCGCCAGTCCTATGCGGGTCCAGGAGGTTGACGAGCTCGAGGGCGGTGAAGGCGGCGCACAGGGCGGGAGCGGCGGCGGAGGAGATCGTGTTCCCCATTGTACGGTGGTGCTTGGCCGGCCGGAGAGGACGAGGATCTGGAGGCCTGGCGCGCCTTCGAGGACCCGGCAAGAACAGCGACAGTGCTTTAAGGTTTATAAGAACTCCGGCGGTAGGAGACTGGGAGGCTGGAGGGGATGCCAATGGCGTGTGGCCGGCGAGGGGAGTGGCGAGCGGAGGTTGTTTGGTGAGCAAGAATCGAAGGCCGGCGGGCGGCGTGAATTTTGGTAGCGTGCGCGTATGCCGCGACCTGGGCTCGTCAGTCTACCCACAATTGAATATGGTAAGAGGCAGCAAGATGTGTCTTTTCTTCCCTTCTCCTTTTTCTAATGAGCCAGAATTTTCTACTAGGAGTGAGCTTATGATCGATGAGTGTCTAATGGCTTAGGTGGGTGTAGTCATTTCAGAGTGATTACCTCATTCTGGATAAAGCGTCCACATTCAGCAACTAAGATGAAAATGGTACGCGCAATTGAAAATGGTATGCATCTGGGATTCTGGGCCTATCCTGGGCCTCACCAGTGGCAGCGGCGGCTAGCCTGCACAATCGCCCAATGGGCCGGGCCCAAAGCCCTCTAGTCCCAAATCCACACATCATAGCATGCTTCTTTGCTCTGCCTAGTGCCAAAACTGTCGGCAGTCTGAAAGTCTAATCCCCCAATCAGGTGGATAATCCCATGACCTCCTTTTGGTCTAGGACAGCAGCAACAATGCTAAGAGAGACAAAACGCCTATTTATCACCGGATGTCCGGATGAAGGAAAGTCGACGTATTCAGAATATTCTCCATCCTTGACCTTTTCTGGCGACGAGCAGTCAGATATGTAGCAACGTCATGTTTCTTACCCATCTCAGAGGAGCCGCCTGGTTGCTCCCTGAAAGGAGTTGCAGATTTACTAGAACAGTCAAGTGAGCGGGTCTATCCCAGCAAGGTGTTGCTCGGCACAAACTAGGGAGTAAGCTAGAATTGATCCGAAAATAAGGCGAGCAAAAAGTTCTCACATCGAAACGATAGAACGGCCACTGAAGAAGATAGGGAGACAAGGCGAACCTGCCAGTGCCACGGTAACAGCGGGCGCAGCTCAGCTCGGTTCAGCCGAGGCCTTCATGGTGTCCGATCGGCTAGCCCGTCTCCAGCGGCGACAGCTAGCAGCAGCAGGTCGCCGAGCACGGCGGCGGCCGGAGGAGCTGGAGGGGCTGGCTAGCCAGTAGCTAACTCTACTCTGGATGTGGAAGCGCTGCTCCCTGTCCATCTGAGGGGAGCCCGTTGACTCGCAAGCGGCAAGTCTCGCCCCCTTCTCTCGGCGTCTGAAAATAACAAGGGGGCACGCCATCACTCTGCGCCAGACATCACTGTGGTTCAGTACAACGCCTCCACCTGTCAGAGGGAAGAACCACCTTACAATAATCCTACATTTTCTCCCTATTCAGCTTGGCCGAGAGTTGAGATGCAAGATTTTTTTTCCTCCATTTTTGTGGATCTATCCCGTGTCCAAAATTTCCAACCTTTTTCGAAGACAGCCCCTTACTGCTTATGCACGCATACACAGTATCATGACGACCTCGGTGTAAATGTAATTAATTGTTTTTCCAAAGCGAGGCTTAACCTCATTTCCATTATTTCGAATGAAAAATACCGTAAGTTTGTTCCAAGAACGGACAACCTATCACACCTCGGTGTACTTAGTTATTGCTTTTTCCGAAACCATTCGTACGAGTTCTGCGTGGCGTATAGTGATAAGCAAAAAGAAGCAAAAGTTACGGAACAAAACAACACACACAACACCGCCGATGGAAACGGCGAAGCACCCCAAAGAGTAGACACCAGCCGTCACCAACGCTACAAGTAGTTTGTTGAGTACTCTAGTTTGTTTTAGCTAGATCAACACGGACATGACATGATAAACGGTAGTGCTAAGACACGGGCGTCTGGACTCGGTGAAAATATCGGACATCTCGATGGCTCCGGAAGAGCGCGTGGCACCTTCTTCTCCACATCCTAAAAGCCACCCGCTAAGCAATTATTTTGACCGCTCGTCTCTCTCTTGCTGCTCCCGGCCATCCCCTCCTCGTCATCCTTCCAGAGCACGCTGCCTTCTTTTCCAGCGCCCCGCTTGCCCCCGCACTTGCTCCCCACGCGCTCCACCGATGGGACGGCCTCGGCTGGCGAGAAGGGCGGCGGTGGAGGCCACCGGTGATCCCATCGCAATGCGGAGAAGCAAGGGCGCGCCCAGCGCGCGGCGCGACCAGCGCGCGGCGCGACCGCGCGGCACTCCTGCTCCTCACCAGCCGTGCGGCGCTCGCGCTCCCCTCCGATGGCGAGCCGCTCTGGCGAGAAGGGCGGCGACGGCTCGAGCAGGGTGGAAGAGAAGGGAGCACCCTCACGCATACACGCTCGACATGCGCGGCTCTCCTCCTCCCTGCACCGTCTCGGGATGCCCCGGTCAGCGATGTGGCGAGTCCCCCATGCGGCGCACGAGGCCGGCAGCGAGCTCTGCGCGGGCGGCGGCGCGCGAGGGCTTCTGCACGAGCTCTGGGCGGTGGTGCACGAGGCCGGCAGCGAGCTCGGGGCCGGCAGCGGGAGATCGAGGGGCGGTGAGGCCCCCATGGTGTTGCAGCAGATTTTTTTTTTTAAATGGTGCAAGGGTTGATTCGAAATGTTGAGGTCAAGATTCATGTTGGTATGGGGATGTCCTCACGGTTTGATTCTATGAGGTAGCTTTTCTGATGTTGCAGTAGCATATTGCACCTGCATGAATTTAATGTTGCATTAATATTGCAGTAGCTTTATTTTGATGTTGCATGAATTTGAATGGATGTTGTAGGAAACAGAGCTATAATGTTGCGGTGAGAATATGTTTTTTATATTGTAAGCGTGTATTCTTAGCGTGTATTTTTAATGTTGCAATGAAGCGTCCGATGGATCGGACGTCCGGACGCTAGTAACGTCCTAGAAGAAATTATTACGGCAAATTAAAGCAAGTGAGTAGGGAGCAGTACTATATATTATATACTGCCCAGCCCTACCACCACCACCAATGAAGCAGAAAGAATCCAACGGGTCGTACGTCATGAACTTGTCGTCATGAACTTGTCGACCGTGCACTCTCCTTTTGGTTGGAGTGGTTTTCCACATCTCCTCCGTATGGTGGGATGTACGGTATAGATTCCTGGTCTAGTGCTTTTTTCATATCATTTATAGATAGTACGATATCTAGGGTATCGTATGAGTTGTGTACAAGTAGTCTAAATCACATCTAATTGTTGATTGACATGTGGCAATAAATGTGGTAATAAATAAAAGACGCTCCACCTCTGCAATGGAAAATTTATCGTCTGCTCCATCCATCGTCATTTTAACTTTTCTAAATATATAGCTGGAAAAGTTAAAATAAAATTTGGAACAGAGCGGGTATTACAGTTTTTCCTCATGCTCTCGGACCCTATGTTAAATTCTTAATTACTATATATATATATATATATATCCTGTTTCTCTCCCCACCATATTAAAAAAAAATCCTACGTGGCACCTCTCGAAACAGCTGATGTCACTCCACTGTACACGCCCCTCTCCTAAACCAGTTTGCGACTTGCGAGTGCCTGCAGATTCCGCGTTGTAAACTTTTTCAAATATTTCTCCTGGGGAGAAAGGGGCTCGTGGCTTGCAATTTGGGATGGGGACCTCCGATCCTCGCGGCACGTTAACTACGGCGGGCGCATGTCTTGTCGCCGCCACTCGTGTGGCTTCGTTTTCAGGTTGCGCGATGCTCGCTCTCGCTGTGGGGTTTTGCTCGCGACCGTTGATTTGGTAGGCAGAAAAATGCACCTGGTCGAGGCGCTTCGTCACCAACGAACGATCTCACCGACTCCGACTGCCCAGCCAATGCAGTGGAGTGGCGTCCTTGACAGGTGAGAATGAGATTCCGGTCGGACGGCGCGTGTGAAACAGCAAAGGGCGCTCACTCGGACGACCGATCGATGCAAAATTCTGAGTGTTTTGGGGCGTGCAAAGAAAATTCTTGAGCCCTCGTAGCAGTGGTCAATCATGGTTTTACTATAGTCAAGTTTGGCGGCAACCTACATAATCATGCCTTATTCCACGCGTGAAATGATCAAGATAGAGTTGAAGGAATATGCTTATGCGTTGGCCGCTACTTATACATGAAAAAATGAAAAATAAATAAAAAGAGAATTTTCGGCAGGCATCGAATATTCTTAGAGCAATACATAAAAACGATTTCTTTGCCTTCTCACTAGTGGTCCCAATCCTTGACTCCAGTATGTATCTCATATCAGGTGCCCTACTCCTTTTTTACAGATAGATGCGATCAAAGCTACCTGCATGCATCTGGAATTTCGGAGGGTTCAAAGGGAGTGGGGTCACCCCCATCTTCACCCACGGAATCTCCCCCCTTCTTCGATGGAGGGGAGCCATCCTTTACTTTTTCCGACGAAGTACCCGCTTCCTCCACCCTGTGAATCTCTTCGGGCGGAATCGAATCTATTGCATGCTGGTATGGTAGGAAGACTCCTTTTAAGCGTCAAGCACATCCGGCAAAGATCAAGGGGGATCTCGTTTGGCAGTAGCCGAAACGACTGGAAACCCAGGTAGCGGTCCGGAAAGGGCAAAAGGGCAAGGTGAGTAGTGAAAACAAGAACGTTCTTTCGGTGGGGGAGAAGCAAGCTGAACCTCTGATCGACCCGGACACGTCCAAAATTCTCGGCGTCGAGAGAAAGACGAGATTCAGTAAGTAATTCAGTGAGTGCTTTCTTTTACAAGAAGAGCGTCGGCTTGGAAGAAAAAAAATGAAATACGAACAACTCCAGTAATAGTCCTAGATCAGACCCTCCAAATGCTAAATGAGGCTGCCTGCCTCTATTTTTTAGGGGTGCATCTTTTTTGTTTAACCCTCTAAACTTGAGATAGAGGCTTATCACTACCGGAAAAAAGATCTTTGCCGAGTATCAAATATTTTGCCGAGTGTTTTTTTTCGGGCACTCGGCAAAGAGCTTCTTTGCCGAGTGCCGGTCTTTGCCGAGTGCCTTTTTTAAGACACTCGGCAAAGAACCTTTTTTATGACACTCGGCAAAGAAGATCTTTGCCGAGTGCCTTGTTTAGACACTCGGCAAAGATAATTTTTAAATCATATTTTGAAGTAGTAAATTAATTTAAATAAAAATATTTTCAACTACAAAGTTGTATAACTCATCAAGATGCACAATTTTTATTTTGGACATTTCTTCATTTGACAAAATAAATGTACATTTGTTCACAATATATATCTCTCTCTCGTAGTTTATGAAACTATAAGAGAGATATATAAGATTTGTGAACAATATTAGAATTATCATGTCAGATGAAGAAATGATAAAACAACCAAAATAAACTTTGTAGATCTTGAGAAGTTATAAGATTTTACAGTTGGCAACATTTTAATTTGAAGTCATCTTATCAACAAAAACTACATCTGAATATAGAAAATTTAAAATTCGAATTTTACAAATGACCTCGAATGGAAAAACCATCAAAATTAAAGTTATATATCTCAAAAAGTTATGAAAGTTTGTAGTTGACAAATTTTTAATTTGAAATCATTGTGTCATATTAAAATACGTTTGAAGTTTTCAAATTTGAAATTCAAATTTTGTAAACGATCTCGGATGAAGAAACTACCAAAATAAAAGTTGTATATCTCGAAAAGTTATGCCACTTTGTAGTTAACAACTTTTTCATTTGAATTTAGTTACTATCTCAAACAAACAATTTACACTCGGTCAATTATAATATGTGGAGAATAAAAACGTAATGTTGACACATGTGGTTCAATGGTGCAGTGGTAGAGGGAGTTGTTTGTGTGTAGGAGGTCGTGAGTTCGAATCCTATCATCGACAACTTATCAAAAATTGCTGAAAAAAATGTGCAACCCATTAGATAGGTCATTAGCTGGCTGTGCATGCCTCCCCTAATAAAATTTATTTTTTCCTATTTCAGTTTTTGGATTTTTTCCGATTTACATTTTGCCGAGTGCTTCTCTTTGCCGAGTGTTTTTTAGCACTCGGCACCGATTTACATTTTGCCGAGTGCTTCTCTTTGCTGAGTGTTTTTTAGCACTCGGCAAAGCCTTTGCCGAGTGCCCGACAAAAGGCACTCGGCAAAGACGTCTTTGCCGATGAAATCTTTGCCGAGTGCTCTTTGCCGAGTGTTACACTCGGCAAAGGGTTTGCCGAGTGTAATCGGGGCTTTGCCGAGTGTCTGGGACACTCGGCAAAGCCCCTGAATCCGGTAGTGTATTTAGAGGGTCTGCTGGAGTTGCTCTTAGAGATTTAATTACGTTAACAGCAATCAAAGTCTCACAAACTAAAAAAGGAAAAGAAAATTCACATGAACACAACAATTTTATCTAGATAATACCAATACCGGCAAAATAAATAGAGGATCATATAGAACTATGCAAAGCCATGGCCATCACAAATATCAGAACATAACATGATCAACAAGAACTTCCCACAGCCAGATTGCAATGGAGCTACACAAAGGTTACAGCAAACATGACGATTGGGGTGTATTTGGTTCGCAGCTAAATATTGCCACACTCACAACTCAAGTTAACCCATTATTAACAAGTCTGAAAAGACGCCTAGGTGATCAATCATGGTCCTACTTTTGATAGGTCTAGAGGCAAAACTTACAGAATCATATCTTATCTATGGGCTGTGATACGATCAAGCTAAGATAGAGCTGATAGAATGCTTAGACCTTGATTTGTTACGTGCACTGCCCACATAATCATTGAACCAAAAGTAAACAATCAGAGAAATTATCAGCACTCTTCAAAAAAAGATTTTTGAGCAAAGAGGATGTGCACTAACTCTCACGGCCTGAACAGTCAACAGACTCAAGGGAAGCTGATGAAGTCGGCAACTGTAGATAGCCATAACCTGCATCAGCACCTCCCACATGATACTCTAAGTTACGCTGCCAAGTCTCAACCTGTAAATGGAAAGAAATGGGTCCATTCCAGCAGGGCAAAACCCTAAACATGCACTTGCCCATACCATGTGCACCAATACAAGCATCTCAGATACAAGCATCTCAGATTAGTAAAATCAGCTATCATCAGGTACATGCAGCAGACAGAAGACGCATGCATCAGACTCAACCACACATCCCCATATTTGACAGTATGAAATGGTGACAAATGCATACACAAGTTTCGGTCATAATAGTCACACAAGCTCAAAGGATCATCGATGATGACTCGACTCCCAAAGTCACAAGTAACCACCACAACCTTATTCAGTACAAGATCGATCTGAATATCACTGCACAGAACACAGAACACAATCCATTATGGAGATGTAGACGTAAATCTCTGGATATCCCCACACGACGCCTCTTCTTCCAGCTTTGCTTTTAGTACCTGCATTACACAAGAATGCACATCTTACCATCTGCATGTAATCACCAAACTAACTGAAAATTGCAAAAAGGGAAATCCATCTACTGTAAAGACGATTCAAAGGGAAACGAAAAGGTTGAACTCGAGGAAGCACCATGCAGCAGCCAGGTAACGCCAGCAAGTGGCATGTGGCCTTGTGCTTCCAATGGAAGGTTGATTCCTCCCAGGAAGGCAGGAACCACGTCATCAGGAACAAGATCAACATAGCCAGGGGAGTGGGGATCGGACCCGGCCTCTGGGGCAAGGAAATCCTAGTCGGCGTGCATGACGGCGTTTGTGCCGCTGCTGAAGAAGACCGAGCCGTCAACCCAATCGATCAGAGATGGGCGTCGCGCTCGTCCGCGTACACGGCGAGAAATGCGATGCTCAGCTAACCATGGACGACGATGAGAGCACCTGACCGCGTGGGCAAGCACAGGAGAGAGGAGACAGCACTAGCCAGTCACTCACAGTGGCACCGCCTACTCGACGAGCTCGCACCAGCAACGCTGCCACCAGTCACCTCCAGCAGCTCGCGGCGACGAGGTCAGGAAGCGAATCGCCGTCGAGGCGTCGAAGGTGTAGGGGGTTCCAGATGGCGGAATTCATCTCCCACGCACGGTGTCCGGCCCACGACGGTGAGCCGTGACACACGGTTACAGAAGCCAGGAGCGTGGTTGGCCCGGTGTCACGTAGCGGCGGGCGGGCGGGGCGGGGCGCGCCCGCGAAACCTCGAGGAAGCTGGGGCCGGACTGAAAGCGGGGTCGGGGCTGAGGCGTGCTGGTCAGAGGGGTTAAGGGAGATAGGGCAGCGAGACGTCAAGCTAGCTGCGGGATACCGGTGGTGGAAAGGTAGGTGGGGATGCGGCCGGACTAGCGTCGTCACCGGGTGCGGCCGAGCAGGCAAGGCTGGGCGGCGGAGTTTGGGGCAAAACTCACTTATATATACTTGGCGCCGTGGATGGCTGCCATGGCCATCAGGAAGACCAGCGCCGCCGCCGCTCCGAACGCCATGTTGGTGAGGACGCGCACGGGCCCCTGGACCGGCCGGACTCCGGCGCCGGCGCCACCGCCTCCTTCGCCGCCGGCGCGGACGTGTGCGATGACGACGATGAGCATCATCCCCAGGAAGAACGCCGCCGTCGCCGCAGCGGGTAACGCGCGGAGAGCGGCCAGGCCGAGCGCGCGAGCTTGCGCGCCGCCATCCGCACCGCCGGCCGCCTGCAGGAACAAGACGTAATCGAGAGTGCCAGCCGACGCGCATAGTACGGGGATGACAAGCCCCGAGAGCCGCCGGCTGGCCGCGCCAGCCACGGGGACGGCGGCGCGACTCAGGTGATGGTACATGAACGCGACGGTGGCGACGATGAGGGTGAGGGCCGCCGCCGCCGGCAACCAGACCTCGGCCGTGCCGTCGAGCAGGGCGGGTGTCGCTGCACCCGCACCCGTCTGGGTGTCCAGGAAGGAGAAGAGCTCGAGGGCAGTGACCGCCAAAAACAGGTCGGTGAATGAGGCAGCGTAAGCGCTCACCATGGTGGTCGGGGGTCTTTAACAAATGCTTGGCTTGCTTTTGCTTGGGAGACTGGGCAGGAGGGCAGGAGAGGAGAGAATATATAATCAGTTGCGGGGGTGTGTGGCGCAGCGGCGGAGGACCCGGTCTGAGTTGGTGTGGAAGGAAGGAATCATCAGGGAGTGTCGTGGCGGGTAGGCCTACCTGGTGTAGGCGCTGCGCCTGCGCGTGCGACGATGGATCGACGGTGTGGGGGAGCGGACGGCGAAGGGCAATATGGTATTTTTTGAGTGACGATGTATTATTAAGGTTGAACAATTTAGCACTGAAAAAAACTGGTTGCCTGATCAACCGATGAATTTCGACGGAAGCTTCGCTTGCTGCTCCTCCTTTCCAGAGGGATGATCTGATGCAAAACTAAACACAAGCATACGCGTCGAGCATCGGGACAAATCAACCAAATTTGGGAGGGCGAAACTGTGAAAGTGTCAGGTGCATATTACGGTCTGCTTAATATTATATCGGTATTAAATAGAAACATACTTATTATATATTATATGAATTATTGAATTTTTTAAAAAAAGGGTTAAAAAGAAATTAAAATTCAAAAAAGGGGTGCCGGTTTGGAAAATTTCGAAAAATGGGTACATCCCGCCCAATGAAAGGGCGGGAGGACGCATCCCGCCCATCTAAAGGGCGGGGGGTCGGCGGGGGGAGCAAAACCTCTTCGCAGGGGCCTCTTTGCGAAAAGTCAGGCAACATCCCGCCGTTCCAACGGGCGGGGGTCCTCCCAGGGGCCTCCCGCCCGTTGGGAGGGCGGGACGTGATTCCGAGGGGCCTCCCGCCCGTTGGTTGGGCGTGACGTTCTGGCGAGGGGCATCCCGCCCCCCAACGGGCGGGAGGTCGCCGCGAGGGACAACCCGCCCTTCCAACGGGCGGGATGTCCCCCCCCCCCACTATTTAAGCCCCCACCTACCCCCTAATTCTCATAAAATTCATCAAAAATCAGAAAAAAGAAAAGGAGGAGAGGAGAGGAGAGGAAGCGGCGAAGCCCTGTCCACATGTCGGTTTGGAGGTATTATAATCGTATAGTTATTAATTATTTTTACGAATATTTATTAGGGTAGTTATACGTAGAATTCAGTATTTTCAATAGTTTTTAGAAATATTTGTTAGGATAGTTGTATTTTAAATAGTTTTGAGTATTTTAATAGTTGGTAGATATATTTCTTAGGGTAGTTATATTTTAAATAGTTTTTATAATTGCAGTAGTTTTTAGATATATTTTTTAGGGTAGTTATATTTCGAATAGGTTTCGGTATTTTGAATAGCTTTTAGAAATATTTCTTAGGGTAGTTTTGTTATAAATAGGTTTTAGTATTTTGAATTGTTTTTAGATATATTTCTTAGGGTAGTTATATTTTGAATTGTTTTTATAATTGCAGTAGTTTTTAGAAATATTTTTTAGGGTAGTTATATTTCGAATAGGTTTCAGTATTTTGAATAGCTTTTAGAAATATTTCTTAGGATAGTTTTGTTATAAATAGGTTTTAGTATTTTGAATTGTTTTTAGATATATTTCTTAGGGTAGTTATATTTTGAATTGTTTTTATAATTGCAGTAGTTTTTAGAAATATTTTTTAGGGTAGTTATATTTCGAATAGCTTTCAGTATTTTGAATAGCTTTTAGAAATATTTGGTAGGTTAGTTCTATTATAAATAGTTTTTAGTATTTTCAATTGTTTGTAGCAATATGTCTTACGGTACTTATATTTTTCATGCAGATATGGCGCAGACACCAGAGCTCCTTGACGCGCACATCGACGAACGGCACAGGTCGTACCTGTCAGCGGTGGAGGGGCAGGAGCTTCACGAGTTGCGCCCTCGTGTAGCAAAGGAGTTGTTGCACCTGGACGACCGCTGGCTTGACAGGTGATACTTTATATTTTTTTACGAAACTAATGTATAGCGTGTACGATAATTGTAACCACAATGCAAAATATACAGGTTACGTGAGGCTGGTTTGCTGCCACTCGCACGTATGCTTCAGGCCGGCGATGGCCAAGACGGTGGCGCCAAGAAGCGGATGCAGCTGGACCGCTCTCTACTTGCAGCGTTGGCGGACAGGTGGCGTCCGGAGACGCACACGTTCCACTTGCCGTGCGGGGAGATGGCCCCCACGTTGCAGGACGTGTCGTACCTGCTCGGGCTTCCTATTGCGGGTGAAGCTGTTGGCCCGGTTGCCGTGCCACCTTTCTGGAGGGCGGAGCTGCAGGAGCAGTTTGTTCCAGCGAACCCGCCACTTGTTGTGAACGTACCTGATTTGCCCGGCCCCGCCAAGAGTTGGGTAATACAATTTAGCGTACGTGCAATTATTTTTTAGTTAATTTAATTGAATCATATGTGACTACCTCTAAGTTTTGAACAAATATATTTCAGGCTCAGGATCTGCACCCTCTGGCTGGGCAGTACGAGGTGTCGCGATACCTGGAGGCATATCTGTTGTGGTTGTTCGGATGGACTCTTTTCTGCAACTCTACCGGCAATTATGTGGACAAGGTGCTCATGCAATACGCGCGCGCGATTGCGGATGCGGAGCCGGGCCAGGTACCTGGGTGGAGCTGGGGATCGGCAGTGCTTGCAGCCACGTACCGAGACCTTTGCCAGGCCTGTTTGAAGACGGAGAGGAACGCCGTCATCACAGACTGCCCACTTCTGCTACAGCTATGGTCGTACGAGCGATTCGCCATAGCACGTCCCCTAATCAGCGAGAAGCCTTATCCACCCGAGATGTATGGGATGTGGGACGAGGATAGCCCCACGAATGTTTGCAACAGATATTCGCGCAGGGGATACCATGCCAACGAGGTCAACTGTGTCGTCAAGATGCAGGAGTACGTAGAAGGGTGGCTTGACGCACGTGACGATGTGTGGGACGAGGGGCAGCCACACACGGAGGCGTCATACGCCGCATACCTCCGCTGGTACCTCCTTCGCACGCGTCCGTACGTCACTCTTTCACGTATTCATGACGCTGAGCATCAGCACCAGCCAACCATCTCGGACACGTATCCCTCGTACCGTGATCAGGACCAGCGTGGCGCGGTACGTCTTTCGCAACTTGAATTACTAAATCTTTTTTTAAAAGATCGATAACAATATTACTCTGCATCCCATTACGTATGCAGATCGATCTGATCAACTTCGCGAAGGTCGAAGCTACATCTCAGATCACGTTGCTTGAACGTGGAGTGCGTGTACTGGAGGCACGGTACAAGGACAGCTTCCGTAAGATTCAAGACCACTTGACGCGAGCGTTACGTGCACTGACGTGTCGCGGCAGAGACGACGTGGGGACCTCCAGCTCATCTCATGCGTCCGCCCACGTATACACAGCTGGCCCGTCGACCTCTGCAGCACCGCATGCAGCGTCCAACGGTACCGCCGCTAGTTCAAGCTGTAAGTTCTTCATAATTGCCATTTGGATCACCTTTGGTTTACACGACTAATTTCGTTTCTTTTTGTAGTCATGCACTCGACGGCAATGGGACCTCCTCCTGCAAGAATGGAGCCTCACACGTTTGGCGCCTATGCTCCAGGAACGTCTCTCCCGTCAGGTTCGAGGCCAGCTGCACCGTACTCTCAGGGCTATGCTCAGCATGCATGGTCGACGGGAGCTCCTGCATACGGTGGTCCACTTGGTGTGCCGGACTGGGACGACTGGGAGGGCGGCTCCGCCACTTGGTCCGAGCTGGTGGGCGGCGGCGCCGAGCCTGACATCATTGGTCCATCCCAGACGTATGACGCTCCAGGTGCACAGTCCCAGGATGACCCGTTCACGCCTGCACCTCTTCTGCCTCGTCCTCACCGTGCTCCAAATGCATTTACGTACTCGGAGGACCACATACGCCGATGGGCTAGGGCTAGGGGGGAGGACCAAGAGAGCGTGAGGTCCGGGACATGCGGGGTAGATACTATTGATTCGGTGGCCTTTTATATTTAAACTGTTTTGTATGATACTATTTTCGTTTTAATTGGTTGATCTATCGTACTATCCTAATATTTGGATTCTACGTTGCAAAACGTTATCGTTTAACCATCTTCATACGAGTTTTAGATAGAGCAATCTTCTTCGTAAAATTGAATTAAAATTTTATATGTATACAAAAGAGTACGGCGAATCACTATTGTATTTAAAAATAGTCTGAATTTCAAATAGATTGTAAATCATAAATTCCAACAGAAAATTAAAAAAATAGCAGTCAACATCCCGCCTACTGGCCGGGCGGGATGCCTCCCGCCCTCTGGCCGGGCGGGATCCCGGCCTCAGGGACCTCTTCGCGAATAAGAAACTTTCTTATTCGCGAAGGGGCCATCGGGAGGGGCCTGCAAAAACTTTTGGAACATCCCGCCCTCTGGTTGGGCGGGATGTCCCCGGCCCCACGCCTCCCGCCCTCTCAACGGGCGGGAGGTACCCATTTTTCAAATTTCTCCAGGCTGCCACCCCTTTTTCGAATTTTAATTTTTTAAACCTTTTTTTTTAAAAAAACTCATGAACAAGAGACCACCTGACTCGCATCTGGGCTGAACCTGGTCTCAGAAAAGGGGGCTCAGCCCAGGAAAGTCCGATGGGCCTAAAGCCCGCCTGGGGCGAACCGGCCCAGCAAAGTCCCATCTGTACTGAACAGCTAGCTCTTCTGACGTTTTTTTTATGACCCTACTACATCTTCTCAGAACCCCTCAAAAAGAAACTAAATCTTCACAGAATAAAAAAAAGGGCCAGAACTGTTAAAGCCACTCCGGTAATCCCTTAATTACTATGTCTAGAAGTGTAACCTTTCTTTTTTGAAGCAAACAGTCTTACAGTCAGATCTGCAGCAACACCATGCTTCTTGACCCATTTCAGGCGAGCTGCTTGGGCGGTTCTGGTTCCTCTCTGGAAGGACTTGCTGAAAGCCTCAAAGAACTCCAGCTAGCTAGGGATTGTGTTGCTCGGGGCCAAGAAATAAAGGTCAGCTAGATTTGATCCCAAAACGAAGCAGACAAAAGGGAACAACAGAGGCTAAGCTTTATTTACACAGCAAAAACCAGCACTACTGTAGGTAGTTAGATAGGGAGACGAGGCAAACCTGTCAGCGCAGTGCTACGACGGCAGAGCTCAGCTGCGGCCGCCATAGCTCGACCTTGTTGCCCATCTGCAGCAGGGCGTGAAGCAGCTAGCGGACCGGCGAGCACGGCGTGGCGAAGGAGAGCGGCGAGCTAGATGTGGAACGAAGCTCTCGGCAGCTCATCGATCTGGGCCGCACGTTGACTTGCAGCAAGTCCTCTCCTTGTGAGGGAGGAGACCCAGTGCAATGCCATCTACTCCTTCCGTTCTTAGGCGTAACCAACTTACTCGTTCCATAGTATAAAGTGCGTTCTCTCACGTATATCGATGCAGCAGTAATACTAGACAGAAAATACGTTCCTTGGTGTTTGGTGTTTGATCCAGAGGTTGCGACCGAGAGAGCAGTAAATAACAAGTGAAAGAGCACCATCGCTGCTCCCCTGCACAGACATTGCCGTGCAGTGAGCCTCTGCAACAACAGCTCCACCTATCAGAGGGAAGAAAGCACCGGCGAGGTGAAGAATGGGCCACGAAAGCTTATTCCATAAAAGCAGCGCTACCTCCACCAAGCACACGCCGCCGGGAAAGGCTGACTCTACACCGTCGCCGTCGCCGGGGACGAAGACGAAGCTGAGCAGGCACAAATCTGGCAGCGACATGGCCACCGGATACCCAAACCCTAACTACCCTAGTAAGAGCCTATACTAGGTAGTAGTACCTACAAATCAGCCGAAGCTGACCACAGATCGGCCGCCACCGAACCTTTTCCTCCCCACCCGACACCGGAGACGACGCCGGGGAGGAGGAATCGGCCGCGCGGCGCTGAAAGCCCGCTCGCTCGCCTCTTCCGCCTGTTTTACTGTAGAGGAGGGGAAGAGTCGAGAGCACTCTAGAGCACTGGCCTTTGGTAATCGCTTCGACTCGTTTGGGTGCAAGCATTTGTCTAGTGCATGCGTATGGCCTGGGTGCGTGCGTGTGTTTGCTGTTTGGCCTATGCGTGTCCTTGTGTTTGGCCAGCGGTGTGCGTGAGTTTTTCTTTTCTTTTCTTTTCAATCAGCAGCTAACGTCTGCTTAACGCCGTTGGTAAAAATCAGCAACGGAGCAACCTTTTCATGCTGCAATTCTAAAATTTGATAGTATTTTTCTAAAGATTGAATTTGTTTAAGGTACAGATCTAATTTTCCCTTTAGCTGCGGCCCTCCGATCCAGGAATTGAAGCAACGATGTTGTCGCGGCTTCCTTCGAGAACAGGGGTGGGATCGTCGCTCTTCTTTCATGGTATGTTGCCATAAAAAAAATCTACTAGTGGGGCGTGCATTGCAGTACTGGCACAACAGCAACTCGTATCATATCTGGCTATCTGCTGCCACGTCTTCCACGGGAAGTCCCAAAAGTGCACAGTTGACCGTACGTGCAGCGGCCTCCCAAATTTCAATGCAGCGAAGTTGACGTTCGTGGTAGAAATCACGCTTCAGATATGACGATGTCCGTGTATGCGTGTGAAATAAGGATGAAAATACATATCGAAACGGATTCGGACATCTTGAATATATATCTTTCCGTTTTCTTCCGGTTTCCATTCTCTAGAATGGATCTCTAGAATGGAAAATGATGGAATATGTCGGTATATACGGATAGGGGTACCTCCTGTTAGGGTGTCCAGCTTCGGCGTGTGCGTCAATCGTATCATGGTGGACGCGCACCACCACATGCTCGGCCGCCTTTCCTCGATCATCACCAAGGAGCTGCTCAACGACCAGAAGATCATGGTAGTCCGCTGCGAGGAGATCTGCATGTCCGGCGGTCTCGTCCGCTGGAGTGACCAACCTAATGGGCGTAAGGTTATCCGTGACCGCGCTCCAGGCCTTTGAGTGACGAGGCGTACAGTCCGGGCCTGACAGCTGGGGTCATGGTCTCCGGACCTCCACCCATGCTCTTACAGGTCCGATGCCTTCACGTACCCACAAGGATGGGGTGCTCAGGAATAACCTCCACAGGCCCGAACCCCGGGGGGTCCGGTGCCGCCACGTGTGGGAGCCAGACCCCTATGGGCCTGTCCACCCGGGCCAGCCTCGGGGGCCCGGACCTCCCTTTGTCGGTATTTTACCGGCTGCCCATCGAGGGATATGCCCAAGGTGGTAAGTTTAGGTGAGGAGACGCCGAGATCAGGAACTCGAAGGTGCAAGGAACACAAAACTTAGACAGGTTCGGACCGCGAGGTGCGTAGTAACCTACGTCCTGTGTGGTGGTTTGTATTGCGTTTGGTGCAGAATGATCTGGAGATGCTTTTGAAGGGGCCTCTGCCCCCCCTTATATATCCGGGAGGTCAGGGTTATATGGATCTAATCAGTACGAGCCAAGGAATCGTACCCGGGTATAACTCGGGTAGTTGCCTTCTGTACCGACTACCTTTATCTCCTACTCAAATGAGTAGAAAATAACTTAAATAAGAGATAAGACAGACTTTATCTCCTACTTAAACGAATAGAAAACAACATGAATAAGAGATAAGACGGGTTTTATCTCTTAATTCTGTTTAAACTACGTTATATACACAGCCCCGTAGCCCCGGATCTGACAAGCCTCCGAGCTCTTCGTAGCTGAATGCTGCAGGCTCATTGAGTACTTTCGAAGTAGTCTTCGGCTTCTCCTGAAGCTCTGTCTTGAAGTTCTTCTTTGAGTACTTTCTCGGCTGCATCGAAGCTATGAGGTGCTCATGCTCCGAATTACTCCTTTGATATAGCGTGGGATTGGAAAATCGCACTCCATATGGAGTAGCCCCCGAGCCTTAGGTTGAATCGAAGAATCAGGCTGAGGGTCAAATTAGACTTGAATCTTCCTTTCCTGCTTTTTTAAATAAATTTGAAAAAAATAAGTAGTCGATGCCACGTATCCCGCAGCCCCCGAGTCTTGGATCCAAATCCATCAGATTTGGAAATAAGGATCTAAAAATCGTGACATGCAGTGTAAAAATACCCACATTATAAATCACCAGTGTGATGGTACAAATGATGGAAGTTAGATCTGAAATTCGAAAAAACCTTTTTTTTGGGACAATTAACCTTGAAAAAATGATTAATCGAATATTTTATCTAAACAATCCATCAAATGACCCCTCAACTTCTGTATATTCCCTGAAACGACTCTTCAACTTCGAAATAGTAAAACCGAACCCAGCCGCTAGTTATTTAACCCCGCGGTAACGCTGAGAAAAAACTGTGCTTCCAATCTGTAATCCGCCAAGAACTTCCAAAATCCCCCAGATAGAGCCACACGCCGCCTTCGCCCTCTTAGAGAACTCCAATCCACCCAAATCCCGGCACCCCTTTCCCCGCAGCCCCCGAGCAACTAGTGGCGAGCGGATCTAGAAATGGTGCCTAAGAGATCGGAGAAGGACGGGAAGAAGAAGGAGGCGCAGCCGCCATCTGGAGAGTGGACACATAGTAAGTGCTCCCTCAACGAACTCAATAGGCTTGTTTCCGAGGGGTTGCTCCAAGACAAGAATCTTGTCAACTGGCGCCCCTCTTTTCGTGATCCTTTCCCCATGAAAAATATTGACGAAATCATCACATTTTACCATTTTGCCGAACGGGGTCTGGCCCTCCCCTCTTGCTCTTTTTTCCGTGGCCGTGTTTACTATTACGGGCTTGAGCTCCATCACCTCGACTCAAACTCCATTTGCCATATTTCCATCTTTATTCATTTCTGTGAAGCTTTCTTAAGAATCAAACCCCATTGGGATTTTTTCGGCTTCCTCTTCCGAGTGAAACCACAGCCCACCTCCAAGAATCCATCTGTCGTAGGGGGCGCTGGCATCCAACTTAGACAACAATCCGGCAACAAGTACCTCGCATACAAATTCCCCTCCAACATTCCCGGATGGAAAAATCATTGGTTTTATATCGAAAATCATGCCCCCCAACTCCCAGAAAAATCGAATAGACCATCTGTTGTGAGGCCGGAGTGGAATATCGAACTTCCCAGGGGGACATGGATCAAGTCAAAGAATTGCTAGACATCATAGCGGTTCATAAAGAGATGGGAGTGACCGGCGCGTCCGTAATGGTCTCCTTCTTTAAGTGCCGTGTCCAGCCAATCCAGCAGCGCCACACACTTGGATTCGAGTACAAGGGCACTGAAGATCCATCTCGTATGTGCGCAGAGGAGCTGACGGACGAAGCTGCGCTCACCCGGGTCAGGCGCGTGCTACTAGATGTGGATGCAGTTCCTTACGTCCCACAGCTGTTCTCTGCACGAAGTCCTCCAAGACCGGTGAGTATTCGACTACTTTTTGTCGAAAACAAACTCTGTTCTGCTGTTGCTAACTGAAAACCTTCTGTAGGGGCACACAAAGTTGTACCGGAGTTACCCTCCACAGCCTGACATCCCTCGACCGGACCACCTCCTCCCCAGCACCGCCGCTGAAGCCAAGAGGGCTCGAGTAGCCGAGGCTCTCCCCGGCAGTGAGTCCACTGAGGGCGGAAGCCTCCTGGCAGAGAGGGAAGCCGAGGGGGAGGCGAGAAGGAACAACTCCCCCAGACCAGCCGTGGAGTTGTCCAGAACTCTACCTCTGGTCCCACAGGGCCATCGGGTGGTGCGCAAGCGGAAAGCGCAAGTAGTCGAGTATTTCTGGTATGAGTTTGCTGCCTTGTTGAGTCGCCAAACATCGGTATTGTTGCACGCTGACAGTATCCCTTTGCAGTCCTTCTGCCTCTCCTCCCGGGTCCGAGTGCGAAGAGGTGGGATCAGCTCCATCTGCTGCTGCGACAGGAGCGGTGACCATTGCCGTGGCGGGCACCACGCCACCAGCTGGTACAACCCCACCGCCAGCAACGGGTATCGCGACCAAAACGCGATGGACCATGAGGGTGAAGACCGCCGTCATGAAGAAGTCTGCGCTGTAAGTTTGCATCTTGTTGCATAATGAACATTCTGCTCTTTTCAACTTGTAATGGTATAACTGACTTAGCTTCATTAGGTCTGCAAGTGCCGTGAAGCACAAGCCGAAGCCGGCCACCGCTACTCCAGCCCCCGAGCCAGCGGCCCTAGAGGAGCCCGCGCCCAAGGAGCCAGCCCCCGAGGCAGACACGACACTGCCCGACCTGCCACCCCCCGAGCCACAACAAGCCGAAGCCAGGGCTGATGGTGAGGAACAAGTCGGGGCCCCTGACGCCGCTCCTGCGGATGGCACAGGTAAGCGTCTGACCGCCCATGGCTAGCTCCTTAGACCCCATACATTATGTACTGAATGCATTGTAACTCGCAGGTGCCCAGCAGCCACCTTCTAAAGAAGCCGCAGGGACCTCAAGGAGTCCCGAAGATCTGCTGATGACCGGGCCCGGGTACCAGAACCTCATTGCCACAGATCTGGTGGATGATCCAATGCTGACGGCCAATAACATCAAAACCTTCAAGAAGGCTTACAAGGAGTTGTATGATTTTGCCATGGTAAGACGTGATTACTCTTCTGCTTGTATACGTTGTCGAGTTGTTTATATGACTCTCCCCTTTTATGCAGAACGTGATCATGCACTCACAGAAGAAATCCGAGAAGTTGAAAGCAGTCGTGAGTGGTCACCAGGAGCTTGCTGCTAGGGAGAAGCGCATATCCGAAGAGCAGACGAAGAACTGCTATCTTTAGAGAGAGCTTGACATGCTGAAGCAGGAACAGACTCGAGAGACATGGCTTCTCAAGAACGACCTGCGCAATCTCGAGGAGCAGCTCAAGGAACAGAAGAAAGCGCACCAAGTAGGTCATTTTCCTTCCTCGAGTACTTTCCCTTAACAAGTTTGCTTGGACACTAAAAATATCTTCACCACAGAGCGTAGGAAAATCTTAAAATACAAAGAAGAGCTGCTTACTGACGTGAAGAATATACTGTATCACCATACATATGACGTCGAGAGGCTGCAGAAGGTCATCACCGACACCGAACAACAGTTCGTCGGCAGCCTTCAGCAAATCAAGACGCTGAGCGAGAAGGATGAGCGGCGGCAAAAGGAGCTGGAGGACCTCAGGGGGGCCGCCCAGGAGCTGGTGGACATGGTGGATCCACCAGAAGAAGGCAAAGCAGGTGAGCGGCCCTTGCTGGAGCGACTTCGCTGAGCGCCGCAGAAGGTCGTCAAGTTCCTCTCAGAAGCCCCGGTCGCGTGTGTCAGCCACGCCCTCACCTTTGTAAAATCCTTCTGGCCGGAGGGTCAACTGGAGACATTTTCTCAGGGAGTGGCTGCGGAGTGCACCAAAGACCAATTCAACGAGTACCTCCAAGAAGCCCGACCTGTAGCAGAGCAGTACTTGTTTCCTTGTATATATGTTTTATTTGATGTCTCTACTTGTGTGTGCCTTAGCTGAATTGTCATCCAGGGTTAAAGGCTAAGTAGTAGACACTACCTCGGGTGCAGCGACCCTGGAAGTAGCCATAGCAACTCTGGGTAGGAAACCATCCCACAAGTTAGATACAACCCGATCGTGAGGGCCTAACTAGTTAGGAAAGAACGCGAGCATCATCGCGGGACTACCGTGCTTATGGCAAGAAAAATGAAGCTACACCGGGTGCAACGACTCTGGGTGTAGTCGAAATCGCTCCTCATGTGAGTGCGTCCAACAAGTTAGGTATAAACCAATCGAGCGGATCGAATTTGTTGGGAAAGAACGCGAGCATCGTCGCGCAGCTGCCGTGCTTCCAGCAAGGAGTCAAAATTGTCCCGAGTGCAACGACTCTGGGCGTAGTCAACATAGCTCCGTATGCGAGCCCATCCAACAAGTTAGGTATAAACCAATCGAACGGATCGATCTTGTTGGGAAAGAACGCGAGCATCGTCGCGCAGCTGCCGTGCTTCCAGCAAGGAGTCGAAATTGCCCCGAGTGAAACAACTCTGGGCATAGTCAACATAGCTCCGTATGCGAGCCCATCCAACAAGTTAGGTATAAACCAATCGAACGAATCGATCTTGTTGGGAAAGATGCGATCATCATCGCAAACGACCATCAAAGGTCATGGCAAGAAGTCGATAAAGCATGGACGTGGCCGTAGCCTCCGTCAAGCTTGCGACAAGAAGTCGATAAAGCGTGGACATGGCCGCAGCCTCCGTCAAACTCATGACAAGAAGTCGATGTATCATGAACGTGCATGTGGCCGTAGCCTCCGTGTGTTCATAGAGAAATTTACAATCCGAACCTTGTGACACATAGCCTCCAAATTGATTCGGAAGAAAAAGACCACCTGAGCGCCCGGAGATCAGCTATCTCCGAACATTTTCTCATGGGCAGAACTTGCGCAGGTTCTGAATGTTCTAAGAGTTCGGAACATCTTGACCCTCGGGATATTGTAGTTGATACGACCCCGGTCTTGTAACCTGCTTGACAACGAACGGACCTTCCCACCTTGAGTTGAGCTTGTGTAGGCCGGACTCGTCTTGAATGTGACATAGGACCAAGTCGCCTAAGCTGAATGACCGTTCCCTCACGTTGCGATCATGATATCACCGAATCCCCTGCAGGTATCGAGCTGACTGAACAAGAGCGGTGCAACGAGTCTCTTCGACAGAATCGAGCACTAACTGCCTCGCTTTGTTTGTCTCACCTTCATTGTACATTTCAACCCGTGGGGATTTCCACATGATGTCGGCAGGCAAGATAGCTTCAGAGCCATAGACGAGGAAGAACGGAGTTTGTCCTGTGGCTTTGGACGGCTGAGTCCGGAGCCTCCAGACGACATGTGGCAACTCATGTATCCACTTTTCTCCTTTCTTACTGTTTTCATCATAAAGTCTTTTCTTGAGGCCCTCAATTATCATGCCGTTCGCCCTTTCAACTTGACCATTGGCCCTTGGGTGTGCAACAGAGACATATTTGACCTCGATGCACGTATTTTCATAGAACTCCCAGAACTGGTTAGCCGTGAAGTTTGATCCCAGGTCCGTGATGATGGTATTTGGGAAGCCGAAGCGATGCAAGATATCAGAGATGAAATCAACAACCCGATCTGGTGTGAGCTTGGCTATCGGCTTGTACTCGATCCACTTGGTAAACTTGTCGATAGCCACCAATACATGGGTGAAAGCGCCTGGCGCCGTTGTGAAGGACCCAATCATATCTAGGCTCCAGCAGGCAAACGGCCAAGATGGCGGTATGGTGATGAGACTGTGAGCTGGGACATGAGATTGCTTTCCAAAGAATTGGCAGTTTTGGCATCTCCGCACGAGGTCTTCAGCATCGGATACTGCAGTGGGCCACCAGAAACCAGCTCTGTATGCCTTTCCCACCAGCGTTCTTGAAGCTGTGTGATTGCCGCAAATGCCCTCATGTATCTCCCGCAATATGTCGTAGCCATCTTCTTTCGTGACGAACTTCATGAGCACTCCTGATCGTGCGCCGCGCCGATCGAGCTTGCTGTCGACCAGGACAAAACCCTTGCTTCTGCGCATGACACGAGCTGCCTCTGCGCTTCTTGCGTCTACCCCTGCTGGAAGTTTTTGATCCTGGATGAAGTCGATATAAGACTCTCTCCAGTCCTCCTCAAGCATCATAACTTCCCGATCAGGCTGTTGAAGGCTAGTACCATTGGTTACCTGAGTTGAGGACTTAATGGATGGCTGTTTCAGCTCCTGGACGAAAACTCCCGCTAGAACCTATGCACGGGTGGATCCTACCATGGACAGTATATCTGCACCAACGTTATGCTCCCGTACCACATGATGAATCTTCAGGCCGGAAAATTTATTCTCCAGCTTGCGCACTTCCTGTACATAGGCGTCCATCGTCTTCTTGTTGCAGTCACACTCTTTGTTGACTTGCTAAACGACAAGAAGAGAATCGCCATATGCGAGTAGTCGCTTGATCCTTAGTGATATCAACAAACATAGCCCGTGAAGCAAGGCTTCATACTCGGCTTCATTGTTGGATACCTCCCAAAGGACTGAAGGACATACTTCATCTGTTCGCCCCGTGGAGAAATAAATAGGACTCCAGCGCCGCTGCCGTCGAGCTTGAGAGATCCATCGAAATACATGGTCCAATGCTCTGGCTTGTCGACTGGAGTTGGAATTTGATTCTCTCTCCACTCAGCCATAAAATTGACTAGAGCTTGAGACTTGATTACAGTCCGTGGCTTGAAGTCGATTGACAAAACCCCTAGTTCCACTACCCACTTTGATATACGTCCCGTGGCATCTTGATTATGAAGAATAACTGCCAACGGAAAATTTGTAATCACAGTAATCTTGTACTCATCGAAATAATAGCACAACTTTCTTGATGCAATTAGAATTGCATATAAAAGTTTCTGAACTACCGGGTATCGTACCTTGAATTCGGAAAGTACCTCACTGACGAAATATACAGGCCTCTGCCCTCCAAATGCATGGCCTTCCTCGCCTCACTCGACTACAATAGCACTGCTAACAACATGAGTTGTTGCCGTGATGTAGAGTAGTAGATCTTCCCCCGGCAATGGTGCTTTAAGGATCGGCGGAGACTGAAGTTGATGTTTCAGATCTTGCAAGGCTCGCTCGGCCTCCTCTGTCCATTGGAACTTATCTTGGGGTTTCAGGAGCTTGAAGAAGGGTAGTCCTCTCTCCCTGAGTCGGGAGATGAACCTGTTCAGGGCCGCCATGCATCCTGTCAGCTTCTGCATATCTTTGATCGTGGCCGGAGCCTCCATATCGGTGATGGCCGTGATCTTCACAGGCTTCAATTCCCCAGTTGCTGATGATGAACCCGAGCAATTTCCTTGATGGCACTCCAAAAACGCATTTTGTTGGGTTGAGCTTCCACCGAAATCTGCGCATGCTGCTGAATGTTTCTTCCAAGTCTGCAATCAAGTCGTCGGAATTCCTGGTCTTGATGACCACGTCATCCACGTAGGCTTCAACGTTCTAATGCAGCTGATCAGCAAAGCACATCTGGATCGCGTACTGATAGGTTGCTCCTGCGTTCTTCAACCCGAAGGACATAGTTTTGTAAGCATATGTCCCGTACGGGGTGATGAACGCGGTCTTGATTTGATCTTCCTCCTTGAGCGCAATCTAGTGATATCCTGAGTAACAATCAAGGAAGCAGAGGAGAACACAACCCGCTGTCGAGTCGACGACTTGATCAATGCGCGGTAGCTCAAAGTGATCCTTCGGGCAATGCTTGTTGAGACCGGTGTAATCAACACACATTCTCCATTCATTATTCATTTTCTTTACAAGAACGGGATTAGCTACCCACTCTTGATGGACTACTTTTCTAATGAATCCAGCCGCGAGGAGTTTAGCTATTTTCCGCTTAATTGCCTCACGCTTGTCATGAGCAAACCTTCGCAGGCGTTGCTTTTTGGGCACGCCCTGTGGGTGTACATTCAGACTATGCTCGATCAGCTCCCTGGGCACCCTGGCATGTTCGCTGGTTTCCACGCGAATATGTCTCGGTTAGCCTGAAGGAAGCTGATGAGTGCGAGTTCCTATTTCTCACCTAAGCCCGCGCTGATGACGGCGGTCTTAGCTGAGTCAAACTCCTGGAGCTGGATCGACTTGAGGGCCACTTGAGGGCCATGTTGTCAGTCGACTGGATGCTCGATTTGCTGGCCTTTCTCGAAGGGATCTCCAGCCCGAACTGGGAGAGCTGCTGCGCGGCCACGAGTACTTCCCCTGAAGCATCTGGCACACGAGTAGTCGAAGCCTACAGGATCGCCTCCTGATTGCAATCATACGACTTCTTCAAGTCTCCTCGGAGAGTGAGTACTCCACTTAGTCCTGGCATCTTGAGAAACAGATAAACATAATGCGGCACTGCCATAAATTTGGCGAGTACCGGACGGCCCAGTATGGCATGATAAGAAGATTCGAAGTTAGTCACTTCGAATTTAATGAACTCGATAAGGTATTTCTCCCTCGTGCCGAAAGTGACTGGAAGAACTACCGTGCCAAGTGGGTGCGCTGCGTTACCTGGGACGATGCCATAGAAAGGGGACTTGCTCGGAACTAGCATGTCCGTGAAGTCCAGACCCATCTTCCTCAGAGTGCTGGCGAAGATGAGGTTGAGACCACTCCCACCATCGATGAGCAGCTTGGTGAGCCTGACTTCTGCCACCACTAGATCCAGGACCAGGGGGAACTTACCGGGCTTCGAGAAGCTCGTCCACTAATCGTCGTGGGAGAACGAGATGGGGACCTCCGACCAACGGAGTGGTCGTGGTACCGCCAGCTCGATGGACATAATCTCCCGGAGAAGCAGCTTCTAGTCCCGCCTAGGGCCGAAGTCTCCATCTCCCCCGAAGATGACGTTGACGGTCTTCGAAGCATCCTAGAACTTCGCGTTGCGCCCTTGGTCCTGTTGGTCGTCATCCTCGGGTTCCTTGACTTCACCCGGCCCAGGGCTGGCAGCATGGGCCCACCTGTCGGTGCCCAGGAGCGCTAGATCCGGGTGGATCTAGCGTTTTCTGCCGGTCCCCCCCCCCCGTTATTTCATGTTGTTACTTGTTAAATGCATAGAAATTCTTGTGGATCTCTAAAAATGATGAAACTTGTTTTGTTTGTTTCCTCTATGATAGATCTACTTAGAGAAATTAAGTTTGACCATGTTAAAGTCCTGTACACTTAGTTAAATTTTATTCTTTCTAAACCTAGTTAAATGCATAACTTATTTTGTGATGCTCTAAAAATGTTAAATCAAGTTTTGTTAGAATCCTTACTAAAAGTACTAGATGATGATACAGTTGGTGCAAGTGTTTTCATGCTGTTTGCTAGAGTTTTAATGTGTTTACTTAAATTCTGCCTGCAAAATTGTTTAATATATAACTTTTGATTGAAAAATGATAAAATGATAAAACCACTTCTGTTACTTTTGTTATCATGTCCTCTGTCTCCAGTAAATCTTTAAGAATTTATGAAGATGCTTTCAGTGCCTCTTAAGATTTAAATTGAGTCTAGCAGCTGAGAATTATAAATAATATGAGTAATTCCACAATTATAATTTTGCTGCCATTCCAACTCTCTTGAGTTCCTTTTGAGATTCCTTGTGTACATAATTTAAATCATTGCTTATGCTTGATAAGTTGTGGTGTGAGCAAGATCGACATCGGTCCTAGTAATTAAATTAGTAATCAAGCTTGTTGTGCCATGGTTGTATTTGTTTCCGTGTTGGAGTGATATTTTTCTTCTTTTATCGTGTCATAGTGACGAGGACATCACTCCTATGGATATACAAGAGCTTTCTCCGCTGGACATTCAAACCATTCAAGGTCCAATCACAAGAGCTCGCGCGCGACAATTAAATTTAGAGGTGAGCTCGCTCCTAAGCGTTTCTATTAATAATTGTGAGAATGGTTTGCTACCTAATTTTTACAATGTGATTGGTAACCAAGGAGAGGTCCAGGGTACACATGGAGAGGAGCATGGAGGTGTGGAGGAACAGCAAGGGCTGCCAAGCCACATGGAGGCCCAATCCAATTTAACTTCGAGTCCACGTCGGAGTCCAGGAGCAGCCTGACGTAAATTGGACGCGCAGGCCACATCCGAAGTCCGAATTCGATGATCCACATATGGACGGAAAGCTAAGGTCATGGAGCTTCTATTGGCATTGGTTTCAGGCTCAAACTCGTTCTGAGTCATTGGGAATTGTCCGAGGAAGTTGGCATCCAGAATCTATCCCGGTGCTGCAACATCGTAATTTGGCATTTAGGCCGTGTATCTTCGTTGAGCCCATTAGGGGCGCGTCCAGGGGGAAGCCACACCCCTATTCCCTATATCTCAGTAGCCGCTGCCCTCATTAGGGTTTGGGTTTTGCTTTAGATCAATCTGTCTTTGAACAGTAGCCGTCTTTCGGTTTGTAGAACCCCAACTTTCGAGCTTAATCATTCAACTGCAGTTGTCACTTCAATTTGAGTGCTGCGTTTCGAGTTCTTGCTTGTGTTCTTCGTTTTGCAGGCAGGGATTAGCCTTCTCGGCGAGGTCAACTAGAGGAGTTGCGGTGCTAAGATTGCGGGGTTCGAGTTGCTGACTTGAAGCCGGATCGGTGTGTCGCATTCCGACCAAAACGACTTATCCTTCACCTGACTGAAGATTGGGTACCCCCGTTCATATCAAGTCGTAATCAGAGACTCAGATATTACCGTCAGGCTTACCCTAGTTTAGTATGTTTTATCGTCCTATAACTCCAAAAAATTGCCATAGAAAAAAAATTCCGCTGTCCTAGAAACCTTGTTTAGCCTTTGCAATTTCGTTTTCAGACTCGCTTTGTTCAGTTTGTGTCCGTGGTCGAGTCGTGTTGCTAGTTAAGGGTTTGTCTTCGTCATAGTTCAACCGCACCGTCGCTATATTTTTGTTTCCGCCGCTATCCCATCCACCATTACCCAGATCCCAAGTCGATCCACCCCATTAATCGACTTGCCCTCGCTAGCCGCCTTGTGTGAACTCTCGCCGCACCAGCCCTAGATAGGTTGCGAGCCGCCTTGTGCCTTCCGCCTTGCATCGCAGCCCCCCTTGGATCCATCTGGCGATTACCCATTGCGCATACCAGGGAGAATTTGTGCCCTGGCCGCTGCTGATCTATCTGCCGAGTTGAATCTTCGGAAAAAAAACATAACTTGAGATACCTTCCATAAAACAGGCATAACTTTTCGCTCGGTTCTCCGTTTTGGCTAAAATTTTTACAGGAGCTTGACAACGAAAAGTTGCACATACGATTCACCCAACTTTATCGGTCAGGCCAATCTCAAAAAATTCAAAAAAAATCAGGAAGATAATTAAAAAATTCAGTTTCTGTCCAGCACGCTTTTCGGCATACCTGTTTGATTTTCTGTAGACCATATCTGCTCTCTGTTTCAGGTGAAAGTTGGTGTGGTTCCTATTCTGGTGTTGCTTGTGCTGAGAAAAATATCAAAAAATCATTGAAAAAAGAAAATCGAAATCAACTAGGTTTTGCACTAGTGCCTTTTTGGCATTGCTAGTACAATATTTACTTTACTGCCATTCTGATTGTTCTATGAGTTTTTCCCATTGTTCTTTGTTCCAACTTGTTGTGCTACGCCTAGGACACATCTTAGCCAGCAATTGTGACTTGTACTTTGGATAGTTATTGAACTTTGCTCATCTGCACTCGATTTTGTTCCACATACACATACATATTGTGCCTGTCCGACAGCTCCACATACATACACTTCATCTCAGTGTAGCGGAGGACCCTTGCAATCTTGGTACCCTCTTCTCATAGGTTTTCACCATCCACCGGTTGTACCATCCCACTGCTTGTGTTGGTAAGAACTTGGTAAGACGTGTGTGAGGGTGTGATTCCACCAACAAACCCACCTATTTCATAGGGTCTTTTTGTTTCCCTAACCATGCCGGACGACAAGCCTATTTTGTCTAGTGAATTGCAGGCCATGAAGGATGAACTCAAGGAGTTTTTCGCTAAGGAGATACACAAGGTGGCGCAAGACGTCCAAGGGGCCAATCATACGATTGAGGGTGTGAACAAACGCCTCTCTACACTGACCGACAGGGTTCAACGTCTTGAAGTCAACCCTTCCAAGAACAAAGACGACAATGATGACTAGCTAGAGGACGATGATGAAATCATTTTTGGGTCTGATGGCGAGCCTGATATGGCTAAGACTCGTGCAGAGAAGGACCGTCATCAACGTCTTCGCAAGAATAAAACAGGTATGGGAGGAACCAAACATCGACGCACTACAGGTAATGATGATTCTTATGCCAATGTCAAATTTACCATACCTTCTTTCCATGGTCATTATGATGCAGAGGAATACTTAGATTGGGAGATGACTGTTGAACAAAAATTTGCTTCCCATCTTGTTCCTGACCAACATAGGGTTAGACAAGCCACTAGTGAATTTAAAGATTTTGCTATAATCTGGTGGCAAGAATGTGCTCAATTAAATATACAACCTGATTCATGGGACGCGCTTAAGATAGCAATGCGTGATCATTTTGTTCTTGCATCTTACAAGCGTGATATGCGTAAGAAATTACAACGTTTAGATCAGGGTGATATGTCTGTTTAGGAGTATTATGTAGAGCTTCAAAAGGGCATGGTTCGATGTGGTGTAGTTGAGGATGCTGAGGATAAAGTGTGTCGTTTTTATGGTGGTTTGAAACATGAAATTCAGGACATTGTTGACTATAAATCTTTTACTACCACCAACCAGTTGTTCCAGCTTGCTATGCTTGCAGAAAAAGAATTGCAGGGACGACAACAACAGCAGCAACCACCTCAGAGCAGGAGCACCTCCAACAGATCCTACATGCCCAAGTGTTTTACTCCCAAAGGTGCTTCCACGGCGGTGTCACCAGCTCCAGCAACCACGCCCGCCGATGGTAAGTCTCGCGTGCAAGAATCAACCAAGAGTGCCTCACCAGCAGCGCGCTCTTCCTCTAGCATTTAGTGCCATCGTTGTCACGGCTTTGGCCATGTGATTCGAGAATGCCCAAGCAAGCAGACATACATTGCCACTGATGATGGTGGCTACATCAGTACTTCGGATGCTGAGGACGACACTGAGGATGACCCACCTTCTAATGAGGGTCTTTCTTTAAGTGCGGGTGATGCGGGCTCTCAGCGGATTTGTATTGTCCACCGTGTCCTCAGTACATAATTGGGACAAGCAGACAAGATGCAACGCCATAATTTGTTCCAGATTTTTTTTATGATCCACGATCAGCATGCACGTGTCATCATTGATGGAGGCAGCTGCAACAACCTGGTTAGTGCTGATTTGGTCCAGAAGTTGGGTTTAGCCACACATCCTCATAAACATCCTTACCATGTTCAGTGGCTAAACGACTCGGGTAAGGTTAAGATAAATCAAACTGCACGGGTGCATTTTTCTCTTGGTCTATATTCTGATTATGCAGATTGTGATGTGGTACCCATGGACGCATGTTCGTTTTTGTTGGGTCGTCCATGGGAATTTGATAATGATGCTGTCCACCATGGTAGAAGTAACACATACACACTTATGTATAAGGGCCAGAAAATCACTTTGCACCCAATGACCCCTGCTGAAATTGTACAAGCTGATAAAGAACGACTTGCTTCACCTGATGTTGCTGCCCCAGTTGCAACCCAGGCCGCTATCAAATTGAAAAATCATAATATGCTTGTAACCAAATCTGATCTATATGATATGGCTATTTCTACTGTGTGCTATGCTTTGATATGTAAGGATGCTTTATTTCCTATTCGTGATATAGCTAAAACTTTGCCTCCTGCGGTCGCTGACATTTTGCAGGCGTATGAGGATGTGTTTCCAAATGAGCTCCCACCGGGGTTGCCACCTTTGAGAGGTATTGAGCACCAAATTAATTTGATTCCGGGAGCGTCTTTGCCCAACCGAGCAGCATACAGGACCAATCCCGAGGAGACTAAAGAGATTCAGCGACAAGTCCAAGAGCTTTTGGACCGCGGGTATGTGCGTGAGAGCCTTAGTCCTTGTTCTGTATCTGTGCTTTTGGTTCCTAAGAAAAATGGTACATGGCGCATGTGTGTAGATTGTGGAGCTATTAACAACATAACTATTCGATACCGTCATCCTATACCTCGGTTAGATGATATGCTTGATGAGTTAAGTGGCGCTATAATTTTTACAAAGATTGATTTGCGTAGTGGATACCACCAGATTCGCATGAAGTTGGGTGATGAATGGAAAACTGCTTTTAAGACAAAATTTGGTTTATATGAGTGGTTAGTGATGCTTTTTGGTTTAACTAATGCACCTAGCACTTTCAAGCGTTTGATGAATGAGGTTTTACGTGCTTTCATTGGTAAATTTGTGGTGGTTTATTTTGATAATATCTTGATATATAGCAAGTCACATGAGCAACATTTGGATCATCTACGTGCTGTTTTTGACGCCATGAGAGCGGCGAGCTTGTATGCTAACCTTGAGAAGTGCATTTTTTGCACCGATCGAGTTGCTTTTCTTGGCTATGTTGTGACTCCTCAGGGCATTGGAGTGGATGGTGCAAAGATTGATGCCATTAGGTGCTGGCCTACTCCTCAGACTATTACACAGGTGCGAAGTTTTCTTGGTCTTGCAGGGTTCTATCGGCGTTTTGTGAGAGATTTCAGCACCATTGCCGCCCCACTACATGAGTTGACGAAGAAAGGTGTTTCTTTCCATTGGGGCCCAGCACAAGATCAAGCTTTTGATACTTTGAAAGTGCAGCTTACTTCGGCGCCTTTGCTGCTACTTCCTGACTTTGGTAAGACTTTTGACCTTAAATGTGATGCCAGTGGCGTTGGCATTGGTGGCTTGTTGATGCAAGGAGGTAAACCTGTTGCTTATTTTAGTGAGAAATTGAATGGGCCTACTCTGAATTATTCCATGTATGATAAAAAATTTATGCTCTTGTTCGTTCTCTAGAGACGTGGCAACATTATTTATGGCCTAAGGAATTCATTATTTATTCTGATCATGAATCACTTAAGTACCTTCGCATGCAAAATAAACTGAACCGTAGACATGCCAAGTGGGTTGAATTTATTGAATCTTTTCCATACATCATTAAACACAAGAAAGGGAAAGATAATGTTATTGCTGATGCCTTGTCTCGTCGTTACACCATGTTGTCTCAACTTGATTGTCGCATTTTTGGACTTGAGTCGATTAAGGGACAGTATGAACTTGATGCTGCTTTTAAAGATGTGATCCTGAATTGTAAAGAGGGTCGTGCTTGGAATAAATATGTGCTGAATGATGGGTATTTATTTAGAGCTAACCGCCTATGCATTCCAGTTGGATCCGTTCGTCTTCTCTTGTTGCAGGAAGCACATGGTGGAGGTTTGATGGGCCACTTTGGGGCCACAAAGACGTTGGATGTGTTGGCCAACCATTTCTTTTGGCCACAGATGAGGCGAGATGTTCAGAGGTTCGTGAGTCGCTGCACTACATGTCAAAAGGCTAAGTCACACTCGAATCCACATGGTTTGTATATACCTCTTCTTGTTCCTTCTATTCCTTGGATGGGTATTTCTATGGATTTTGTGTTAGGATTGCCTAGGACTAAGAGGGGGAGAGATAGCGTTTTTGTTGTGGTGGATCGGTTTTCTAAAATAGCACATTTTCTACCATGTCATAAAAGTGATGATGCTGTTCATATTGTTGACATCTTTTTCCAAGAGATTGTACGCTTGCATGGTATGTCTTCTACTATTGTTTCAGATCGTGATGCGAAGTTTTTGAGTCACTTCTGGCGTACTTTGTGGAACAAGTTGGGTACAAAATTGTTATTTTCTACCACTTGTCATCCGCAAACTGATGGACAAACGGAGGTGGTGAACCGTACCTTGGGGACCATATTGAGGGCTATTTTAAAGAAGAATTTGAAGATGTGGGAAGAATATTTGCCTCATATAGAGTTTGCATACAATCGGGCAACACATTCTACCACCAAGGTAAGTCCTTTTCAGGTAGTGTATGGTTTTAACCCCCGCGCTCCTATTAATATTTACCTTTGCCTACTAGTGAGCGAATTCATAGTGAGGCTAAAGAACGTGCTGAATTTATATTGAAAATACATGAAACAACTAAGCAAAATATTGAAAAGATGACTGAAAAATATAGAGTTGCTAGTAGCAAAGGTAAGAAAGAATTAAAGCTTGAACCGGGGGATCTAGTGTGGTTGCACTTGAGAAAGGAACGTTTTCTAGAATTGAGAAAGTCTAAGTTAATGCCAAGAGCTGATGGTCCATTCAAAGTACTTGAGAAAATTAATGATAATGCATACAAACTTGAGTTGCCTCCCGAGTTCGAGGTTAGTCCCACCTTTAACATTTCAGATTTGAAACCTTACTTGGGAGAAGAGTATGTGCTTGAGTCGAGGATGACTCCGATTCAAGAGGGGGAGGATGATGAGGACATCACTCCTATAGATATACAAGAGGTTCCTCCGCTGGACGTTCAAACCATTCAAGGTCCAATCACAAGAGCTCACGCGCGACAATTAAATTTTAGAGGTGAGCTCGCTCCAGGGAACACATGGAGAGGAGCATGGAGGTGTGGAGGAACAGCAAGGGCCGCCAAGCCACATGGAGGCCCAATCCAATTTAATTTCGAGTCCACGTCGGAGTCCAGGAGCAGCCTGACATAAATTGGATGCCCAGGCCACATCCGAAGTCCGAATTCGACGATCCACATATGGACGGAAAGCTAATTTCATGGATCTTATATTGGAGTTGGTTTCAGGCCCAAACTCATTCTGAGTCATCGGGAATTGTCTGAGGAAGTTGGCGTCAAGAATCTGTCCCAGTGCTGCGACATTGTAATTTGGCATTTGGGCCGTGTATCTTCGTTGAGCCCATTAGGGGCGCGTCCAAGGGGAAGCCATGCCCCTATTCCCTATATCTCAGTAGCCGCTGCCCTCATTAGGGTTCGGGTTTTGCTTTAGATCAATCTGTCTTTGAACAGTAGCCGTCTTTCGGTTTGTAGAACCCCAACTTTCGAGCTTAATCATTCAACTGCAGTTGTCACTTCAATTTGAGTGCTGAGTTTCTTTCGAGTTCTTGCTTGTGTTCTTTGTTTCGCAGGCAGGGATTAGCCTTCTTGGTGAGGTCAACCGGATTGTGACTACGGTTGATAACCAGAGGAGTTGTGGTGCTAAGATTGCGGGATTCGAGTTGCTGACTTGAAGCCGGATCAGTGTCGTATTCCGACCAAAACGAGTTATCCTTCACCTAACGGAAGATCAGGTACCCCCGTTCATATCACATAGCATGTCATCTCATGTTCATATTATTGGCATCATCCTAATGCACACATCTCATTCATGCATTATAGTGACCGAGACGCCGGAGGACGCACCCGTTGAGCCCACCGAGACCGTTGAGACCGTGCCGGGAGCCGAATTCATTGTGGAACAAGAAGAAAACCAAGGCAAGCAGCTAAGCATGATCCCTTGACCCTTTTAACTTGATTAGACTTAGTTATTTCAATGGGGTGTTTACGTATGTGCTATATATTTATCTATTGCATTGTCAATCCTAATTACTTATCATGACCTTCCTTGTTTTCGCTCTCGTGTCCTTGTCACGTGTCCTAATTACTTGGGTGTGTATTGCTTGAGGAAGCTTGGGAGCTTGTCTATGAGACTTTCCTTGGAGCTTGTCTTCTAACGAGTCCACTCTCCCTTTTATAGTCCAAGGGGAGTGTTTACACTGTGCGGGGCCCCGACAGGTGGGCCCGGCCAACAGGAGCCTGTTCTATAAGATACGGAGATCTACATCTCTAGCTCCTCACTGTAGTCTTACCGGTTGGGAAGATAATGTGCATATCTACAGCCTCGTTATGGTTGTGTGCTGCCTTGCCACCCGCGAAGAAAAGGAGGTGGCCCGGCTCTAGGAGCTCCAGGAACGCGAGGCGGTCCTCCAGAAGAGGGAGGCCAAGGTGGAGAAGTTCCTGGCGGAGCAGAGCGCCAGCATCGGCCGGATCGCAAGATGGGCCGGCGAGGTGAACCCTTCCATGGAAACGCTCGGAGCAAGCCCCATCTAGGTAGCGGAGGCTCCATCTTCACTTGGCACTGCCCTCCAGGTGCTGGACTCCGCCGTCGAGCGGCTGCAGGACCTGGAGGCCAGCATGCACGACCTCCTGGAAACAGAAGGCGAGCAACTGCAGTTGCTCGGGCGACGGCAGAGTACATCCTTACCAGCTTCCGGAGCCACGATCCCGCCTTCCAGCTGACTCCCGTCCTGGTCGGCCCCATCCAGGCGACGGCGACCGCCGCGCAGGAAGGAATACAGGAGGCGGCGGACATGTTGGTGTCCCGCATCCGACGCCGCCCCGGACCTGCAGGGAGTGAGGGCGCCTCCGGACCACCAGGACAATAGGCCTAGTATCTTTGTTATTGCTTTTGTAGCACAACTTTTGTGATGTAATATAACTTTTGTGAAATGTGTACATTATAAGTTATATATTTTCTTTGCTAGAAGCAAGACTTGAGCGTTTTATATGTCTGAGGAAGCAAAAAACTTAGCTGTTTTTCCGGTCGCCAGATTCTCTAAGTATACGGAGTTCCCCTGGCCCCCTGGGAGGTAGTCGCGAAAGGTCGGGACTAGCTGCCATAGAATCGAGGTCCCGCATACAACTTAGGATCGACGCTTAGTAGACGTCCCCACGAGGTCCCGGACTCACCAGCGAGAACCATCTGAGTTGTAAAGCGAGTCAGCGCACCAGGGCCTAGGTTCGAGGATTAAAGGGGTCCCGGGCCCCGGGCCCGTGGTTCGAGGTAGGACGGTACTCGCCCTCGGGGGGCAGGGCGTATAGGCTCAGGGTACGTAACTAGGCTAAGCGGCTACACAACCCTGGACCCCAGCAAAGAACGAGCACGTCTCCCTGAAGCCAGTTCCCAGGTGCCCGGTTCCTTTCCTCCTGCGAAACAGAGGGCCTGGGGTAGTGACGCAGCGTAGCAACTCGAGAAAAGCCTCGGGCACGTCACAAGCGTAGTGAGAGGCAAATAAATTAAAATCGCATAAACTTCAAGGACAGAGTGAGAACAAATCTTTCCTTAACGAATTGGTACAAAAGAATTGTGCGATGTATGCCAGGGGCCGGGTTTACGAGGGCGGACCTCCACCGCCTTGGTCCGCGCAGTGATGCTACCAATTACAAAGGAAAATTTTCCCCTCAACTAGGTCCTAGGGATAGAACTTACGGAGGTGCTCAATGTTCCATGGATTAGGTAGCTGCATGTCTTCCTCCGTAGCCAAGCGAACAGATCCGGGTCGGCACACCTTTCTCACCTTGAAGGGCCCCTCCCAGCTGGGGGAGAGCTTGTGTAGGCCCTATCGGTTCAGGATTCGCCTAAGGACTAAATCCCCGACCCGGAGCTCCCTACCTGGCGCGCCAAATGTCGGAGGAAATCTCCAGCCGGGTGGCGGAATGCACCCGCCTAATCCTAGTTAAGGATGGGTTTGGAGGAGACTTAGGAGCGCTCGATTGATGGGCGAATAAATACAGGAGAGGCACAAGGATTTTAGAGTGGTTCGGGCCGCCGGAGCGTAATACCCTACATCCACTTGGGTGTGTATTGCTTGAGAAAGCTTGGGAGCTTGTCTATGAGACTTTCCTTGGAGCTTGTCTTCTAACGAGTACACTCTCCTTTTTATAGTCCAAGGGGAGTGCTTACACTGTGCGGGGCCCTGACAGGTGGGCTCGGCCAACAGGAGCCTGTTCTATAAGATACGGAGATCTACATCTCTAGCTTCTCACTGTAGTCTTCCCGGTTGGGAAGATAATGTGCGTATCTGCAGCCTCGTTATGGTTGCGTGCTGCCTTACCGGCACAGTGACCGCTGTCAGTGTTACCCAACAGTGAAGCCGTGCTGCCACTGTTGGGTGAGAATCTATCACGTGAGGGAGCAGCGCTGACCCGCCGCGCCGTTGCCTCCGCACGCACCATAGCAGCACACGCCTCGGTACACCTGTTGCAGGTCATCATCACGCACGCGCACAGGGCCGTGACAGGACTGTACGCTGCTTGCGCACAGTATACGGTGATACGACGCGCTGCCTTGGAAACAGACGGGCTTACCGTGGTGTCAGCCTACCTGCCCCGTGTGTCACTGGCAGGCCATACTTTTTGACTTGGGTGTGCCCGGCCCACCTACCATCATTTAATGTGGTAGCTGGCCTGAAGACCCGCGAAGGGCCTTCTGCCGCGAGCACGGAGCAGGGCCAGCCCCGCTCTTACCGTGGGAGCGGCACGTGGCGACACCGGACCCCTTCCCGGGGGGAGGGGAATCCGGGCCCCCGAGGCCAGCCGGAGCAGTCAGGCTCATGGAGGTCTGGCCCCCACACGTGGCGGTCCCGGACCTCCCTTGGGAGTCCGGCTCCGCGGGAGCCACCTGAGAGTCTCCCTGCCTTCATGGGCACGTGGAGGCCCCGGACCTATAAGAGCACGGGGAAGGTCCGGAGACTATGATCCCAGCTATCAGGCGCGGGCCGTATGCCACGTCATCCAGAAGACGAGGGGGAGATTACGGATAGTGTGACGCTAAGGGTCCGGACACCCTAGCAGGAGGTATCCCTGTCCGTATGTACCGACATTTGGAAACTAAGCACTTATCGTACTATCACATATCCATTCGTGGGGTGGATAAACCGATTACCCTCTAGTTCTAATCGTTGATGCACGGTCCTAGATGCGTGGCCTTAGGGCTTTGTAGAGAGGCTTAGGAGTGTCCCCGGTGGATCTAGGTAACTCTTCGCGCAAGTTAGGCGTGATGTTCAATGGTTACAACTTATCGGGGAAGGTTGATGCGAGTACCCCCTTGCCCAACGTGATCGGTTGGGTGAGTCGTATGGTCCTTGTGTCGTGTGGGTAAAGATGTACACCCTTGCAAGGTTATTGAATCAATTCGAATTGCCGCGCTCTCGGTTATGAGCAAGCTCTTTATCCTTCGAATTCTTCATAGAAGTTTTGGTCATGAGGTTGGATGCATGTTATCTCTTGTTGATGCTTAGGGATTGGTTAATTTAATTAACTAAAACTTGAGGTGGGTTGGGCAAGTTAATTAAAATGCTAGGAAGCTAGGTGTGGAGTTAGGGAGCTCATGCTTAACTAATGTTACTTAACCCTAAAGCCTCTTTGTGAGCCTTCATATGCATACTCCTTGATTACCATTTATTCGCGTAAGTCTTGTGAGTACCTTTGTACTCATGTTGCTATATTATACTAACTTGCAGGTGAGCCGGAAGTGGTATGTGGCCATTTCTACCCCGCCGAATCCGGCGCGGGCGAGGAGTAGGCCAATGCGATTAATGGTGTCCTTGAGCAAGACGCCATTATTCTTTATCGTTATATTTTCCGCTGCGTATCGTACTTGGGATTATTATGATAAACGTTAAACCCTATGGTTTTTATCTCTTTCTAATATTATTTGTGAGCTCGAGGCTTGTATCCCTTATTTGAACCTTTAAATTTCAGATTCGGAACCTTCCCTTATATTAATGTTATAATGGTTAGTTGCTTAACTTTGTATTAAAACTTGCTCTTTGTGGATCATTGGTGATGTATGAGCTTGTGACGGTATGTGCATGTGCATGATCTTGGGCATACGTTGGAGCACGTACCAGGACTACCGGGTTTAATATTATTTTCGATGAAAAGTTAAGTTGGTCCTTAGTATTTTAGATGTGGGTTAACCCATGGTGTGCCATTTGTGCGAGCATGTGTTAGCTCTCATTTTCGTGATAAGAACCGACGGTTTCGTTTAAAATGATGTTAAATTAGGCGGTTCTCACACGTGGTACCCGCACCCGGCTGGGGGTTGAGGAAGCTGAAGATCTCGAGGGCGACGAGCCCGGCGCACAGGTCGACGAAGCCCGCGGCGGAAGCGGCGTTCACCATGGTGGCCGGTAGGAGGCGATCTTAAGGTCTGGAGCGAGGCGCCGGCTTGCTGTTGGCGGAGCGGCGTTAGGGTGTGAGGGTTAACCTCGAGGAGCACACGAGCACACGGTGGTGGTGGCTGCGGCTCGGGGGTGGGATTTATAGGCTTGTGGCGGGCGATGGGCAACCATGGGTTCGAGAGAAGTGGGTACTGGTAGCAGCAGCAGCAGCGGGTGATGGACAACTATGGGTTCCTATGATACGCAACGCGGCAGGGGCGGCGAAGATTTGAAAAAGGGTGGAAATACGACGGCGACGGCTAGTCTACTAGGTGGTGGTGGTGGTAATAGTGTGCGACGGCGACGGCGCAGGTCCGTAAGCTACTTTGCACCGTGTGTTCTATCGTGTAAATCCGCAAAAGGTTAAATTTTTGCCCCTGCAATTAACTATTTCCGCCAATTGGGTTCTCCTCATCGTTACTTTATAATATGGTTTCATGATTTCATCCCTGGTCCGAGGGTAAACGGTGCACACGTACACGTGGCGCTCTGAGGGGTTCCCGTGGCACATCGAAGCTTTAGCGAATTTTTACGTGAGCCGATGAATTTTGAAAGAAGCTTCCGGTGAGGCTTTCTTGTCTTCTGACAATGGGGTTGATGATGTCACGTCAATTCAACCATGCAAGCCTCTGCTTTTGTTTGTTTGTGTAACCGGTGGTGGGCGTCGCGCTGCAACCAAAAAAAATGGGATACAGGAGAAATTGCATAAGCCGGTGCTAATTCACTGATTGCCGGTGCTAATTTACTAATTGTATAAGCCGGTGCAAATTTAATTGCATAAGCAGGCGCTAATTTAAGAGATGAATCTATTAAGTTTAATTAATCCATCATTAAGATATATTTACTGCAGCGATCAAATTATGGACTAATTAGGTTTGATTCATTTCGCAAATTAGCCTCCATTTATATAGTTAGTTTTTTAATTATATTTAATACTTATAATTTTATACAAACATCTGATGTGATAGGACTATAGTTTACCCAGAGGAACTAAACTGACTCTTATTATTTTCCTATTATTTTCTGGACAATCTACGGCCTATCCTAAGACCTGTCCCTCTCCACGGCGGTGAAAATAAAGAAAAGAAAGAGGAGCAGGGCAGGTGGGTTGATGAGTGTGACTGCCGCTCGCCGCTTGCATTCCAAGGAAACCCGTGTGAATGCGTCGCCGCCCCGCCGCGTGGTCTGGCGGCGGGGTCGCGGGGACGAGCTAGGCAACAGTCTGCACATGAGTCCTGACGACTGACAACCATCGACAAGTGCAGGCAGGGTACAGTCAGCGTCAGAGGATTCTAAAACCAGAACAGAAGAACGGTAAAGAACAGGAATTATCAACAATAGGATAATGAACAGGAATTATCAACAATATTCAGACTGTAAATTTGCAATACATGCGTGCACAAAGGTTGGGCAGCAAACAACAAATGGGATGAGATGAACTCCAAACGACTCTCAAAAGAAGTATGTGTGGTCATCAATCATGATCTTACTTCAAAAGAAGTATGTGTGGTCATCAATCATGATCTTACTGTATAAATGTAGATAAGTTTTCAGGTAAACCTTTGCGAAATCAAAAGGGGATTAGTATAGAAACCAGGAAAAAAAGATCTTTAGAAAGTACACTAAAGGCCATTATAAACCAAAATCCCATGGACATCACTAATATCACAAAATAGCACAATCAACAAGAACTAGCCATCAACCAAATTTCAATAGACCTAGCTAGTGAGCTACACAAGATTGTATAGCAAAGAAAATTGATACCAATCAAGTAATAAAAATTAAGGCATGTTTGGTTCGCATCGATAAAATGCCACATTTTACCACACACCTCAAGTTAAATTTAAATCCTTACAAGTCTGAAAAAAGGGTTTAAGTGGTTAACCATGGTCTTACAGTAGGGTTTAGAGGCAAAACTTACAACATCATGTTTTATTCGCAGGCTGTGGGATGTTGATCAAGATGAAGCTGAACAAGTTTGCTTCAGCCTCAGTAGTCGCTACCTGCACGAATCAGTAACAAGAGTAAAGGAAAACAAACAAGACAAATTATCAGTATTTGTTCAAACTCGTCCCCAGGAAAAAAAATATCTTACTCAAGTATATATAACAAAAAATGGGGCAAAACAAAATATTAGGAACTCAACAAACTACAAGTAGATAGTCCCAAGAAGCCCACAAAATTCAGAGCAAATTAAAACAACCACCACTAAAAAGAAGTGTATAAAACGCAGAGATACATAACCTGCATCAGCTCTTCAAGTTCTGTTAATAGCTCCAAGTCAACCTGAAAATTGAAAGCCATGGATCCATTTCAGCTGGCAACCAGCCCATTTATTTGGGCATTTACATATAGCAGGACACCAGTACAATCGCCTTGGGTTAGTTAAACCAGATGATCAATAAGTACAAGCACCAGATTGAAGATTGCACCAAAGTATTCACACATCAGATGCATCAAATGGTGACAGAGCAAAGTCTGTTCAGAATAGACCAACAAGCTCAAAGGATCACCCCTGACTCGACTACCATAGTCACAAATAACCACCATAACCAGGACCATATTAAGTACAACATTCATCTGAAAATAGCTACACATGACTAAATTCACTATGGAGATGTAGTCAAATTCTGCTCTGAAGATGGCAATCCCAGGATATCCCCACAATGAATATTGACCGTAGCCAGTCGTGGTTGCCCTTGCCCAGCTTGGTTTTAATACCTGCATCACACAAGATTGCCCATTTTTTTTCAAAGGCAAGTAGCTCAATTTTTTTTTAACGGAAACAGGAGGGGTTTTTGGCCTCTACTTGTTACATATTAAAAAAAAGGTAGGCTACAACAGCAAGAAGCCAAGAAGCTATGGCAAGCTTTGCCAGAATGCACTGCTAGACTGCTACCGGACACGACGAATTGGGCTGCCTTATAATCCGTTTCGCATTGAGGCTGTAAGGCAAGATCGCTGACACGCTGATCAGAGCCGTGCGATCACTGATCCTCCAAGTCAGTTGGGACTTGGGAGTTGTGGGAGGAACGAAATTCAGGGATCCTTCAGCGACGACATTCCACAACAGAAACGCTCATCACTAAGATTGAGTGCGTGGTGCATTGCTGGCGCAAAGAAACCTTAGGAAATTATTCAGCTAGCTTAAGTGCGGGAGACCTTCTGGTGTTGTCTTTTCGTGTTTTCCCTATCCATTGCCTTTTGGGTGGCTCTTGTATAAACTTTTTTTTTATCGCTTCTTCTCTAGTAACACATGCTTGACAAAGCTCTTGTCGGTTATTACTTTTCAAATACAAAAGGTAAACCAAATTTTCCGAACTATTTGAAAGGAAACAAATCAACTGCAAAGACTATTGCATAACAAATTAAGGCTGAATGGCTGATCCAGCAAAGACAAGAAAAAATCTGGGTGAAATGAAAATGTTAAACTCGATCGAAGAAGTGATGTGCGGCAGCAGCGAATCTACTCATCTAGAGGCTGGTGCGCTTCAAAGGAGCGCCCGGACGGCAGGAACTCCGATCCAACGTCCAGGATGCACCGCGCCCGCGCCAGCGAAGCCCAAAGGCATGTGCTTGGAAGTTCGGGCTTCGTTCACCATCTCGATCGGAGCGATGAACTGACGTCGAACACATGGACCCGTCGCCATACTCGGCGAGGAATGCGACCCTGAGCTCACTGCGGACGAGGGGGATAGCTGCCCTGTCCGAGCGGGCCGAGCACAGGACACAGCAGCCACCCCGTGGTCGGAAGGTGGAGTCGGGTCCGTCAGGCCCGTCATCGCCTGACAAGCGGAGGGGTCAGGGGGGCGAGTTGGGAGGGGGCACGGAGGCGCAGCGAGGCCGGCAAGCGCGCCGCTGGATGCCGGTGGTGGAAAGGGAGGTAGGGATGCGGCGGAGAGTCGTGGCGCCCGCACCTACGGCGGGGGCGGGCCGGCGGAGGGGCGGGCGCACGGAAGCCGGCGGGTAAAAGCGAGGAAGAAAGACTGAGAGGGCGGCGGGCGAGGTTGTGGGACTTACTTGACGCCAAGAGCCATTGCGATGAGGAAGACGAGCCCCGCCGCCGCTCCGAGCGCGATGTTGGTGAGGATGCGCACGGGCCCCTGGACCTCCCCGTGCCCCGCTCCAGCGCCGGCGCCACCGCCGCCTTCGCCGCCGGCGCGGACGTGCGCAACTATGATAAGCATCATCCCCCAAAAGTACGTCGCCGTCGCCGCAGCGGGCAACGCGCGCAGCGCCGCCAGACCGAGCGCGCGAGCTCGCGCGACGTGATCCGCCCCACCAGCCGGCTGCACGAAGAAGGAGAGGTGGAGGACGCCCGCCGACACGCACAGGACGAAGTTGACGACCCCCGGCATCCGCCTGTCGGCCGCGGGGACGGCGGCGTGGCTCAGGCGGCGGTAGATGAGCGCGACGGCGGTGAGGAGCAACCCCGCCGCGCCCAGCGGCACCAAGAGCCCGAGCGCGCTGTCGTCGGGCGGCGGGGCTTGCGCCCATGGCGCGGTACCCGCACCCGGCTGGGGGTCGAGGAAGCTGAAGATCTCGAGGGCGACGAGCCCGGCGCACAGGTCGACGAAGCCCGCGGCGGAAGCGGCGTTCACCATGGTGGCCGGTAGGAGGCGATCTTGAGGTCTGGAGCGAGGCGCCGGCTTTTGCCGTTGGCGGAGCGGCGTTAGCGTGCGAGGGTTTAGAGCCTCGTGGAGCACACGAGCACACGGTGGTGGTGGCTGCGGCCCGAGAGGTGGTGGTTGCCGAACCTGCCGGGGTGGGGGAGTGGGATTTGTAGGCTTGTAGCGGGCGATGGGCAAGGATGGGTTCGAGGAAGGGGCGGCCATGCGGCATACGACAGTGTTCTATCGTGTGAATCCGCAAAAGGTTAGACTTAACTTTTGCCCTGCAATTAACTATTTCCGCTAATTGGGCTCTCCTCATCGTTACTCTATAATATGGTTTCATGATTTCATCCCTGGTCCAAGATAAACGGTGCACACGTACACGTGGCGCTCTGAGGGGTTCCCATGGCAGATCGATGCTTTTTTACTGAGGGTGTGTTCGTTTACTAAGGTCTAAAGTTTAGAGGTGTTACATCAAAGAGAATCTTGTCATTTAGAAGTATTAAACAAAGTCTAATTACAAAACTAATTGCAGAACCCCAAGGCTAATTCGCGAGACGAATCTAATGAGGTATATTAGTCCATGATTAGCGGATGATTACTGTAGCATCACTGTGGCAAATTATGGATTAATTAGGCTCATTAAATTTGTCTTGCGAATTAGCACTCATCTGTGCAAAAAGTTTTATAAACAGATTTTATTTAATACTTCTAAATAGCAAGATTCTTTTTGATGTGACGGGTCTAAATTTTAAAGGGGAGGAAACGAACACACCTTGAAAACGACTTTTTACGTGGGCCGATGAATTTTGAACGAAGCTTCCGGTGACGCTTTCTTGTCTTCTGACAATGGGGTTGATGATGTCACGTCAATTCAACCATGCAAGCGTCTGCTTTTGTTTGTTTCTGTAACTGGTGGTGGGCGTCGCGCTGCAAACAAAACAAAAAGGATGCAGGAGAAATTTTCCGGTGTCATCATTAGCTAACCAGCGAAGTGCCGACATGTGTGTGTGGAATGTCAAATGTGCCCCCTCTCTATGTGTATATCAGTATGTGCGTGCGAAAATCGTGAGTTCGCACGCACAAAATCCCTAAACTATTCCAAAATTTGATCAGACCACCCTTGTACTTTAATTGCTTTGACCTTCCATACTTTAACTGAATTCAACCTCGAAAAAGGAATTCAGTTAGCTCGGCCTTACAAGGTTCTTGAGACGGGCCGAGACGGCCCATTGCGGGACAGCATTCCGAACCAGGCCTTAATCATTTGTTCCCTTCCGTGACGCCCCTTTCGTTTGAGGTAGAAGCAACCAAATTAAGCCAGAGAACATAAAAAGGTCCTATTCTCATGGCCTAATGAAGATCAGCATATGCAATTACCAATATCACACATTTTATCCTCTTAAGGAAAGGCAACATATAAGAAACTCTCCATCCGTAATCAGTTTATCTATAAGAGAAACACCTTTTTTTTTCTAGCGGAGAGTCAGATCTGTACCAGCATCTTGTTTCTTTTCAGTTTCAGAAGAGCTGCTTGGTTGCTCTCTGGGAGGAATTGCAGACTTTCAGAATGCTCTACCAGTGCGTCTAGCTAGGGGTTGTGATGCTCGGTAGAAGGTAAGACAGATTTGATTCCAAAATAAGCAAAGCGAAGGAACAGGACTAGCTTGCGCAGCAAAACAGGCACAAAAGACAGGAAGACCGGACGAACCTGCCATTGCCATTGACTTGAGTGGAAGCAGCGAACGAAGAGCTGATGATGAGGCCGTCGCGATGCTCAGTCGCCCAAGGCCTTCCCATCTGCAGCGGCAGCAGATCCGCGAGCAAGGCATTGGAGTACGGGACGGAGAGGGATGAGCTAGGTTTGGAAATTCTGCATCTCGTTTGGAGCCGGAGCACGTTGACTCGCAAGTCTCCGGCTCCTCACGACCTCGACATCTTCTACTATAAACAAGTGGACAGTGCGGCATCATCGCCCCACACCACAGACATCACTGTGGGTCAGTACGACGGGCGGCTCCACCAATCAGACATTAAGAACAGAGAGAAGCGCACGCCACACGCTGCAGCAGAAAACAAGCGGTAGTTTTCGATTTTTGTTCAGTATTCTGCCGACCCAATCCGTGCTCTAGGTTGGATCTCTTTGAGCGAAAAGGAGGAGCAGAACTTGCAGAATGTACCGGTCGGTAACAGCTGCAGGTAGCATGATCTGTTCCGGCACCTACTGAGAAAGGTCAACTGGGTAAGTGGTAAAACTCTATAGTTGAGTGCTGCTGGAATTCACATGTTCAGTTAGAATGTACTATCCTAGAAAAAATCAACTGGAACCTCCACATAAGTTGTCCGTCATGAAGCACAACTAAACTTAGTTTGATTGAAGCATAAAGGCACTCCTGGCGTCACAGTTTGGACGCTGAAAATTCCATACTCGCGGTTGGGAACACAGCTCGGTGCTGCTGACTCTCTCGGCGAATTCACGGGCCCGGCCGCCGGGGTCCAGCAGCACCCGCGCTTCGTACCGGTCAGGCTGCCGCCAGCCCGCCAGCGACGGCGACGCCACCTGCTGGCTTGGCACGCACGCGCCGCGGCACCCAGGTGGGCCTATGGCTGGCTGCCTACGCGTGCGGGCGGGCGGGTGCCGGAGCGCCGTTTCCGCAGCAACTCCAAAAGCCATGGCGGCGCTTGACGAGGCCTCCGGGACCACCATCAGCAACAGCCCGCCCGCCTGTGATCTCCGGGCGCCCCGCAGTCGAGCCCCACATGCGTGCACGGCAAACACACGTACTACGACCGGAATGGTTGAGAACGCTGGTGCTGACACTTGGCGCTATGGTCCCCTCGCCGAATGAACAAAGCAACAAGGTTACAAGGATACTAAGGCCCCGTCTAGATGCACTCCAAATTCCAACTTTTTACACTCTCTCTCCATCACATCAATTTTGGAACACATGCATGAAGCAGTAAATGTATGTAAAAAAAATAACTAATTGCACAGTTTAATTGTACATCACGAGACGAATCTTTTAGCCTAATTAGTCCATAATTAGATAAAATTTGTCAAATACAAATGAAAGCGCTACAGTGTCACTATTGCAACTTTGTTGCAATCTAAACAGGGCCTAATTACTACTCCTTACTGAACCGTATTACTAATAATATACACGCTACTGAAAGCAAATCTAGTGTTCTAGTTAAGGTAGTACACTGGTTGCTGGCTACATCTTCTAGTTAAGGTATCATTCAAAAGGAAGAAGATGCCCATGACTGAGAATGATACCTCGATCATGAACCTCACCTCTACTGAATTTTTTTTTAGAAAAAATAGCAACTGATTTTCAATATGCATTCAGAACGCACATCAAACACGCACGACGAATTTGTCGCTGCTGGCAGCCAACTCCCTCGCCACCGGGGACGACCGCCACACCACCCACGGCCACGGTGCGCCGAGGCCAACCACGCGAGATCGAGAAGGCCTCGACCTTCCGTGGCACGCGACGCGGTAGCCCACCACTTGGCGTCATCTGCGCGTCACCGTACACAGTCGGATCGGACACCCTCCTCCTTGTCCTCGGCAACGAGACCTCACCCGATGTGTCCGCATGGTGGCACAATTAAAGGTCACCGCCACGTCTAGTTGCGGAACTCGGGCACTTTTTACTATCTCCGGCGCGCCCACGCGATGGCGCCGGCACGACGCCGACGCGTTCCGTGGCGGAACGAACGCACCAGCCGGCTGCCGCTGCCAATTTCCATCCAAAAGCTGTGGCCCTCGCCGAGCCCAACACGTAAGGAAGCTCCAGTGCGGCAGCCGAATCGAAACGACCTGGTCCGAGCCATGTGCGCGCCGCCACGACAGCCGGCCGCCGCGCCGAAACGAACAATAGCCCACCCGCGACGAGATCTCCGTTTCACCCTGTGATCCTAGCAGGCGTCCTTGCAAAAACCTGGCGTGGCGCGGCGTCAGGAGTACAGACCTAGAATCATGAGGCCCTGCGTGCTATGATCGACTTCCTCTTCTTAACAAAGCAACAAGGTTGCCAAGGAAAGGATACAAGATACACGATGAAAACAAATCTATTCTGGTCAAGGTAGTACACTAGTTGTTGGTGAGATAACGTACTTTAAACCCAGCTGGGGCCATTCTTATTGCTAGATAGATGCTGGGCTAGTGGGGAAGCTGCGATAGCTGGCAACATTCTGCCTGCGTATACGTAAGAAATAACACACAAATGTTTGAAGATCGACTTTTTCAAAAAAAAATGACGTTTGAAGATCGCAGTTTTCACATATGACACGCAAGTTTGGGGTGTGTTTGAGTGGTGCGATATGTTTGTTGGGAGGCTTGGTGTTAGGTTGTTGCATATTGCTCAATTTGAGTTTTCATCTTATTTTTAATATAATCGGCAGCTCTTCTGCCCGGTTCGTTTTAAAAAAAATATATGCACGCAAGCATAATCTTTCTACATATATATGGTTACTTTCTCTGGAGATCGTATGTCCACGAACTAAAATGAGACCATTAACCTCACCTCCTCTGATCTCTTTCATGTATTCATTGTACAACAGAGAAGTGAAATATGAGACCAATACATTTAGATGACTTAGTTTTTCATTATTCCCTTTTTTATGTGTGATTTCCCCCCTTTATTCATGATATGCATGTGTGCTGAGATTTATGTAAGGATTTGGCTAGGTGCAATTGCATAGGTCGGAAACTGTTCCTTTTTCCAGAGGACAAGATGAGAATGTTGGGCCCGAGTCCGTCCATCCTAGAGGAAGCTAAATTAAGTTCCTAGCTACTAAAATCAAACTCCGTCCTTCACATATCAAACTCCGCCCTTTTCATATAGTGATGCAAGTCATAAATAATTTGGGCTATTGGGTCGATCCAATAAATTCATAAAACAAATTAGAATATAATTCCAAGTAATTAATTTAGGAGAACATTTTTTTATAAAAGAATTTAGGAGAACGAATAGACTAGAGTAACAACGTGTCATCAAATTAATCAGTTGATCCAGAAAATTCTAATGGTACAACCTGCATTCTTACCCACAACAGAATTGTAACCGTGAAACCATGCAACATCCGGTGATTTCTGCGTTGTTGTTCCCTAGGATCAGTAGCAACAGCAAGCACTAAGGGTGATGGGACGACAAAGAGATCCGAATCCTATTGGTCCATGGTCCATCCACGGTGGTCAGCGCCTCGACGGCCCCCTCGCCGTCGCCATGCCATGGTCGTCTCCGGGACCTACGAGAAAGATACCCATAAACTCCCCTCCCCTAAGTCCTGACCAAACGCGCACATCAAACGCACACAACGATTTTGATGCTGCTGGCAGTCAACTGCGCCGAAGCCACCGCGCGAGAGACGGCCACGACCTTCCCTGGCACCCGACGGCGACGCGGTATCCCACCACTTGGCGTCATTGCGTCACCGTACGCAACCGGACAGCGCCTCGTTGTCTTGGGCGAGGAGACCGCGGTGTCCGCACGGTCCGGCACGGCGGCGGCGCCATGCGCGCGGTCGCCATACACGAAAGCTTCTGCCGTTCCCGTCGGCACAAAGGTCGCCGGCGGTCGCCACCGCCATGTTCAGTTCACGGAACTCGGGCACGTTAACTATCCCCCGGCGCGCCCACGCGATGGTGCCGGCACGCCGCCGACGCGTTCCGTGGCGGAACGAACGCGCCAGCCGGCTGCCGCTGCCAATTTCGACCCAGAAGCTGCGGCGCTCGCCGAGCCCGACACGTACCGACAGCTCCAGCGCGGCCGCCGAAACGAAGCGGCCAGGTCCTCACAAAGAATCCAGGCGTACACACAGAGGCGCCGTGCGCGCGCCGCCACGAGCGCCGCGCCAAAGCTCTGCACGCCTTCGCTGCCGCTTCACAATCGAACCCCGGCCGCCGGCCGCCGCCGAATTCGCAGCAACTCGCCGTAAGATTTTCCATAGTGTAACTGTAATCTTAAACATTTTTTGGTGCAGTTGGTTAATTTTCAGGACATAGCACACTGCATACAGCAGGTCGCTGTTCAGCACATAGCACACTGCACACAGCAGGTCGCTGTTCTGCCCCCACTTCAGTCTTGACTCTTCCCTCCCTTTCTCTCCCTCTCCCCCGTCCCGTGTCCATCCATCCAGGGTGCCAGCCAGTGTGTGAAAGAATCTCCTTTCGCTGTCACGTCCGATTTTAAGCATGAAACCGAATGCACAAGTATATATATAATATGATCAAATTTTATACATATGTGAATAATTATTAATAATATCACGAAAAGAGAACTAAAAGATTATAAAGATTATCAGAGTTATACAGTTTATCCTGGAAACGAAGGCTTCAAACTTCACAGGCAATCGATCAGGGGTTGCGTAGGCCTAGAGCTCAGCATCATCTTCAAAAGACTTCACGTCAACTTTCTTTTCTATGCAGCAATTATAGCAAGCGTGAGTACACTTATGGTTGGTACTCAGCAAGTGTTGGGAATTATACGACATGAAGGGCAAAAGTAAGGAAAGGCTGACTCGCTTACTGCGATAAGCAATTTTAGTTGGTCAAATTTTATTAGCACCAGATCACTAAGGTATAAGTTTATACTAAAATCTACATTAAAAGAAACAGAAGAGATATAGTAGAAGCATAACGATAACTATAAGCATGGTTCACGAGTTAATTCACCTTCAAGTTCATTAATCATGTGAGGATCCAAGCCGCTCGTTAACCGTGAGCACGGCTGATATATCAGTTTTCGCTCTGCAGAGGTTGTACACTTTATCTCTTTATCCACAATTCGTCTCTCCCGATTTGCTCGAGGTAGCTAGCCTCTTAAACACTTTTGAGATGGTGGCAAGGGATCCACTACGAGGCCTTTACAAATATTCCCTAACTTATGACAATCCGCTAAGATTTCAAGCCAAAACGGTCATAACTCTCCCTAATGAGACAGACGCCTTAACCAAGATCATATCATACCCTTAAGAGGACCGAACTATACTCCGACGATGCAACCCCACTTGCCCTTTCGGTAAGATTGTCATAAGCTATTATTTCTAATTAATTATTGTGGTTGCACTAGTTTTTTAGGTGGTTCTCCATGTTCTGATTAAACATATGATCTTATATTAACAACGCATAGCGCATGAACATGGATAGAACAGGTGTAGCATCATTATTGTTGTCATCATGGTTATAAATTATTCCCAAACCGAAACTAGTTATAGCAACTAAGCAGAAGCTATCCAACAAGAAGATAAAATCCAGGTTGATAAGGAATGATAACAAAGACTAGGCATATCCTTAATTATGATCCATCAAAATTAGGAAACATGCATGCATATAGAAAAAGTTATATTTATTGTGATTATTAGGATAAAAGAATGATCAAGAAAATATTTGCCTTTCTTTTTAGAGAATAGTTGCTCAGAGTCTTCAACTCTTCTTTTCGGAACTCTTAATCTTGAAAGCTCTTGGGTTGCGCTCCTTCTAACGTCAAACAAGTATCGGGCCTAAGCATACAAGCAAATAAATAAATAAGAAGAACTAAGAACAGCACACCAAATAAAAGGAAAGCTTAAAAAAGAGCATATTAAAGGAGCGGGTTCATTGCTACGGTCACGAGAGTGCAAGAAACACGAAAAACGGAGCTACCGTTGAAAAAAAATAGCTATCAGAAGATTTGTGTTATAAAAAAATTAAATAACTATAGGCTTTCATTTATTTTAATTTAGAAAACTAATGTAAAAGATATTCAAAAAAGAATATCCCTGATTATAATTAACTCATATTATATATATTTGCATTTATAAAGATGAGGTACAACTTAGTCAAATTTTATATATAATTATTTATGTACAAATTATACTAATTAAACAATTAATTAGAAAATAAACTGGTGAGAGCATCTAAAGGACGACGAGGGGGTTCGATTTTACCTCTTACCCATGGTGGAGAGGCACAGTGGCGGCGGGAATCTCGCCGGGAAGAGGCGGTGGCGTACTGCTCCGGGGCGGCGGTGCTTCTGTTTGTGGCGAGGAGGCCTAGGCGGTGCAGGAGGGAGGGTGGTGCGGCTGCAGGGGCGTGCAGGGCCAAGGCGCGCACGCCTAGAATGGCGGTGGTCTGCTGGAGGCGCTGTGCAGGGTGGAGGCGCGAGGGGGCGAGCGGAGGGCGCATGCGAGGAGGCGGGTACGTAGGGAACGTGTCGAGGTGGGGGCGCTGGGATTGCAGGGGGAGACGCAGGCGGCACAGGGCCTGCGGGCGGGGCACGTGGGGCGCGTAGGGGCGGCGCGGGGATGATGCGCGGCAGCAGGGTCGAGGGGGGGCCTCGGTCGTTGCGATTTATAGGCACACCACCGGTAACTTGGCGTGGCGCGCACGCTGAGGTGCCCAGGTGATGGCGCCCAACTGTGTCCAAGTCAGGCACGGGCAATGCGACTTGGGTCGGGCTTAGACCGAAAAGGTTAGTTCGTGGGCCGAAGTAGGTTCGGTCTTGGGCCAAACAGGAAAAACGGGTCGACAGAGAAAGGATTGAGGCGCTCGGCGCACTGGTAAGCAGGATAGGCTGGGGGAGTGATACTTGGGCTGATTAGGTGAGCGGACTGAAAACGTGAAATAAGGGAGAGAAAGGTCGAGAAGGATGCACCTTTTTATAGGATATGGTCGGTCGGGCTTGCATGACGCCCATGCCGAGGACAATAGCATGAGCCATCCGGTTTTGAGACGAAGTCCGAAACAGGCATGACAGGTCAGCAGGCCTAGCCTGCAAGTGGGGCACGGGCACTCGAAGAGCGACACATGCGTGGTGTGACCTCAGGGAGAAATTGAGTTGGCATGCCCTGGCTGCTATGGTGAAAAAGAAAGGGAGTGGATGAGGGATGACAAGCAGGACCGTGTCATTGTAGAAAGCCGAAGAGGAGCGCCCGGCAGGGCCGATATTGGTTCGGGCCGATGGATAGAATTCAAATCGCGGAGAGAAGGGTAAAGAGAGAGGCAAAAAGGTTGGACTACTGAGGGAGATTGGGTTGAGTCTAGGATTTCAGAGCGATGGTGCTAGTCGCTGGGGCTGACGTTGATTGAACATCGTCGGAAAAACACTGAAGACGAGCCACGAGGCATCATTTTAAGCATGACTTGATCAGGGAGAAAGATTAGAGAATCGGGAGCTCGATGGGGCATCTTAAGGATTTGGAGAGGACAAAGTTAAAAGGATGTACAACAAAGAAACGGCTCGTTCCGACTATGAGGAGATAAAGAAAGAAAGAAAGAAAGAAAGGGGAAGTGGAAAAGCTTCTGAATAACTCCAACTTGGTGAAGGAAGACGATTGATGGTGAGAGGTTGTCAGATAGCTTTGACAAACTTTGGGAAGAAACGACAAAGAGGAAAACATGGGGGCTTGATTCAGTACATCAAATGGAAGCTTTTTCTTAACATTTTATCGATAAAACGTGATAGATGCTGAGATTATGGCTGTGGTCAAGCTCAAGCTTGCATGCGGCACGATTCTAGAATTTAAGGCGGATTGTACAAGAAACGAGTTGAATTCAGCTCGAGAGGAAAAGAAAAACAAATTTATTTTTTCAGAATATATTTTCATGCTTAAAATTAATCTAGAAAAGTCCAGATAAATCTTTTAAACTATAAAAAATATATTATAAAGAATCCAAAAAATGTAGAGGAAAACTCTGGAGATAATTTGGGATACGAGAAATCCAAATAAAATACCTGGAATTTGAGAAATATTTTAGAACTTTTCAATAAATGGATTTAGCTCTACGGAAAAATAGAATAATTGCCAGAAAAATTCTGGAAAATTTTCGAGAAACCTATTGATGGATAAACACATTCTAAAAGATACTCACATACTAAAATTAAATATTTTAGGGTGTAATATTTGCTTTTGAGCGTTTGGTATATGAGAGGTGACACTTTTCCTTTTGCATTTCGCCATTCCAGCCTTTCCTTGACGCCAAGCCCTTCGGTGCCGACTTGAATAAGCAATTCATGTCATTTGCTGCGCGAGATTTCACGGCCTGTGGTTCCTGGCCAAAGGCGCGCGAAGATGCCATTCGCGCCACAACGTTTGCTCCATGCTGCGCTGTGCTCCTGCATCGCGGTCCGTCTTCAGCGGCTCCGCCGGCCTGCTCATTTTGTACACGCAGTTACAATTCAGTATGGAAATTGGAAAACGTCGGCGACCAACGGCCAGCCACATCGCCTTCCGTAATTAGCTCGTCGGCGGAGCGACGGACCCGTTCCCTTCGCTCGCCGGCGCAAGGTGCTCCGGCATTGATCCCCGGCGCAGGAGAAACTGCAGGGCTGCCGGACCCCGCCGTCCCCTCTCTGGTGTTGGTTCTCAGGCTCCCTCCCTAGTCCCTACTCCAGTTCCTGTCCGGGTCTCGGCGCGTTGCACATCACCTGACGGAGCCCCGCGGTTTCGTCCGTCTCCCACACGCACGGCGCTGGCCGCCAGCACTGCAGCAAGCGTGTGCGCGGCGCGGGTGGCTATAGCCCGGCTGTCCCCGACACAATCGCGTATGAGACCGCGCCATTGACCGACGTCTGGCTTTTTTTGTTTCCGGCGGCGACCGATTCGGATAAGCACGCAAGGAAAAAAAGGAGGCTTTCGAAGGATCTATGGCCAACAAATTTACGCGCGAGATCCTGTCATTCTGATTACGCGATTGGGTGCCCATCACCTTGGTTATGGAGGTACTCGTAAATTCTACTCTAATCCGTTGTTGACGAACCACTTTGATTATTGCAAGGGTTTACCTTTGCAAAGGTGTCTTTCTGGAAGGTTGATTGACGATTTGTGTGATGGCACGGCATAGTCAAATGTCGGTTCCTCTCTCTCCCATCATATGTCCACGGGGAACAGTTGAATAGAGCAAAATGTAGGAACGAGAATGGATACGACGGAAAAGCATTATTGGCTTCATGTTTGCCCAATCGATGGTCGCTCGTACAAGAGAAATAGCTATAAACATATTTTTTTTCTCAAAACACAATACATGTGTAGACACTCACAGATACGTACAAACATTTACATCTATGAGCATCTTAAAAACCCGAGCTGGTAGATATTAAAATTGATGAAACTTGTGATACAAGCGCGTGGCTCTATCCTTATAGTATCTTTGAAAAACTGAGCTTGCATATCTTAACGCACGACACAGTCATCAAGCGCACGGGTGCTTGGCCGTCTTGCCGCCCTCGGTTCGTGCTCCGGAAGGGGGCATTCGTGGAATATGGTTACGAGGAGGCAGATGAGGGCGAAGGACGAATGGCCAGGGGCACAAACATAGCTGTGGTTTGGACTTTGGACGCCGCTGATGGTACTACCATGAACACAAAGATAGCTGACCTCATGTGCGTGATCTCAACAAGCGGCCATTATGGCGTCAAAAAACGAAAGAAAAAAACAAGCGGTCATTGTTCGTTGCCACTAAACGAGCCGTGGCATACTTGAGCGCTGAATTTTATTGCCTCTCTGCTCCGCGGTTCGGCGGCGCTCTCGGAACCGTGTGTGCCTACTCGCGTGGCACAGACCGTCAAACAGCACCCGCTCCGCGCCTTTTTTTTTTTGGACAGTGCATGTGTTTGTCAATCTTATTATTGGCCGAACTCACATGCTGGCCAGCACGTTCATGTAGAAATCTACTAGCAGCACTCTGCCAGCGACGCTCTTCCTCGAGCTTGAAATCCTTCACGGCCTCATCGGGTGTCGTCGCTCTCCCCTGTCCGGCAGGAGCAGGACAAGTCCGCGCTCCGCGGACTGCAAGCCCGTCGTGGATGGAACCATGTGGCTGGGGACCCGACTATGGAGCTGCAGCCTGCAGAGAGAGCGAGAAAAGGGAAGAGGAAAACGATGTGCCGCAGCATGTCAGCAGGTGAGCTTTCTGGGAACTGGGATCGCACCAGATCTTATCTCAGCGAGGAACCAATCCGAAACATCCGCGATTCGGTTGGGAACAGATTGACAAGTACTGACACCACCCACAGATTGCTAAATTTCATTGAATGGGAACAGATCGACCAATACTAACACCACCCGCTAATCCCAACCATTATACCTCACCATTTACATGACCCTCACCCCAATTCCATCCACTCACACTCCGCGTCAACAATCTCACGATTTACAGCCACCGCAGCTCGTTCCGTATCGCATCAAACAGAGCACGGGTACTCCCCGCCGCCCGACTCGATGGCGCCGGGCGCGAAGAGAAGGACAACGAGGGCGAGGCAGGCGGCGACGAGGAGCGGGCCGACGAAGGGCAACGTCTGCTGGAACGTGGCGCGGTCGCCAGCAGGGGAGGCGCCGCGGGCGGCACCCGCACGGCGGCCGAAGCGGAGCAGAGGCATGGTGTACGGCAAGAAGCCGCCGACGCCGGCGGCGGCGGCGATGACGAGGACGGTAGCGGTGGCGATGGGGTTCTTGGCGACGAAGCCGAACGCGAGGCGGAGCGCGCCGAGGCCGCCGGACCCGGCGAGGAGGAGGCACGCGGTGACGAGGAGGGCGGCGCCGACGGACACCGTCGCGGTCACGACGGCGAAGAGGTCCGTGCCCGGCGCACCGCCGCCCGCGCGCGCCTTGCGGACGAAGCGCGCCAGCAGCGTGGTTCCGAGGACATGGGCGGTGACCGCGGCCATAGCCAGGACGCAGATGAGGATGTCATGGAGGGGGCTCCGCCCCGCGGTCTCCAGCAGGAGGCGCAGCGCGTCGGGCCCGCCCAGCGCCGCGGCGCCAAGGGCCAGGACAATGGTCCTCGGAGCAAGACCCGCCATGGAGATCAGGATCACCCGATCGAGTAGCACGTACCAAGTAGCAACCCCCTCTCGCTGCCCCTGTGTACCCTCCTGCTGCGTCCTTTCTTCCACGCTGGGGCTGCTGCTGCTGCTGTGCTGGGCGGCATCAGCATTCGACACGAGCTTTATAGACAACCAAGAGTAGTCCTCCTGTGGGGCTACTGTTCTTTGTCTATTTTACTATGGGGAAACGGGTCGATTAGTCGGGGCGTTCTGGGATGCATTAGTTGATGAATTTGTTGATGCCGGAGACATTGATAAACTAATGGAGATGGAGGTCAGGATATCTTTGGGAAAAACTCAGGAAGCCAAGAGTCCAAAAAGCAAGATCACACACCACCTGTGGGAACCACCGCCGGTGTCTCCCGGCCCCCGGCTAAAAAAATTGCTCAAACGCGTAGGCGGGTGGACCTGCTTTCCATCAATCCATATACATTTGTTTCCTCAAAGAAGAGAATACAACGGAACTCTAAATATAGAGAGTACAACTATTATCTTTTTGATCAAATTCATCAAAATAAGATAGGCTTGATGACACAGTACAAAGCTAAAGAGAACTATCATTTAAAATGGACAGAGTACTAAATAATATCAAAAGTACACATTCTTAAGCGACATCGCCGAGGTGAACAAATCCCTATCCCTATCGTACTAGTCTAGAGAGCATGCTGAAACACAAGTTCACATTCTTAAGCACTCATTTGTTAGCAGAGGGTTGTTAATGATGATTAACAGGTCTAGCTAGATCCTCACATGCTGATAGTAGCCACTGATTATCCAAACAGGGGTGGGGAGGATAGGGGTGAACAAAATTGGCAAAAGGCAAAATCATTGTCTCTTTCACATCTTTACTTGGAAACGATACGATATTACCGGAAACGAGTACGATATCATTACTATGGTAATGTTGAAAATGAGATTATTCGATACAAAACACATCGACAACGATCGAACTATCACAACAATATTTTTGAAACAATAAACATGTTAAACCCCAGAACAACAAACTGGACATCTGACTTAACTCATCTCGTACAGCCAGGTACTGAAAACAAATATAAAACATTAGTCCCCGTCAAGATGATACCTAGTGACATACTCCTCAGTACTAGCACCATAGCCATACAACCTGCGCTCCTAATAAGCATAATACAGAAAACAAAATCAGTTTGCTGGATTTAGTTTTAGAAGATAGATTTGTTTGCTTTCTAGTTTAAATGGGACCTTAGAATAGCTTTGTTTATTGCCGGCGGGGGCCGTAGAATACCAACGACAATAATAAATGTCTCCATCAGAAAGAATTTGTCTCCACCATAAAGAAAAAGAAATGGGGGAGACCTTCCGCGCCGCCAGCTTCTCCGGTCTCAGCTGCCCTGTCCGTACGGATGCCGCGTGGTCCTCTCTTCGCTGTGACGTGGCGCCATCCTCCACCTCGTGCGGCGCAGCGCGGCTGAAAGGACCTTAGAGGAGAGTGAATAAATTTATCTAAAAAGTCTGAAAAATTCTTCGCAGCAATTAAATCTATCAAAACTTCCGATGCTGGACCGGAACTTCCAATAAAAAAAAAGTTCTTATATAAAATTCAAAGTCAAACTTGAAACTACAGAATCTGGGTGAATCAAAAGTTGCGCAAAGATACTAGAAAATTTCACAGGTGATCTTTACAAACATAAAAATACAACAAATTGAGTACGTAGATCGGCACACAATAAATTCTAGATCAACAAGAACTAAGTAAATGCAATAAGCACAAAACACAATAGATTTATTCCTGAAGTTTATTCCCACTAAGGAAGCTACGTTTTCCATTCAAGAGCTCACAAAGAGCCGGATCTTTCATCAACCCTTTACCTCACTCAATCAACTACAAGGAGACTTGAATCACTTACTATAGAATCCACAAAGAACGGGTAACACAAACTTTCCGGGACGCACATACACAAGAGAACGCTCAACCAGGCAACACCAAACCGTCTAGAAACAAGCTTTAATAGTATCAAACGCGAATCGATGGATGAATATACTTCAAGGGCTCTTGAGATGAACGTGGCTGACTTCTCACTCAAAACTCAAGCCTCACACCTCACTCTAGCTCTTATCCAAGCCCTAACTCAAATCAAGTAAAGATTAGCTCTTGAAAGATTCGGGGAGGAGTAATAAATGCTCTTATGGATGTTTGTCTCAAGTTAGGTCAGCAGGAAATGAAGGAGAAGCTGAGGGGTAATAAATACCCGAATTTCAAAAAACTAGCTGTTAGTATGCAGAATAAGTGATTGTCGGAACTTCCGACACAGGCTCGGAACTTCCGACCCAGCTAAAATCAGCTGGGCGAGAACCCCTGTCAGAAGTTACTGGGAACTTCCGACACGTGTCGGAACTTCCGAACTAGCTAAAATCAGCTGACCGAGAACCTCCTGTTGGAAGTTACTGGGAGCTTCCGACAGGTGTCGGAACTTTCGATCCCTAGTCGGAACTTCCGACACACACTGAAACACTTACAAAACTAGGTGCGCAAGTGTATGATATTATATCTCTCTTTGATAGTTAGCATCTCAAATAAGCATTTTGACATCTTCATGATATTCATTCGCATTCCTCTTAATAGTACAGTATTTCCTATACTCAAATTCAAAATAGAAAATATTAAAAGATCTTCTTTTAAGCCTAACACCGTCCTTTAAGCAAATTTAGTGTCTTTTCTTGCTCTTTTTTATTTTATTGGATTATATCCTATCCATAGCTCAATAAACATATTAATTCTTTAATTATGCATGTCATCAACACCAAAATTCACTTAGGGAGCCAAATGCACTTTCAGCCGCCACGGCCTCCCGCGGCGGGATCTAGCCTCCAGATCTCGCGGCAGCGGACGGCTCCCAGCGGCGGCAGCGGCTCCTCGTGGCGGAGGGAAGGAGGAGGAGGGCGGCGCGGCTAGGGGCGGCGTGGTGGAGAGTGGCAGGGAAGGAGAAGGAGGCGGCCGGAAGGGAAGGGAGGGAGACGAGTGGCGCGCGGGCATGCGCCACGTCCGCTGCGATGGTGGACCCTCTCCGTCTGCTGGAAATAGCGGATGAGGGCTGCTCTCCTTCGGTAGAGTATGTGATAGAAGCTCCCCGGTATAGTTTTTTTACTACTAGAGGATGAGGCGCGTCATCCGCCTCTAGCGGCCGCAACACCCGCTCGACGGTACCTGTGTATCAGCCCCAGCCCCCAGTAGTCGCCGCCCAGTTCGCAGGCAGGCCCTGCGCCGTTGCCGGTCGCTCCCATGCCCCTTGGCATGCAGCTCTCGTTTTACCAGATGACAGGGAAGGCTCATGGGGGAGAACCACCACACGGCGCTCCTGGTGTAGGCACCAGGGAATACAAAACCGCTCGATAATCGCGATTATCGGTGAAATTTATCGTTACCGATGCTAGTTGAGAACGTAAACCGACTGGAATTTCGCTAGATTTCAATGAAAAATTTAAAAATTTAAAAAATTTATAAAAAGTAGAGAACTTATTTTTATAAAAAACTAGACCTTCTCTTGATTCCAGAATGTTGTCACATGTTGAAAACAACAATTGTTTGCTTAGGAAAAAAATATTTTTATCTAACTACCCGTTACCATCCACTAACTCATGCGATTAAGGCCGATTTTCGTACGATTAAGGCCGATAATCAATGTATATGCGGCAATTATCGATGATGCTGCAGCTGGGAGCGAGGGAGTTGATCGTGGCGTCGATAATCGAAGAGACCGAAGAATGATTAAATTGATATGCCGAATGCCTTCATGTATGGACTATGTGCTTGCTAAGTTTGTACGTGGCTTGTATAGAGTATGTACTCTTGTTTCTATGCACTATGATGTTTGTATGAACTATGCACTCTTTTATTTCTGTGAACTATGAAATTTGTATGGACTATGCACTCGTTTGTTTATATGAACTATGCACTTCGTGGTTTGTATATATGTGCAAATTCATGTGCTTTATGCAATTTTATGGGCAAAATATGTAAACATGTTTATTTCTTAGGCAATTCTATATGCAAAATTGTGCATGTATGTGTAATTTATCTAATATAATATAATACATAACCTAAAAAATTAAATGCTATCAAACCTTTATTTTTTTCCACTGCCAAAATATATTTTCAGTAGGCGAAGCGATAAATCGTTCAGTTTGCATCGATTATCGATGATAAATTGTTGAATTTCATCTTTTTAAATTTAGGTCTCTTTACCAATCGGTTTTGGCGATTTTTCACCGATTTTTAACTGATTATCGTTACCGGAGCTCACTGATAAATGCTGTATCGCCGGTAATGTAATCCCTGGTAGGCACTGATACGCTCAGCACGTGCTCGACAAGATGCTCAGTCCTAGTTCAGCGTATTTTTTCTTTTGCTGCAATCTAGAGCCCGTGAACACTACTTGACTCCTGTTCAGTATCTTTACCATCATGCACAGGTGCAGAGATCAACTGCGAGTATTAGTAGGATGACATTTCAAATTAACCGGCACCTCATTGATATTACTGATTGTAAATTAATCTGCCCACAAATCATCACATCGTTTGTTGCATACTTGCATATATCTCTTTTACATCTAATATTCAGACTCGTTGCAAAATCACAAAATCACGATTGACCGGAGAAGGAAAAATATTAATGGATATGTAGAAAAAGAAGTAAAAGATTTACATCTTCTCATTTTAGTATTTTATGTATGTTATTATGTTACAATTGTCTAAAATAAATTTAAAATGGAGTTTACAATCCATACAAAAGGGTTCAAATGCCATCCAAAACATCATTTCTTATGAAAAAAAAACTTCCGAAGCATCAATGGATCCAGCATCGATCAGTTTAGTCGACGCCATCGTTTGCACAGGTCCAAGCGACACATATGTGGCTTTGAAACTGCGACGACTTGGGAATCAGGAGCAGTGACGCGTGCAAGTCGAGTCCAAGATGGAACACGAGCCACATGGGTGCGCGCGGTCGCCCCTTATCTTGTTTGCACAGCGAGATGATTGGTTGATTCGCCCGGCAGCAGGGGCGGGCCCAGAATTTGAACTTTGGACTCTGGGTATTCAAAATTTCTAGTAGTATAAATGTTTAACAGTCCAAAATACAAATTAATAGCATATAATTAAGTACCGACAACACAATTTACACAAATTGTTTATAATGGACATTAATTTTGTTGTGATTTTTCATTAATTTTGTAAATTGCAATAACAGTTTTTAAGAAAAAATGAACAAATTTAAAATTTTTACTAACCTCAGTTAGGGCCTGTTTAGTTCCCCTCCAAATTCCAACTTTTTACTCTCTCTCTCTCCATCACATCAATTTTGGGAAACATGCATGGAGCAGTAAATGTATATAAAAAAATAACTAATTGCACAGTTTAATTGTACATCACGAGACGAATCTTTTTAGCCTAGTTAGTCCATAATTAGATAAAATTTGTCAAATACAAATGAAAGCTCTGCAGTATCTCCGGTTGAAAAAATTTGCAATCTAAACAAGGCCTTAGTCTTGCCCCTCACTCAGCCGGTCAGGCCTGCTGCCGCCTGCCGCCTGCGCCTGCTCCCTCTCCCTGCATGGCTGCACCTGCGCCTGCTCCCTCTCCCTACACCCTGCTACCGCCTGGCCTGCCGCTCGCCCGCTCCTGGCTGCCGCCGCCCGCCTGCCGGCTCGCCGACGCTGCCCGCCGCTGCGCCGCCTGCCTGCGCCTCAGGCGCCTAGTCTCCGCCCGCTGGGCGCTGGCGGCCTGGTCCGCAGCCGCAGGCCGCAGCCAGCAGCCTGCCTTGCCACCGCCAATGGCCCGCCGGCCGCCGCGGCGCCACCTGGCCTGGCTTGTTGCCCGCGCCCCGTGGCACCTGCCGCCGCCGCCTTGGTCTGTCCTGCGCGGCTGCGCCCCTGGGCCCTGCCACCGGCCCGCAGCCTAGCTGCGTGGCGCGCCTGCGCTGGACCGTCGGTGCACCCGCATGCCCTCGCCGTCGCTGGCCTAGGGTTCCGATGCTACCGGCAAACCTGGACAGGTGACGGCCTGACGGGGCGGGGGGGGGGGGGGAGGAGGGGGTGATCGGGGCATTGGGCACAGGCGGGGGTGGGCGAGTGGGTGGGCCGGGTGGGGGGAGTGCGCAACGTGGGCTGTTAGTTGGGAGGTGAGCTTGTTCACTGATTTAATTTTGTTGTGCTGGTGTGTTGTTTATTTTTTATTTTCTTTTAATATACTTGAGAAATATACTGCATGTACAAAAGTTTTTATCTAAAATAATAGATATTCAACTGAATACGTTTGATACATACTGGGTCCGCCCCTGCCCGGCAGCTCGCTCTCGTGATGCGATTTCAAGCGGGAGCCGAGCCCGGCCAACGACACCCAGCTGACCCGCTTGGATTTTGTAGCAGAAAAGCGGACGGCCGATTGCGATTTCCAATCTGGGATTCTGGAAGCAGGTCGGTCGCGACCATCATTCGTCCACGTGGCGCAATGCTCCGTCCTCGTCGTGCGCTTTGATCATTGGGTGGTCCCACGGTATATAGCTCCGTACGTCCGTGGGCGTGTCCCCGCTCAGCTTGGTATCAGGCTATCTACAGCCGTCGTTCTCTATATCCTTCTCTATATCCGTCGTTTACAGACTTCTCTACAAGATTCTCTCCTCTATATCTCATTTCTCTCCAACAACGTTCTCTAAATCTCGTTCTCTATACATTAAACCCTATATTAGAAACGTATTTTGTTCCAAATTTTTGTACGTACGTATTTATCATATCTCAAATGCTATGGACATATTTTATTTTTATTTAATCCAGTGTTTAAAACGTAAAGAAAAAATAGAGAAAATGAGAGAGAATCTATATATATATATATAAAGGAAATCTGTAGCGTTCTCTATTTTAGAGGACCATTTAGATAACGCTGCTGGAGCATATAGAGAACGGAATCTTCTCTATATAGAGGGTTCTCTATATAGAGGGTAGAGAACGGTTTAGAGTCTCCCGTTGAAGACAGCCTTAAAGGTAGCCTCCAGGGCGCCCCCCGCCAAGCCCGGTCGTCCGCCACCGGAGGCCGGAGCACAGCACAGAGTGATAAAATTCCCAATATACCACTGAAAATTGTACTAATCCCTTATGTACCATTGAAAATTTAACCATTCCTTCAATACTGTTGAAATTTGCTTTTTCATCCCTCCCGTGCCATTCCGCTAAATTTTATCGTTACCGTAAGGACGGAGCAGGTAGATCGACGTGGAGTGGTCGACACGGCTGGGCTGGCGCCTCTCGGCTTTCCCTGTGTCCAAGCTAGCCGAGCACCACCCTGCTCTAGCTTTCCAAATCCTCTTCCTCCCCGACTGTGCTAAACACCAGCTCCTTCCTCTCGCATCCCGGTTCGTTTTCTCCCGTGAACCAAAAAAGCAGAGCAACAGCTGCAGGGGCCAGGGCTGCGGCGCACTCGCCCGAGGGGCCGCGGGTGCGCTCTCCTGGTGTCACGGTTGTGGGTGACCGAGGCTGCTGGCTCGCCCATCTGCTAGAGTTCGGGATGACAGTTGATTTTGGGTAGAGGATCTGACGTGGGTTGATGTTGTTGACAAGAGAGGGGTAAAATCGTCAGAATGAAAGGAGATTGATCATTTTTAACGTCGTCACGGTGTATCCTGTTCTAAAAATAACTGCAATGGTATACAGAGGATGAAAACTTATTTTCAGTGGCATTGAAAGGATGATCTGAATTTGAATGGTATAGAGATGATGAGTTAAATTTTTAATGAAATAAAAGGAATTTGCTCCACAAAACTAGTCATCCTCCTCTGGCAGTCGGGACTGGACGAAACCCTTGAGAAATCCGACCGGATAGCGGTTCCGCGGCGGCCACGACTGCTCAAATTCCGACGGCCAGTTCTTGTCTGAATCTGGAGGGAGAGAGAGAGAGCGCGCGCGCGCGCGCGAGAGAGAGAGAGAGAGAGAGAGAGAGAGAGAGAGGGAGGGAGAGAGGGAGAGAGGGGAACAGTTTGCTGCCGCGACCGGCTGTACGCGCATGCCAGCGGCCGGAAGAGGCCGTGTTGCAGTGAACATCAGTGCATAACTGCGTATGTGAGATGCAAAGAAAATTCTCAATTTTCATATGCTGCCGAGTGCCGGGATCAGCCCCCGGCCGGCCGACTGGTGGGCGCTTGCTTTTCCATCGCATCCCAGAAGATTCAGGAAAGCAACCAGGGGGTCTTGCGAGGACGAGGATGCTCCCCAAGCCGGAAGCTTCCCGGTGGCCCTTCCGTTCAACGATTCTGACGTTCTCCGCCGGCAGGCTGGTTCCGGGAAATTGCCTCGGGACCAGAAATTCCGCCTCGCCAAACATCGCATGTCCCCACGAAAACTCCCCAGAAATCTCCGGCTCAGAGCCTTAATCGACACGCAGGAAACTTCGCCGAAGACCCGAGGCCTCAGCCGGGCTGCCCGCCGCCTCGTTTTTCTCCGGTTCCAGCCAAGATGTCGCCGCACCACCAGCTTGCCGTTGCCAATGTCCTTTACAGAACCTAGCTGTTCACACGTGTATATATAGTACCCTTGCGTCTGCTTCCCTTACCTTGCCTTGCACCATGTTTCAGTTTCGGTTTTCCCACGAGAGAGTGTCCGTTGGAGCTACAGTGCAGAGCTCCGGCGCCATGTTTCAGTTCATGGCCTCCTGTCTTTGCTCACTTGAGAGTTGGCTTCGCTGAACCTACAGGTGAATTGGCTTTTCACTTATCAGCCCTGGACCGAGCATGCTGCTTTCTAGTATCACTTGTCGGCATCTTGTCGGGTGCTTCCATTCCTGATAGTTCGCAATGGAGGCTGTGCAGTGCTTCGCCAAGACACCTCAGGTCAGGTACTCATACAGAAAAGCAGGTTTCAAGTTTAAGAGGTTCCAGAGAGGTTCCGTTTCAAGTCCGAGCATCAGAGGGGTTTCAGGGTGGAAGATGGTTCAGCAGACAGTCTCTTCTATAGAATCTACAGAAGGGGGGTATCAATGGTTCGAGCATGGAGCAAGCACAAAGGCCGGCACAGGCAAGGGAGCAGCGAGCAGCACGGAGACTCGGTATTCGCTGTCATACTGGGCAGTGGGCACCGACCTTGAGCTTGTGGTATTAACTGAAAGACACAGGTCAGGAAAGAGTGGTGCATACCAACCTTCTCTGCTACTGCTTCCCACTGCCACCCCAGCATCCATCCCTTCACCATGCCCTCGCCACGGTCACGATTGCAGTAGTACGTCGTCTCTATTGGCTCTCCGTCACCGGAACACCGCTCTGGCGCTCTCGCTAACCAGCTTCCAATGGCTGTCCACTTGTTGGGGCAGTTGCAACTGTTGGGCCAGCCTGCTTCCTTTCCTGGCCCCCAAACCTCATCACATATTAGGCTGACAGAAATTGTTTTTTTCTGGAGGGAGAAGAAACCAAACTTTGGTGCTAAACGAGGAAGAAGTTCCTAAAGAAAAGGCGCCAAGGTTCAAGAGCAAAAGCATGAGAGGTCTCAGGTACACACAGAGGGTACTGATATTCTTCAGCTGTCTAAAAGCACTTCCTTCTGATTGCCGCTTCTATGCATTTGCCTTTTTTTTTCACTTTTGCTTCCTTAATAGTCGATCAGTTTAGCTCCACACTCTCGAGCAGAAGTTGGGTTGATAATAGATTACCATAGTTTATATCGACAGCCTTCCTAATATCAGTATAGTCACAGTACTTATGCCCCAATTGACTGATGAAGTGGTCTTATTCTTAGGTTTCTAGCCCAGGATACCGGGTTCTAGCGAACTTGGTGACTGAAAACTGGAGGTTGTTTTTCCCCTATCCCTAAAAATTTCTCTGCAAATAACATGTGTTGCATGTCCGGGCTTTCATCTTTTTAATAACATGCAGCTCTCGTTTCATTATTTCAAAGTTTTCTCCTTATGGGCTAGTACAATTTCGCATTGGCTCCCTAAAAATGGCTTCCGACAAGAACCCTGGCATTTGGCTGGGATTTTTTGCAGTTATGGTCTAGAGCCATGTGTTAGTCCCTCGGTTTGAATCGGGAAAACACTAAAATTTCATCAACTGTGCCGCCACACAATTTGACGTCCAATCTGAGCCCAACTTTAAATCAAGCGAGATTCTGTTATGGCATGCGAACTTTGCAGACTTGGATCATGCATTGAGGTGGGACTCGGATGAGCTCAGTTGAGAAGAAGTGAAAGGGAAGAGGGTGCCCATCTAGCCCCTATTCTTTTTTCCTATCGACTATCGTTGGATAAGTACATCTGAGTTTTAAACATTATATATTTTTTCGACATTACAAGGAAGGCCACGACCGTTCACAGCACATTCATATGTCACGTGGAGAACAGTTTTGTAGTCGCTTGAAAAAGAAGGTGTCCTATATTGCTATGCAGGGCTAGCATCTTGGCTAGAATTAAGATTCCAAGACAAAATTCAGTAATTCAATTGAGTGTTGCTGAGCAAGGATTGAAAAATCGACCGATAATCGAATTTTACCGTTACCGACACATAGCGATACTGATAATCGATTGAGATTTCGATGAATTTCGATTTAAAATTTAAAAAATTTAAAAAAACCAGGGGAAAAATATATGTCATACCTGAGTAAATTGTTACTGCAATAGTTTCTTATGGACTATGGATATATATATATATATATATGTTTGTGTGTGTAAATTGTCGTCCCACACATACAAAACTAATAAATATTTCGTAAATATATATCATGTATAAATAAAACTATTGCAGTAACATACTTATCAGCATATTTCTCGATTTATCAGTCGAAAATCACCGATTATCGTCGATAAATATCGATTATCAATAATTTGAATTTAACCGTCCTTACCAGTCGATTTTTACTGATAATCGTCGATAATCGATCGATTATCGTTACCGGTGACCACCGATTTTTAATGTATCAACGGTAACGTAAACCTTGTTGCCGAGAACTCTGAAATTCCTCAGCTGAAAGGAACAGAAATAAAGAGATTCCTTGAATACAGGACTCGGTTATAGCATGTTGGCTGTACTACCTTTTGGTTTCATCTGATCTAGAAACAAAAGGAAACTGTTCTTTTCATCTGTCCCACCGAGATGGACCAGGATTGTAGTTGGATTCTGTTCATCAAATACCCCAGAACATCCAAATCCAGGCACAGACTAAGCAGACGAAAGCACTCCACAAATTGAGGCGGCCAATTCAAAATTCATCTCAAAATGATACGCCGTACTACTAGAAAGATCATATTTCGGACGGATATACACAGCACGCAAAATACTTGCAAGAGGGTACATGGCACTGAACTACGCCTTATTAGATACAGTGAAACTAACCGTATGTAGTCAGCACTCAGCACGTCGTGTGGGTGTGGGCGTGTCGCGTCAGGCAAGGCAGGAGCGCGCCGCGCCACCGGGCGCGGGGATGGACGGGAGCGCGAGCAGGCAGGCGGTGACGACGAACATGGCGGCCAGGGCCGCCGCCGCCGTCATCTTCGCGAAGCGCTCCGTCCCGGGCGCCGGCGCGTGTGCCTCCGCGTTACGGCGCGCGTCGCGGAGGAAGCGCGCGAGGAGCAAGTTCCCGAGGACAAGGGCGGTGAAGGCGCAGATGAGGAACGCGGAGGTGGCGACGTCAGCTGCGGCGCTCCGCCCGGCGACGGCCAGCAGGAGGCGGACCGCCTCGGGCCCGCCGGCCGCGGCGCCGCCCACGCCGAGAACAATGGCCATCCGAACGCGGTCCGCCATGGGCGATCGAGACGACGGCGGGGGAAGAGGGGGGTTCTGCCAAAACGAAAGGAAATCACGAGAACTGGTTCAGAAAAACAAGCAGAATGACAAAAAGGGTGAGAAGAAAGGCAAGATCTAACTCTTCAATTCGTGTAGTATCCCTCTCACTACTCACTAGCTCGAGCTCGAAGTAACCCTGCTCTGCTCCTTGTCGCTGCAACTTCGAGGGCAGCCAGAGAAGGTGTGAGCTTCCGATGCTGCGGATGGCGAACATTTGTAGCACGAGTCGGAAACGGGGGAGGCAAAGCCGTCCATGAACCGATGGCACGCCAGCAGGATTCATTTTCTGATGCTTGCCAGTTCGCCTTGGTTTTCACTGGGCTGACTGCGACAACTCCGAAGAGACGGCAGGTTCGCTTTACGTTGGTGGGTTGGAGACTGGAGAGCTGCTGCCGCTGGCTCCGGCGGCCGGGACGCGCTTGCCATTGTGCCTTCCGCCGGGTCGTGCGATGACGGATGAGTGATGACGATGAGGCTTGCTCGCTCGCTCCGATCCGCCCCTCCGCGTGGTGGGGGCCGAGCGCCCAAGTTGCGTGGTCCTCACGACTTTGCGACTGGCGACCGGCCGGCCAGAGTCGACGGGCGTCGCGCGGGGGGTGGCGATTCTCCCGGCCTCGGCGACGTCGCGTGAAGAAGTTTCCGCCGGTGTAGAAGCAATCGGGCATCCTGGCAGTGGCGGCTGGCAGGGGCCGGTTATAGTCATGGGCGACGTCGTCGCGAGTGAGACCCGGGTGGCGGCCATTCTCGGCGACGTCACCTCGCACGGGGAAATTCCCGTTCGTGCGCCAAGCAAAAAGTGCGAAGGACACTAGGGCACCCGACCGATGAGTCGGCGATGACGCAGAGCACGGGCCCTGACCGCTGGGAAAACACGCTCAAAATAGGAGATGATTAAGGTTGTGTTTGGATCCAAGCGCTAATAGGTGAAAATACTAAATTTTAGTATTAGTGTATCCGGAAGTGCTAATGAGATAGACTAAGCTTTAGCTAAGATTAAAAAAACAGCATGTGTATAAACGCTAAGGACCCATTTAGATCGTATAGAGTAAACTTTAGCCCTCTCTTTTAACACTGACTAGATGGACTAAATAAGAGGTAATTGCAAAACTAATTGCAGTCATTTTAGCTCCTCTAAGCAGACCCTAACTCGTCGTGCCACGGATGACGGACCGGACCTGTAGTTCATCGGTGTCACCAGCGACCGCGAGCGCTAGCCACTCGCAGCGGCGTCGCATGGGAGCTTTTCTCTGACGGGATCGTTTGGCGATAGGGGCAGGCCGTCGGTCTCGACGCGCTTGGCTGCCAGTAGAAGAACAGAGCTGAAGATACGGGGACATGAAGGGCAAGCGCCGCATGTCGGCGAGCCCGCCAGCGACAGGGGTCCGGCCAAGAGCCAACCACCCAAGCGGAGTGACCCAGTCCGGTGCACCCAACCACTTCTTCTGCACGGCGAGTTTTGCTGCTGCTCACAATCTCTCTTGCTTCTGGGCTTTTGGCAAGTTCCCTCGCGTGTCTACCATTTCACCATCAAGGCATCTTGAAAGTGAATCGTATTCCATGAATATAATATCTATCGAATGTGATACATGGAATATATGATAAAGGTAGAGTCTTGGAGTATTTCAATCGATCGGTCATATACGCCTGAGTCAGACATCAAATACCATTTTTCCGCAATCAACCTTCTGGGGGTAACGGAATAACTACCCTCCAAGGAGGACACCACATTCCCTGGCAAAATAAGGTAAAAGACTTAAGCATTTATCGGACAAGAAGGCACCGACTGTGTCATATCTTCCGAAGAAAGGAGACGAACCTTGCTAGACGGAAGACACCACTGGGCGGATCCCAAGGGGGTCCGTCCTGCGACAGTGACTGACGCGACGCTATATTGGAAAGGGCCCCTTCGGGGGTGCTATTTGTATAGAAAGTGTACCGAAAAAATTGTCGAATTTTTTCGGATGTCATTTCATGATTTCTAAAAAAACGATCAAAAAAGGGCGAGCGAAATAAGTGATCGAAAAACTTTCTTCTTTGTTCGTCCTGTCTATAAGAGGAGAGCATATGAAAAATGTAACCGAGTTTGAATGGGAGAATCTTTACCTTTGGCATATATGCCATCAAAAGGCCACAGCCCAAAGATATGCGTTCCTTCCGCCACAGGTCGTCTCTGCGTCGCTCAATCACTACGTGAACAAAGGACTAGCGCAAGCAAACCAACCAAATTAGTAGTAATTTGCATCTTTCTTGAAAAGATTGAGAGAACGGCGAGCAATTAAATCCAGATTAAGCCCAAGTCTTCAACCGACATTACCAAACTTCTCAGAAGCATAACAAACATATTTTGTGCAAGGTAGACAGGTCAAACTGACAGAAAAGGAGAATCATTGTTCCATTTGCCCTCCCAGATGTTGACTGAAATACTACTATACTAGTGATATTCTTGGATGTATTTTGCCCCTTTTGTTGTTGCCAAATGAACAGTTAGTCGAGTTGTGCTTAAGGAACTTATTATCACAGCAAAAGGAAAAGAGAGAGCGCACAGACAAGTACTTAAGTTCATGTCAGTGGTGAAAGCATCTAGGCCCCTAAATTGTGTTTTGGTAATTAATGACAACTATAAGTGGACTAACTGTTTCATTGAGATTTATGAGTGTAGGATGGTCCATAGATGAGTAGTTGAAAAGAAGCAAATGGCGCAACGATCTAAGAAGAGACTCAAAATGGACAGCTCAAGGCAAAGATATAACATAGGGATTTTGTTTTTGCCGGTCCAAAGAAGAGCAGAGAAGAACTCAACCGGGTTTTTAGGCTAGATAGCCGTACTATTAAGAGGGGCCGATGTTCGTTTGCTCGGAAATTTGCTAAGTGCCTTATGATCGAGTCTTTGCATTGCATACCTTGAGAAACATGGCACATGAGAGAAAAGATGCACACATAACGAGTTTTCCTGCACTTCACGCTTGAACCGGACAGTCCGGTTCGTTAGACCGGACAGTCCGGTTGCTTACAGCGGACAGTCCGGTTTGTCTTCAGCATCTGAGGCAGAAGGTTTCGTCCAACCGGACTGTCCGGTCCTGTATGGCGGACTGTCCGGTTAGGCTGTAACGGCTAGTTCTGACCACGCCGTTTTTGCAACAGTTGACCGTTTGGGGAGCAGGCGGACTGTCCGCCAATATCGCAGAAAACCCACCAACTCCTACAAACGGCTAGTTTGTGTTGGTATGTTATATATACTCACCCCTCGACTGCATGAGAGCTCTCTTGGTACTTGAGAAAGACACTAGAACATCCTTGAGCTCTCATTCACTCATCTCTCACTCACCATTGCTTAGTGATTGCATTCTTGTGAGTTGGAGAGTGTTTAGTGCATTGCATCAAAGAGGTTGATCATTGAGGCACTAGTGGGATTCCAAGCAGGCATCATTGACTTGTTACTCTTGGAGGTTGCCGCCTCCGAGATGGCTTGGAGATCGTGTGAGCCACCGAGCACTTAAAAGGAGATTGTGAAGGTGCCGTGGCCAAATTTGTGAGAGGTTGAGTTCGCCTCGCCGGAGCGGTGAAGAGCATCTTAGTGGAACCGAGGTTTGGAGAGGTTCTTTGTTCAATTGGCTCAAAAACTAAGTGAAGAATTGGTAAAGAAGCAATCGAGTTCATTGAATCCATCTCAACGTGGATTAGGGGTGACCGGCAAGTCATCGACACCACGGGATCAATTCTTGTATCTTGAGTATTGGTTCTTACCTTGCAATTCTTTACCGCATCTACTCTTGTGTAAGTTTACATTCCTAGATTCTATCTTTGCTTGATCACCTTAGCTTGCAAACCCAACTTAGCTCAACTTAGGCTAGAAATTTAATTCTCTTGTTGTACTAATTAAATTTCCTCTAAGTGCTTTGTGAAAGATATCTAGGCCCCTAAGTGGGTTTTGATGATAAATGACAAAGCACATGTACATTTAATCGTGTTATTAAGCATGTGTGCAGGTGCTAAAGGTGACTGAGCAAAGCATATAGCAAAGCGTGAACCCTCAAAACGGATATGAAAAGCGGCGTTCTCAAGTGTACTAAAAGATTAGATTTTATTTTTAAAATTGAGTATAGGAACGCCGTACTATCAAGAGGAACTTTGATCCACTAGTGTAGATATGGTAATTGTGCTCAAGAGAACCCACAAAAATCATAAGAAACCATCCCACCACTTAAAAAGGGGTCTTAAATGTGTTATTCAGTGTCTAACCCTGAGTGTCCGGGTCTCAATCCGGAACCGGACAGAGTGTCCGGAGTATCCGGACATATACCCGGAGTCTCCGGGTCACTGTTACCAGTCTGCAAAACCAATCTGGTCCGGAGTCTCCGGACTCCCTTATCCGAAGTATCCGGACATATACCCGGAGTGTCCGGGTACAGCTCTCCCAACGGCTAGTTTCTGGGGTTTGAAGTGAAAAGGCATTTCCGGGTATCCCCATACCCCCTCTCATTCTCTCTCTCTTGCTCATTTTCGACCAGAACAGCTGAAAAGCCAAAGAGAGCCCTCTCACTCCCCATTTGCTTCTCTCTTGAGTGATTTTCTTTGAGGTTTGAAGTGAGATTGTTGCAAGAGCTAAGATTGTGCAAGTAAGCCTTGATTTCATCTCTTGAGCACATCATCCAAGTCTAGTCCGTGGATTCTAGTTTATTACTCTTGGAGCTCCAAGCTCCTAGACGGCTAGGCGTCGCTTGTGATTGCGTGATTGATTTGTGAGCATCACAGCTGGTTTGTAATCTTCATTACTCTCCGAGGAATTCATAGTAAGTGACCCTAGGGTTTGAGCGTTGGCCTCACCCTTGGGAGAGGAGCATAGGAGTTCTTGAGCACCGTCTCTTGAATTCTTCCTCAACGGAGACGTAGCTCCTTTGGGAGTGAACTTTGAGAAATTAATTCTGTGTCTCTCTCACAATTCTAGCTTACATTTGTGATTATTTGCTTGTGAGACTAATCTTTTAGGGTTTGAGGGCGATCTACTATTATACAAGTCTCAGGAGCAAGACAACTGGTGAGAAACACTTCAGAGATACCACTAGTCCCTCTAAATTTATTGGATTCAATTTACAGCATTTCTATCTTTGATTTGTAGCAGTTTATTTCATACCCGGATAGTCCGGACATTATCTCCGGAAACTCCGGACACTATATCCGGAGTATCCGGACACCTGTGTTGCTAACTGTGTTCAAAGTGTTTTTAAGTTGCAGATTAGCCTATTCACCCCCTCTAGGCATCTTGAGGTCCTTTCACTTTGTTTTCCGGTGTCCTTGATCCTACGAGTGGAAGATGGTGCAATCCAATTCAGGCATCTGAAGGCTGAATTTTGGAGACCTGTAGAACAGAGTTCCATAGGAAAATTGAAGAAGTCTCCACTCTCCATTCCCCACCACACAAAATGCTTGGATTTCTGGGGAGAACAAATGAAGAAGAAAAGGCAGACCAAATAGTCATAAAATTCAGGTACCTGGAGCATAAAAAAAAACGTTGCCAACAAAAAGAAAGTACTACTAGTAGTAGGAAATAAAGAAAGAATCACATGACAAGTCCACTCCAAGATCCAAGTTCCAGCTGCACGAAGAGAGGAAACAAGGAATTTTCTTCAGAGCCAAAAATCATTCCCTCAAATGTCAACTATGGGAACCATTGCAGTTCACAGCATAACGATTTCAAGCACAAAACGACACTAGTTAACTGTTTAATAATGTCGGAATTTCATCAAAACTGTGCAGGATCGGAGCCAGTACAGATCCTACAGTAATCCGATGAAACCCAATCCCTATATATTTGCAAGGCCGAAAGAAACACAGCCAAAAAACTTGACTGCTCCCAGGACGAAGCTGAAAAGGGCACCTGAAGTACTGAAAACTGCCCATTATGCAACCAAAGCAACTGACGGCTCCTCGCAGGACGAGGCTGAAGAGCAGCAAACCTGACCACTCCAACCTTACTAAAAAATGCAGCAGAGTTACGTATCCTTGATACTGTGGTGGGTCTCCAGATTCTCCATCTCCTCCGGGAGCAAGCCAATAGGCATCTGGAAACAAGCAAATAGGCAAGAGCGTCAGGTCTCCGAATGCAGGGTTAGATCAGGAGCGAATTCGTACCAAAACGAGAATTTGCTGCAATCAGAGACAAAACTGAGAATCAGTGCAACTGGATCAAGATTTCGAGATAGCTAATTTACAGCAGACACAGTGGTGTTAAATTGCAGTGTAATTGCAGTCAAATGGCCAGTATCCGGAACCCAGGATCTGGAGCTAGTCCGGGGCCCTCCCGAGTTCAGACTTCATCAGATGCGCACGCACTCAGGACCAGTGAACTGCAGACAGTCAAGAAGACGCCAAGTTTCGTGAGGGAATCTGTTCTTACTTCATCTGGACTCTGGAGAGTGGAGCCGATCCGCCGTGAGCCTACGCAACGAGGCGCAGCGCGGCTCCGACGCCAAGGACCGCCGCGGCCGCAGCGAGCGTCGCCGCAGCGAGGCGGCCCGTGGCGAAGCCGTTCTCTGCTCCACTGGCGCCGGTCGCGTGGGCGTGGGCACCGAGCGCGCGGACGTGCGCCAGCAGGAGCGCCGAAGCGAGCGCAAAGGTTGCCACGGTGGCCAGGAGGAACGCACCAGCGGCGGCGGCGGCGCCGTGGCTTGGTGGGGTCTGGCCCCGCGAGGCGAGGAACTCCTCGAGGGAGTCGAGGCCGCCGAACGCGGCCGAGAAGGCGGCGACGATGACAAGCGCGATACGGCGAGCCATGGAATTGGAACTAGCTTTGGTTCGATGGGGAGCGAGTAGCGAGCTGGGATAACGACGGAGTAGCTCAGCAGCCCTTTATAGGGCGAGTGGCGATGGATTCACTGTTTCAGGATCAACAGCACTGGGATCAACCGAAAACGACCTCCTGCTCCAACCTGCACGTCGTACCGATCAGTCACTCTCGAGCAGTCACTCTCGAGCATCTGATGAAGTCTCGCGTACCGATCAGTACCGAAAACGTACCTATCAGTACCGAAAACGTACCTATCAGTCACTCTCGAGCAGCTCCATGGACTGGCGGCATGTGCGGCCGAAAGCCGGCAGGAGGAGCCACACGCCGGCTTTACGCGTCGCCCCGGGAAACAGAACGAACTGGATTCGACGCGGAAAAGGAAATGTCAAACCGACCTGTGCTGCCTGTTGCAAGTTGCAACCTTTGACCCTGACGCGTGTGGCTGACAGGCAGAGAATCATTCTAGGAATCGAGGGGCATGTAGCATTTTGCCACGAATCGACGGCTTCCTTTTATAGTACTAAAGTACAGTAAACTTTTTTTTTGTTCTTGAAGGAGGTGAGTAGTGGTCAGCATTTTTCATGCCTGCGGATTTTTACGGCGGAGGAGACCGTTACCAGTTACCGGTCCTAGTACGACGGTACCACAGCAGTTCATCTAATTTTCAACTAGTTCAGTCCGCTAACGATCTAATTAGCCGCCGATCAAAAAAAACGATCTAACGACGGCTAGAAGCAAAAAATTTCTACATCTCTCGGTGAAATTTTCGAGCGACAATTTTTGCATGGACGCGCGATGGATGATTCCAGTGCCGGCCTTGTGCATCCACCTCGTAACCTGGAGAACCTTCATTATTCCATCGATGGTGTGAAGGGTGTGTGAAGTCAACAATGGTGGGCAGGCGGACAGAGGATTTTAGATCGTCCGTAGCAGAGAAGAATTTCCCCCGGGGGGACGGTCGCAGGCGACACAAATCAGCAAGCGGCCGGTCCGGCCGGCACTTGCAAGTCGGAAAGGGAGAAATCAACGAGCAGCCGTCCATTCTTGAACACGGGGTAAATAAAGCATTACTGCAAGTACTCATGGCAGTAAGTTTGCCCGCTCCAACATGAAAGAACAGTGATGACAGTGCCATGGGCGTACTAGCTAGGAGGTGAAGCATTGTTCAGGTCGTTGGAAGGATGTGTTGGTTGTTTAACGCAAAGCATCGTTCAGAATGGCGCCGGCAATTTCCAAGGAAAATTGTCAGGGTGTAAACTGAGCCGGGCTTAGCTTCGCCGAAATTCCTGACCTAAGAAAACAATGGAAACTTGTGTAGCAGGTTGGCGACTAAATTATCAGAGTTATCTTTTTCTCTCATGTTTTAGAGGAAAATCTTTCTCTCATGTCGCCGCATTCTCAGGCACGCCTGCTCCGTTCTCCACGAGCCACGCCATTACATTGACCTTTATCGTGGACGGCCGAGCACTCCAATACTTCTATATAGATGGTTGCTACACCTGCACATTTGTAGAGCTTCATACACTTGCTATGTCGAGTAGCTAGCTACCCATGGCACTCATCCCGTGTTGCCCATCGCATATCCTTCAGTGGCCTGGATCAGCTTGTTGCAGTTCTGGTGCTCTGGAGTGGGTATCACCGAAGTTCAGGTCGATGAAGCGAGCTGGTGAGCCAGGGGCAGCAGCATCTAGCTTGGCGCTGGTTTGCAGTCTACTACGCTTGATCAGCATGGTTGGTTAAGGCGTTTGCTACAGGGAAGGAGGATCAAGTGCAGGGGGCATGATTTTCAGCGGGGATCTATGGTTGGACGGAATCGAACACAGGTACGCCGGCGTTATCAGGAACAGCAAGGAAGGATCTGTCGTCGTTCAGAGAGGATGAGGATGAACATCAGAACATGGATGTCTCTGTAAGGCGCACCCTGATATGATGCAGTAGACATGGAATGGAGATGACATGCGCGCAGGAGTGCCTGTGCCTCGGCAGTTTTACACATACTTGTATACATGGAAATAGGTCGGGATCAATGGAGTGACGAAAAGGTACCGACGCGCCGTGTCTCCAGGGATCGATCACAGCCCCGGGTACGTCAGCTGAACCTGTACAACCAACCACCTCTCCGGTACGTTTGTTCCGAACGATATCTCTTTTGCAATACAGTATTTTTGAGGCGTACGATTTACTCTTTTTCTTATGGTAACTAGGTAAATATGCCCGTGCATTGCTACTTACGAAGTTGATATAAGGATGGAATACGTATAGCAGTCTGCACATTAATTTGCAGGGATCTACGTGATCGAGTCGTGGACGGATGACTGGTCCGACTCGCATACGGGATGGATTAAGGCCCATCTGTTAATAGCGTAAGGCGGACCAACTAAAAATTTAGATAGAAACTTTACGTTCTTTAGAAATAGGTATAGATTAATGTGCCATGTATTGGGTTGGAGGTTCTGGATGCCCAGGGATGGTCAGCACCGGGTCAGTGCCTTAGAATTAAAGGAGTGGTCGGCAGCAATGATAGACGGCGAGCCACGTGTGAGCGGGAGGCTGCGGCGGCGGGATGGTGGAGAACGATGGATCATATCGTGAGCAGGAATGGTAACGAATCATGATCTTAATGATTTTCTTAAAATCCAACTTGGCTCTTAAAATTATATAATATTAAAATTCGACCCTTAGATTATTTATTTAGGCTAGGGAGAGCGGGGAGAGGGCTTGGGAAGCAATAGCGCGACACGGCGGTCGTGGAATTTGGTGGCCCGTTAATCCGCCCGGGCTGTGACGCCTTCGCTTGCTTCGGGCCTAAGCCTGCTGGCCACGTAGACGGACAGCGTGTGAACGGTGCTGAGAAGAATAGATGTGTGTATGTATGAACGCGGCGCATTGCATGTCTCGGTGTTGGACCGTGGCGTTTGACCATCCCGTATGCGACGCCCGCACGTGGAACTTTCTGTGAACTGCTTCGCGCGCGGGTTTCTTCAACCTGCGCTGATGGTGGCGCGTATCGAGTTTGGAAGGGTGCGCTACGAATCACGCAGGGGCTCTAGACTGCTGTTTGCTACGGAAAATCTTTGTCCAACTTGCCCAGCATTTGTCGCCCTGACTATTTTAGTGTAGCCAAATGTTTTTATACATTCTCCCCCTTCTTCCTGCCCCTGAACAAATTACGAATCTGACTGTGGTTCTGCTCAAAGAAAAGAAAAGAAAATTAGATGGTGCAGCAGAAGTTATCCACAACGCTGCTCTTTTATGGGGGACGAATATAGCAGGCATAGATTCCCATACTGGAAAAACAATTGAAAGTTACAAGTGGAAAAATATCGAGTGTTGAAAAAGGAAACTAAAGTACAAGCAAAAGGAAGGAAAGATAAGAAAAGGATCAACTTGAGCACTAGTACTTTGACATGGACTGCTGGGTAGTTGGAGAGACCACAGGCCAAGCAAGCACCCAAAGCATCGAGCCATCGACAGTTTGGAGATAGGGAAACGTGCAAAGACCAGAACTGAAATTGAACTTAACAGGCATCACGCTTCGTTTTGGATTGATTTGAGAGAAAATTCAAATCAAAGAACAGAACTGAAAAGGCAAAATTTGCACAACGAGATCCGAGATCTTTTCTGTTTTTGAACCAAAGGCACTTTGGCCCTGCTCTTTATTGATTCCAAGAGATCATTGGCGGCTCACAACTTTTTTGGACCTGGGCAACACTTGCCTGCCATCGCCATCCAAATGGCAATTACAGGACACAAGTGGACCGGCCAAAAACTCCTCTGAATACTACCTGATGCTCTAAAACTCTACCAGAAGATTCAGTAACGTAGTTGTGGCTAGTAAACCGAGCAGAGAACATGGAGGACTACTAGAACGCCTACCCGTCTTGGCTGCTGCTACAGGTCGCAGGAGGAGGGGCCGGCGGGTGGAGAGTTCGTTTCTTGCTGCTCGTTGAGCCACGCACCCGACGAGACCCACCACGAGGTATCAGTCGGCGACGAGACCCACCACGGCTCCGGCGAGCAGAGCCGCCGACGCTGCCGCGAGCGCCGCGTTCGCGAGACGGTCCAGCCCGGGTGCACCGGCACCAGCTGCGGCCGCGCCCGCTCGGCCGAGCGCGCGCACGTGCGCAACGAGGAGCAGCAGAGTGAGCGCGAAGGCGGCCAGCACGGCCGGGAGCAGGGCGCCCGCCGCGGCGCGGGCGAGGGCGCCCTGCGAGGTCCGGATCTTGGCGGCGGCTTCGAGGGGTCCGAGGCAGAAGAAGACGGCCGCGAAGCCGAGGAGGATGGTGAGCGTGGTGGGGGAAGCCATTGAAGAAAGCTGTGGCGTAGTGGCTTCTCTGTTTTGGATTCAAGGGAGGAGGAGGTGAAGAAGACTGAAGTCTGAAGAAGAGGAGATAGTTTCTGAATGAATCTCGCTTCTTCAATGTCAGATGCGGTGGTATTATAGGCCAGGCAATGAGCCAACTGGCAACGGACGGCCTTGAACAGCGTGGGCTTTGGAAAAGGTGTGGGGTGTTGCTCACGGGGCCAATGGCCCATGGCCATGTCCATCAATCCATCATCAGACCGGCTCTGCTCTCAGCATATTTGGAGGGGAGCACACTTGTCTTCACCCAAGTCTCTGGGGACACGTACGCCCTCGGGTGGGGGGGAGCCAATCCAAAGCACCACCGATCCGTGTACAGTCCCAAACCAAAGGAGAAAAGGGAGGCTTTGTTTAATGGAACCCGTTGGTTCCTTGTGGTGTATGGCGGAGAAAATCAGAAAAATGCTCTGCCAATTGTTTCCTCTGCCGGAGGAGTCGACGTCATTGGCACCACATTTCCCCGGGGGCAGTTCTTTTCTTTTCCTTCGTGAAGAAACTGTCGTCCCATGACAAGCGATTCATTGGCATTTGATTATTACTGTAGCCTAATAATCGCCCCATCGAGCAACCTCATCCCAATCTCGATCGTCATGGTCAATCAATCCACCTTAAAATTCTCTTATCCGCCGTGACCTGTGGGCAGCCTTGGTGGGAGCGTGGAGTGGAGCCGTGGTGGACAACCAGCCAACCAGGCAAGGACGGAAAAGCGCTGACGCGACGAGAGGCGCCACTTCCCGCTATAAAAATAGGCCCAGCAAGGGTACCGACCAAAGCATCGGTGCATCATCACGCGTCTGAAAATCAGCGCTCGAGTCTTTGCTTTTTTATTTTCTATCTATCCGTTTCAATTGTTTAGGTCCAGCCGCTGATCCAGCCTGCAATGTTGTATATCGTCGGAAGAGCCGGTCAACCTTAGCCCACACGTCCATCCTGCACCCAGCGTTGTAACCTCATTTTCAAAAGTTCCCTTTGGATGTAGATATTGGAAGGCATAGCATTGAATTGGTTTGAATACCAAATCAGCCATAGTATTGAAATGACCGCAATTCGAAATCTTTTGTTTGGATGACCATTGCATTGCCTTTTAGAATCTAGGGTGCAGTCTATTTCGGATTCATGTTTGGATGTACAAAATGATGGAAAAACTCCAGCTCCATCCAAGCTCGTCGCGCCGCCCATCCTTCACCGGCGACGTTGACTGAAATCTTCAAGGTGGGGGTCGATGAGGGCCGCTGCCCATGGAGAGGAGTGTGGCGGCGTCCCTGCCGGCAATAGGAGAAGAGAAGGTGGCGCCGCTACACTGGCCATGGTGAAGAGAAGGGGGCGCCGCCATTGCCTAGGATGAGCTGCCGTTGTTGCCGGCTGTATGAGTCAGATGCAGGCCAAATTCGCCGGGTAGGCCTCCACCGATCCCAAATCGCCGTCGTCCACCACCTCCTCACCTCCCCAATCACGCATCTGAGCCACCCCAAGCCCCATCAGACCTCCCCTGCGACTGGATTTCCACGGCGGAGCTCCACCGCACCATCGAGAGAGGGAGATGGAGGGTGGCGGGGAAAGAGAGGCGGGGGCGCAGGGCTCCACAACGCCAGCAAGATAGAGAAGGACGAGGACGGGGTGGCCGTTGTGGAACTCCGATGGAGCATGCCCGGAGGGAAATCTCGGTGGAGCCGGTCTGTGCCGCCGAGCGAGGGAGACAAGAAAAACGAGGTATGCGGGGCAGCAGGAGGGAGACGACAGATGCGGGGGCGGGAAATTGAGGGGATGGGGTCCGAATTGAGGGAAGGGGTGCGGCGGTAGGCCCAATATCAAACGGTATTGGAGAAGATTTCCGATTCTAATTCTTAAACACCCAAACAACCGGTATTGAAGATAACCAATACCAATTCCGAATTCCATACTTCAATATCGATATCCAAACGGTATCTAAACAAATAAACAATCTAGATGAAGGCACCGTTTAGAAATGGTGGAAAAAGATTGACAAATCTCGGAGGAAGGGATTCAATCATTCAACGGCATGTTGGTCTATTTTTGAGGAATATTTGGAGAGAGCGTAACTGAATAAGCTTCTCACAACATCCAGTAACATTAGGTGGCAGCAATAGCTTCATGTCACCATAACTTGTACGTAGCGCCTTCCATAGTTTCATGCTGTTTTGTTTTGCTGTTTCTAGTTTGCTGTCTTTGTCGGTAACCTGTACGCATGACGTATGATTTTGTTGTGCGCGTCTTGTGGGGAGGGCCGGGGGTGATTCGCTTCATCCTACAGGCGTCTAATTTTCTATTCTTGTTTTATTTCTTACGTTAAAAATCTATCGTGTAAAAATTTGTTGGACAATTGGAGAAAAAATACTCCCTCCGTATTAAAGTGTCTGTCGCCGTTGACTTTTTTCTTACAACTTTAACTTTTTATCTTATTAAAAAATTATTACAAACATACAAAAAGTTAAATCATGCTTAAACATACCTGTAATAGTAAAGCATATCACAAATAAAGTTGATGGTATTTACATAATTTGTCAAAGTTGTAAAAAAAATTAATAGCGATAAATATTTTTATACGGAGGAAGTACTTCTCGGATATTTTACTCACACTAGTCTATTTAGCTCACTTAGTAACAATCTGACGCTTGTACGAACCGTGGCGGGGGAGGGGCGGCGGGGGAGGGGCGGCGTCGGGGGGGGGGGGGGAGCAGGGGCGGCGGCGGGGGAGGGGCGGAGCAGGGGGGGCAGCGGGGGAGGGGCGGCGGCGGGGGAGGGGCCGCGGGGGAGGCGCCGCGGCGGGGGAGGGGCCGCGTCGGGGGGGGGGGGGAGCAGGGCGGCGGCGGGGGAGGGGCGGAGCAGGGGGCAGCGGGGGAGGGGCGGCGTCGGGGGGGGGAGCAGGGGCGGCGGCGGGGGAGGGGCCGCGGGGGAGGGGCGGCGCGGGCGCAGGCGGCGGCGGATTAGAGGCTATTAGAGGGGTCGTGGGCTCTAAAATTTCTGCACCTCTAAATGTCCCATCACAACGCGTTTAGTGGGCCGTTCGGATCCCAGCCTCTAAAGTTTAGAGGTTTTGAGCTTTAGAGGCTGGAAACGAACGGGCCCTGAGTCCAAACCGGTAAAGCCTTTGTCCAACCAACGACGGCCAATTTAAAAATCAGTCCCGTCCAGATGCTTCCAAGCGACCAAGCCAATCCCAGTGGGCTAACCACCAACAAGTTCGATCAAAACGTCACCAGCATCAACTGTCAATCCTGACGGCCACGAGGATGTGCGTGCGACTGTGCGAGGCCTTTTGGTGCCAGCAGCAGTAGTGATGGATTGATGGCTGCTTAGTGGTGGGCCGCACGGTTGGGAATTGGAAACCGCTTCCCTCCCACGAGCAGCATCTCCTGACGGGAGGGCACAGCCATCGAAGCTGGGAACAAAGAGCTAGTGATCGTAGCTGATGCAGGACTCGGCTCTGTAGCTGAGGCAGGACTCGGCTCTGTAGCTGCCTACGACTGCACTCCACTAGTATAGGAGTAGTAACTTTGATGTTCACCTTGCCTGAAACTTGACAAATAACGAATTGCATGCCTGTTTCCTACTTTTTGAAGAAAAATGCATGTTTCCTACTTGATTTCCTTTCTCCTCATATACTTGATACTAGTATGTTGCCAAAACGAATGATGCTTTCCTTGTTTGCCATGGTCGATGCTACGCGCTCTGCCCTCTGTGTGACCTGCTGTCGATGCTGACATGCTGTTCCATGGATGATATTTACTCCATTCCGTAATCTTCAGATATGGCACTGCTTTCAGCATCATCATTCAGCTCGCTTTGCCTGCAAACCAAAAACGGATTTCATAAGCAACATCTGAAAAAGGGTACGGCATACTTGATACGCATGTTACCAGCAGACGCTGCTCTAACCGGTAAGCTTTTCCTCTTATGCCTTGGTCCCTCGCTGCTTACCGCTTGACCAGCAGTCTACACCCCTTACCCCTCTCGACGATATTCGGCCGTCAACGCTCTTAGGCTAATTTCAATAGAAGTGTTATAGAAGTATTATGAGCATTAAATTTCATGCCATATCAGCAAATTATATTAGCAAATTTGCTACGACAGAATCATTTATAAGGAGAGAGAAAGGGAAGTTTCATAAAATAAGAGAGGAGTGTCATCACCATAATATTCCTCCGGCATAGTTACCAAGTTCTCGATCTTGGTAACTGTGCGATGACACTTTCCACTGAGACTGGCTTTATCTTTGGATACGTGTCCCTACTAATTTTTAGCAGCACAATCTAGTACAGCCATATTGACTTTCCGCGCTAACCAAACCGATTTGGAAGCAGCTGATTCGTCAAATTCCAACAGCCACATGAACCATTCAACGAGAACAAATTAAAGGCAAAATTTGCCCGTAAACACTATAAAAAGTTGGCTTTTACCATAAACCATAAAAAAATGATGTTTACACACTATAAATCTACGGTAATTTGCTGAACATATTATTATATTCGATTTTAATAGCAAGCCTCTGGAATTGACTATCCACCCTCACCCGGTTCAATCCAATCGGACCAGCGAGCTGACTCCTCGTCTCCAACGAAAATGCAAAAATTGGATCGGCAGCTCCCTCCAGGCGGCAAGTGGCCACAACAGCGGCGGCGGCGCTCGCTCACGGCATCCGCGGAGCCTTCGCTTGACGGACATGTTGGACGACTGCAGCGGCGGCGCTCGCTTACGGCATCTGCAGAGCCCTCGCTTGACGGGCAGGTTGGACGATGCAGGGTGCCCGGTGCGGCGCTGAAGACGGGATGGAGGGCGTCAATGGTGGCACCCATGCCGGAGGCGACGAGGAAGGCAAGTTGTTGGACGACGGCTGCATGACCGTGATGTGCTCCTATCGGCCGGTACATGGCGCAAGTCGGCGCCTCCAACCTTGAGCCTTGAGGACCTGCGTGTCGGTGTTTTATCATCACACCAACCGAGAGATACCCTCGAGACGGTGAGTTTGTAGATAGGGTGTCACCGAGATCAGGAACTCGAAGGCGCAAGGAATACAAAGTTTAGACAGGTTCGAGCCATCGAAAGCGTAATACCCTACGTCCTGTATGGTTTGTATTGCCTTAGGTGGTGATTGGGTGATCTTTTATTTGGAGGGGGTCCCTGTCCGCCTTTATATAATCTGAGGGGATAGAGTTACATGAAAATCCTAGTCGGGTACGAGTTCAGGAGTCTTACCCGAGTACTTTTCGGGTAGTTTCCTATCGTCTCCGACTGGTTTTACTACTGTATGAGTAGTCCTACTATGTTACGAGTAATTACAACAAATGCAGGGCGTGAGCCATATCCTATCCCATATCCTAGGAAAAGTAGGCTATGAGCGCAATCCCATGGGCCCGGGTCTGACAAGTCCTCGAGCTCTTCATAGTCGAGTACTGTAGGCGTCCGAGTATTTCCGAAGGCGTCTTCGAGTTCTCCCGAACTCCATCTTAAAAGTGTCCTCCGAGTACTTTCTTAGCTGCATCGAGAGTTGTGAGGTGCTCATGCCCCGAGTAGTTGTCAAGTATTCTTCTATATGGGGTGTGATTAAACTCGCACTTCATACGAAGTAGCTTCTGATCCCTACGTTGACTCGTAGAATCATCTTGAAGGTCAATTTAATTTTGAGTCTTTTATCCTTATCTTTCAAAAGATTTGAAAAAATAAGTAGCTAATGACATGTATCCCGCAGCCCCCCGAGTTTGAATCCAAATCCCTAAGATTTGGAATAAAGGATCCAAAAGAATCGTAGCATGCAATATATCACGATAACAATCTGATGGTTAAGACGGGCAAATTAGTCTAGTAATTCGAAAACCACTTTTTTGGAAGAATCTTGAAAAATGGTTAAATAAATAACTTCTCCAAAAAATGCCCTAAATTGCTGTTCAAATCTGATCGTGTTCCCTAAGTCAATGGCTAGATAAGATCTCTGGGCTAAAAACTTTAAAACCCCCTTATTTTGGAATAGAATCCCAGAAATAATGGTTAAACAGTTATCTTCCCGAGATAAATCTTCAAAAGCCTCTTGAATCGGGATCCTCCGAGTAGTTTTACAGCGTCCAGCCTTAGAGCGTGAGAGCTGTCGCTGAAAACACGCTGAGTGCCCTATCGCGTCCAGCCCCCGAGGTTAGGAGCTAGATGAGTCGCATAGTATATGCCTGGTAGTCGATGGCACCAGCCCCCGAGCTCACGCATTAGCCAAGTTGCCGCTGGATCTTGTACTGTTCAAAAAACCAACTAGTCGGAATCGAGTCCAACTAGATGTGTAGGCGAGACGAGTAGTCGCAATAGTCGAATACGCGTAAAACTAGTCAGAAATAAGTAAACACCTTGTCCTGGGAGCGAGGCCTCTTAAGTAATACAGGATAGTAGTTGGAAAGTAGTAATCTGTTTCGGAAAGTATGGGAGCAAGATAAACTTGCGCGTAATATCAGTCGTAAAACAATAAAATGGAGTTGTACTGGAAACTTGGGGTCGAGACTCCTTCAATAACATAGGATACTAGTCGGACCCCTTCAGCAAATTTGTACGAAATACCAGTCGTAAACCAGTAAAACGGAGTTATACTGGAAGTATGAGAGCGAAACCCCCTCAGCAAACTTGCACGTTATATTCGTAAACCAGTAAAACGGAGTTATACTGGAAGATTGAAAGTGAGGCCCCTTCAGTGACATAGAATACTAGTCGGAAACTACTAATCTGTTACTGAACGGAAGCGATGTCTCTTCGGTAAAATTGCATGTAATAACACTCGTAGACCTCAGAATCTAATAACAAAACGACGGAATGGAACTTCCGGTCGCCAAATCGAGCTGCCTACAGCTCAAATCGAGATCTCTGCCACTGGAATCGAGCTTCCCGTCACCGATATTGAACTGGTGCTGCTTGTATCGAGCTTCCCGTTGAGGATATCGAGCTAGCTGCCGCCCAAATCCTAACATCCTATCGCTGACCTCGAGCTAGCTCTGCCTAAATTGAGCTTCCCATCGCTGCACTTGATCTCTAAGCCGCCGGTGGAAAGCTCAATCCAAACGTCCGTGGATGCCATGCTGTGGCCGAAGATGTACTATGCAAATGAGGGCAATACAGTCCATTCAAATAGCTATCCACTAAAATAGAATATAATAATAGATATAGTGTCCAGCAGCAAATTACCACAAATTTATAGTATCTTTTAGAAAAATATCATTTTTACGGCACGTGAAAAAAATCATATTTTAACTGTGTCCGCTCGCTAATTTTCCCCAAATTAAACGTAGGCCGGAGACGAAGGAACAAACTCCTAGGATGATCCTATCCTGACCCCTGCTTGCGCAAAGGAAGCTTGTGCCGATCTAGCCAGTTCTCAGCTTTCTAGATGGAGATGGGTGCCTTGAGGGAAAGGGAAAGCACCACCAAGCACGTCATCCCTCTCGGCGCCCCACGTTGATTTCCCTGACCGCGTGACGTACGGGCCGTGACGTCACCGCCCCCCCCCCCCCCCCGGGGCTAATCCCTTTTATTTTTTCTTATTTGGTACACTCAACAAGAACGGCAGCACAAAGCGTCGAGGACATCTGTTTCGCGTTGTTAATTGCTCGGTGGGGCAGGGTTGTTGAGGTGCTGTGATTGAGAACGGTCTGGTGCTGGTGCGGTTGCGCTTTGCCTTGCCTGGCCGCTGAAAACGACTGCAGCACGTGCAGCGGCTATGTACATGGCGGTGTTCAAAAGGAAAACCGTCATCATGCAACACTCACCGTATTCTTTAATCTACCCCACATAATGGATCCTCAATCTGCTGTGCGTGCTGGTTAGCAAAATTTTCCAGAGTATCCAGAATTTGCTCGGAGAGATGAATCATCGTGCATGTGTCCCATGAGTGGTGAGCATATTAGTGCTCAAGAGTGTAGCCGTTCTTTTGAGTAACAAAATTCTCTTCTCCTCGCAAAAAAAAAACTAGGAAAGCAAGTTTGATATGAAACGGAGATAAGAACTACTTGTGCACAGTAACAGCACACGGGTCAAAAGTCACCGGGAAAAAGTGGGGCGAAATATGACATTGATTCTGGTACTGGTAGCAGACAGAAAACTTGAAATAGAAAAATAAGTGTTGAAAAGCGAAAAGAAGCTTTCACCAGACAAAGGCGAAAACAGAGTAGGCGTAGCCTAGCTACGTGAGGAGACAAAAACCAGGAGGAATCCATTCAGGGCCTGTTTAGATCATTTTGCAAAAACGCAAAATTTTACTGTTGCAAAGGAATCTTATCAATTTGAAGTACTAAATGAAGTCTATTTGCAAAACTTTTTGCATGGATGGGTTGTAAATCACGAGATGAATCTAATGATGCTAATTAATCCATGATTAAGCAATAATTAACGGATGGTTACTGTAGCATCACTGTTGCAAAACATGGATTAAGTAGGCTCATTAGATTCGTCTCGCGATTTACAACCCATCCATGCAAAAAATTTTATAAATAGACTTCATTTACTACTTCAAATTGGTAAGATTCCTTTGCAACAATAAAATTTTGCGTTTTTGCAAAATGATCTGAACAGACCCTCAGCCCATGACTACTGTTTCTATTTCAGTCATATCGTAAGCGATCAGCCCATACAATTTTTTACTTCTCGTTCTGCCACCCGACGTCATCCGCGCCGCCGAGGCCGAGAACCCCACCGGCGCCGCCGAGCCGCACCGCGGCGCCACAGAGGAGGGCGAGCGCCGCCACCAGAAGGGTCGCCTTGGCAAGCAGGCGCGCCACGAAACGCCCCCCCGCACCGGCGCCGCCCGCGCTGGCAGCGTGGCCGAGCGCCCGGACGTGCGCGTACAGGAGTAGCGGCGTGAGCGAGAGGGTGGCCAGAACGGCCGGGGCGAGAGCGGCCGCGGCAAGGCGCGGGAGGCCGGCGCTCTCCGCGGTCCGGGTCTTGGCGGCCGCTTCGCCGAGGAGGTCGAGGCAGCAGAAGACGACGTAGAAGCCAAACAAAACGGTGAGTGTGGTCAGGGAAGCCATGGCACTAGCAGAGCAGGCGAGCAGGGGAGTGATGGCCTGGCGTCGCGCTCTGGATTGACGACGGGAAGGCGATCAGTTTCGCGATTGGCCTTTGCCCTTGGCCGGTAGAGCCTGGACAGGGGATCTTTATAAGACAGTGGACGGCCCGGATTGAATGGTCGGTTTAAATCGGCCTCGCGATTCGTGTGATCTACCTCATTGGTCGGGGCTTTCATCAAAAGAGAGAAGGATGTGCCGGCCATTGCTCCTGCTCAGCACTCACGCCTCAGCGTCGCCAGCTCAGGGCACACTCGCCACTTGTGTCCTCCTGTAGTACAAGGTTCTGCAAGCCACGTATGCCCGGCATACAGTTTTGCCGCGTGCCGACTTGTTCCGGGTGGAGAGACGAAGAGGGTGGAGGACAGCTGGACATGGAGGAGGGACAAGTGCAAGCAGCTAGCAGCCGCCCTGATGGGTGATAGGGGATTGCCGAATTGGCGCCTGATCCGTGATAGGGGATGGCCGAATTGGCGCCACGAAGACCAAGTGAGAACCCAACCGAAGCATAGATGCGTTGCACTTTGCACCCTCTGAAAGGTACAGGGCAACGGCAACCAGCAACGCCCGGGTGTTTTGTTTATCATGGGCGCGATTGTTTAAACAAATCTCATAAAATACTACAGGAACTAGACAGATAGAAAAAGCTAACAAAATAGGTTTTACCCTTTTATCATTTTTCAAACAAAAGTTATGAATTAAACAAGTTTGTAGGCATAGAATAATAAATCACACTAAAATCTTATCAAACAATAGATAAACATTAGAACAAGCTGCACTACTTGATAGCACATTTCGTAAGGAGTCTAACAAAATTTAGTTTGGTATTTTTAGAGAATTTACTAAGCAATTAACTTATTTTATAAAGATAAAGCATAACTAATTTTACAGAATAGTAACATGCGAAACAACATTTTTGCTAAATAGATATACAACGCAGGAATCCAACAAAACAAGTCTCATATTTTTCGGAGCTCTACGCAAATTTATACGAATTTTACAACATTTTAGATTTACAAAACATCACACAACCACCACAAAGGCTAGGGCCACCGGACCCAGACACCCATGGACGCTGACAGGTTGGCCCCAGGGGTCAGCGGGGCCCCTGATCGGGTCAAGGCCGACCCCTTGGCCTTGACTGCGGCCACGGAGCGGCCATGGCGCGGCCGGCGCGCGCGGCGTGGTGGCCGAGCAGGCGAGCCGGGGAGAGCGGGCGGGACCGGCGAACGTGCGCAGGGCGACGAGGGGTAGGTGGCAAACCTCACCGGTGGCTCGGACGGGAGCAGGCGGCGACGAGGGGGAGGCCAAGTGGAGGTAGGAGGCGGCATACGGTGGCCGGCGTCGAGGGCCCTGCACGGCGGAGGAAGAGGCCGGATGAGCGCCTAGACGAGTAGAGGGTTAGAAGGAGAAGGCATGGGCGAGAGGAATCGAAAGATGACTCACCGGAGGAGGAGAATCAACGGTGGCCGGCGGCAATGGTGGGGAGGAAGAAAAAGGGATTTAGGGGCTAGGTTTTCAGGGGAATAGGAGGCCGGCAGGTTAAAACAGTGGAGGGGAGGCGAGCGGGCGCCAGCACGGCGCGTCGGCTTCCGCGCGCCAACGGGTGCGTGACGCCGTGGCAGCGCCACCCCTGCTGCCCAACCGGCGGGCAAGCAGGCGCGGGGAAGACGGGTGGTGCGGCTGACGGGTGGGCTCGGGGAGGAGGGAAAAAGGAAAAACGATGGTTCAACTTTAAAATTTAAAAATAGAATTTTTCGAGCTCCAAAAATCACCAAAATGTTTTTAGAGCAATATCAAACCACCAAGATCACATTTCAACAATAAGAACTCAAAAGGTTATTATAGATCGCACACATAAATTCAAATAAGACAGCAGTTTTTAAAACTTTCAAAAATTTTATAAGAATTTTATAGGTCAGGTTAGTTGTCAAAAAATTGAGAAAAAATTATTTTAAATTCATCATTTTAAGTCTAGTATGTGAGTAATATTTTTGGGAGCATAGTTGCATAGCAAAAGTTAAACTTGCTTAACAAACACTCATCCACATAAGGTAAAATAAATAAACAAACTCAAGCAACACATGTATACGATGCTTCATTATGCTTTAATAATGCTCATGATGCTGCTAGTTACATGTTAATAATTTTTTTAACATTTGGGTTGTGACATTTTCCGCAATTGAAAAATTCCTATCCGAGCTTCCAATCCGCCATTGGAACGGAAACCGTGTACTGGTGGGGTACAGCCTTGCAACAGGCGCACGAGCTGTCCGTAACCGTCAGCTGCTCATGCCATCGTCACCCTCACCCGTGTTTTTCGCCCATCTTTTTTTTTCCTGTTTGGCCGAGAACTTGTACTAGCTCCGTTTTCCTGCGAAACTTTTGGTATGCCGGAAGGTTTGTCGGTGCTGAATTCTCGTACGGGGAAAGTGCTAATGATCTTCCGGAGAGTGCAGGGGAGAGAGAAGCTGGGGCAACATTTCCTTGTATGCCTTGGTCGCTGGTTGTTCGGTATCACCACTTTTAGGCTGTCTCCAATAGGAGACTCTAAACCGTTCTCTACCCTATATATAGAGAAGATTCCGTTCTCTATATGCTTCAGCAGCGTTTTCTAAATGGTCCTCTAAAATAGAGAATGTTATAGGTTTCCTCTATATATAGAGATTCTCTCTACTCTTCTCTATCTTTTCTTTACGTTTTAAACACTGGATTAAATAAAAATAAAATATGTCCATAACATTTGAGATATGATAAATACGTGCGTACAAAAATTTGGAACAAAATACGTTTCTAATATAGGGTTTAATGTATAGAGAACGAGATTTAGAGAATATTATTGGAGAGCAATGAGATATAGAGGAGAAAATCTTGTAGAGAAGTCTGTAATAAATAACGAATATAAAGAAGTATGGTTGGAGATAGCCTTAGCAGGACAACTGTCATGTTGATCTTCCGTGCTGACGAAGACAATTCGAGGTCGACGAACCATCAAACCCGCCCGGCCGAATCCCGTAGTGTGAACAGAGCGCCGCATGCTGGGCAGACCATCGATCCTAGACGGATCACACGAGGATGTCCACCACCTAAAATCCCGGCTGACAGCAACGATGCGGAACAGGTGAAGTAATAACTGCACTGCACGCACGGGAACCAGCGTCGTCGTGCTGAGATAGCACCATCGAGCGTGCGTGGATGGGCTTGCACTTGCGACACGCAGGACGACGGGCAAGAATTGGGCAGCGTGCTGCGTTTCCGTGGAAACGAGGCCGTCGAAGGAGAAAATTCCAGTGCAGTCTGGTACGCAAGGGTGCCCTCGACGCGTCGATACAGGTGTGCCCTGTTACTGTCTCTATTTTTAGGTCTTCCATTTCTGAGAGGTTAGTTTTCAGTTGCATGGAAAAAGAGAAAGTTTTGACGTCGATGCATCGGAAACCCTACTGTCTCAATCCTACGGCCATCAACTTTTCCTTCTGCATGCCCCCATCATCCATGTGCCTACTATCTCAATCCTACGGCCATCATTTTTTCTCTCCTGCCTTTGTCATACATGCGCCTATGATCTCAATCGTACGACCATCATTCAATTAAACAGAGCCATGGTTAATTGAGCTTGATTTTATTTCTTCTCTTTTTTTTTCCTTTTCTTTTGAGGAGTTAAGGAGCCTTTTTAGTTAGGATATGGAGCTGCAACGCTAGCTGAGCCGTCTAGGAGACAAGGAATCAGTGTCCCCGATTTAATACTTTGATGCATCAGTTCAGCTTTTCGCCAAGTTGCCGTTGGCTCGTTGCGAGTTCTTCCGGCAGATCAAATGTTCAGAACTTGTTTTGTCTGGACGGTAGTAGGGGGACCCGTCAACCTTCCCCAGTTTTCTACAGCCCAAGCAAGGAGAACAATTTCTGTACACTAGGGGCATTATACTGTTCATTATAGGTGCTTAGTCTATTTCTAGCCTGGCTACCAGTCCAAGCCAGGTATTTTTGTGGGTGTGTTTGGTTGGCTTCACATCTTGCTTTGGCCCGCATAAAATTTTATTTGGATGGCTGCATTGCTTCCTGGACTGCACTGTTGTAGTTGGGCTGGGGTCAAAACTTGGCCAGCCGGGGCGCTGTGCCGCCTGCACAACGAGAGACAGACTCATTTGCGTTCCCCACTATGCAGGCCGTGCAGGGCCATTTGTACAACCCGAGCGTGCTACCAAACATTCAAACCTGCACTATGCAAGTCTGGGTAGGCCTTTATACAGCCTACCAATCACAACCCATGCGTTTCCTTGCCCATTAAGGCTGATCTCCTCTTGGAGTTATTACGGGGGCTCTGATCAGATCGTATCATCCGATCCGTTCCGTTCCAAAGGGAAGGAGCGTGCGTGGACCGAACGAGGCGTGTGTCCATGTGAAACGGGGTGGCGGCCAATCGGCTGCTTGCTTGTAGTGCTTCCCTTCCGTTCATTCAACCACCGAGCTACCTCTGATCCTTTTGGTTTATGCCACCATTTTATTTTTTATCATATCTTTGACTGCTGAAATTGCACAGTTGCTGGTACTGCTGATCTATTTTGTTTTGGAATATGAAAATTTATCTCCATCGTCTCCAACGCTTGCCACAGCAAAACCGGAGATACTGTAGCGCTTTCGTTTGTATTTGACAAATTTTATCTAATTATGGACTAACTAGGCTAAGAAGATTCGTCTCGTGATGTACAATTAAACTGTGCAATTAGTTATTTTTTTACATACATTTACTGCTTCATGCATGTGTCCCAAAATTAATGTGATGGAGAGAGAGCGTAAAAAGTTGGAATTTGAAGGGGAACTAAACAGGGCCTTGGGGGAAAAGAAGCCAGGCAGGATAAATCACGCGGGGTAACTCAAAGTCAACTATAAGTGGTGAAAAAAAAACAAAATAATATACACCATACGTCATAGTCATAGAGAGTGACGGTGGAGCACCCAGCAACTACTGCTACTCTACTAGGTCTAGGTGATTATTAGGCTGTACACCCATTGAGGCGTCGACACCTCACTGTCGTAACAGCTAACTGGAATTGTCCATTTGCCGGTCGAGCCATCGCCGCCGCTGCCCGCCGTGTCGCCGGCGTGTTGTGGGTCCACTTGCAGCGGCACGCCGAACTGATAGAAGATTCCAATTTCCATAGACTCCGGTCTCTCGTAGCTCTAGCTGGAGTAAGGATTCGTGGTCAAGAACTATCCTAAAAAAATACCTGAATGTTAAAATTGGTAAGGATGAACAGAGTACTTAGTGTTTGATATAGAAGGAGAACACGTTGCAGTGAGTTCTGTTCGCATACCTTGCTTTCGTCAGTGCGCTGTTCTGCTGTCTGCCTTGCTGATGTTTGTCCGCGCTCTGACCTCACTGGCCGCACCCCGGCGGTGAACCGCCCGCGCCTGAGAGGCTCAGGGACATGAACGCGCCGAGCGAGGCGGACGCCGCGGCGCAGGCCAGCAGGGCAGCGAGCCGCCTGGCGGCCCCCGGGGCCACGGGCGGCGCCGGGGTCACGTGGAGGTAGACGAGGACGACGCCGAGCAGGTACGTGACCGGGAGGGTGACGAGGGCGGCGGCGACGGCCGCGTCGAGCGCGGCGCTGCGCGGCGAGATGCCCTCGAGGGAGTCGAGGATTGGGGCCAGGATGTAGGCGCAGCCGAGCGCGACGGCGAGCGCGAACTCCCCGGCGGCGGCGACGGAAGCCATCTCTGCTGCTCTGGGTGCGGAAGAACCGTACAGGCGAAGCGGGATCCGGGACAGAAGCAAAGGCTGGAAGGGAAGGAAGGCCCAGCACGAGCTCGCGAGGAGTGAAGTGAGGCGGGGTACCTCGAGCTCAGTTGGTTGATGATTGGCTCTTCCTTCGGGCCGCTTGCCGTTGCCGTTGTCTGCAGTCTGTGCTCTCGAGCAGAGGAGAGGAAGACGAACGAGGAAAGAGGACAGCGGGATGTTGAATGCGATGCAAGACACCACGCACGCTCGGCGAGGACGCCCGTATATATAGCGCGGCACAGCGCGCAATTTTACTGTCACCGCGCACCCAATTTACCCCTGCGTCCAGGGCCCAGCTAGGTTACTATGGTCACTTTGTCTACCAAAGATTAGCCTGCCGCCCGCCCGCGACCGTCGGCGTGATGGTGAGCAAGGCACTCCGGCCGGCCTCAAGAGGTGGCGGATGGAGGCCGGCTGAGCTTTCGCGGCTCCTGTTCCTTTCTTCAGACGGCACGTCTGACCGTGCTCCGTTCAGAGTTCTTCTCCGTTCAAAACAATGGAGGTAGACGCGATGCTGCTTTTGAGATGGGGGAGAGCCTCTCTCGTGAAGACGTGAATCAAATTGCGCAGTACTTCGTTAGTTGTTCGTCGCTTCGATATGGTCCGTCGCCTGTGGGAATGGAATCCGATCATCCATCCATGTTCTCCCCTCCCTTTCGACACGCATAGATAGAGACTCGAACGTTTGCTTTGCTTTAGTTGCCGTTTCCGATCGACCTGATCTCAACCGGATGGACTCGGGTTCGGCCGAGGAGTAGTTTGAGGCGACGATCTTGACCTCCCTCGGTCACTGCAGGACCGGCTGCGCGCGCCCTGCTCGCTTCGGGCACGCCGGCTCTTCTCTCCATCGCGTACACATCTCCATCTCCATTTCCATGTGCACGATTTCAGGCGCGAGCGCGAGCTTGGGCGCGACCTGTGCTACCCGGGGTTGACTGCTCGAGCAAGACGAAAGGGACGACCGGCAAGCCATGAACGCGGTGGACGAGGTCGGTCTCAGACTTTCAGCAAAGCATACATGGCACTTGACAAGTTGCCAGGGGTCGCCTTCCGCATCTATAGCCGCGCGCGCAAGGGCGGCGGCCGGATGCATCGGCGGGCGGTCAGGCTGCTGCTGGTAGTCTAGTTCTGCGCGCTTGAAGCCTTGAACAAGAACGCAATCGGATCAGAGCTGGTAAGATCCCTTTTTTTCTTACCCCAAGCTTCTCTGACGAGTGATGATTAATGTATCGTTGTTAGTAATCTTCAGGTGCCGTACAGTCGTATTGCCAATTGCAGCAGCAACCACAGAGTAGAGAGCGAGTACCATCGTCGTGTACAATCATGACGATCGAAGCTCGGAAGCACCTGATGATTGGCCCACGTTCACACGCACAGCCACGTCAACGTGCTCCGGCCATATCCGGGCGGCGGCTTTCGACTTGTCAAGTCCCAACCTGCCAGCGCCAACCACACCACGCCTCACGGCTGTGTAGATGCACATGCATGCAGCTCCGAGCAGACAGTAGAGATCGCTCGGATCTTTCACCCGATCTCTGCCGATAGCAACGCGGCAGCCGATCTTTCTGACTACGCCCAAGACTTCTCCGAGGTGATTTTCAAGAGAGAGAGAGAGAGAGAGAGAGAGAGAGAGAGAGAGAGAGAGAGAGAGAGAGAATTAGAACAACCCCAAGGTAATATGCCCAGCTAATTGACGGCTTCAAGAACGCTTCTGGAAAGTTCCCGGCGTTGAATTTCGATCGGGGAGGCATCCAACTTCTCCTTTGCTTGCCGAAAGCCTGCGGCTCCTGGTCGACGCACCGCACGACGACCATGCATCCATGTCTGAATTAGCTTCAGGGCGGATGCGCTGCTAATAAATACGGGACCTACCTCTCCGCAGCGCAAGTTCAGCAACCTCTTGCCCCTCGCACTGTCTCGCGATCTCCGCAAGGAGTTGACAGCCATGGGTGCGTGCAAACACCGAAGGGAGAGTCGCCGGATCGGCGTGATCGCAAGCTAGCCGATCGTGCTCGGGGACGTACAGGTCGCCGGACCAGGCGGGGAAGCAACGATGATGCTCGGGAGTCGGGAGGATCATGGGAAGGATCCGGATCAGAGAGAGCTAGCTTTGCATGACAGCGGACGCTGGCGCTTGAGGACAGGGAACCGGATGGTGACCTACTGCGGGTCTGTCGTCGAGGGAAGATGTGTTGGATTCTCTTCGAGGACGGAAGATGATGTGCGGAGAATGAGAACATCCCACCCGGCCGGTCGATCCAGGGACGACGAATCGAAGATGAAAAAGAAAAGGATATGCCACAAGCTTCTAAAGAAAGAGAAACTTGGATTCGGTTCACATGGGGCTTGGCACTTTGATCGATACAGATACTCTAAACTTGATTTAATTAATCGGTTGCAATGATCCATCAACCTGTGCTTCCACACATATTAGTAGTTTTATAAGACGCATCATGAAAAAAAAATAGAGAACCCGCAACTAATAATCAAAATTGCCTACATCGCTCCTTGTCTCATATGTTCAATATTCTACCACAATGCTCATAAGATACATGCTTATCCTGGGTTTTAGTTAGCAACTACTCTAGAAACTTTTTCATCCACATTTATCAATATTTTGGTACGCAGAGGAAATGAGAAAGAAAAATCTAATATCCCCCAACACCCGTGTCCATGGATGGAATCATATTTATCATAAGATGTCGCCATTTCAGCCAAGTGGGTACGAGACAGTTGTCATCTCCCTAACAAATAACTTTAGATGAAAACACGTCAAAGCCAAAGTCAAGGTTCAAAGTTGGAACGAACAAACCACAAGGGTAACCATTTCGATCTGAAAGTTCAATCTCTAATGTACAACCCAAAATTCAGCCAAAGAAATGGAGACTGAAAACAAGGCAGACCATGTTCAGTAGTAACTCGACAGAGGATGGGAGCGCCGGAGCGGTGAAAAGAACTTTGCTACATCGTGAATGGTGAATGATACAGAAGATAAAAGAGCACGGAAGGAAATAGGAACTGAGAAAACAAAAGGATAAAAACAGAGGCTAAAAGGAACTACGGGAAATTCGTCACCAACATGTGTCTGCATACAGCATTACAGCTGCAGTTTCTTCCAGAAATTCCGGATCCAAACCAGGTACTTGGCCATAAAAAAAACCTGAATTAATGAATGGCATGGTGAATTTTGTACAATGTGAGTAATACACAGGTACCATAATGAGCGATTCACTAGCACTTAACCTCAGAACAAGGCTACAATTAGTAGGTGTTCCCCCATTTCTTCATCTGACCAAGCAGGACTCCACGACGGCGTCGCTACCTCCCTTCGCTTGACCGGAAGTGTCCTTGTGCGCCGGTCTCGGCCAGTACACCGGCGTCGCCGCCGGGCGCCGGGGAGACGGGGCCGTGCCCTGCCTGCCTTGCAGCGGCACGCTGAGCTGGTCGAAGATTCTGGCGTCAGGAAGTTACTAGTTCTTACGTTCCGATTCATAGTCAGGAATCAAGTTCGTTCCTTCAAAAATAAATATACACAAAGATGGTCAGGATATCACGGTAAATCTCGCACGAGTGCACGACATATCGGTCTGGAAGGAAAACCGAGAACCTATCGCAGCGGATCATCATCTCCCCAGACTTGTGTTCGCTCGCTCACCTAGCTCACAGACCAGCTCGTCGCGCGCGGCGCGCCGCCGGCGAGGAGCTAGAACGCGACGAGAGGCACGGCGAGGACGACGAGCAGCGCGGACGCCATGGTGCAGGCGAGGCAGGCGAACCGCCTGGCCGGCGCCGGGGTCTGTGGGGCGAGCCGGAGCTGGAGGAGCACGATGCTGGCGAGGTAGGCGAACGGGAGGAGCACGAGGACGACGGCGACCGCGGCGTGGAGCGCGGGGCTGGGCGGGGTGGCGCCCTCGAGGGACTCGAGCAGCGGCTTGATGATGAGGGAGATGCCGAGCGCCACGCAGAGCGCGAACCGGGGAGCGTCGTTGAGGTCAGCCATCACTTGAGCAGCTAACAACAAGCGGTGCGAAACAGAGCGTCAGCGACGGGGAGGATGGAGATCAGAGGTGAGGATGGGATTAGCTCGAGCGCGAGAATCAACTCGACTGGCTCGATCCCCTTGTGGTGGTCGCCGTCTTCTCGAGGGCGGCAGCAACAGTGGAGGTCTCTGGAGCAGAGGCAGACCTCGCCCGTTGCCGCAGCCCGCAGCGACTCCTCGCCGGCGGTGCCGAGCTTGTGATACTGGAGAGTCAGCAGGAACAGCGTCCGCGATGAGTGCGGACTGCGAGGTCGTCCTTTATGTTCGTCTCAGCGCAACAGGAAGCATCGACGGGTGATGCTTACGTATTCTAAATTTTCTAACTTACGTTCACACTGTAAAACCCTGGCATTTGTTCTTCAACTTCTTCGTGGTTGAAGCTCGCGTGTGGAAATCCTGGCACCATGCGCACTGGGTAGGCCCACGTGCTTGTATAGAAATTCCGTATCCAGAATTTCTAACTCACGTTCACACGCAAAAAATAATTAGTAATTTGACAAATATTGCCACGGGTGATTTAGTTTCTGAAGGGGTTAGTTAGTGCAAATTTCGATAGTAAGCACAATAATGTTTGTGCAAAAAAGCTCGGTGTTTAAATTTCTAGCTCGTGCTCAGACCATAATATTTTCAATAAAATTGTTTGTCATGGGCGTTTAAGTTGTCGAGGAACTCGTTGTGTAATGTTTGGAACTAGGTGCTCTAAGTGGGCCCTCACCTGCTGTTTAAAGTTCGGCATCTAAAATCTCTAAAGCGCACACACGATTTATTTTTATTTTTTTCAAAAAGGAGTCCACTAAAATTTTGTGAGATGACTCGAGGCAGGCTTCGATTAATTGTCTGGCATGATTGATATTCGGCCCCTGCCCTTTGATGACCGGGCTTCGGTCATTGGGCTGGAATTACTGGCTTTGTCTTCGCTCTTCGGGCTGAAACACAACGGTTTTCCGGCCACGTGCGCTGGGGAGGGCCCGCGTGGAGCTTCATGGGCAACTGGCTGCACCGGAGCGGGAGAGAGAGAGAGAGAGCGCGCGCCCGGCGAGATGTGTTTGTGCCAACGAGAAAAAAAAATAAAAGAGAGAGAGAGAGAGAGAGCAAGCGATATTCGATAAAAATATAAAACTTTGCCTGACGAAATGCCTCCTCACTATCCAATCAAAAACCAGACTTGCAAAAGAGGTTCTACTCGTAAGAAGTCTAGAGCAGGCGAACCTCAACCGGGTGACCCTTCAAGCTAACCACTGTGACCAACCCATCTGCAGGTCGTCGCATGTAACCATCAGCTGTGAGGGGAGAGGATGGGATAAGGCAGGCGCATGGTGCGGTGCAGCTACGGGCTGGTGGGCAAGGGTAGGCGACGACAGTTATTACAGGACGTGCTATTGTTGCTTCGACGACGGTTAATTATGGACGGACGGAGTATAATATGTATTAGAAAGCTCCGAGTTTTAGTTGCTATCACATCAGATATTTAAACATTACTAAATTAATTATAAAACTAATTGCATAGATGAACGTTAATTCAAGAGATAAATCTATTAAACCTAATCCAATATGACGGGACTAAAGTTTAGTCATCAGGATCCAAATAGACCCATAGTATCTATAGAGTAGGTTCATTTGACATCGAGAAATAAGCCGAAGAGCGGATTTTCCACAAGGTGACGGATATCGCAATACAAGTTGACCACCCAAGGCTAGACAGCAGCTACTGTGGTACAGCTGCTTTGTAGAGCGCCTACGTTCAGTGATCACTGTGTCTTCATGTGCACATGTTTTTTTTTCTTTTTTACATATTTTGCTTCACTTTTGCTAGACTTTAGATAATGGAGGTAATCTCTGGCCTTTCTCTGTATTGACTAGAAAGATACATTATTATCTTTTCTAACAAAATTGTTTGTATAAAGATTTAGACCATGGTGGGTAGTATGGTGCAACTTTGCCATCATACCAAATTTATTGTAATTCTTATCTATCTTACTATAATAGAAATTGGAGGGTAGCAATCCTCATGAGATTTGCTAAAAAAAAAGGAATACTAAAAAATTTCATAAAGAAATGAAAAACATCCGACCATTAACCTGGTAGAATATAATAATCATTGATAATAATAGCCATTAGATCAATTATGTTTTCTGAAAAACTACCCGTATTTGCCATTATGAAAATAGTTTAATGAATCCCCTAAATTCATATCTAAATTACCCACCTATGACATTATGAAAACTACCTAAAATGGCTGCCTAATATTCATATAGATTACCCAATTATGCTATTATAAAAAATAATTTAAAATAACCCATAGAATTTGAATGTGAATGAAAAAATAACCCTTAAAATAATTTACTAATGCATTTGTCATTACCAAAAGTAACCCTTAAATCTAGGTGCAATACAAAGTGGAAAAACTATGAATATGATTAAAAAGTATACATATTAATTGCTAAATAAAGTTAATTAGAACTAGATAAAGGACACATATGTATGAGTATAGGGCTGGAAACGAGCCGAGCCGAGCCAGGCTCGGCTCGGCTCGCCTTGGCTCGATCATCTAGCGAGCCGAGCCTGGCTCGGCTCGGTAATTTCACGAGCTGGTGGAAGAGGCTCGGCTCGGCTCGTTATCGGCTCGCGAGCCGGCTCGAGCCAGCTCGCGAGCCACAACTAGTTATTGCATCACAGATCAAGTTTTGGAGAAAACAGTAAGGTTTCAATAAGATAGCATTCATAACAGCAACTCAGCAAGGTTTTAACAGGACCACAGCAAGGTTCTCTTAGTTTAACTTATTTCTGACTCTTAAGTGTTTAACAGCAAGAAAAAAAATGCATAAAGAGCATCATAAATAGCTACACGCAGGCTTTCATTGGTTTGGCCTCAGCTCGCGAGCCGGCTCGCGAGCCGGAGCGAGCCGGCTCGGCTCAGCTCATTCTAGGCTCGCGAGCCGCTCCGAGCCGAGCCGAGCCGCTCCGAGCCCGAGCCGAGCTTCGAGCCGCGAGCTTTTTTTCCAGCCCTATATGAGTATGATGTTAGAATATTTAACAAATGAGAGGGGGGTGGTTAAGAAATTTTGATTATCAGCTATGGGCCCTAGCCCTATAGCTTTTTTATGAATTTCAAATACTAACGAGCCATGTACGAGGGTCAGGTTGATGCACTAGTATATAAGAAACTAATGTTTTGAACTGTCACTTCCCACCGTGCTAGCTGTTTCTCGCCACTCTTGTAACTTTCTTAGCAGGGCAAACTGACAAGAAAAACTAAGCTTTTATGTACTTCCCCGTAGAGTTTTCCATTGAAGTAAGTTGAGCTTCTTTTCCTTCTCACTTCCATGCAATGTACTTATGACATATTTTTGGTTTTGCCTTACTTTTTTCACCTATTCGATTTTGTTCTTTGTAATTGTTTTTTGGACATGATTGTTGTCGATCGAAACCCACCGGCGAGCAGCGACAGGCAACACGAGGAGCCGGGAGGCTTCCGGGATGGCTGGCGGGCCCCGGTCCCTCGGTCAACGGCCCAGCGATCTGGCGCACACCCTGGCTTGGAGTTGCTAGGCGTGCCACCTGATCCTGTACCTGATCAGGAAGGTGTGATTCGTGAAATTCCTGTAAGCACAGACACTTGTAAAGATTAGTCCGAGCCGTGATCGGCTCATTGCTCCTCCCCGGTATCGGCTGTAGAGAGCCGATTGCATCAGTACCGGATCGGATCTTCAGGTCAGATAACATGTGTATACAATAATAAGATGAAACTCGCTTTAAAGATATTAATCTAATCCAAACCACGACAGCTAAGCCCTCACTACACGATCGGAACATCCTACACGTGATTGAGCCTAACTAATACGCAAAGCATCAGAACGAACAACCCGAATAGAGACCCTAAAAACAGCTAAAGAGCCGATTCCTAAGGAACCCCCTACGCAAGCTAAGATCCGATACTAACATACTGCCGGAACTTTCAACTCGTTTGCAAGGCCTAATCGTGCACATATTGAACTAAATTCCTAATAGATAGAAACTAGCCATAACAGATTGGATCTATCAACATAAACAAAGCAAGGCGTGATCATTACATCCATGGTCGGGCATAATGACCGCGGAGCGCGCAAGAACAATGGACAGGGCAAGATCATAATACAAAAATAACATTGCTCCATGCACGCTATGATAACTAATGCTACTCGCCATCTACAAGGCTTCAGAACGAGCAACATATGAAGAAAACAAGCAAGAGCACTGCGCCCCCGATCACGCGAAGCGTGATCAGGGGGCTACATGGCACTTACCCGATGGAAAACCCTGGAACAGGGGAGGCGATGCGCCGTGAGTTGTTGATGAATGAATCCTTTTTCTTGTTTATTCATGGTACATATTTATAGTCCGTAGACTTGTTCTCCTTAACTAACCCTAACCAAACACGATACGAATCCTAACTGTCTAAGCCTGAGTTTACACGGCCTTACCGGCCCCAAACACCCGTACGGGACCCGATCTGTAATCCTGCCATCAGCTTTCCCTAGGCCCATCTTGCTCCTTGGCCCACTTTTGGCCCGTCCAGAATATGGCGATAACACATGCCCCCCTGGTTTCGGCGATGGTAATTCCGAAATCATTTAAAATTACCTCGACCCTTCGGCTTCCGATCCACGCCTTTCCGACTTCCAACCGATACGACTGCTCTGTACCACTCTCCTCGGGAACCGTCACAATGCCGATTCGCTCCACCCCTCGATTTATCTCTATAAACTCTCCTATGGCGACTTCCCCAGTCGTCTTCCTCTCGCAGCCATCACCAATTACTCCCTTCCTCTTTCTTACCATGGCCTCTTCCTCTTCTGCCTCCTCCGTTATTTCTTATGAATCCGAATCCTCCCGAGAACCAACTCCAGAATATGATCCGATCGCCGCCTATGAAGCCCGTGCTCCCCTGCATTGGGATGAAGAGGAGTGGGACTTCCGTTACCAGTCAGAGGATGATGAATCCCTGACTGATGGCGAGGATCTCGCACTCCTCCTCGGAGCCGAGCTGGAGGAGGATGAAGACGACGCGTCTTGGGGGGAAGACCTTTCTTCCTCGGAGGAAAGAGCCGATTCCTTTTCCTCCGAAGAAGATCCGATAGCAGGTACCTTCCTTCTTAGCGGGTCATCGGATGATTCTTCCGACAGCAGCGAAGGAGCCGAAGGCGACGACAGCTTCACCAGCAACGATAGCGGGGACAACAACGACAGCGGCAGCGACACCGGCGACAGTGGCCCAAGCATTGCTCCATCACCCAAGCGCCGCAAGACCTCCGGCGTGTACTGGTGGTAGACTGTAGTGTCCTTATTAGGCCATCTTTAGGAGCAGTTATCTCCTCTTTTGTATTTGCTGTCTCGCTGTTAATAGAATTTTCTTTTGTACAGGCAACTCTTCTTAAGCGCAATTATCTGTCTCAAGAGCCGATGGCAACGCATCGGCTTCAGAATATACCGATCCGGATCTGAAATGACCCTTCAATTTACTTTACCCTTCCACTGGCCTTTCACCTGACACAAACCTCCAAGGATTCTGGGATCCAGATCAACTCCGATCCCCTTTGCTCACAAACCCTAACCGCAAGATCCCCTCTGGCCCTTGAGACACATATCCGATCTTGCGCCGCCAAACCTAGATCCGCCCTCCAGGATCTCGATTCAAGATTCCCGATGGCGGAGTCTTCGCGCACCGCCGCCGATGTCTTTGGTCTGAAGGTGAACTCCGACCCCACATTAATTTAACACAGCATCTGCAAGTTTTACTGCGCGGTTGATTAATTCCCCCTTCGGCAATCTTGTTTTTCTTGGGATTTTTTCAGGCTTCCGATATCTTCTTGCCGTACCCTTCTTCCCCCAATTCTTTCTGCCTTGGGCCTCGTTCTTATGAGAAACCCATAGATTTGATTTCTTGTGAAGCCAATCGAATCCCCTTCGTGAGTCAGGATATAGACCTTGAATCTTGGTCGGACAGTCTCCGCGCTTGGCCAAATCCACCTGAAAACTGGATAGTTTGGTACAACAGAGTAGCGAGCGCTTACCAGCCCTTATGGGAATCCATCGGGATAGCCGATGCTCTGTCTCTGTCTCTCTCTCCCCTTGAAAAAGACGAGAACCTTCTGAAGACCATCGGCTATTTCTGGTCTGACGCCTTGAATTGTTTTCTCTTCGGGCACAGCCCATTAGCACCAACATTGCTAGATGTTATGATGATTACCGGCTTGGACATATCATCAACCTGCCCCTCTGCTTACAGCCTCCCTGTGGTCCCTTATAAACTGTCATCCAAAACCGAGTGCACTAACTGGAGCACATACTTGAGCCAACACCAGAAAAGCAAGGGCCCTATATCTGAGAAGGAACACACAGCCTTTCTGAATCTATGGCTCGAACATTTCCTCTTCTGTGGCCCTTCTCTTGCTCCAACCAAGAACTACCTATCCTTGGCTTATGAACTGGCCAGGGGTCAATCTGTCGGCCTTGGTAGGCTATTTCTCGGGGAACTTTACAGATATCTCCATTTGATGACTTCTAGCCTTCTTTCTCAGAAGAAAATCAGGACCGGTGGCCCATGGTGGTTTATCCAGTTGTGGGCTCGTCTTTATTTCCAAAGTTCTGACCCTGATTTCCCTTCCTTAGTCGGCAATTCCTTCCCTGATCTGAGTGGGAGACAGATTAGGTGCACTAGTTTTGGGCAGGCCTTGTATGGTCTCCCTGGCGGGAAACTGAATCCTTTAGATGCTTCCCGTTGGTTCAAGATCTTCTATAAAGGCCTTGACAACCCAGACTTCCTTCCTTATGCCGATTCTGAGCTCTTTGAGAACCCGGCTATCTTCCGATTAGCTGACATTGCCTATGATACTGACACCAGGCGCCTTTACTCTATCATGGTTCGGCCCTGTCTTCTCCCGGTTGGCATGAGTACCTCTAACCGGATTCTCAAGCCTGGTTATGAGTTTTATCAGCCGGTCGTAGCAGCCCGGCAGTTTGGCCTTGCGCAGGTGCCTCCGCACTTCCTTCTCCATTCGTTGACATCAAGCAGGGTGGACCTTCCTGACGCCTTGACCACCCAAAGGTGCTACAGCCTGTTCGCCGACCTCCCCTTATCTGTTCCCGCCAATCTTTCCTTTACTTCTTCGGTCGTCGGCTTCGAGGGATGGTGGTCAATGTGGAAAACTCACGTTTTCCGGAGAGCTCTGGGCCCAATGCTGCAGCAGATCCATCCTGAGTACGATATCCCCGCCGGAGAGGTATCGTCTTTAATCGACATCTCTTCTCTTAACTCTTACTGGACTCCTCTTGAATCCTTTTCCTGTTTCTGCAGCGAGAAGACGGCCCAGAGCCGATGAACGACGATGGATCGCCTTTTTGCTTTCTGGCGGTTGCTCCTGTGGTCCTCTTCGGCAAGAATGCGCCTCCTCCATCAAAAAGCGTGATGCAGATTCAGCCGAGCGCCGTTAAATTGACTCCCAAGCGGAAACGACTCTCAGAGGCCGTTGCCCCCCGAGCTTGCGCTAAGACGAGGAAGACTCTTGTCAGAAAGGTCCGGAAGGAAATTACGCCGTCCTCTCCTGTTCCGCCATCTCCAGTCGTCGCCCAGGTTTGGCCCCTCCTCTCGCTTTGCAATCGGACCTTTGTTCATGTCTCCTTTAACGGCACTCTCTTCTCTTGCAGCCTGCCGTTGTAGAAGTCTCCAGCGAGGAGGAGCCCCCATGCCAGAAAGGTTCATCTTCAGAGGCGCCAGAGGACGTGAATGCGCCTATCAGGGCCCTGTTTGCTCTCCGTGATCCGGGCGCAACCACCTTGGAGGATCCTTCTGCGTTGACTGTTGTCCCAGCTGCCTTACCAAGCCCGCAAGTGCCGATCGTGACTTCATCCCCTGCTGGCCCCTGTTTGGAAGGACCCTCCGCTGCTTCGGCTACTGCCAATTCCCCTGCACGAGAGGTACGTCCCGCGGAGTCGACTGCCATCTCATCGGCCATCCCTCTCGCAGAGCCGACTGTTGCCCCGTCGGCTGTTGCCTCTTCTTCCGAAGGTGCGGTCCAGACGGCCTCTGCTGCCATCGTTCATCTTCCGGAAAGGGTGCACCCCCGGGAGCCGATCGCCCCTTCGTTGGCCATCGCTACTTCCTTCTCAGGACAGGTATGGCTTTTTTCTTTTCCTTCGCAATTGCTTTGGTCTCCTCCCGCGACGCTTTACTTACCCTCTTCTCCTCCAGAACCTGGATCTTTCAGAACTCCTTGCGTTTGATCCCGCCACGATTGGGTCGACCATATTGGAAGCCAACGACTCTCCCTCGGGCCTGCCCAGCACTGCCGATCGGCTCCTCCGCGTGAAGGAGCTTCTGTCGGGTCCGATCTCCGTCCTGATTCAAGATTCCAGTGCAGTCAAGAAGATCCTTGACGAGGTCAGCTCCCAGCTCCCGGTGAGTCTCCAGGCCAAGCTCTTGCCGGCCGGATACCTTTCTTCCTTCCAAGCAAAAGTGGCAGAAGCTCGCCGCAGAATCGAGACTCGGCGTTCCCAATCGCTCCTAAGGACCATCATCGCTGAGATGTGTCAGTCGATCAACAAGAAGAAGGCCGCACTCGACGCGAAAGTTGACACGTCTGCTTCTGCCCATCGGCTTCGACTTTTGGAGAAAGAGCTGGAAGATCTTGAAGCCAAAGTCCGGGCCACCAAGCAGCGCATCCAGGAGGAGAAGGATCTCATTGCGGGTTCTAAGCAGGAGGCGGAAGCTTTGACTTCTGAGCTGAAGGCGGACTTAGCCGAGCTGGGCAACTTGAGCAAACAAGTGGTGTCGGGGGCGGACGAAGATGATGAGGCAGTATTTGCTGAGGTCGACCGTATCCGCCTTGATGCTATCGCTGCTATAGACGCCTTCCTTCAGTAGTTCTGTTTAGGATAAACTTTGTATCTTTATGTAGCGAACCTAAAGTCGATGGTGACACATCGGCTGTCTGATAATTTGTGATGCTTTGATTGCCACAAGCGACAACTTCTAAAGTCGATGGCACCGCATCGGCTGTTCTAACCCTTTCTGTTATTGTACGGGCCGATTAGCGCTCATCGGCCTTTTTCCCATTTTCCTGTCCTGCCAATGCTAACGTCGTCGACTCAGCCTTCACCCCCCTTCTTAGCCTGCTGGTTGCATCGGCTTCTTGCCTGATGGGTGCCATCGGCTTTACTGTTCGTCAGCCCACATACTTGGGAAATATTTCTTTAGGTGTTGGCCGTTTTACTGTTCGTCAGCCCACATACTTGAGAAATATTTCTTTAGGTGTTGGCCGTTGACTGCTACTGGGAACTTGACGCCGTCCAATTCTTCAAGCATGTATGCGTTCCCGGGTAGGGCCTGGTCAACCCTGTACGGTCCATGCCAGTTTGGGGACCACTTGCCATATGCTGCATCTTTGGTTCCCAACGGTAATACTGCTTCCCAAACCAAGTCTCCTACCTGAAATTCCTTTGGCTTGACCTTTTTGTTATACGCACGGGCTACTTTGGCCTTATTCTCCTTAATCTTCTCTAATGACCATAGCCTGAGTTCCGTGAGGTCCTCCACATTATCACTCATCAGAGTCGCATATTCTTCAGCGGACAGGTCATTCTGGAATTCTATGCGCCTGGACCCGGCTGTAACCTCCCACGGTAACACGGCTTCCTGGCCGTAGACCAAATGATAGGGGGAAGTTTTTGTTGCCCCGTGACAAGATATACGGTATGCCCATAATGCTTCCGATAAGACTTCGTGCCAGCGTCTGGGGTATTCATCGATCTTCCTCTTGATCAACTTGATAAGGCTCTGGTTGGATGCTTCGGCTTGCCCATTCGCCTGGGCATAATAAGGAGACGACCTAATCAGCTTGATACCCATATCGGTAGCGAACTTCTTAAACTCTTCTGAAATAAAGACCGAGCCACCATCTGTTGTTATAGTCTGTGGAATCCCGAATCTGTGAATAACATGTTCTTTGACGAACTGAATCACATCTTTGGATGCTACTGACTTCATTGGAACAGCTTCTACCCATTTGGTAAAATAATCTGTGATAGCTAAAATGAACTGATGACCCTTGCTAGACGGAGGATTGATTTTGCCGATCATATCCATGCCCCAGCCTCTGAACGGCCACGGTTTAACAATGGGATTCATTACTGACGCTGGCACCATCTGGATTTTTCCGAATCTCTGGCATGCCTGACACCCTTTATAATACTTAAAACAATCTTCCAGCATGGTGGGCCAGTAGTATCCTGACCGCCTGATTAGCCACTTCATCTTGTGAGCTGACTGATGAGTCCCGCACGTTCCTTCGTGAACTTCATGCAGGAGCCGATTGGACTCGGTTGGCCCTAGACATTTGAGCAACAGCCCTTCCAAAGTCCTGTAAAACATATCATCTCCTATTAGGACGTACTTCATGGCTTCATACCGTATCTTCCTGGGTGCCCCCCGAGCCGAATCCTTCAAGTAGTTGAAGATATCGGCTCTCCAATCTCCCTGGTCCAGGAAGTATATCTGATGTCTGGGCCCATCGGCTTTGTATCCTGAAGCCAGCTGCGCGAGATCATTGGCCTCTGCATTCTGAGCTCTGGGTATCCAATAAAAATTTATATACCTGAACTGGGCCATCAGTTCCTGGCATTGCACCCACAATGGGAATAACAACTCACTTTCACACCTGTAGTCCTCGGTGAGTTGGGAAATTACCAATTTGGAGTCTCCGAAGACCTCTACAGCTTCGGCTCCGGCTTCCAGAAGCAATTCCATGCCTTTACGCACCGCCTCATACTCTGCAAGGTTATTAGTACAAGTGGCCGGTAACCCAATTGAGAAAGAGTATGTTGCCCCCCGGGGCGATACGAGCAAGATGCCGATTCCACATCCATCTCCACAAACGGATCCATCGAAGCACATGGCCCAGGCTCGTACGGAAAGCGCTGCTATGTTGGTATTAACCCTCTCAGCAATGAGGTCTGCCAATGCTTGCCCTTTAACTGCCTTCGCAGGTTGATATCGGATGTCGAATTCGGATAACGCAAACATCCATTTTCCTAATCGGCCTTTCAACACAGGAGCCGATAGCATATGCTTTATAACATCCGATTTGCAGATGATGATTACCTCAGCCGATAGCAGGATGTGACGAAGTTTGGTGCATGTAAAAAATAAACAAAGGCAAAGTTTTTCCATGTCGGAGTACCTTGTTTCGGCGTCCAACATCCTTCTACTGAGATAAAACACCACCCTCTCCTTGCCATCGTATAATTGTACTACCACCGAAGCAATTGAGGTGTCACCGACCGATAAATATATGTAAAATGGCCTGTCTTGCTGTGGCGGCATCAACACAGGTGGTCTCGACAAATAGTCTTTGATTTCTTCGAATGCCCGTTGTTGTTCTGCCCCCCAGCGGAACTCTTCATTGGTTTTGATTTTTACCAATTCCATAAAGGGTTCAATCCGCCCAGATAAGTTAGAAATAAACCTCCTGACGAAGTTAATTTTGCCAATAAGTTGTTGGAGCTCCTTCTTGTTAGTGGGCGGCACCATAGTGCGCACGGCCTCCTGACTTTTTAGGCCGATCTCTATTCCTCTTTCATGGACCAGGAAACCCAAGAACTGCCCAGCTGTTACACCAAAAGTGCATTTTTTCGGATTCATCCTGAGCCCGAATCTTCTGGTTCGTTCCAAAACTTGCCGTAGATCATCTAGGTGCCCTTCAACCGATGCTGACTTGATCACGACGTCATCGATGTAGATTTCTACCAGATTGCCGATTAGGTCATGGAAGATGTGGTTCATGGCACGCTGATACGTTGCCCCGGCATTTTTTAATCCGAAGGTCATAACCACGTACTCGAACAGTCCCACCGCTCCGGGTACTCTGAACGCCGTTTTGTGTATGTCTTCAGGAGCCATGAAAATCTGATTGTACCCAGCATTGCCATCCATAAAGCTCAAAATCTTGTGGCCAGCAGCCGCGTTGATTAATATTTCTGCCACAGGTATTGGATATTCGTCCTTCGGAGTGGCCCTATTAAGATCTCTGAAATCCACGCAAACCCGCCACCGGCCATCTTTCTTCTGCACGGGTACAATACTTGAAATCCACTCAGCATATCTGCAAGCCCTGACAAACCCGGCTTCTATCATTTTCTCTATTTCTTTTTTTACTTCGACCAAGACATCGGCTTTCATCTGACGTATCCGCTGTTGGAACGGTCGAAATCCACTTTTGAGAGGGAGCCGATGCTCCACTATGCTCCTATCGAGCCCAGGCATCTCTGTATAATCCCAGGCGAAGCAATCGGCATACTCCTTCAATAGAGTTATCATCGGCTCTCGCAATGACGGATGCAGTTTCTTACTAATGAACGTTGGCCGCGGCTTATCCCCGGGACCAATATCGATCTCTTCAAGTTCATCAGCCGATGTGAAGCCATAACCTAGCTTCCCATCCTCCGTTAGATCAATGCTGTAAATAGGAAAAGAAGATAACAAAGCGATCTCCAGCCGATCGGTGGTATCGGCCGATACACATATCTCACTATTTTCCAAGTGTTTAAGAAAAGAATCAGGCCGGCTGTCGAAGCCGGCCATCTCATAACAGCTACGTAAAACACTTGCCACCAAAAATTCATTTTTTTGGGGCCGATTGCGCGAATCGGCCTCCGTGGGTACATCATTACGACTTCCTTCATGCAACTCTTCTACTCTGTAAGGCCAGTGGATAAGACCAGCCTTACTCCGTTTTTTGTAGCCTCGATGCGGTCGCACCCTTCTAAGCTTATCCCTGAAATCGGCTCTTGGTCCTCCGCATCCCAGATACTCATGGCAGCATGTGAAATCTCGATTGAGTCATCTGCCTGGACTATCTCCACTTCGTCTCCATCCCATTGGATCAAACATTGATGCATTGTTGAGGGGATACAACAGTTGGTGTGGATCCAGTCCCAGCCGAGTAAGATATTGTAGGTGCTTTTGCTGTTGACGACGAAGAAGGAAGTCGGGACGGTCTTACTCCCGATGGTGAGATCCACACTGAGGACGCCCTGCGCTTCTGAAGTTTGCCCGTTAAAGTCACTTAACGTGACATTAGTCTTGATCAAGTCTCCAGTGGATCGCCCCAATCGGCGCAGAACTGAATACGACATAATGTTGACTGCCGCTCCCGTATCCACCAGCATTTTATTAACGGGCTGACCATTGATATACCCTTTGAGACACAATGCCTTCAAGTGCTTGTAATTCTTGGCTTGCGGCTTCTCGAATATCACCGGTCGTGGTCCCAAATCAAGCTGGGCTACAGATGGCTCCTCGTAGGTCCGAGCATGAAATTCTGCAGGAAGCACAAAAACCATGTGTGTATCAGCCGATACCTTCTTATCGGCTATTGTTGACTTAGGCCGCCATTCTTTCCTTGAGGCATCCGGCTTCTTTTCCTGCTCATAACGAATTTGTTCTGCCAGATCCGGTCGCGCTTTTCTCAATGTTTCGATGTATCTGGCCTCGGCTTCCTCCAAGCTCCGTAGCCTCTGAACCCGACGCTTCTGCGAACGATTTAATCCATCCGGGCACCAACGTGGGCGATGATACCTATCCTCGTCTTCATCTTCTCTTCGTAGTGGTTGAACCCACTGTTGCTGAGTTGGCACAGGTCCTAATCGCCCAAAAACCGATTCCCTTGCCTCCGTCTTCATAGGTGCACATTCTGGACAGTCCTTAACAGTAGGCAATCGGCTCATACCGGAATCCCAACAGTACCTGAAGAATGGACAGTGCCAATGATCACGAGCATCCTCATGCTTCTTCAAACGCTTTCCGGTGCGATGCTCATATTCTTCGTCTTCAGACTTCCGCCGGAGGCGCTGCTGGTATTGATACTCGTATTTCCTGAGAAGGTCAGAAGAAGTTGGACGTTGATTCCTGACATACCTTACTCGCTCTTCCGTAACATATTCTTTTTTCTCTTTTTGGGGCCGATTGCTGGAATCAGCCTCTTTATTGTTAACCTGGCGTCGCGATGCCATTCCTGCCATGTTTATGCCGAGCGCGAAGTCCAGCTGCCGCCTTGCAGACCGGTCATTTTGTTCCACCATGTTTACACCAGGAAAGGGCTGAGTGTCTATCTTCATGGCGGTCTTCCCCAAGATCAATCGGCCCTGCTCAATAGCCGATTGTATTTGCCGACGGAGCTCCTTGCAATCATTCGTGCCGTGGGTAAAAGAATCATGCCATTTGCAATATGATCTTCCTTTCAACTCCTGTACGGTGGGAAGTTTTATGTCCCTCTGGAAACTTCAACTGCTTTTCTTTTAATAATAAGTCAAAAATTTGTTCGACTTTACTCACATCAAAGTCGAATCCTTTTGAAGGACCAGTTTGCTTCAGCCACTTACAAGGCACAGGGTTCGCGCCACGAGCCCACTCTGCAACCGATACCTCCATGTCTTCTTCAGAGTCATCGGCTTCCTCCGTGTCAGCTACCGCCACCTGACGCTTAAATTTATCTTGGTATAACTCAGGATGACGCTGCTCATACGTCGACAGTTTCTGGACCAGATGCGCCAAAGAGGTGAATTCCAGTTGAAAAGCCAGATCTCTTATCGGCTTTAATAATCCCACCGATGCTAATTCGACAGCTTCTTTTTCTAAGATCCGCGTTGAATAGCACCTGTTCTTCATCTCTCTGAAGCGTCGAATGAACTCCGCTACAGTCTCTCCACGCTTCTGTCGGAGCTGTGCCAGGTCGGCAATTCCTGCTTCCGCGGCTTCTGAATGATACTGCATATGAAATTGTTCTTCCAGTTGCTTCCAGGTGCGGATGGAATCAGGACTCAATGATGTATACCATCCAAAGGCTGGTCCTGTGAGCGACTGCGAGAAGAACCTTACTCGCAACGGGTCTGATACAGAAATCATACCCAGCTGAGCTAAATATCGGCTCACATGCTCGATGGAGCTGGATCCTTCTGCCCCACTGAATTTGGTGAACTCGGGGAGCCGATACTTGGGTGGTAGTGGGATTAAATCATAATCTCCTGGATACGGCTTAGTATAGCCGATTGCTCTCCTCTTTGGTAAGATGCCGAACTGATCCCTAAGGATAGCGCTGATTTGTTCCGCTGTTTGCGACCCAGGGGCCGAGTGCATATTGTCATGACTTGGCCCGGTAGCATAGGTCGCTAGCCACGCTTGTTTATCTGCGTCGGCTCCAGAAACTCCCCCAACTGTCTTCTGTACAGGATGTACCGGATTATTACTGTCCGGTATATACATACACACATAACCATGTGGGATCTCCTTAGGTGGCTCGCTGAAAAACTGGTGATCCATGGGATCACCACCTTCTTTATAAACTACATAAGCTGGAGCACCATGGGACTCTGCAGCTGCAAGTGTATATGGTAGTGGTGGTCTGGTTTGGAACGGCAATTCTCCTCTATGACTTCCCAAGGTAGGTCCAGTTGGGGAATGTTGATGCTTCATAATCTCCTGGACCACACGCAGGGCCACACGCTCAAAAGCATTAACCAAACTTTCCGAATGTCGGTGCAATGAATGAGCCACCGCATAATTCACTTCCTGCCGCAGCGCTCTAGTACGATCTTCAGACGGAATGGATAAATCCACCCTATCAAGAGCACCTTCAGGTGAAAATCCCTTCCACCTGACACCATGGTTGCGAGTCCTTTCGAAAGAGCCGATGAGATCGGCTTCAAACTGAGTCTTGATTTCGTCATACCTCTGCTTGTGTTCAGCAGAGAGCTCGTCGTAAGTAATCGGATCTTCCCTTGCCATCCTGTTGATCACCGCTAACGGAGTCGACGAAGACGAAGGAGTCGATGAAGATGATGCCGATGACGATGACGAAGTCGATGAAGAAGGTCCCACCGGGCGTGCCAGAATGTGTTGTCGATCGAAACCCACCGGCGAGCAGCGACAGGCAATACGAGGAGCCGGGAGGCTTCCGGGACGGCTGGCGGGCCCCGGTCCCTCGGTCAACGGCCCAGCGATCTGGCGCACACCCTGGCTTGGAGTTGCTAGGCGTGCCACCTGATCCTGTACCTGATCAGGAAGGTGTGATTCGTGAAATTCCTGTAAGCACAGACACTTGTAAAGATTAGTCCGAGCCGTGATCGGCTCATTGCTCCTCCCCGGTATCGGCTGTAGAGAGCCGATTGCATCAGTACCGGATCGGATCTTCAGGTCAGATAACATGTGTATACAATAATAAGATGAAACTCGCTTTAAAGATATTAATCTAATCCAAACCACGACAGCTAAGCCCTCACTACACGATCGGAACATCCTACACGTGATTGAGCCTAACTAATACGCAAAGTATCAGAACGAACAACCCGAATAGAGACCCTAAAAACAGCTAAAGAGCCGATTCCTAAGGAACCCCCTACGCAAGCTAAGATCCGATACTAACATACTGCCGGAACTTTCAACTCGTTTGTAAGGCCTAATCGTGCACATATTGAACTAAATTCCTAATAGATAGAAACTAGCCATAACAGATTGGATCTATCAACATAAACAAAGCAAGGCGTGATCATTACATCCATGGTCGGGCATAATGACCGCGGAGCGCGCAAGAACAATGGACAGGGCAAGATCATAATACAAAAATAACATTGCTCCATGCACGCTATGATAACTAATGCTACTCGCCATCTACAAGGCTTCAGAACGAGCAACATATGAAGAAAACAAGCAAGAGCACTGCGCCCCCGATCACGCGAAGCGTGATCAGGGGGCTACATGGCACTTACCCGATGGAAAACCCTAGAACAGGGGAGGCGATGCGCCGTGAGTTGTTGATGAATGAATCCTTTTTCTTGTTTATTCATGGTACATATTTATAGTCCGTAGACTTGTTCTCCTTAACTAACCCTAACCAAACACGATACGAATCCTAACTGTCTAAGCCTGAGTTTACACGGCCTTACCGGCCCCAAACACCCGTACGGGACCCGATCTGTAATCCTGCCATCAGCTTTCCCTAGGCCCATCTTGCTCCTTGGCCCACTTTTGGCCCGTCCAGAATATGGCGATAACAATGATAAAATATTATCAAGATTTAATGCGACTATTAGTAATGCACCCAATTAGACATCTAAGTTGTTAAGGACTTCGCTCTCTCATTTTCTTTTAGCACTGCGGCTCCCTTTCAGTTTGCCTGTTGTAAGACTAAATGATCACCAAGAGCCTCACATGGAGATATTTTTATCTACAGTTTCACTAAGCTTCTCTCCACATACACCAGTGTCATGATAATGGTATAATAATACCTGCAGGTGTGTATCTTCAAATTTGGTGGTCGGTTGAGCTTTTCTTGCATCTCCCGGGCGCTTGTGCCTTCCAAACTCTCCGAGAGTTCCTTTCCACCTCCATTCCGCACTCACTTCTTCTCTCCTTTTCTCCCCTCCCTCCTTCGCTACCGTTCCTTAGCCGAGGTGGTGCTTTTTATCTCGTATATTCTTCTTTGTTTTGTTGTTATATGTAACTGTCCATGTAATAGCAACAGGTGACAAATGGCAGTAAGGCATTGGTGATCCATGTATGTGCTGCTGCTGGACTTGATGGATCTTCGTGTCCCCAGGAGAGAGAGAGATAGAGACAGGCGACGGACGCCCATGCACATCATAGAATAGAACTTCTCAAGCGTGCTAGCATGTGATTTCGTGGGGACAAAAGGTCACTCGTCTACGCAGCTCCTCCTTGGCTCCACGGCTCCACCACACTTGAGCACTCCCAATGACTCAATGAGAACGATGTGCTCATAGATTCTTCCTCTTTTTGCTTAGAAAGATGCTGGTCTTTAACCAAGTCAAGTTAGACAAATAGGTCAAGCAATGGCCGATCGATGCATTTTCTGGCCCCCTGATACGGGACCGCACCTTTTTATCATGTACTTCTTAGTCCACCGAGTGGGAAGAAGTTTCATTGCCATATGTGCAAACAAAAGAATGCAAAATAAAGCCACTTGTATAAAAAGGCATATGAGATGGGGGGCTAAGGTCCAAAAACAAAGTGATCCTAGCAGGAGTGCGAGACAAGGCTGAAACACCTGTGCTTTTTCTTTTTTTGCTTTTACTAACTAAAAAAACTACTTATTTATACCAACTTCTTTTGGAGGATTCTGTGGTCAGTGTGGGATGCCAATGTGGCATGATTACTTATTTTTACCATGTTCTATATATGATTTCAAGGTTTAATTATTTTTTAAATGGCGGGTTAAGTGGTGAAGTATCAGATTTGTAGCAATTGTTTTGAGATCCATGCAGGCTTACAGCACATATATTGCACCCTGCTTGCATTATATCCACATAGCGAGGCTGCATTGTGTAAGGGACCATTTTGTGATTTTCTTTGCTTATTAGTTCCTCCTGACCATTTTGTGTAAGGGAAGGCCCCTATGGTAATGCGAATCCAACTTATCGGCCAAAGATACAAGACCACCACTACTTGATATCGTATACGATGCCATGCTATAGGATTGAATTCGGGCTCACACCCACTTAAGTTTTGGGCGTTCATAGGTGGTAGACCTTGTCTACGCCAACGCACAAAAGCTTTGCATTCAAAGAGAGTTTGGTGCTTGTCAAGTTTAATGATTTGAAAACAAGGGACATGGAGTCAGCTTCAGAGCTTCTCAAGCAGGCAGCTCCTGCTCTATACCACATTAAACCGTCCTGTCTCATTCTTTCCAACAGCTTGTGCACCAATCTTTGCTTTCCACTAAATATTCTACCATTCTGTTCCTTTAGAATATGCAAAAAAAAGGAACTACAAACAGGTGGGCCCTCTTATAAACTCTTTCGGATTACTTTTGATCAGAAAGGAATGAATCCGCTAAGATAAAAAAGAACCACCAATCCATAATACCTAACTACCCACCGGCGGTGAACCATCCCCCCCCCCCTATATGTTAAAAAAAAGGACAAATGGAATGGAAAGGATCTAGCCCATTCCACTCATTACGGCATAACCATAACCATACTCGCTAGGGTTGAAGCAGCGCGCATGCTCCCCTCTAAAGGGGAGTGAATGTATATAGACTTGTCTACATATTGCATGCGGCTAAGTAGTTCACTTGTAGAGGGAGTATATTACACTTATATGTACTACTACAATAGCATAGCAGTTAAACACATATCAACATCTCTAACAAAAAATGGACAAGATTACCATGACACTATGAGCTTACTATTGTTAACATCTCTTAGCAACGGAGATGAAGGTTGATGTTAATTCTCTGAGGCAGACCGCCCAGTTTACATACGAGCTATACTGGAGCTTTCTTACAGTCCTTGGTAACAAAGTAGTGAGGAACTTAAGATACCAAAATTATAACCTCACTTTGGTAAAGGTGGTAAAAAAACTGTAGAGGTATCAAAACTATAAATTCACTCCCTCTCACCCCCACGAAATACCCCAAAAGGATGGTAAAAATGGTAAAAATTAGATACATATTGTTGTTAATATATAGTTCACTTGCAGGGAACAGTAACGTCAAACATCTTTAGCAACAAATATACAATAAAGGTAAAAACACACCGTCAACATCTCTAGCAGTAACTTGAGGTCTCTCTCAAGTTTTTGGAAAACCATTTGAAAGCAGCACGTGGATTACGACTGAAAGGTAGCTCATAACACAGAAAGATTTACATTGCATTAACTTCTTCATCACAAATTTACACTCAGCTTACAAGATCACCTTCTAGCATCCACCAGTCATGGCCTCATTTATAGGCCCGTTGCGCTTTTGTTCCTACGCGCGGCCAGGCCAAGTAGGGATGCTTGTACTTCAGAAAGAAACTGGTAACTTAAAACCGTGGAAGTGGCCAGTCAACATATCGGCTTGTGGCTCGTGACAGCCGGAGAATATCTCCTCCAATACTATGCCGGCAGATGGACTCATTTGCAGTACGTGTCACACACTCATACCGCAGAATCTTTGCATCAGGTGCCCCAGCCATCGTGAAACTAGGCCATGACACTTCATTTTCTAAGCTAGTACCTTTTGCCTTATTTTGGATATTTGTTTTGAGGATTGATTTAGCTTATTCTAAACTAAGAGTATTAAATTTTAGCTTAGATAATCTAAGAGCCGGATCTAAAGGAACTAAATTTTAATTATATATAATTTTAAATTAAAAATATATAACAGCCAAATTGAATTGTAAAAACAGTATTAGCACCATGATATGTTACCACAGCCCACGCTCTCACCCAATCACTCTAGAACAAGCATTCCCCGCCTTCCGGCTACGCGCTGCCGGCGGTGAGGAACAGAAAGGCGACGAGGGGCACGGCAACGAAGAGAAGCAGCAGCACAAATCCCAGTACGAGGGACTGCCAGAACGCGGCTCGGGAGACGGGCGCGGCCGGCGGCAGGGTGGCGTGGAGCGCAACGGGGAGGATGACGCCGGCGACGAAGAGGTAGGCCGTGGGGAGAGTTAGGAGGACCGCCGCGACCGCCATGTCGAGGACGGGCCCGCGCGCGGCGGCCCTATCTAGGAAGTCGAGGACCGGCATCAGGACCTCGCGGCAGCCGAGGGCGATGTACAGGGCCACCATTGCCACCTCCGGGAGGTCCGCCGCCATGTCTGCGCGTCAGGGAACGAAGTGAGCTTCTGTCAGCCGTGAGCAGGCAGCTAACGGGAACGGCGATGGGAGGAGAGCAAATGATCGGGAGCTAATGATGGGTTACCGTGGCCTAGGCTCTGCTTAAATAGAATTTGGTGATGGAGACATCTTGGGGGTGAGCTGAGTGGGGTCTATTCCCAGTCGCAGGTGCGACTGGGAGCTGAACTCTCGCAAAAGCTTCACTGTTGTGGGCCGGCCGTGCTACCCTGCCTCCACCGACGCTAACCCGGTACGCTTTCTCATTCCAGCCTTCTTCTTGCCTCGCCGTCGGCCGAACCACCACCGCTGCCAGGCAGCTGCTGCCCCCAGTCTCCCCTCTATAGCCGCCGGTCCTGGAAGCCGCCCCCACCGGCCCACCTCTGGAAACCCGAAACCCTAAAAACTGCCGCCTCGACCACCATCCCGGCCGGCGGCGAGGTCGCCGCCGGCCGCTTCCCCCACCTCCCACCCCTGGCGGCCGCTCCACCCCCTCCCCCTCCCCAAACTCGGCGGCGTGGCGAGTAGCGGCGGCTGCCGTGGGCCGTAACCGGGCCCTGTGCGATTTGTTGACTCGCACCCGCGTGCACAACCTGGAGTATTGGCGGCTGAGTGGTGCTACAAATGGCTGGACAACTTCGGATATTATGGTTTTGGTATAAACTGGAGACGAATTCGAGATTCCAATTCATCGTTGGGTGAAATTTGATTATTTTTTCTTTGTAAAGTTGAACAGAGTGTGTGTCCCACCCTGCCAAAGCAGAGTTTGATGATCTGCAACTGCAATGGACAAATAAATACCAGGAGGGAGTGAAACGGCCCGTGGGTGGGAAGGGAGTCGTCGTTGGTCGCTGGGCTGGATTGAGTTGCGACTACCCCGGGCCGCCATGTTAGCGTGTTGTTATTTGGGCTTGATTGGTGGTTGTGCGTATGGGCTGCAACGTGCACTATATGGGCTTCAATGTTACGGGCCGTAGACCCAGTAGCCCACAGATTCCACGCTCCCTTTTATTTCAACATTTCTTTTGTCATTTAGGAATTAGGAAGCACAAGGTACATGCGAAATTGCTTATGTCAGTGTGATGTGCTTGTTAAGGTGCAGTTTAGTTGAGATAAGTTGAGTTTGCTGAGAACAGATATGATTTGTTGTCGATCGAGTGTTTGGCAGAGCATGGTTTTACATTTTGCACGGGTAAGATCACATGACCTCGTCAAAATGTTCGAACTAAATGCACAGGAGGCAATTGGTTGCCATTTTTAGATGGCAGGAATGGTGTTTACAAGGAATTCAGCAGGGCTCCTGACAAAACTCTAATATTCAATACAGGCTGCATAATTAATGGAGGGAGGCTACTACGTGGAGATGCCTCTTTATTTATTTCACGCTAAGTGAAGAGCCCTCACACTTTCCTTTACCCCCGAAAGAGAGTCATCTGGGCGCGTTAATTGATACGCCAGTGAAATATTATAATACACTAACTAGGCGCATGAGTTTTTCCCCTTCCAAACACAATCTGATGAGTACTGATTGATTGGACATGCAAGTGACTTCTCCTGGGCCTCAGTTTTTAAATCTCTACCTGATGGAAAACAAAAGGAGCCATAGTCAGAAACCCGTTTATAGCGTCATCAAGAGTCCCAAATACTAAGCACTCCTATCGTATATTTGAGGTGTACCATTAGCCATGCAGCAAAAAAGCATACAAATTAAATTAGGAGGCATTGTTACAGTTCTGTAACGCAAAAAGGAAAGTTACTTCAGGTATCATGTATACTCATCATAAGTTACTTCCTATGTTATGGAAGTTGGTGAAGAGTTACTTCATGTAGTGTGAAGAATAGTCACAAGTTACTTACTCTGTTATGTTTCAAAATAGGCTCATAGTTACTTTCGATCTTATATAATTGATCGATAAGGTACTTCCTTTGTGTTTCAAATCAGAGAGAAGCTACTTTATATCTCAAATAATCCATACATAAGTTACTTCTTGTTGAGTTTCAAATTAGGGACAAGTTACTTTAAATTAATGTTTAGTTACTCCTTACATATTTCAAATCAGGGACAAGTTACTTTAAATTAATGTTTACTTACTCCTTATATATTTCAAATCAGGGACAAGTTACTTCCTGTATCATGTAAGTTAATGATAAGTTACTTAGTATGTGCTGCAAATTAGGAACAAATTACTTCCTACCTCATGTAAATCAATGATATGGTATTTGCTAGACCAGATTTACAATGACAGGTAATTGCTAATTCAGAATAGAAAAGGAGATGAGATACATCATATTTTGTTAAATCAGATGATAAAAAAATCACAACAAAGCTACAACTAGCACTATTTATTCGAGTTTTATAATTTTACATCATACATAATCAGAGGTGGAATAAAGCAGGCACGGTAAAAAGATCACGTGCATCTATATTTTGTTCTCCAAAATAAACACAGCTTTCCATGAGCATCGTAACATGTAAATTCTTTAAGGGATAAGCAGCTGATGGATTCTGTCGCAAAACTAACTTACTAAAAACTGTTGGGAGTATCAATACAGCAGAATTGAAGTGACCAAGGGTGGAGGCTAATATGGGCTCTTTGGCGGAGCTCCGACAACAGCTCCATAAACGGCTCCAGTGAAGCTGTACCAAACGGAGTGCATGCAAATCGGTTTCACCACTATACAGTATGTTGAAATTGTTTTTCTCTCTCCTCCTTCTTTCCCTCACAGGACCACAAGAAGTCGGTAAAGGAGCCGGTAGAGCCATAAATTATGGCTTCACCGGCTCCGGCTCCTCTACACTACAGTGGTGGAGCTGGAGCCAACAGTGGTGGAGCTGAAGTTCCACCAAAAATGGCCGAATCCAAAACTAACCTACTTGCAAACACTTTAAGCCCTGAACTAGCCTTGACCTACAACACTTGTACAGCTCACACTCTCTGTCCACGCATCAGCTCCAACGTTTTTATGATCCATATGGGTTCCTACTTCCTGCTAACTTTTCCGACTCTTCGCATATCTGGCTGATGGCAAGCTCCAGCAGGCCGTTTACCGGACTTTCTTTTTCGGAGCCAAGTTGACCAAACTTCATCATCTTGTGCATAATTAACGCATTGACAGAGCATCAGATCAATGAAGAGAACGAAAAACTCTTCAGACTATTATATGGTCCGTCTGACAAATGGTGATGAGGATTGGGGTCACTTAAACAAGGCGATTATGTGCTAGCCTCTTGTCGTGCATTAATTATGTTTCGAGTTTATCCTGGGAACAATAAGAGAAGAGCTTATCTTGCTTGGAAGATGTCGTCATTCGTCCAACCCAGCCTGTTCCGATCAATCAGGCACACACATATATGACGTCTCCTTCCACATTGACTTGACGAATGAAACCGGCCACCTCGCCCTTTGTTTTAGACGGATGATGAAACCGTCTCATGCTCGTCATACAATACCTGCACCCACCCATGGTAGGAGCGAGCAATCTTTTGCGACCCTTTAGCACCCCATTGGACGCTGCCCTTCCAGAAAAAGAAACGACTCGTCTTGGAAAATCAAACAGAATTTCATATATAATCGTCGTAAACTAACCATATGTCCATATATAAATCAGAGATCTCACATTTCTGTTTGTATAATTGAAGTATTGAGCTGAGACAGTTCACACTCACCTGCCGGACAGGAGGTCATGGAGTGCTACTATAACTAGAACGCACACCTGCAAGCAAAGCAAAGCTATAGCTTAGACGCCGAAAGCACCTCGCACATAGCTTCTTGCAACGGCATTGTAGCTAGCAGGATCGAGGCAGCGGCCAGGGAGATCAGATCGGCCGGCCATGCAGTTCCGCCTGGCGTCGTCGTCGCGGCGAAGGGCGGCGCAGCAGGCGAGCGGCGGCGGCGGCCGGAGGAAGAGGATGGCGGTGGTGAGGCTCGGTGGCGGCGGAAGCGACGGCGGGGCGAGGAAGCGGAGGCTCTTCGGCGCGCTGCGGCTGCGGCTGAGGTGGCCGTGGCTCGCGGCGGTGTACCGGCGCGCGCTGCGGCGGCTGAGGGCCAGCTACCAGCAGGCCCTGCGCGATCTCGTCGAGGGCACCGCGCTCGTCGGCGCGCTGCACGCGCCCGCCGGCGTCGACTGCGCCCACGCCGCCTCCTTCGGGCCCATGGCCACCGTCGGCTTCTGATGATGAACTCCGATGGATGGACCTGGCGATCCTGCACGCCGGCCGGCTTGATTAGTTACTAGCGTTTTACTACTTGCTTACTTATATGTGGACGAATATGTACGTGTTGCAGGTTTGATGAGGCCATGCATGTTGACTGTGTGCGATCGTGCCCCATGTGCATAAACACGTTTAGCTAATTTTCTTCATTTTTCGGGCATCTGATGTGTTTTGTCTATACCTTTCCTCTTCCTTTTGATGAACAGTTTCCCTCTTGTAGTCTTGTACTACTAACGTAAGACAGCTGACGAGGCACTGATGAAGGCTAAAGCTAGTTATTATTGGCGAAATCAAGGAGCTTAGCACATGAGAGTGATGTTCATTTCGAACTTTCTTTCTCCGGTCGTTCTTGTGATCAACGCCTGCGCAATTCTGGTGGCTATCTGAAGCACTCCTCTCACTGTGCTTGAATGCCTGATGAGACGTGTTTACTTCGTTGCATACATGCAGGGTAAAGAAAACGGGCCTTTTGCTCCTTCTTTGTTGTGCTGGCCGGGCCTTTTCACATGAAAAAAAAATAATACATCTTCCGGAAGATAGTTTATTACGAAACTTCCACTTTGAGATTCGTGCTAGGTCAAAATAAACGCATGAGTTTATAGGGGTGGAAAAGGAGGTGGAATACTTCAATATTACAGGTGTCACGATTAAATTGGCTAGGCAGCAAGTGGTTTAGATAGATTTTTTGATCTTGAAACATATTCTTTCTTTCAAACCATGAATCTATTTTCAATTCCTTTCTCAACATTTTCTTGTCGAGAATAAATATAAAAAATAAGATCCAACATATTTAATTTTATTTAAATAAAAAAATCAATATTCGTGCTGTACTATTTTAATATTTCGAGTATAGATGTTCAATATTTTCAATATAATGCTTCAATATTTACATAAGTTGTTAAATTATTTTATCTAAAAGTTTGCATAAAGCTTTAATAGATGCTCAATCTCATATTTTAGAATGTTGACTATATTAGTTTAGTATTTTAGATATGCTAGTTACAAGTTTTTCAATAAAAGTAACGAGCAAAATGAAAAACATAGAAGCACACCTGCCACCTGCCTCCCGCTGCGTCTGTGGGCTTTTCCTGGGCCTCCCGACATGCGGCGCTCGCTCGGCCGCCGCCTTCTCTCTCTCGCCCCCCTCTCTCCTGTCCTCTCTCTCTCTCTCTCTCTCTCTCTCTCGCTCGGCCCCCTTCTTTCCAAGCGCCGACGACGACAGGGGAGCGGCGCCTCGTCGGGCGCTTCGCCGAGCCGACAAGGTATGTCCCCCCATTCCCTTCCCTTCCTTTCCTTCTGGGCGAAATCGAATGCCCAAATCCCCTAAGGTGTGCTATCTGTATCTGGATCTGACCGTGGATTTTACCTACTAACTTCGATTTTTTTGCAAAAATTATTGGGAGATCATGTGTACAACCATGTCCTATACTGGGTCCGCCCCTGATGGCACTAATTTACTATTAACAGATTTGTGCAGTACAGGTCCACAACTACCCTTGTTTCTCTAGGCTTAAGTTGTCTCCAAAGTTCCAGAAGATGAAGCACTGGATGTATGCTGCGAGTAGTCATAGCACAGGATAGTGGAAGTAATACGGTTGTGGTGCTTGAACCCCTGGAATCCTAATTTATACACCTTTTGGCCGTTGATAAAGACAGTACTGTGCACATTTCAAGTTTGTGGCAGCAATCAGATTATAGATCCTCACTGGACTCGTCTGCACAACCATCACATTGTCTACTTCTGTCAAACTGTAAAATTGTGCCTATCATAAAGAAAAACACTTATTTTTGAAATTGAGAACACACTAGTTTTCCATAGCAACACTAACAGAGTTAAGAGTTTTTAATGCAAACATATGATTCCCTTAGCGCTGCAAAGATAAAATTCAGGGCCATATTGAGTGATGCACAAAGGTTTTTTTTTTGCTTATTTGAAATGATATTTTCCCCCTGTTTTTCTTTCATTTCATTCCAGACCTTGTATTGTTAATCATGTTTCTCTATACCTGCACAAAAATCATTCGACTTACTGTAATCCTATGTAGTTGAGCAGTTCAAGCAGGCTCATGGCTACATCAGAGCCAGTACAAGAAAGTTTGATGCTGGACTACCCACAACCTAGTAAGCCTCGGGTTCTTCTTGCTGCTTCAGGAAGTGTAGCTGCTATAAAATTTGAGAGCCTATGTCGTAGTTTCTCTGAGTGGGCGGATGTCCGAGCTGTGGCCACCAAATCATCCTTGCACTTTGTTGATAGATCATCTCTACCTAGTGGCATTGCCCTTTACACTGATGATGATGAATGGTCTACCTGGAAGAAGATAGGAGATGAAGTTTTACACATCGAGTTGCGGAAATGGGCTGATATTTTGGTGATTGCACCATTATCAGCAAATACCCTGGCTAAGGTATCTTGTTTTTGTGTGTGTGAATAGCAAATTGGTTTCATTGCATACAAGAAGTGATGCTAGATTTTTTCTGTACAGATTGCTGGTGGCCTATGTGACAACCTCTTGACATGCATTGTGAGAGCATGGGACTACAGCAAACCACTCTTTGTTGCCCCAGCTATGAACACATTAATGTGGAACAACCCATTCACAGAGCGTCATCTTCAGACGATCAACCAACTGGGCATAATCTTGATCCCCCCAGTTACCAAAAGGTTGGCTTGCGGTGATTACGGAAATGGTGCGATGGCTGAAACCTCACAGATCTATACTTCCGTGAGGCTTGCATGCAAAACGCAACCCCATGGTTCAAGCAGATCACTTGTGATTCCTGTCAGTAACCATCTAGCTGATTCAGCTATCAACCTCACCAACTGTTAAGCTTAGGGATTTGTTTCCTCTGCAATGTGCATCTGGATGTTAGAAGTGAAGAGCAGTAGATATTTAATCAGCAGTGTTTGTACCAACCAGAGTTGTAGTGTTGTACCTTTGGATCAATGTACTTGTTATCTGGGCATCTGGTAGATTGTTCAGACTGGGTAAAAGCTGTTGTTACAGCCACAGCTTCCTCCCTATCCAGTAATGGTAGCGATGATGAGTCTGTTCAGTTTGTGTTGTTTGTAAAATTACTCCTATGCAGTTGTATCAAATGCTGCAGCAAACTTTTGTATCATCTTTGATATTCCTGCTGCAGGCACTGGAAATTTGGAATGATTGTCTGACCATATGGGTGCTTCCTACTGGATCTGCCATATTGATGTGCTTCAGTCAGCTTCTTCAGTTCTTCGTTCTCAAATTCTTGCCTGTCCATGTATATCTCAAATCACCTGGTGTCGCTGTCACAAACTTGGACCAATATCTCTTGGATTCATTCTGGTCCCAGGAGCACGTCGATGATATTTTCATGGAGCTGCACATCGTCAGGCTCATGACTCTGTTCAAGCAACATGAGCAACTGCAAAGATAGGCATGACGGACTACCTGCGCCTGCTATCTGCACCCATGTTTCCAGGTCCAGTGACTTTTGGATCACTTCAAGCAGGTAGTAGGAGGAATGTGCATTGGCATTTGGCAGGTGCAGGAACAAAGTGGGAGTGACATGGACGAGCAAAGGCCGGGCGAAAGCAAGAACCGGTGGCCAACAAAAGATAACGCCAGCTCGCGCATGCTCCTGTGGAGATAAGCATCAGGGGCGGAGGACGGCAACAGCCGGGGTCAGGTCGGCTGTTGGGTCGTCGTCTCGCCACCCAGCTCACTAGCAGTGAAAGGACGCTTTCGTCTCGCATGGATATGGCGGTTGGTGATGAATGGCTGGTCAATTGGGGTCTGAAAAAGGGAAAAAAATAACCGTCAGTCATTTGGATAAGTATGCCCGTTCCCAGCATGAATTCAGAAATGCACGGTGATCAAAATGCTTAGCACAGCTTAAATAGAAGAGCGAAAGTCAGTCATACACTTGCATATACGCAACACAATGACTTGACCACATATTTGTGCTGCGATTTTTCATTTTGAGGAATATTTGCGCTGCCAATTTTTTTTCTTTTTTTGGAGGAATATTTGTGCTGCCACTGAAAGGCACCTGGCAGCCAGGCACCTTGGCAGCCACATGTTCCAAAAGAAAAGGTAATTCCGGCCTAGATAATTTTGATACAATGCGGATGAAAACAAAAGGGTCACCGGACAAAAAGAGTGCCGTATCTAAAAAAAATCAGCGGACTTTTCGCTTTAAGACGGCGAAAGCGCGCGACGTGGGCGTTTCCGTTTCCTCACGAATTAAGGTGGCAGATTGGAACGATGTGCTTACGCTAAAATTGCGGTGGATAATAAATTGGCGTCATATCAACCATTTCACTTTCGTATACAGGGAAAAATCAGTTTGGTTCGTTCCACGTACATACATGTGCGCTATTCCATTGGAGAGAGAGTTCGATTACGGCATGCACAAGAAAATCGACCGGTTTTAAATGAATAGATACCGGTCCAAGAAACTCAGATGTCGTTTTAATCTGCGGCGTCAGGACCACAAGTGGAAAATCACGAGCAGAACTCGAAACAGGTTTGGATTTCAAGGTGCGGATGGGGCCGGGCACCGGCATCCGCAGAGAAAGGTAGGGGTGCAATTTTTATTATGTTTAGTTTAAAATTTTACGCTACTTCTTCAAAATAAGATCTTAATTTGAAGAATTAATACAAATATTTGAATTAAAGAGGGTTGAAGTTCCATCTAGGAGTCATCAATTTACACCCCGGGTTTCCTGGGCCCTCCTCTGAACTGAACCGAACTGTGATTGTGAATTTGCGATGCCGCGGGCATCACCGGCGGTGAGACGGGAGCGTGGACCGGGACCAGTGGCAGCGTGCGTCACGTGCAGTCGGCGTCGTCTCCCTCGTAGCCTGCAGGCAAAGCCGACAGGAACGGGTGCAGTGTCGTCGGTGTAGTATCGTGCCGTCGAACCAGCTGCGCGACCTGCACTGCACCGGTCGCTGCAGTATGTATTACCACTGTATCCGGTGTGGGCCGGCCCGGTAGATTTACCGCCGCCATGGACGGCGCCGTCGCTCTCGGCTCACGTCTCGGACCCCCCGCTCCTCCTGCCGGCCGGTGGAGCGGGACGCTCGTGTCCGGCCGCGGCCTGCACCTACCGGTGTGGTGGGTGTGCCCCGGCCGCGTCGCGCCTCCGCGGAGGGGGGAGAACGGCGGGCCACAGGGCACGGATCGGATCGGGCCGGACGATGAGACGCCGGACGCGACCGCTCGCTCCTCCGGCTCCGGCGCGGCGTGTCGCGCAGCTCGTCGGCACGTTCGCTCCGGCGGTGCCGTGGCGGACAAACGAGCCGTGTCGTCTCATGCGGTGCCTTCGTTCTGTCCCCGACGCCGCAACCGCAGCCGCAGCCACCCCCGGCTCGCTTCCATGGCACGCCTCCTTTTTTTGAGCGCCGTCTCTACGCGAGTTCGCGACGGTGGGCGGGCGATGCGCCGATGCCAACGTGTCTGCTCTGCTCTGCGACGATCCTGGACAGCCACGGGATCGCATTCAGCGGCAGCTAAAACCAACACGAATCCAGCGGCAGATCGCAGCATCGAGCGACGACGACGCATCGGCATCGGTGTGCTCGTGCACCCATGTGAGCCTCGCGTTGTCCCCTTTCCGGCGCCTGCTTCCAAACGTACAGTGGCGCACGGCCAGCCTACAGTACACCGGTGCAGTCGGCTTGATCGGACGGCCGGGGCACTTGGACGAACTCGAGGGCAGTGCTACTACAGGTCTACAAGCCATGTACAAGGCCCGCAAAATAGACGAAACCTTCTTCTTCTTTTCCTTCCGAGTGGAAATGGCCGAAACGTTACAGGTGGGCAGGGTTCTGACCGCAGATGGTGAAACTCCTTTTCATCTTTACGTGCCATCAAGAATGCGTATTGTAATTGGAGATGTAGGCTCTTACGAAATATAAAGATGATTTTTTTTTTCTAAAAGAACGATCTAGAAGTCACTAGTTCGCAGAGTTTTTGAATTCTCCAAGAGTAAAAAGTCGAGTAATCGGGCTATATACTAGTAAGATTATGATTGGCGGCACCAACCCAAGACAAAACCAGCAGAGGAGACAAAACTGTTTTACCCATTTTTAAAATTCGAAATTTTTTAAAAAACACGAAAGCAACAGGAAAATGGCGAGCGGGGGCCCAGCGACAGCGACGGCCCAGCCGAACCTGCACCGAATCCCACCCCACCCAACCCAACCGGAGCGGAGCGGCCGCCGCTCCCCTCCACAGGCCGCCTCCGCGCGGGCCCCTCCTCCCCGGCGTCGCCAGCTGTCACGGTCCACACCATGGAAAAGGGCGGGCGGGCCTTCCAGCTCGGCGCGCTGACGTGGTCCTCCCCCCTCGCGGCCCCCGCCGCCCCTCCTGCCAGACCGCGACCTGCACGTGGCGCCGAAAAACCTACGCCCGCCGACGTGTGGGGTCCGGGGCGCGGTGGTCCGGCGTGTCGCGGTTCCGGGTGGGCGCGGGTACGATAGCGGCGTCGCTCTAGCGCCGGGGACCCCGCGGCTGCCACGGCGTTCTCCTATGGATAAATACACCTGGAGAGACCAGAGTACCAGACCACCGGTTTGCAGGAGCAGGAGATAGCGCGGCGGCCGCGGAGGAGCAGCGGCGGCGACCAAGCCGAGGAGGTGGGAGATAGGGGGGAGGGAGACGTCTCCTGCGATGACACCGGCCTCATCCGCCGCCTACACCGTCATCGTCGCGAGCGAGCAGAGCAGCAGCAGCCACCGCGCCACGGCGCCGTCCGTCCCGTCGTCCTACGCCGTCTGGGAGAAGGAGCGGTAAGAGAGAGAGCTGTACGTCTGCTGCTGCTGCAAGGAGAGGAGAGGAGGAAACGATCGTCGGATCGTGAGGAGCGGCATGGAGGTGGAGAAGGCCAAGTGCGAGTGCTGCGGGTTCACGGAGGAGTGCACGCCGGCGTACATCGCGGCGGTGCGGGCCGAGTACCTGGGCCGCTGGGTCTGCGGCCTCTGCGCCGAGGCGGTGGGCGACGAGATCCGGCGCGAGGACGGGACGCTCACCACGGCCGAGGCGCTGGACCGCCACGTCGCGTTCGCGCGCGCGCCGCGCGCCCGGCCCAGGAAGGCGGCTGCGGCGTCCCCCGACGACCTCGTCGCGGCCGTGGCGCGGCTGCTCCGGCGCTGCCTCGACTCGCCGCCCGCGTCCCCCGCCGCGCCCGCGCCGCCGCAGGGCCGGAAGGTGGCCGCGGGGCCCGGGTGCCCCGACGCGGCCGACGCCTGAACCCCGAAGACCGCACGACGCGGGACGGCGAGCTGCTTGCTCGGCGCCGGCTGCAATGATTGGGGCCATTCGTTGGTTGGAGGTTGAAGCTGATGGCGAATTGAATATTGATTACTTGTAGCTGTGCAAGAATAAAACCCTGGCGGCATGTGTGGGGGTAGCAGTGCTCATGCAGGTCGCCTTCGTCTCCCTGAAGAAACAATAATTCGTGCCGTGATCGATTGATGATTGCTCGAGAGAGGAGCGAATCGCGCTCCGTATGATCATCGAGCATGAAGTTATTACGTGTTGGGGGTCTATCTAGCAATGGTACTTCTTATCTGGGGAATTATAGCGGAGGACAAGGGGTGTTCCATTAGCTCAGTACTGAATTATTCAGCTAGAGCTAGATACTGTAGTCAGGTCGGAAGAACATTGTACTGGACTACTGGAGTTTGTCCTTGACTTCCTTATATGCTAGATGCAACTGTATTCATGTAAATTATCTTGTATTTTGCTTGTGTAATTCTTGCCTCACATCGACATTTGGAGTTGTTCAGACTGAATGCTGCTATACAAATCTTCATGGGTGAAACTTGCCCAATTTCACTACACGAGTTCCACATGGCTCAAGTAAAATATTTTCTCTGAAATCCCCTCTAGATCCTTCGGGCCAGCAGATCAGTTGCCACAGCTAGTGTAGCACCTGCACCGAGCCTGGTCAAGCTGGCGACCCCAACTGAAAAAGGATAAGAAAAATGGAAAACAACTCCAAGTCTCTGACGGAAAAGCGCATTGTTGAACCGAAAACCACTTGCCAGCACGTTTGCCGTTCCTCCACGTACTCTACGCCTTTCTCGCACAGAGAAAGCACTTGGAGCCCGGCAGACCTCGAAACAGAAACGAGCAACCTTTTAGCTAGCTGCAAGCCTGCAACCAAAGTCTGCTGCACCCATGCCTCACCACGGCCTGGCTTGCTATTTTCAGTCACCCATCCATGACGATGACGGCGTCCCGGACCTCGGCTGGCTCAGCCAGCGCAGGAGCGACCACCACCAGAGAGGCCACCCGGCGCACGGCGCCACCCGATCGCGAGGGCTTCCAGAGATTTCCCAGCTCGGCGAGGCAAGCGCATATTCGCATCGCGCGCACGCCTGCCTGCCAGGTGCGGCTTAGCCGCGCCCGTGCCAGCCGCGGATCCCGAGGCCGCCACCCAACCACCGCGCCGCGGCCCGCCCCGCCCTTCCCCTCCACGCCACCGCGCCCCCACAATGGCCGCGCGGGACCCACCCCCCCGTCGCGTCGGGTCAAACTCCACCACCCCCTCCCTCACCTTCACCTCACCTCACCTCACGGCCTCCTCACCCAATCCATCCATCCCACCCACCCACCAGCCCGCCCGCCTCCATCCACAGCGGCCACGCCCGCTCCCCTTCCCCTCCTCCTCCTACCTGTATCCGCCCCGGACGCGGCGCGCCCGTCCGTCCGCCTTCGCCTCCCCCCACCGCCCCGATCCGGAGCCGAGTCGGCCTTGCTCAGGAGGTAGAGAGCCCCGAACCGCGGCGGGAGGGAGGGCGGCCTCCTCTTAGCTTCCCCCCGCCGGAGGCCAGCCGCCCCATGGGCCGGTCGCCCGCGCGCGCTACGTACCAGCTCATCGACCGCCGGAAAGGTACCGCCGGTTTCCTCGCCCGCCGTCCCCAGATCTGGCGGAATTCCGCGTAGATCTGGTCCGGATCTCCTGCTCTGTCCGGTGCACTAGGTCCGTTGGTTGGTTGGTAATTCGCCGGTGTCCTGTCGCGTGTGTGCGGTGAAAGAAAAAAAAAGGGGGCGGAGTCTTCTTCTCTCGCCGGTTTAGCGTGGGCGGGGACGTCGTGAGCGTGGGCTGCCCGCGGGAGCGATTAAGCGAAGCAAGGTGCACTGCTCGCTCACTTTGTTTTATATTTGCTTGCTATTTTCGCTTCGCTCAAGTATAATTAGTGTGATTAGAGCTGGAGTTGCGATTAATTGAAGGGTTAAGGTGGCTAGCTTGAGAACGGCTAGCAGAGCAGCGTCCTAAGCTTTTCCGTTCGTTATTTCTTGCCTGCTGTTTGGTATCTGCAAAAAATCTTCTTTTTTCCTGTCTCTTGTCTGCTTCGCTTGCTGTTTATGTAGATTCTGCTTTGAAAGAGTATTTTCTTTGAGTGGATGGAAAAAAAATTGCAAAGTGATGAATTTGGAGAGTGCAAACTTGCACCATGATGGGAAGCTGCTGCTTTTATGAAGCAAGTAGTTCCGTGCTGCAACTTTTAGTAAAGGAGGCATGCGTAGGAGCGACGGGGCACAGCTGCTTTTGTTGCAGCAGGGAACACGCCATCGGTTTATGGAAAGAAAGCTACAATTCTTTTGGTCTTTTGGATTGTGAGAATAATTACCATTATAAGCTAAGCTGTTGCTGGTGGTGGTATAACTGCCGGACACTGTGACTGGGATAATAAGGAAAGTTCCTTTTCAAGCAATAGTGTGGGGGCATTGCTATTCTAACAAAACCTTGACCACTTTGCCTGGCCCGATTTGATTGGGTTTTGCATTTAAGGAATAAGGAAGTCAATTGATATCCTCTTTATATTGTCCTAATATAAACAGCTAGTAATAAGAGCTATGAGGTGCTTTGCAATTACTCCTAATCGTGTATGAATAACTGGCTGCAGTAAGGCCCTACAAATAGGATTTTAATTTTGTGGAGTAGCATGAAATGATTCTACTTACGAAATTTGTATTTTGATTACAATAAACAATCATAGAAAAGTATACTTTTTATTTTTGTTTAAGGATTGGCAGCCAAACCATACCTTTGCATAACTCTCCTTTTTTCATGTCTTTTCAGGGCTTGGGTAACTCTTTGTTGAAAGAACCTCTCTTGTACATGTAATATTGCATGTAATTTCTGTTAAAGATGAGTTCTCTGAATAAAGTTGTTTCAAATAGTGGGGATGCGTGTTCAGTGTTACCTAGTAAAGCCACATCATTAAATCCTAATGCAGCAGAATTCGTACCTTCGTTTATTAAACCATCTCTTGGAAGCAGCACAGTTCCAGACGTAGCCAAGTCAGATTTTAGGGGGTCTTCTGGAAAAACAATCCTAGATAGGTCCGAGTCTTCAAAGTCTAATAACTCGGATGATGAGGCGCACCAGTTTTGGCGCAAGCAGCTTCCAGATGACATTATTCCAGACTTCTCTTCGTTTGAGAAAATTGAACAAGGGCCTGAAGATTTGTCCCTTGCTGGATTATCCTTGAATGCGCCGCCCTTTTACGGGACAACTTCCAGTCGTTTCTCAAGAGAGCATCAAGAGTTATCTTCTCCAGCTACCAAGGGCCTGGAACTGGAACATACTAATCTACTGTACGAAGATAATTATTTGGGTTCAAGCAACTGGGAGCAAAATTATATTGGTGATCTTCATATTGCTAATGGGAACCAAGACCTTCACTATGATTCTGAAAGCGCTGCAGGCTTTTCTGACAGTTTTGCTAGCGAGTATGCTGCTGCATCTGATGGTGTTGTTGACCCCCTTGAGTACTTAGCATCTCAGTTCCCTGGATTTTCAGCAGAGAGCCTTGCGGAGCTATACTATGCAAATGGTTGCGACTTCAACCATACCATTGAAATTCTCGCACAGCTAGAGGTAATCTCCTGTCTCTGTTTACACGTAAAATATCTTGCTAGTATCATTAAGTGAGCCTCCTGATTTTTCAGATGCAAGTTGATCCTACACCCAATCACGCAATGAATTTGACCCCCAGAGCACCAAACTTTAGTACGGGGGATTTTCCTGCTCTGCCAACAGCTGAAGACCAGAATGGTTTCAGTAAGGGCAATGTGGATGTCCTTGGCATCTTCAATGGGCGTGGTTCATCCACCATATCAGGTGGAGCTGGTGATTTTGTTTCTGCTGTTCGCAAACTTGCATCACAAAATTCAGGCCACTGGAAGTTTAAGAAAGGTCCTGAATATGGAAATGGTGTTTCATCTCATTCTGTACCGAAACAGTATAGTACTGGCACCAAACAATCATCTGGGAACAAATTTCAAAGTGTCAGCAGTGCAAGAGTTGCTCCATGGCTCGAGACTGGTGATGCAGTGGGTAATGCTTCTTGGAAATTTGTTATTTCTAATGCAGATTGCACACTTGCATCATGTTTAATAATGTTGGTAGTTATTGATTTTTCATCATTCTACTACTATGCACTTGAATTAATAATCACCTGGAGAGAGCGATCCTATGGGGTGTTCGGGTGAGGAGGATCACTCCTGGAACATCATCAGTACAAATTTAGATCTGAATCATATATTTTCATTTTCAAATGCCCCTATCCAAATATACCGTAAGCTGGCTAGTTCGTCATTCTTTGCAAATTACATCTTGGTGTGGACGCTTGGAAGCATAGATTTGTTATAAACATCCCATTTGACAGTATAGCTGGGAGCAGTGGGGAAAAGCACTAAGAATAGATTGGATATTTCAGCATTTGATGTTCATTTATCTTGACTCCGCTCCAATTGTAAACTGATCCATTATCTTTGTATCCAATCTGCCAGCAAATATGTATTCCGAATCAAGGGGGGAAGCTCGTGATTTTGCTAGGGTCAGAAATGCTTGCTTTGAGCAGGTAATTTTTTTAATTGTTGCCTTACATGCAGGTCACGTGCATATGGAGAAGAGTATACTAGTGTGGCATGCCACATGTTTTTACATTTGCATTTGCCTTTGCTTATACTGGTAGTACATGTTGCTTGTGCATGAGTAGAGTTTGCTGGCATAAAAATATATCACCCGAGTTGTTAGATGGATGTTTCATGAGTTTGTCAAAGTATTCACATAAAGATATACCTGACAGGCTAGACAGGCTTACTTGGTTGGCAACAAAGCTCTGGCCAAGGAACTGAGCATGAAGGGTCAGGCGTACAATGCACAAATGAAGGCAGCTCATGAGAAAGCCAGAGAAGCTATTTATCGACAAAGGTCTCCTACCCTTAGCCTTTCACCAGATTTAGTTGAATTCCTTCTTATACAGTTTATGCTATCAGTTATCACACCTAGTAGCTGTTCACATTCTATTCTGAGTTCCGAAGTTTGTTCCGAATCATGATAATTTTTTTTTTGGGGTTGTGTTTTCCAAAGAGTGTTTGGAATCACGACATATTAAAGCCTAACTCAGTCGTGTCCTGAGCTTGTTAAATTGTGCAGGAATCCTGTTTCGCAACGGGGAGGCGATGGTCTGATTGATTTACATGGACTGCATGTGAGTGAAGCAATCCACATCCTGAAGGTTGAGCTTTCTGCCATGAAGATGTCAGCAAGGGCTGCGGGGGAGAGGATGCAGGTCATGGTATGTGTCGGGACAGGCCACCACACCAAGGGCTCTCGCACCGCAAGGTTGCCCATCGCCGTGGAACAGTTCCTCCTGGACGAAGGCCTCCACTACACGCAGCCTCAACCGGGTCTTCTCCGCGTCATGGTGTACTAACATCTCTTAGGTAAGACACCCTGGAGGAAAAAAGGACCGCCAAAAAAAAAGGGAGAAAAGAGATGTACGAAAAACACAAAAAAAGCGTCGTTGGAGCACGCACTGTAATTTCCTTGTAGCTGTATATTAAAAGAGGCAGCAGAAGAATAGCCTGACAACAGAATACAGTGTAAAATTATACATAGCTTCATTCAATTAACATTCCATTCCCATCCCGCCTTTGCGAGCTGAGGTAAGAACCTGAATGCCCTGCTGATTGATGGCTTGATGCTGATTTCTGTGAAATGTTATGCGTGTAGACTGGAGTTGATTGCAATTGTCGCTAAAAAATTGAACTGAGTTCATGAGATATGGTGGAAAAATCAAAATAACTGGCTGGAGCGCTGTAGAAAATTGTTGAGCCTCTGGCATTGCACTGGCACTCTGGTAGGCCATTGCCGATTGTGGCTGCTAGTATTATGTACGTATCGCAGCGAAGCAGTAGACTACAAGGGTCCTAATCGTTATGCACTCATTCTCGTTTTACTTGTGTACCCGTAATTTTATACGTTTAAATGGCAAAAAAGAAAGTGAAACATGTAACGTAAAAAATAAGCAAAGATACGATCATATGTGCGCCCTAAAAAAAGGAGAGATGAATATATGATCATATGTAATGTACTTAGTATGAGAATGGAAAGGCTTGACGATCTATTCTCCCTAATTCTATTTCGTCATTTTTTTTACACTGCCGTCATGGTCATATCATGTTTTTCTCTTGCACAATTTTTTTTGAAAGTGAACACACATTTTTTTTAGAGTTTTTCAAAGCTCGAGTATTCAAATACGCACAGACGCGTACGGTGTAGGAAAAAAAAAAGAGCTGCTAGCTGTCGGAAGTCCAATGGAAAATTTTTCATCGGACCTTCAGTAGCAACGTTAAAAATTAACTACTGCAATATTACAAATATATAAATAAGAATAATTCTATCATCCAATTATATGACATTATATTTCATGCAACATCTAATGAAAACAACAATATATAGAAATAGAGTTATGTAATATCGACACTTAACTTTTGCAATATTTAAAATTATAATTGCGATATTTTTGAACTACAATTGCAACATGACAAATTAATTATTGAAACATTTGGAATAAATTTATGCAACATTATAAAATAATTGTTGCAACATCACATCATATCTCAAATATATTGGAAATGATCACTGCAACATCATGAATCGACCCATCGAACAATCTTAAAACAACTATTATAACATCAATAATCAACCAAAAATTCCCACTGTAACATTAGTAATCAAAATTATATGGAAAAAATTTCCACACTAACATTAGTGCGCTAGGTGGGGAAAGCAAACGAGCGGACGGGAAGCGTCTGATTTTTTTAATGGTATCGGACGCTCCAGCCGGAGCGTTACCGAAAAAAAAATCTGCTTGAAATATCTTCCTCAATTGCCCGCCCAATTCAGCAAACGTTATCGTCTCCACGGGGAAGGTGAAGCTTCGAGCCACATTCCTCCATGCTCGCCTGTCTCTGATGGCCGTCGCCTCCCCACCATTCCCCTTCCCCTCCTCTTCCTCCTCCTCGCGCCACCTCCGCCGTGCGGCCACTGCCACCGCCTCAGCGGCTTCACCTTCCTCCGACGACTTCGACTACCCCCTCGCCGACTCCACCGTCCGATGGCCCCACCTCCGCTTCCCGCACCTGCCCGCGCCGCGCTTCCCCGCCACCGTCACCGCCGCGCCTCCGCCCCCCGCCAGGCCGCCCCAGGGGGAGGACGGCGACCCCGAAGAGGCCCCCGCCTCTGCCACCGCACTCGTCGAGCCGCTGGACGCGCGCGCCCACCGCGGGAGGGTGAAGAGGCTGAGCAAGCTCGCGCTGCGGCGGGCGCGGGACTGGCGCGCGCGCGTGGCGGGGCTCGCGGACGCCGTCCTGGCGCTGCCCCCCGGGGCGCCCGTCGACGACGTGCTGGACGGCGCGCGGGCCGCGCCCGACGAGGCCGCCCTCGTCGTGCGCACCGTCGGGGAGAGCTCCTGGCGCCGCGCGCTGGATGTCTTCGAGTGGCTCGCGCGGAGCGGCGCTCCGGCTCCCCGCGCAGTCGCCGTTGTCATCGGCGTCCTCGGACGCGCGCGCCAGGATGCGATCGCGGAGGAGCTCTTCCTTCGCTTCGCGGGCGAGGGCGCCACCGTTCAGGTGTTCAACGCCATGATGGGCGTTTACGCGCGCTCTGGCCGATTCGATGACGCACGGCAGCTGCTTGACACAATGCACGACCGGGGGATCGAACCTGACCTTGTGAGCTTCAACACTCTCATCAATGCCAGGGCCAAGTCCGGGTGTTTGGCTTCCGGTGTCGCCCTTGACCTCCTATTTGAAGTCCGGCAAGCGGGGCTAAGGCCGGATGTTATCACTTATAACACGCTCATCAGTGCTTGCTCACAGAGTTCTAATCTGGAAGATGCTGTGACAGTGTTTGAGGAGATGATGGCTTCCGAGTGCCGGCCGGATTTGTGGACTTACAATGCAATGGTGTCGGTGCATGGCCGTTGTGGGAAGGCTGAGGAGGCCGAGCGGCTGTTTAGGGAGCTGGTGGAGAAGGGTTTTATGCCTGATGCAGTTACTTATAATTCTCTTCTCTATGCTTTTGCAAAGGATGGGGATGTCGACAAGGTGGAGCGCACCTGTGAGGATTTGGTTAAGGCTGGGTTCAAGAAGAACGAGATAACTTATAACACTATGATTCATATGTATGGGAAGATGGGCAGGCTTGATTTAGCAGTTGGTCTGTATGAGGAGATGAGGTCTATGGGCTGTATTCCAGATGCTGTGACGTACACTGTATTGATTGATTCTTTGGGGAAGATGGATAGGATTGCCGAGGCAGGTAAGATGCTGGAGGAGATGGCGGCTGCGGGATTGAAGCCGACTTTAGTAACTTTCAGTGCTTTGATTTGTGCATACGCCAAAGGTGGGAGGCGCGCCGAGGCGGAAAAGACATTTGATTGCATGGTCGCATCAGGTGTCAAACCTGATCGTTTAGCGTACTTGGTTATGCTGGATGTTTTTGCTAGGTCAGGTGAGACGAAAAAATTGTTGGATCTGTATCGGACAATGATGAAGGATAGTCATAGACCAGATGATGGCCTGTACCAGGTCTTGCTTGCCGCACTTGCAAAAGAAGATAAGTGCCAGGAGATTGAAGAAGTTATCCAAGACATGGAACTACTTTGTCAAATGAATCCAGGAATAATATCTACAATACTCATCAAGGCAAGGTGCATTTCTCAGGGCGCTGAACTATTAAAGAAGTCATGTCTCCAAGGATACGAGCCTGATATTAAGAGCTTACGGTCTATTATTGATGCATATGTAAGGACAGAAAAACATGAAGAAGGTCTCTCATTGCTTGAATGCATCCAGGAACATGTATCCAGTTCCCATGATTTGATGTCGGAATTTTCCATCATGCTTCTATGCAGAAAACAGACGAGCATTGCTGCCTATGAAGAGTACAATAGAATGCAAATGTCAAAATATGAATCTTTTGGTCGAAACTGTAACTTGTATGAATACTTGATTACATGCCTTGAGGAAGTTGAGTTATTTTCTGAAGCTTGTCAAGTGTTCTGCGATATGCAGTTTATGGGCATAAACGCTTCTAAAAATGTATACGAGAGTATGATTTCCACCTACTGCAAACTGGGATTCCCAGAAACAGCACATCGGTTGATGGATGATGCTTTGCAATCTGGTATTCCGCTAAATGTTCTCTGTTCTAGAGTGCTTATAATTGAAGCATATGGGAAGATAAAACTCTGGCAGCAAGCAGAAATCTTGGTGAAAGGGCTGAGGCAAGCATCAGGTATTGATAGAAGGATTTGGAATGCTTTGATACATGCATATGCAGAGAGTGGACTTTATGAGCAAGCAAGGGCTGTGTTTGATAATATGATTAAAACAGGTCCTCTACCAACTGTTGATTCTATTAATGGAATGATGAGGGCATTGATAGTTGATGGCAGATTGGATGAGTTGTACGTGGTTGTGCAAGAGCTTCAAGATATGGACTTCAAGATCAGCAAAAGTACGGTACTCCTTATGCTTGATGCTTTTGCAAAAAATGGTGATGTATTCGAGGTAATGAAAATCTATAATGGAATGAAAGCAGCAGGATATTTGCCAAATATGCACCTATATAGAAGTATGATTTCCTTGCTCTGCCATCATAATCGATTCAGGGACGTTGAGTTGATGATTACAGAGATGGAGGAAGCAGGGTTCAAGCCAGATGTTGCCATACTTAATGCTCTTCTTATGATGTATACCGCCACTGGGAACTTTGATAGGACTATACAAGTATATCAAAGTATTCTGGAAGCTGACTTAGAGCCGGATGAGGACACATACAATACATTGATAGTAATGTACTGTAGAAACTTGAGGCCAGAAGAAGGTTTTACATTATTGAATGAAATGGGTAAACGAGGTCTGACACCAAAGTTGCAATCCTACAAAAGCTTGCTTGCTGCATCTGCAAAAGCGGAATTGAGGGAGCAAGCTGACCAGCTTTTTGAAGAAATGAGATCGAAGGGTTATCAATTAAACAGATCTATCTATCACATGATGATGAAAATTTACAGGAACGCTGGCAACCACTCCAAAGCTGAGAACTTGCTAGCAGTAATGAAAGAGGATGGCATTGAGCCAACCATTGCCACTATGCATATCCTCATGACTTCTTATGGGACTGCTGGGCACCCACGTGAAGCTGAGAATGTACTGAATAGTTTGAAATCCTCCAATTTGGAAGTCAGCACGCTACCATACAGTACTGTCTTCGATGCTTACCTGAAAAATGGTGACTACGAGCTTGGTATCACAAAACTACTGGAAATGAAAAGAGATGGTGTAGAACCAGATCATCAAGTTTGGACATGCTTCATTAGGGCTGCTAGTTTGTGCGAGCAAACTGAAGATGCTATACTTCTTCTAAGCTCTTTACAGGATTGCGGATTTGACCTCCCCATCAGGTTAATACTGTACTTTATTATGTTGAAGAGATGGACACTTCACATGCCTATTTTCCCCTTCATTCAGGTTTAGGTCTTTGCTTGTTAGTTATTGAATCTTTTGCAGGCTCCTGACTGAAAGGACACCGTCAGTGTTAAGTGAGGTCGCTGATTATCTGGAAGAGCTCGTAGCATTAGAAGATTCTGCTGCTTTGAACTTTGTAAATGCACTAGAAGATCTGTTGTGGGCATTTGAATGTCGAGCAACTGCTTCATGGATTTTCCAATTGGCAGTAAAGAGAAGCGTATACCGCGATAATGTCTTTCGGTATCTATGGCAATCTCTATCTCTTGAAAATATCATTTGATGCTGTTTACAATTCCTTGACTTGAAATATCTGCATTTCATGTGCATATAAAATCGTGTAACCAGTGTAGGCATCACTTTTCAAATCGCACATTAAGCTTTGGCTCAAACAAACAAAACATTTTTTCAAAAAACAAAGTGAGAAACTAATTACTACTAAGGATGACTTTGTAAATAGAACTATTAACATTGTTCCAAGAAATATACATGACAAGCCATATTCTGGTGATGTTTTAGAACTTTGTTCTGATCGTAAATGAGCCGGTCTAAAAATACTTATGAACAAATAATTTTAATTTGTGATAAAGAAGTTGTACCTTTAGTTGCCCGAGAAAGTTCAGCGGTATGACCCTAGGCTTGAGCATAAGTCTGCCAAACATCCTGATTATTTTTTAACGATGCTACAGGAGTTAGGCATTTGAGTAATAATGTTTATTATTTTTCTATTTTTATCTCGTTTCACTTATTCATCTCTGAAGATTTTTATGACACTTATCTCATCTTGGCTTTTTGTTGTTTTGGGATGTTCTACTTTTGATTATGATAAACTGCAAAGTGGCAATACATAATTAATTTTACCTATCAGTTAACTTTTTTATTGGTGGATGACTCAGTGTGGCAGAAAAGGACTGGGGGGCGGACTTCCGGAAGCTTTCTGCTGGGGCTGCACTTGTCGGTCTTACATTGTGGCTTGATCACATGCAAGTATGTGCTTAAATATCTTTGCATTCATAGCGAGAATGTGTTAAAGAAACATCTTTTCTTTACTCTTCAACAAATAATCTTTTACTATCAGTTTTAGATTCTTTATCTAGTTCTCTGAACTTTTGTCATGATTATTGCCAGTAAAGTAACCGGATACACTGAGAATCCCACTAAAATTGCATGTGTCTATTTTCTGCGCTTCAGTGATGCCACATGAGCTACAAAGTAAGAAGAATTAAATGAACAAAGTGAAGTTTGAAATGAGGATGGACACATGCGACTTATTTTCTTTGTTAGTTCCTATCAAGCTAGTACCAGTTCCCCCTGCAACCTTGTAAATATGCCAAACTGCCTATAAGTAATAGATTGGTAATTCCTTCAATCTAAGTCTAGGAGATATATTGGGCAGAAGATGCATTTGTTTGATATTTTGGTGTGCCTTTCCATATTGCGTGTCATTATAGGTTTTCTAGTCTATCAACTTTTAGCTCCAATTGAATTGGAGACGTCAATTAATAACACCTAAAAAACGCCCTAAAGAAATTTGAAAAGAACATTATTGAATGTTCACAATAGGTTTCTGAACTTCATCATTTTTCCCCCTCTATTCAAAGTTTTTGTTTGGATGGACTTGAGTTTAATTTGTTTATGAACATGCGACCTGACCAACTCTAGTTTTAATTCAGGATGCTTCACTCCAGGGTTCACCTGAATCACCCAAATCTGTTGTACTGGTCACAGGGGAGGGGGAATACAACATGGTATCCTTGCGTAAAACCATTAGAGCCTACCTTTTGGAAATGGGCTCCCCATTCTTGCCATGTAGAGCCCGATCAGGTCGTTTTGTGGTAAAGGCCTACTCTCTTAAGATGTGGTTGAAAGATTCTCCTTTCTGCATGGACCTGGAGTTGAAAGACATTCCAGCTCTTCCTAAATTAAACTCAATGAAGCTGATTGATGGATACTTCATGAGAGCTGGCCTTGTATCAGCATTTAAAGATATACATGAGCGACTTGGGGAAGTATGGCCAAAGAAGTTTTCCAGATTAGCTCTGTTGTCAGAAGAAAGTAGGGATGAGGCTATCAATGCTGATATCCAAGGAAGGAAAGAAAAACTGCAGAGAATGAAAAAGAAGGGTCTGGTGCCAGCAAGTAAATCTAAAAGGAGACCACGAAGAGCGAAATTTGTTAGGGAACAGGAAGAAAGCATGAAAGCAGTATAAACATTGTTGGTGTCTATGTTTGCTTCATCATGGAATTTCCTTACGCGGCATCTGGCATCTACATGATAACTAGCTCATAGTGGTAAAACTATTGTTTGATCATCTCTTCTTTGAACTTTATGACCTGGACCTTTTGGCTTCCTGTACATAGTTCTTTTTCAATCGATCATTTGCAGAGATGAACAAACTTTGGATATGCATAAAGAATATTTCCCTAATGATGACATCGTTGGGTGAAACCAAATGCAAAGCAATCATGCTTCACATGATATTGAGGTAAGCTCTTTCAAGTGTTAAACTTAGCTGCACTTTGAAGTATTTGCTTTCCTTCAAGGGACTTATCCAAACTGTTGGTACGTCCAATTACTAAAATTGCTTTGTGTCTTGCCCAACAAATATTTCATTTGATAGTACTGTGACACTGTATTCTGGTGTATTCTCCCGATTGTATGTCTAGCTAATTGATGAGGGTGGTAATGAATGCTTGCTAGACTTAGGATAAAAACCACTTTCAATCTAGTTATACTTGAATATATGTTGCACTAATATTGTCAGGAATGTGAGAACACATGGTTTGATGGTTTAATTACAAAAGCAAGCAGGGAATCAGTTCTTACTTCTAAGGTGGAGCTTCTTTTCACGATTATTGTTGTTGTTGTATCTGGTTTGGGACCTTCTAATTACGGAATTCTTTTCTTAATATTTGGCACCATTAACTTTGTTGATTTCTTTGTTTTATGGTAACATGCATAGTTAGTTATGAGCGATGAGAGTCTGTTCCTAAATGTCAGTAAATAAGCTGAGAAAGTACATTAACTTTTTACAATCTAGGGTTTACATCCAAATCCTGAAACCATCATTTATGCCATTACTAAAGAGGGACTTAACATTATACACGTTCCTTCTGAGACAGAAACTTTGTACTGTTGTGACTTGAGCGAAACACTCTCTAAATCACAGAAAAAAGTGTGTGAACTGGCTAGCCCAGTGCAATATTTTTTGCACCTCACACGAGTGGTAAACATTTCAATATATGCAATTAGAGCTGCAGATATGACTTTTAAGTATGGTGAGGAAATGGATTACCTTGAAGCTTTGTTGAACATCCATGTATAATCCACGTGAACCAAGAGCTAGGCCTTATGTGGTACATGTTGCAGTTTCCACTTGACTTTATGTAAAGATTATCGCTAATTAACAAAATACTGCCTTCTCCAATATACTTTTGGCAATCTGTTATTTTCCCTCTCATCCCTTTCTTTCAACAACTGTCAAATGGACTGGAAGTATACAATTCACCACTGAATTTGTGGGATTCGATCCTAGGTTTTTGTGTAGGGATACAGATGAATATTCATCAAAAAGACTTGATTTACATTCTGATATGCAGCCAACGTCGTAAAATCGCTCAAAATGAGTGATGGTTATGCATAGGAAGCTGAATCTGAGGAGAAGTATTCTGTAAGCATAGCAGGCGCTCCTCTCGGGTTTGCAGTTGCAGTCGGTGCCACTTGCGGAAGGTAAAACAGATCGCCCTTCTATACATACATGATACATAAATCCAAGTCCGATGGTTCTATCTTGCATTTTGTGCAGATGGTGCCGCTTGTGCTGATTACAGTCAGAACTGAGAAGTTACGTTGCCAAGGATTTGTACAGTTTTCGCATCTTGGGTCGTCCAACGCGAAAATGTTAGGTAGTGTTTGGTCGGATGAATAGATTCTATCCTGTATGTGTTGTTCAAGTTGATCGAAAGGTCCTGGATGGTTTGATTCAAATTGTCTGTTTGGTAGCATGGATGAAAAGATTCAGTTTTTTGTTTGCTTCATTGGATGGAATAGTACAGGATGGTACAAGATTTTATTTGGTTGAATGAATGGTTCTAGGTATAGTCACCCCTGTACCATAGGTGGTAACTTTACCTCTACAAATCTTTACTTCTACGTAATCACACATAATTCAACTTATGAAATCAGATAACACATACAACACCAAAGTTTATATCTCAAGTTCCATAAAATAGTTGCAAATATAATTTCAGAATACCAAGTTCCATAAATAGCAACCACTACCCGTGCTTACATGCCATCAACCACCATTATAGCAAGTTTGTGGTTAGCAAAATATAATACAGCAACATCATCCTAACAATTACCATTGCATGTCCACCCGTGCTTACATGCCATCAACCACCATTGTAACAAGTGGGTTAGCAAAATATATACCAAAATCACCAAGAAGACCTAACAACTACAAGCATCACATGTGCTTTGTCTTTAGCCACCATTTTTAACAATTTGGTGGTTATCAAAATACACTACACTTTAGCACCTACTCATCAGGACCGCAAAGGTGCTCCTCAAAGGTGCTCCTTGATGTACCTCGCAACCCACACCATCTTCGATGACAAACGCATATTGTAGAAGCACCTTGCAATTGATGGATGTTCGCACAAATAAGCATAGTAGTGATCTAGATGCGCCTCATCAAATCCAGGAATACTCATCATGTCATCATACAACCCTGCAGGAATACCATCATCTTCCTTCACCACCTTCTCTATGGCTGCTGCCAAGGTGTTGCCTCACCTGCGCTAATAAAGAAAGAGAAAGATTGGGGAGGGCGCCGGTTCGATGGGGATTTGGGGAGAGCGCAGATGGAGCGGGAGGTTGGGATGACTCAAAGCACTGATTTGGGAATGGGGATAGATAGATCCATGGCGGATCCGGTGGTTCAGAACATATACAAGGGGCCAGCCACCGTAGATACGAATCTGGGGTAGCCATGGCGGATCTGGTGATTCTGAACCCATAGGTAGGGAGAGGAGGGGAGGGAGACGAGGGGAGGGGACACAGCTGCTTCACCGTCACCGGCGAAGTTCTGGCGGAGAAGAGCTCCCAGCAGAGAGAGGGAGAGAGGAACGAGCACGGGCTGCTGCGGTGAGAAAACTCATGAGGAGGCGAGCAAAGCTGAGATTGCTATCCTGGATCGCGTGGTGCGGTGTTTTTTCCCGCACGGGCTGGTGCGGCATCAACAAAGAATATTCGGAGCATCTAGACCAAGTGGTTCTGGACGAGCTGTTCAAGTACGCGAACCAAACATGTTGACTCTCTACGGTTCGTACGAGCTAGTGCAGGACGACATCCGTTCGCCCAACCAAACACATTCCACCTGTGATGGATATATTGTACGGTATCCTTTTTACATGGTCAGCTCACAATAATACAATTATTTGTAGAAGGTTTCACTCTGGAGTTCTGCAACCTGGAACCATGCGACTAGTTTCCGTAGTTCAAGGCTTCAGGCGTTCAGCCAAGTTCAGTTTGAAATCACAAATGTTGAGCAGACTCATTTTTTATTAGTCATAAGTTCTCAAACAGCATCCCAGTACTGCCCGCCCCCCGAGATGTCTCCCGTTTGCTTCATTGCTCGTGCAGAATTCTGAAATTCCATGTTGTTCAGGCATCAGAATTCCCAAGGTGTTTTTGTGCGCTCGACTACTGGTTGACCATAACTGGGCTGTCATTCAAGGCTAATCTCAATGGGAGGTCATAAAAGTGTCATGGGTATTAAATGGCATGCCATATCAGCAAATTTGCTAACATAGTAGAGTCAGTTGTGAGGAGAGAGGAGAGAGGATAGAGTTTTATGGAACGAGAGGAGTGTCATCGTCATAATACTCTTCCGGTACGGTTACCAAATTTTCAGTTTTGATAACTTCGATGAGACTCACCACTGAAACTGATCTGACCATTTCAAGTTTGCCAGACCAAAAATTAAGGTCCAGACCAGCAACAAGGTCGTTAAAATTTTCTCAAAATCGAAGTGGAACGCACTCGAGTTAGCAGCTGACAATAGGCCGCCTTCAGCCCACCACGTTGCGGGCCAAATCGGCGGAGCAGAAGCCTTTGTACTTTGTATCCACCAGTGCACGCGCACCATCACACGACCGTTCAACTTGAATGGGCAGCCAGACGCTTGCTCGAGGCGCCCTCACCGTTTCCCGAACCCACCCGCCGTCGACGCCGACGCGCGCCTCCCCCAGCGGCCGCGACCACTCCCTCTCGGCGGCCGCCGCGCGCGTCCTGCGGCTCGAAGCCCCCGCGGCTGCCTCGTCCACCTACCTATGGAACAGGCTGCTCGGCCTCCTCTGCTCAGGCAGCGGCGCGCCCGGGCCGCTCGCGCTTGCCCGCAGGGTGTTCGACGCGATGCCCGAGCGGGACGCCGTCTCGCACAACACCCTGATCGCGTGCCTCTCGCGGGCCGGCCACGGGCACGCGGCGGAGCGCGCGCGCACCTACTCGCGGATGCTCCGCGAGGACGGGGTCATGCCCACCGGGACCACCCTCTCCGCTCTCCTTACCGTGAGCGGTGGTGATGCGGCGTCGGCGTGCCGCGGGTTTTTCCGGCAGGTGCACGCCCATGCGGTGCGGTTCGGGCTCTGCTCGAACGCGTTCGTGGGGAGTGCTCTGGTGCGGGCGTACCAGAGGTGCGGTGATGCAGACGCCATGTTCGGCGTGTTCGAGGAGATTGATGAGCCAGACGTCGTGTGCTGGAACGTCATGATCGACGCATGCGCGCGGAGCAGGAGGGCGTGGCGTGCTGTGGAGATGCTGTCCAGGATGTGTAGGGGTGGAGGCGTCGCTGACAGGTTCACACTGGCGAGCATCCTGAAGGCTTGCTCCTGCGGCCATGATCTGGGGCTTGGCATGCAGCTACACGCATGGGCATGGAAGATTGGCTCGGAGTCAGAGACGGCAACCTGCAACGCTCTCATCACGATGTACCTGAAATGTGGTGGTGGGGTGCATTCAGCTGCCAATGTCTTCGACGGGATCTCTGAACCAAACATAATTTCTTGGACGGCCGTGATTGCCGGGTTGGTGCAGAATGGCCTTGCCATGGAAGCAGCCGGCTTTTACAAACACATGGTGAGGGTTGGGGAGAAGGAGAATGACTTCTGCTTCACAAGCGTGCTCTCAGCATTCAGCAATCTTGCGAGTCTGGAGCATGGCAAGATGGTGCATTGTCGCGCTGTGAAGGCTGGGTTTTGTTTCGATACGATCCTTGGGAACGCCCTTCTTGACATGTACTTCAAGTGTGGCAGCTCTGCAGATGCTCAATTTGTCTTTGATGCAATGCAAGCACATGATGTAGTGTCATGGACAGCTATGGTTGTTGGATATGGGCGGCATGGTGAGGCCAGAAAAGCTGTTGAATGCTTTAGAGCAATGGTTGATGGTGGATTTAAGCCAGACAGCATAACATTTCTTGCTGTCCTTTCTGCCTGTAGCCGAGGAGGTATTGTGGATGAAGGGCTTAACATTTTTCGCTGCATGGCTGAGGATCATGGCATTAAGCCAGACAGAGAGCATTGTGCATGCTTGGTGCATCTGCTAGGCCATGCCGGCAGGCTAAATGAAGCAGAAACGCTGATTAGGAAGATGGGATTGCAACTTGATTCATTTGCATGGGAGTCGCTTCTGAGTGCTTGTGGCATACATGGAGAAGTTGAGCTGGGGAAGAGGTCGGCAGGGAAGGTCATGGAACTGGAGCCATGGAAGGACGGGCCTTATGTTTTACTGTCAAACATGTGTGCTGAACAATGCCAATGGCGTGAAAAGGAGACATTGAGAGGGAGGCTCGACTACAGCAATGTGAGGAAGGATGCTGCTCTCAGCTGGTTTCCAGTTTCAGAAGCAAATTGAGAACCTCATATGGTTGTGTGCTTACTCAAGACATTTGTGGCATGCCAAGGAAACAGAGGGGATGAACTCCATATATACTTGCTGAATTTACAGAACTGGAGCACCAGAAGCCGTCAGTCAATCAGCTCGTGAGGATTTGCAGGTGCAAGGACATGGGCAGTCCGCAGATACGGAGAAGTAAAAGTTACAATGATCGAGGTAACAATGTTATTCTCTTCTACATATGCAAGGGCAAACTCTTCAGGCAAATGATATCAATCAAGATCAAACCCCCATTAGGTAAACAAATCAAGAACTTTCATGCAATCCATCCTACACATGGGGTTAGACTTACAACTGCGCACGCATGTAGGTGATGAAATGTGCCACTGGTGCGATGAAATTAAGATCAGAGTAACAATTAGAACTGCTTAATCCTACGGATTCCTCCCCTGTTATCAGGAATACCCCCCTATTTCTCCTTTATGCACAAAGACTTTCCTGTCCTACCTCCCTTGCGCCCTATATTGATGGGCATATGTGCGTGTTCTATTTTCGCTGCAGAGCCGCTGTTCCTCCGCAGCCTACATGAACAAGAGAAGACATGCATTGTTAGAGGCCATCTAATATGTTTTGGGATCTCATGCAGCATGGTTCAACCTCCAGGTTTTTATTACCAATTGTTGATTCAGATACACACAAAAAAAGCATGTAAATTTTGTTTTTAGTTATTGATTCAGATCAACAATGTGAAGATTTTGATTAAAAACTGTACATTTTAGTGAATGTACTTATTTTTGTGAGAATTTAATGAATGTACATTTCACTCTTATGGAAATCTCTACCTTAAGTATGGAAAATTCTGAAATTCTTCTGTACAATTTTAAATTCTGCTACATTTGCTTAATACTCCTACCTAGTAGGATATAAATACAAGTTGAATTTAGAGGGAGAAATGGTTGAACTTACAAAATCTGATTCTGGCCAACTAGCTGCCCTCCCTGCCGTCTCACGAGATGCCGTACGCGTAGTCGCTGCTGCCTCGCCGCGATGACCGCTCGCCGACGCTTGTCATCCGCTGTATCGACCCGTCTCGCACGTACACGGCGTGCGAGCTTCTGCTGGCCGCGTCTTCGCTGCCGCTCTCCCTCGCCCTGGCGAGCGCCGTCGCCACCACCACCTCCTCCACCCTCGCCGCGATCTCTTTCATGTCCGGCCGCTTCTCCGGGTCCGCCTCGACGCAGTCCACTGCCATCTTCATGAGCCGCTTCATGTCCGGCAGGGCGGACTTCCACGCGGCCATGATGGCCGGGTCGAACAGGTCGCTCTCATAGCCGTCGGCCATCGCCGACGTCGCCCACATGACGAGGTCCGTGCCGCCCTTGGCGTTCTGGAGGTACTGCGCCGGGAACTTGCCGGTGAGGAGCTCGAGGAGGACGATGCCGAAGCAGTAGACGTCGGCCTTGGCGCTCACCGGGTGACCGGCGACGCACTCGGGGGCGCGCCGCGCGAACACGGAGTGCGGGGACTGCATGTGGTTGATGAGGCCGGAGTAGCCGAAGTCAACGAGGAGCGGCTCGAAGTCCGGGGCGAGGAGGACGTTGGCCGACTTGAGGTTGCCGTGGGGCACCTCGTGGCCGGCCAGCTCCGTGTGGAGGCACGCCATGCCGCGCGCGATGCCGGCGGCCACCTTGAGCCGCATTGGCCAGTCCAGCGCCGCGTAGTCCATGCCCCGGTCGCCGTGGAGGACGTACAGCAAGCTGCCCTTGGGGATGTACTCGTAGACGAGGAGCTTCTCGTCGCTGCGGTAGTGGTAGGCCAGCGGCGGCAGCAGGTTGGCGTGCCGCACCTCGCCGAGCCGCTTCATCTCGGCCTGGAACGCGTCCTTGGTCGCCCGGTTCATGTCGCGGGAGCGCTTGACCACGACGGCGACGCCGTTGGCCATCACCGCCTTGTACGCCGACCCGAGGCCGCCGCTCCCGATCACCTCCGCCGCCGCCTTCATCAGGTCGGCGAGCCCGAACGAGCCCTTGCTGCTGTTCACCATGACCAGATCTCCGGCGGACCGGCTGCTTCGATCGTCCACCTTGGCGGCGGAAGCCGACCGCCGGTGTCCGAATCCCAGCGAGGAGCCTGCCCTCCTCCCGAGCCACGACGCGCTCCGCTTCTGCGGCTGCTGGGTCGACGCCTGCTTGACCATGTACGCGGGCGGCTTCTCCTCGAGGCCCTCCATGTCGCGGCTGCTGGGCTGGCTGCTGCACGCGCACAGGGCGACCACGGCCACGACGAGCAGCGCGGCGAGCAACATGACGTCCCGCCTGTGCGACGAGTCGACCGCCACGGCCTGCTCGCGCTTGCACGACTTCACGTTGGTCGGCACGAAGCAGAGGTACTCGTTGCCGGCGAACATGCTGGCGTCGAACCTCCGGAACGGCTCCGGCACGACGCCCTCGAGGTCGTTCTCCGACACGTTGAACGACTTGAGCGCCGGTGGCGGCGCCGGCGGGAGCTCCCCCGTGAAGTCGTTACGGTCGAGGTGGAGCTCGAGGAGGGACGAGGCCTGTGCGACGGACGCCGGGATGGAGCCGTTGAGTTGGTTGCCGTCAAGCCAGAGCTTTTTGAGGTGGCTGAGGTTGGCAAAGAAGCCCTCGGGGAGCGAGCCGGAGAACTGGTTGTTGGAGAGGTACATCGACTTGAGCGCCTTGAGCTGGTGGAAGGCGGGGAGCGGGCCGGAGAAGTTGTTCCCAGCGAAGGAGACGGACCTGAGGCGCGGGAAGCTGGCGAGCGCATCGACGTCGATGGTGCCGCCGAGCCCGAGGCCGTTGAGGCGGAGGCCCAAGACCTTGCCGCCGGAGCACACCACGCCGTACCACTCGTGGGAGCCGGGCGCGCAGGGGTGCTTGTCGCCGTCCTTGTCGGTGATGAGCCACGACGAGAGCGACGAGGAGTTGGTGAAGGACTTCTTGAGCTTCACCAGCGCGTCGGCGACGGGCATGTTGTTCTCCGCGACGACGGCCGCCGGGAGCGCCGCGGCGGCGGCGGCAATGGTGGCGACGAGGAGGAAGAGGAGGCGGTGAGGAGACGGGGTCATCGCGTGAGGGCGCCCGGGACGGGGAGGCCGCCGTGTCGGGCGCGAGCCTAAGGTTGGGGAGGACGGTTGCGCGGGTGATTTGGCCTTCTCGGGGCACGGTTTCTTCGGCAGCGGGTGAGCTTGCCCGGAATAGATAGCCGAGGATGGCGGGATGATGCGCGCGTGTGAGGACCGGATTAATACAAAATTTACAGGACTTTAATAAATACACAATACTTTTACTTTTATACTAAATCACTAGCATCTATAATATCAAATAAATGCACATTAATACAAAATCTACAGGACTTTAATAAAACAGATTTGACGTAGTAGATGTTAGTATGTTTATTCTATAAATTTTGTTAAACTTAGAGGAATTTGTTTTAAGAAAACTAAAAACTCTAAAATTTTAGACGGAGGATGTATGCTAGAGACTCACGACAAACTGCTTTACTTGTTGTTTGAGAACAGGGGAGTCCTTGAGCTCTTCCCAGTACTCCCTCCGGTGTACAAAAGATTGTCGTTTTGGACACGATTTGGCATACCAAGGAGTGATTAATTACGAATCTAACTTCCAGTTGTGTCCTTATTAAATAAGGTCCGATGTGTTTGTACCCAGATCTCTTTCCTATCCCAATCGGTTAATGGCGTTGCTCCCTATGCGTGCGTCCCGAGTTCGAATCCTGGCGGCCGCAGGCCTCAATTTTTTTTGCGGGCGCGCGATGTTTTCTCTGCGTGGCGTTCGGCGCTCTTTTTTTTGGCTGGGGCGTTTGCATGCGCGCGTATTTTTTTTACATGGCACTCGTTTTTTGCTGAGGAGTTTGCATGCGCGCGTATGTTCTCTGCATGGCGCTCGTTTTGCTGGGGCGCGCGACCATAATGCTGCTCGACTGCTCGCATGCTCATCTATTTAAGCTGTGGTGCCAGTGAGTCCGACAACAAACAAAGGTTCCTTCACCTCCTAAACAAAGCAATGGATTTACAGGGTGAAAATCACTTGTTCGACTTGAATATGGAGCCACCTGTTGAAGAGTGCTTAGGTATGTGATTTGTTGCTTCCTCTTCACTTTCTATTCCTTTTTTTTAAGTTTGTTGCATGATGTGGTTATATAAGTGTAACGTTGTTGCTTCTTGTACACTTTCTAATGCTTTTTTATATACATGTTGCATGACGTGTCAATCTACAATAGGCTTTGACTTGAACCAAGAAGCAATGGTTTTAGAAGAAGATGTCGTAATCGACTTGACTTTGGAAGAACCGGCTGCACAAAAGTATAATTTCTTGAATCGGCCACATATACTAGTACGTTCATTTTCTTGAACCGGCCACTGATACAACTAATATTTTCTTGATTTTGTTGAAGGTGTGAAGCGGAAAGATTCTTCTGAAGAAGTTAAAAATCAAGTGTACCACCAATTGTTGGCAAGTAGAAATGGAGTGCTACCAAAGAATGCTACAAGAAAAGTTGCTGCAAATTTTGATCTACATATTAGAACTGTCCAGCGTTGTTGGGATCTAGGTAAAACCTCACTTGATCAAGGCACTCCGGTTAGTTTTTCTAGTAGAAAGAGAGGTAGATGTGGCTGTAAGCCAACTCCAATAAACTATGAACAGCTGCACAATATTCCTCTTAAGGATAGAACCACCCTAGAAGATACAAGTAAAGTACTTGGCATTTGCAAGAAAACACTTTTGAAGCACGTGAAAGAAGGAAACGTTAAGAGGCACACAAGTAGTATTAAACCACATCTTACTGATGAAAACAAGAAGGCTAGGCTACAATGGTGTGTGGACATGCTTGAACATGAGAGCTTGCATGATAATCCAAGATTTAAGAGTCTTTTAGACCATGTTTTCATTGATGAGAAGTGGTTCTTTATTACTCGTAAATCTAAGAGGTATTATTTGCTTCCCGATGAAGATGAACCTTATCGTACTTGTAAGAGTAAGAATAACATCCCTAAGCTCATGTTCTTGTGTGCCATCTCTCGTCCAAGATTTGAGAATGGAGTTTGCACTTTTGATGGGAAGATTGGGTGTTTTCCTTTGGTTACATTTGAACGTGCTAAAAGGAGTAGTGTTAATCGACCAGCTGGAACAATGGAATTAAGAGAGATGTGATTAGAGAGTTCATGATTGAGAAGGTGTTGCCGGCTATTAGAGCTAAGTGGCCACATGATGATCTCAACAAACCAATCTACATCCAACAAGACAACGCACCTTCACATATTGAAGTTGATGATCCGCTATTTTGTGAAGCTGCACAACAAGATGGTTTTGACATTCGTCTCAAGTGTCAACTGGCCAATTCTCCGGATTTCAATATATTAGACTTGGGTTTTTTCGTGCCATACAATCAATTCAGTAAAAAAAAACAGCAAAAACAGTGCAGGACCTCATTCCAGTTGTGCAAGAGGTTTGTAGTTTTATCTATCAATTCAATAATTTTGTCTATCAATTCGGTGTACTAACAATGTTCTAATATTGCAGGCATTCCATGAGTATTCTCCACGCATGGCAAATAGAATGTATCTCACACTTCAACAAGTTTGGAAAGAAACGATAAAAGTTCATGGATCCAACGAGTACAAACTTCCTCACATGAAGAAGGACACACTGGAAAGACAAGGGACACTACCATTACAAGTTCATTGTGAAGAATCATTGGTTCATGAAGCTATGGAAAAGCTTGCTGCATGGAACATTTAGGCATACTAGTAGTTGGTTCACTGAATGTACTCACCGAACATTTAGGCATGGAGTAAGATTTAGATTTAAGGAGTTCACCATCCAAATGATTAGTTCATTGCATCTTCGTTCTTGGTCTCCCCCTCCGATTCTTCCTTCTTCGCAGCATCTCCAGTGTCCATCTTCTCCTCTTCCTTCACTCTTTCTTCAACCTTGGCCGGACCAACCACTTCGTCTTCATCGTCAGACGGCGTACGCAACCTCGCACCCCTTTGACGTGAAGGCCGGATGTAGGGGTGCTGCCGGACTTGCCGCACGCGCTGGGACGCTGATCCGCGAGCAGCCGCTGCATGGGCCGCAACAGTTGCCGCACGGGCCGCAGCAGCAGCCGCCGGTGCCTCACGCGATGCCGCGGTGGCTGCCGCATGCATCCCTGCAGCAGCTGCACACGCCTCACGCGCCGCTGCACGCGACGCCGCAAGTGCAGCACACCTCGCCGGATTACGCCTGCACCACGTCGGGTCGGACTCATTGCTGGAAGCCGGAGATTGATCCATGCGCGCGTCGATGGGAGGCGGTACGGTGTCTCGTGGAGTTGGGGAACGGGGGCAGCGACTCGTGGAGTAGGCTGCTGCCTTGGGGCGCTGGCCAAACTGCTTCGTCTCACGCGCGCATGCGATAGGCGCCAAACGCTGCGCTGGCCAAACTGCTTCATGCGATAGGCGCTGGCCATGCAAACGCTTTGTCTCATGCGCGCATGCGATAGGCGCTGGCCATGCAAACGCCGCGCATGCGATAGACGCTGGCCATGCAAATGCTTCGTCTCACGCGCCGGATGCCGATAGCAGGGGCAAACACGGCAAAAAAAGAACGCCGATGCCAGGACGACATTCTTTCGTTCACTCGTGAAAAACGGCAGAACGACGTCCTTTTGTACACCGGAGGGAGTACATCAATCTTAGACGCTGCAAGTTCAACCTAGTGTTAAATAAAGTTGAAATTTCTCAGTGCCAAATAAAAAAGTCTCAACTTCTTTAATTATACTTATTGGACTAACAATGCGTGATGTTTATTTTGCACAACTTCTAGATTTCAGATGCCTTCTGTAATAGACGACGACAAAAGCAGTGACACTGCCCTTAGTAGAGAATGCCAGCTACGTTAGGAGGGGAGCTTGGGTTTGAGATGTGCTCTGCGTTGACGGATCTAGAGGGGTCACTAGGTAGGGGCTGGATCTGTAGTGGGTGGCGTGGCGGTGTGGCAAGGAGCCGAAGGCTATACCAACGACACATGTGGATGGCGGGTAATAGAGCAATTAGGGCCAAATGCGGGTAGGGGCAAGATAACAAAAGGCAGCTGTAGCGGCCAGTTACCACTACCGCTATGAAGTAGTGGCCATCGGGTAGCGGTTGGGAAATTATGACAATTGTTGCAGTTTTTAGGATGCTATTATGGGGATGGTGCTCATGTGATACTTTGATGGATCGATTTACAAATTTCGAACCCTCTCATGCTTTACATATCTACTCTTTGAGTGCAATTAGATGACTATTATACTCTTAAATTATAAGTGATTTGAACTGCTAGCGTTTTGTATTTTAGTAGGTTTTTAGAGCATCTCCAAGAGTTTTTCTAAATTTCACTCTCTAAATTATTATTTGGAGAGTCTTCTGCATAAAAATTACTTTCTATATGTTTTCCCTCTCCAACAGTTCTATATCTTGTACACTCTAAAAAGCTATTTGCATTATCTATCTTTAGCTAGCGAGAAATACAGAATGGAGTATGGCTACGTTTGAATAACCATTTAGAGAAGCTGTTGGAGGATATTTTTCAATCAAAATCTCTATTTCTAATAATGAGAAAAGATATAGAGAGTCTTTTAGAGTTGCTGTTAATATGTTAGAAAGTGATGTTCCATTTCATGACATATATACTCAAATTTATGGCCGATCTTTAAATTCCGTTACTGGAATTTAGCATCTGCAATAGCACCCGCTATCTATTAGTCACTACCCCGACAACAATTCGTTATCAGCCCACTATTTGCTATTTATAATCTTGGTACGGGAACAGTCGCGTCGGCAGGAGACGGGAGGAGACGGGAAATATTGGTAAGTGCAAACCACCGAGACAAAACCCCCTAAAAATCATACTTGCAAGTATCCAAAAAATTTCAAACGATTCATATCCATAGTGCATCATTAGATGTACTCTATGGTAAAAGTTGAGATGCAAAATCATTTTGTAAAAATTCATATGAAAATAACAAATTCCATATGCAAGCACTACAAGACAAATTTCCAGGAATTTTGTCTTCTAGTGCCTCATGCACTTTGAGTTTGTCTCTAGATTGAGTTTGCATCCCAACTTTTGATACAAAGTACATCAATGTATGTACTATGGATGTGCATCATTTGAATTTTTTTGATACTTGAAAGTATGAGGCACTAGAATATGCGAGCGCAACTTCCTTTTTCTTTTGCACACCTTCTGGATATTTCTTTTGTTTATTCTCCGTGTTCTTCCACAAAATTATTGGTTTATCATTGTTTCACTATTGTAATATAATGCTAATGTAATTTCCGATGGCACACGCTGCTAGGTGGCACGTTGTGTCTAAATTATTTCTTCTACGTAATACAAAGATGCGTAGCTCTACTACGTATTCGAGGAAAAAATATTTTGGAATCGTAATGACATCAACTTTGTATCATACAAACTTTAAATTAATAAGGTAATCGTCGGTTAAAGTCTGAACCTAAGGAAAAAAAATTAGCCTTGTAACTTTAAACGCAGGGGGTACAGTTGTGGTGGAAAATCTACACTCAAATTAGTCAAAATTAGAAAAAAATACTTTTGGGGCATAAGAATAGCAATATTTACAGGAAAGGAACAAGCATGATTTAAGGCATGGACTTAATTCCATTCCTGTGGAAAGTCCGCAGGTGTAGATAGATGGAGTGATCATAAAAAATTGCAAATTGAAAAAACAATAAAAAAGCACTATCAGAAGGGCCTAAGGATGCAGAAATATGGGCGCAAGTTTCTCACTCAGCAGCTTGCTGACACGAGAGGTCAAAAATAGCCATGGGAGAATTCCAACCTGCATCAGCAAGATGAGGGATTAGGAGAAGATAAAGCTTTCCCTTTCCAGCAAGAAAAAGAAGAAAGAAAGGCTGAACCAATCGAAGAAAACTAAAGAGGGTTAAAACTAGAGCGTTTGTGTCACAACTAACACAAGAGGGTTAAAACTTAGAAATAAAAATAAGGCATCACTATTTTTTTTTCTAGCCTACCATTTACCTAATTAACTTATAATCCGAGTGACCTAGTAGAGACTTCTCAGGGCTTGTTTGGATCATCTAAAGTTGAAAGCTAAACTTTAGCACCTATTAGCACTTATATCTTTGCTAAAGTTTAGCCTACCCTATTAGCTGTCCTGTTTGGATGTGCTAGTACTAAAGGTTAGCACTTTTGGGCATTAGCGCTTGGATTCAAATACCCCCTCAATCTAAATTGGTAAACAAGAGAATTAAGATAAACATGCATTCGTACAATAGGGATTTATGTCGAATCAGTCTATATACATTGTGGCCCTTAAAAGTTTGATAAACCTTACCACAACACGGCCTGTAGCAGCATCTACACCTCTCCAGGAAAACAACCTTCCTGTGAATCACTTGCAATTAACCTTCAATTCTAGATTATTCTTCATTATGTGAAAAGGATCCAGTGAAACAAAAAGGATGAAAAAAATTACAGTTTTGGTCCTAAGACCCAGATTGTAGAACAACCATGCAAGTACAAAGGAACTAGAATTCATTAGTGAAATAAAAAAATCCAAAAAATGATATCATGACAAAACTACAGCAGTGTAGCTTGATAACAATTACTTAAAGTCATGATCTGAAAATTGTTAATTGCCCTAACTTTTTGCAGTATTTCTCTGTGAAGACTTTGCAGTTGCTAACCGACCTACTATGGGTTGATTTTAATCTTCTCAAGTGCATGAAATAAGTTAGGGAAAATGGTGAATGATGATGATTATTCTGCTGAATTCGAAGGAACTCTTATATTAGAAACAAAAGTCATCCAACGAATGTCACCAATACATGAAAGCAAAGGTCAACTTTTCCCTATTAGTAGGCAAATGGAGTAAAGGACTACCCCAGAGCAGTGAGCAAACATAGGCATTCAGGCAGATGACAATGTTTTGGAACAAGATGATATCTGATAAATGTCAATAACGTACCGAATGGCTGGAGAAGGTGCTTAGGAACAGTAGTTACAGGAGTACTCCAAAACCACTGAATGAGCACGCCATAGATTAGAACCTAGCAGGTGAATTTGATGAGACACTCCTGAAGTTATACATACAAACAGGAATGCTAGAAAATAAAAACCATATGAATCACCTTGCTGACCAACAAAATTTTGTCATGTTGTTCGTGTAAAGATTGCTTTCCTTTAATGTTCAGATCTTGTACTGTAATAAATTGGACAAAAGAAGAGAGTTTTAAAAAGTTGTGAATTGCAACTGTACTTTTGGACCAACTATTTCCAAGAATGGATACTGCCTTGATACCGATACCAGTGAGGGCATGAGGAACAAGTTAATATTGAAGGAAATTTCACTTTTCCTATTGCCAAAGCAAGGCACTATATTCTTTTCTTAAAAATAATACTCCCTCCATTCTCTTTTGATAAATCTATTTTCAAACTGATTTTTTTCTCTTCTGAAAAATTTGGTGCATGCATATGATGATATTAATACCGAGGAGTCCTCGCGGAAAATGATTTCCACTAACTAGGAGTACATAATGATGTGATTAATTGATGATAAGCATGGTTCTTCTCCTTGTCAATATTTCAAGGTGAAACAGGTCTATCAAAAAATAACGGAAGAAGTAATACATAATCATTAGGGGACGATCTTACCGTTTCATTTTTTAAAAAAAATGAACTGGCACAAACAAAACTTCAAGAATTCAAATATTTTCTAAAGAATTTCCAAGAGTTGAACTCTTACTCTTTGCCAGCTCCTTCTCTTTAGCAGCAGCCAGTCTCTTGAGTTTTGCGGCCTGCGCAAACGTCGAGGGCCTGCAAACAAAATCCTGGAAGGAATCAGAGTAGGAAAAAAAAGAGGAGGAGAAGAGCTATACCAAAATTGCTAAATCACAGGAGAAGTGTATCCGAATTGCCTACGTGGATAGTGCACTGGCCTCCTTGAGAAGTTGCGTGATCTCCATCCGTAGTTTGAGCTGATCGTCAGAAATTGATCCCCTCTGGAACATCATCAACAGGTCAGGGCAACATTACCGGAACGGAACAACTGAAAACAGACGGGACATCATATTTTCGATACAGAATGATCTGTTAGCTCCTCAATTCGCCCAAAATCTAATCTTTTCTTCGCATAAGGATAATCTGGGACAGGAAAAGAAAAAGAACATTCGTGGCACCGACCCTTCTCGCGAGATCGAGGACGCACTCGAGCATCTGCACCGCGGAGACAAGGAGGAAGACGAAGATGGCCGCCAGGGACATTGTCGCCGGCAGCGAGATAGGCGCGGTGGCGGTGGATGGTCCGGTCGGGTTGGTACTTTGCTCGTCTCCCCTGCGTGGGTACGGGTGTGATTGGATGGCTGGATCTTTTCTCAGCCTCCCTGAACCAGGCTTCCTCTGGCCAGGCTAGTTGCATGCAACACTAGCAAGATTGGTTGCATGCATGCATGCATCCAGGTCCATCCAAGCTGCTGTTTGGTTGCCAAACTTTGTTTTCGTTTTCCGCACCTCACACTTTCAGTCCATGCGGCGTGAGCCTTGTGTTGCATCAGCCGGGCTCAAGCTGCACGATTGCACGAGCGGAGCATGGTTCGAACTATTGTCCAGGAAAAAAAAACAACTGCAACCTGCATCTACTGCAACCAAACGCGCCCTACAGAGCCCGACCGAGAGCAAGGTCCATTGCCCTCTGCCTCTGGCCTCTGGGTATATCCTGGCCGTTGGTTCTGTAGCCTTTACGCAGATCAACGGCTCAGATGAAACTATGTGGATTGTTCATCAGACACCTGGGCTGACTGTTCAAAAAGACACCCGGCCTGAACGAATAAGGCCAAGGCGAGCCACCAACCAGATAATCCATGGCGCTCTCGAGCACGGAGGAGAAGAAGACGGCGGCGGAGATCGTCGCCGCGCTGGATCTGCAGCGCCACCCCGACGGCGGCTTCTACCTGGAGACCTTTCGCGACCCCTCCATCTTTCTCCCCACCTCCGTGCTCCCGCTCCGCTGTAAGCTTCACGCGTTTCCCTGCTTTATTGCCTTACCGCTCTCGCGTTTCCTTTGTTTAGATCTAGTTCTTGCGGTGGATATAGATATTAGAGAACGGTAGAAGCCCCTATTGAAAGTGGCCCCTTGTTGTAAGTAGTTGTAATCGGTGATGTTTTGTGAAGGGGTGGCAGTTTGGTCGATTGGGGATTTGTTTCGGAGCTCCGTGTTTCAGGAATTCAGGGTTAGTTTAATCTAGATCAGGAAATGGTGTAAAAGCTGTGGAGAAACAGGTAAGTGCATTATGTGATGATCATGAGCTGTTAGTAGCACTTTAAGATCCTCATTTTTGGCCTTGGAAGGCAGCCAAGTGAGCCTTTTCTTTGCCTATATAACAGGAGCAGTTTCTCAAATACTTTTAACTTTTTTTTAAAAAAAAAGAGAGAGTTGAGATAGTATAATGTTAGAAGCTGAGGCAAGCTATTGCTGCGCGCAGGGAGTCAGGTTCTCCCAAGTGATTGGAAAGTGCAAACTGTTGCTATTTCTTTCTTTTGATTAACGGAGAGGAAACATATGGTTCCTGACACTTTGTCTTGTCTTGAAGAACTCTTAATCCTAACTGACTAACTTCCAAAATTCAGCCATGGCCTCTTGTTACAGTGCTCATGCATGAGGTGTATGGATATTTATGACTTCACTGTTTTTCCAAACAAGAAGATATCCTGAATATGTATCAATGCGCTCAGCTTGTGGGAGATAGCCTGTCTGATTTCCATGCCCCTAAACTAGATGGTTAAAAAAATTGCTAGCGCTCCAGCAACCATCGGTAACTTGTTGTTTCCACAAGTTCTATGAAACTTGCCACTGGATCCTACTGATTTCTGAACTATGAACTTCAGTGGTTCATCATATCTGAAAAAACAACATAAAGCCTTTTAGTCCCAAGCAAGTTGGGGTAGTCTAGAGTTGAAACCCAACATAAGCCACCAATAAAAAGGAAAAGAAAGAGGAAGTTTTTTTTTTATAGATGTAAGACCAACATATTGATATTATTGGGGGATCTAAAGCCTGTGGATAGCTGATTTCTACATGGTCCAATCCATGGACAAATTTCTATGAGCATTTCACCCTCGTAAGTTCCTTTTTACTGCCTCCTCCCATGTCAAGTTCAGTCTACTTCTTCATACATTATTGTCCTACCTTAGGATTCTGCTATGCACTGGTGCTACTGGGATCTCTGTTGGACATGTCCAGACCATCTCAACTGTTGTTGGACAAGCTTTCCTTGGATTGGTGCTACCCCTAGCCTATCATGAATATTGTCGTCTCAGACCTAGTACATTCTTGTATGACCACAAATCCAACACGACAAGTGCATTTATACAACACTTGACTGTTGAACATTTTCCATTTAGTAGGCCAACATTCTGCACCATACAACATGGCTGGTCTAGTACGCCGTCCTATAGAACTTGCCTTTTAGCTTCTGAGGCACCTTCTTGTCACAGAGAATGCCACATGCCCGGCGCCATTTCATCCACCCTGCTTTAATTCTATGGCTACATCTTTATCGGTATCCCCATCTCCCTGCAGTGTTCCCCAAATATCGAAAGGTTAATAACACTCATGGTTACTTGGATAGTTTGCAGTGTTTTTCCTAATTCATAATTTTTTTGTGTTCCATTTGTTGTAGATAAGGTGGACCGAGCTGTGAGCAGCGCCATCTATTTCCTACTGCCTGCTGGGGAGATTGCTCGATTGCACCGCATCCCTTGTGCTGAAACCTGGCACTACTACCTAGGAGAACCTCTCACGGTCTGCAAACTTATCTGAAAATGACATGTTTGATTCTCTGAGAACGCTGCTCAGATCATCCATTCATCCAGGTATTTGAGGTGCATGATGATGGACAAATCAAGATAACAGTGGTTGGTCCTGATCTACGGCAAGGCCAGAGACCACAGTACACTGTTCCTCCAAACGTATGGTTCGGGGCCTTCTTGACCTGCGACATTGAGTCCTTTACTGAAGATGGAAGTGTCTTTGTCAAGGCTCCTGGAAGAGACCCTGCGGTGCATTATTCCTTTGTTGGTGTAACCTGCGCTCCAGCATTCCAGTTTGAGGACAATGAACTGGCTGCACGTGAGGACATGAAAGCTTTGGCTCCAAAGGCTGAAGCTTTCATCAATTATCTTGTACCGTCTTAAACTGCATTGTCAGTGTAAGTAGCTTGTTCTTAATGAGGAACGTCTTGTACCAACTTGTTCTAGTGTAGTAGCTATTGAAAATCGCTGTATCATATCAAAACGGATTATGACTCAGTGGAATCAATTCTGTATGGATTATGGAAGAAGTTGATGTTGCTGCTATGCTCGCACTAGCGCTGAAGACTGAATGTTCCTGTATATGGTTGGCCATGTAGCTTGTCAGGAAGATCTCATTCGCTGAGAATCTGGATGAAACACCATGTTTAACCAGCTAACCCATTACTTTTGCCAGGTTGGAGTTGTTCCAACTTCACAGCTCCCGTTTCAGGGTAACAATATGATGAGTTAGCAGTATTCACTGCAGCCCTATTCACTGTGGTGCTGCAACTGTAATCTGAATTACTGTCACTATATCGACATGGTCCATACCAACAGAGACTTCATTTATTCAATGAAAAAAATCAATTGATATATATTTTTATCTACAATGGTAAATCAACTGAGATGGGAACAAAGCATGCACTCATCAAAGGACCGTTGACTAATTGACTGGTGACAACGTCATGACATGATGTCATGATCACAAGAAAAAAAATTTGAAGTAAAGATGACAAGAAAACTGACAAGCAGGAAGGTCAAAAAAATATCAGATGAGTAGGTGTTGGGACGTTTCAAGCCTTCGGGCTGTTCGGATCCGGTTACTGTTTTTAGTCCAGATGATACTTGGATGCCAATTAGAAACACTAAATGTGAGCTAACTGTAAAATCAATTGTATAAATGGAGACTAACTCACGAGACGAATCTACTAAGCCTAATTAATCCATCATTAGTCTATATTTACTGTAGCATAATATTATCAAATCATGGACTAATTAAGTTTAATGGATTCGTCTTACGAATTAACCTCCATTTATACGATAAATTTTATAATTAGTATATATTTAATACTTCTAATTGGTTTAAACATAACCGGACTGAAATTTAGTCCCGAGGAACAACATGCTCCGAGTGCCACCAAAATTTGAGCGTTCAGTGGCGAAAGCACGAGCCGCCAGAATCGAAGCTCCAAAGGCCAGGGCACGGACGGTCTTCGTTCTCCTCCGAGTCGTCTGGTGGCGCCGCCGTCGACGTGATCGGCAGGTGCTTATGGCTTCCCGTCACAGTTGGCAAGTAGAGCGGCGGCGGGTTGGCCACCAGCTGCGACCAGTTGAGCCTCTCCGCGGACACCTGCAGCGGGGCCGGCTCGGCCACACGTTCCACCGGCAGGCCGCGGTCACCCGCCGTTGCGGCCTCCGGCGCAGCATCGGCTTCGGCTGCCTGGTTGGCGTGCGACGCCGCGGCGGCGTACACGTGCGGCGGGGCCGGCGCTGCCACACACACTTTCCACCAGCGCGCCCGGCGTGGCAAAGCTTGCCGCCTCCCGCGCCGCTGTGGCGGCACCGACGGCTCTGCTGGCGTGCGACACCGCGGCCACACGTTCCCTGGGCGCGCCGCCGTCGTCATGACCGCCGGGGTGGCCGCGGCGTGGTTGGCGTGCGACACCGCGGCCGCGCGCACCTCCCGCAAGTGGCTGGTCCGCCCCACGGCAGGCGGCGAGCCCGGGAAGTTGAGCCCGTCCATGGCGCCGGGGCCGCGGAAGCAGACGTGCGCAGCGTCGAACGCGCGCGCCGCCTTCTCCGAGGTGTCGAAGGAGCCGAGACATATCCGCCTGCGGCTGTTGGGCCGGCGGATCTCCGACACCCACCTCCCGCGCCCGCGCCGCCGCACGCCCCTGTACTTCCTCTTGCCCGACGGCGAGGGTGCATATGCGTGCCGCCCCCGCCCCCGCGTCGTCGACGACGAGGACGACCCCGTGGCCGGCATTGTCGGTCACGAGCTAACCAACTAGCACGAGCACCGATCGAGCAATGGGCAATGGCTGCACCGCAAAAGCCACTGTGCGTCGTAGGTAGGTTGACAGCTCCAGTCTTCAGGGCTTTATTGATTAGCTTGAACGATTACAGTCGTACTAAGTTTCAGCCTCCATGAATCTTTTCCAGAACGAGAGGAAGCGGGTGGGACCACGTCAAGTGATGTGAGCCATGGTCCACCGGATGTTCTTCCTAGGTGGCGCGATGACAACTGGCAATGATATCTAAGAAGGGACAGCTCGGATTGGCGTTACATTGGAAGCATCGAAGCCCCCTGCGGTCGGAAAACGAGTAGGAGACTAGGAGTACGACGTTTCAGCTCCAATGGTCCAACGAAGAAATTTTGCCACCGCTACCTTTTTTTGAAAAAAAATCAAGTTTGGATCCTAGGAAAGTATTCTCGGTTTTGGATCCTGACGTCGGCGCCGTGACTCACAGCGCCGAGGTAACACGTCTCGGCGTCGAGGTTGCAGCCCCGGTAAACATGGCTGCAGCAGTGACGCTGACGTGGTAGGAAGCTCGGCGCCGCGGATCTTGACGCCGAGCTCCCTGCCACGTGGGGTCCCCGGTTCCTCCTTCTCTCTACGCTCTCTCTCTCACTCCCTTCGCCATCTCTCTCGGTTCTCTCTCTTCCCTCCGCCCTCTCTCGGATCTCCGGCGCCGCCGCCGCATGCGCCCCCGCTCCGCTTGTCGCGGGACCCTTGGCCACCCTCGGCGGGGAGGCTACGCCCGCGCCAGCACCGATGCCGCCTTCGCCTCCGCCCAGCGCCCGGCAGTAGAAGGGGAGGTGGAATTTTTAAAAGCAGGCTCGGTGCCATAGGCCATGGCGCCGAGCTTGGCGCCGAGATGTGTGGCATTGAGCTTGGCGCCATAGCCTATGGCGCCGAGCTTCATGTTATGTCGGCGCCACGTTTACCGTGGGGCTATCACCTCGGCGCCATGGCTTACGGCGCCGAGACGTGTTATCTCGGCGCCATAGGTCATGGCGCTGACCCCAGGTCCAAACGTGGGAATACTTCACTCAGGGATCTAAACATGAGTTTTTTTGGCTAAAAGGGTCGAAATGTAAAAAAGACGGCCGCTGCCGTGCTTGCACAAACATATCCGGTTCTAGTGTGTACCGACACATTTTGCTAGGAACCAGAAACGTGTGATGAAATTCTATTATCAGCGCTAATGAGTTGTCCATACACGAGGTGCCCCTCCACCCCCTCCACCGGCGCACAGGGGCAAATTTAGGGGGGTGCATGGGGCTAGAGCCCCCCCCCCCCCCCCCCACCATACTGTCCAAGAACTCCATTCGAGGCAAAGATGAAGGTGGAAGAGGAGAAGAGAGGGGGAAGAAGAAGAAAAGAGAGGAGAGGAGATGGAGGAAGAAAAGGATCGGAATCAAACATTCGTCTTAATTGTATGAGTCAAACATCAATGCAACGGAGTTGACAGTAAGTTCCATACCGGATTACGTGAATGGTATGGCTTAATAGAATAATTAAAATCACAACCAAGAATCATGCGACGGCGCCGGCGTGCATGGTGCCCTTTGAGATGGCTGGACGACTGGCTCAACTGCGGCGTATATGTGTCGACTGATCGACTGACTGGTGAGTCTACGCCTGACGGCGCCCATGATTTGTACAACAGAGGTGCGAGGGGAGGACACAAGGTGAAAAACGAGGAGAGAAGACCATGGAAGTAGTACTGCATTACGAGGATAGAAATCAAGTTCAAACACCATAGAGGCGTGTGGCACAATAGTTTGCAAATGCATCGATGCCATGTTGGAATCCTTAGTCTATGATGACTGATAATGGCGTGTACGTGGTGGAGGAAAAACGAATCTTTATTACTTCCTACAAACATGCATGCATGCAGCACCTGAGACCCGTTGACGCGATGACTGGCGTCAACGCTGCTAGCTATAAGAGCCAAGAGAGACAGATGGCCAGATGGGCGACCTGAATGATCGATCATCCCGGTGTCGCCATCATTGGATGTCAGGAAAGATCGAGCGCGCTTGTCCAGTTTCGATGTCAAATGTCAACATGATCAGTGACGGGAGCCCCACTAGGATCGAAGCTCCAAAGCCCCGGGCATGAGCCACTTCCGATTTCGTCCATGTTGACGTCCGCCGCCGTCGGCGACACCGGCAGGTACCCGTGGTTCTCCGCATAAGTTGGAGAGAAGAGCGGCGGCAGGTCGGCCATCAGCAGCTGCGCCCAGTCGGAGCTCCGGGCGGGCACCTGCAGCGGGGCTGCTGCCGGGGCCGGCGGCACCGCCGCAGCATGCACTGGCGCGCCGCCGTCATGCGGCTCGGACGGCTGCTCTGTTGCATCGTCCCACGGAGCCGCGGCGTCGACGGCGGCGGCCCGGTTGGCGTGGGACACTGCGACCGCGTACACCTCCTCCGGGTCGCTGGTGCGGCCGACGTCGGGCGGCGAGCCCGGGAAGTTGAGCCCTCCCGCGCCGCCGGGCCCGCGGAGGCAGAGGTACGCCGCGTCGAAGGCCCGCGCCGCCTTCTCCGGCGCGTCGTAGGAGCCGAGCCATATCCGCTCGCGGCTGTTGGGCAGGCGGATCTCCGACACCCACCGGCCCCACTTGCGCAGCCGCACGCCCTTGTACGACCGCCTCCTCTCTCCCGGCGGCGGCGACGACCGCTCCGGCGGCGCCGCGTTACTGGGCCGCACCATATGTTGATCACGAGCTAGCCACCAGCTAGTGCAACGGGCAATGGCTGCGTGAACCGCTTCGTTGTACGTTAGGCCGGCGCTGCTGCTCCTGACTTCCTGGGTGCATCAGCATGGCAGCATGAGGAACTGGGGAAGAAGCTCGCGGCAGCTCGTTTTATACGGTCAGGTTGCGGACGTCGGAGGAAGCCGGGGACGCGCGGCCAGAACGAGTGGGATGGTGACACATGCCCCCAACCTGTGCACAGCGAGACTGCGCAGCACGTAGACTCAGACTTTTAACCGTACGGTCCCGTGCTTTCACGTCATTACGTGTCTTTGTTTTGGGCGGTATATGAGAACAAAACACAGTTTCGAGTCTTTGCATTGGGTTTTTTACCTCTAGGACGTACACACCTCTGACGGACTGACGGATCCTCTCCAACTAATGTTTAGATCGTGGAGCTTGTTTTTAGCAAACTGAAGATTAGATTGCTAAATTTTAGCAGGAGCTGTTTGGATCCCAAGTGATCATACTATCTTTCATTTAATTCTTCGCTCCACCTCTCACCTGTGCGCCACGGCCTGCAGGGGGCGCCACTGCCGGCAGGAGGATAGGGCACGGCCTGCAGGGGCGGCCAGCAGGGGGCCACGGGCCAGCAGCTACGGCACAGCCTGCAGGGGCGCATGCAATGGGAGGCGGAGAGGCGAAGGGATGGCGGCGGCGCTGCGAGAACAAAAAGGATCGGGAGGGAAAGGTGCGGCGCGTTGGGGGAAAGGACGGGAGGATGAGGGGTACGGCGCGTCGGGGTGGTGGGCTGGCAAACCATTAATTACGAGGGTAATTTGGACTTTCATCATTTTTAGCAGGTTTTAGCAACCCTTGGCTTTCTAAAGGCTAAAGCACTTTTGGAGCTCCAACTAAAGTTTAACAAAAGTTTAGTTGGATCTATTTGGATCCAAAGTTGCCAAACTTTAGCAACTAAACTTTAGCAAGGAGATCCAAACAGACTCTAGGGATTGTTCCTATATTTCGCCTCAAACTCGTGACCTGCGTGTCAATCTTATACTACGATGTATCCTTGCCGTCCCACCTATATGATTTCATTGATCACACAGTACAGAGTTTTCTTGCTTTGATCCTTCATTGTCTGTTGGTAAGTGCTTATACAGAGCTAAAAGTCATGCTCATGGGGCGACGCGTTTGGTTCCCCGCCACGGTTTGCCACGCCTCGTCTTCGGCGCCGCCATAAAAACAAGGCTGCTGCTTGGTTGGTTACTAACTTGCGGCACGCCACAAATTTCTAAGCAGCTCGTAGTAGATTTTGACGCCACGCTTGCGGCGCCGATTTTTGACGCCTAAGGTTCGGCGCTTGTCGCTCCGATCCTGCGGCGTGGCGAGCTATGGCTGGCTACCAAACAGCCTCACGTTTTGCGCCTTGATCCACTGTGCCTATCTTTGTCCTAGGTACTCGTACAGTCGTACGTGTGAGCACGTGACACTGTGGCAGTGGAAACTAAACGAACCGGTCCAGATCAGAATCTTTTTTTTTTAAAGGATCCAAATCAGAATTCAGATCACTGAGGGTGATGACTGATGAGCACACGCTTGTGGCCGCGCTGGCCGGTGGCGACGCCCTGGCCCTGGCCCGCCTCTGCCGGACGATCAGCGATCGATTGGAAGGTTCTTGCGCGCCGCCAAAGCCCAAAGGGGAAGGAGCTGGACAGTACGGACACGATCAGTTACTGTTACTATTTTGATAAGTCGGTTCCTATTTTGGAGCATCATATATTCACACTGCTGAACGCTCACGCGGTTTCCTTGATACCGACAGTATTATGTGCTGGGAATCTAGAACTTATATGTTGCATAGCATGATAGCAAGTAGACAACGTTTTCCCCCCGAGTACTTTTCTTTGGTTTTATGTGCGGGGAGTAGTTTGCATTTTGGCTACTACTACCAAGCAGCAAGGTCAAACTCGACAGCACGGTCCATCGAGAGAGGTCGCCGATCCAGGCTTCTCGTCAACGTGTGACTGGACTAGCAAGGATTTCCACTTGAGCTCCCTTGCTTAGGCGAGCTAGTTGCTTGGCAAAGCAAAAGCAGGGTCTTCCACGACAACAGAACAGCAGAGCTGCCCTAAAAAATTATTAAAAAAACAGCAGAGCTCGTCCGCAAAGCAGTCCGAGTCCGTCCTGAACGTTCGGTGGCAAGAACATCATCACCAGAAGTCCAGAATGCAAGGAAATAGAAGACAGAAAAGAAGGGGATTTCACCCCCAAAATGTGCTTCATAAAACCAACCGAGTGCTCTCACTATCAGATGTCGACGTCTCTGTCCCCCACAACACGTAATAGCTTGTAACTTGTGGACAAACAAATTCTATCCCTATCCGACAGGGTCCTCGCGGGGTGATGATCACCACAAAGCGATCGTTTCATACCACTTCACACCTATTGGTTGCAAGCTAAAAGAACTGGAAACGGAAGGCGCTCAGGAGAGGACAGCCATCACGTCCGACGCTCTCAACACGATGTAGCCCGTGCCGTCCGCGCCCTTGAACTCAATCCCTGCGTACTTGACGTACAGCACGGTGCTGCCAGCGGGCACTGGCAGTGGCTGCCTCTTGCCTTCGTCGTCCAGAGGGCCTGGGCCAACAGCTACAACCTGCACCAGTAGAATAGAGATTTAGCTCATGTATTCAGATGGTAATGATCTTAACGCCTGTGCTCAGACTGTTAACTTTGCTAGTGCTATGCTTGTAGCATATCAAAACCCTGCAAGCTACAACTCGCACAAGCTGAAACAGTAACATATGGCCCTAACAATTTTCAGTTTCACAGCTATAGATCCTGAAGGCAAACTGGAGCTAGGAACTCACCGTTCCAATGGATGGCTTTTCTTTAGTTGTTTCAGTCAGGATAAGGCCCCCAGGAGTTCTGTCTTCAGTTTCTGCAACCTATTATGGCATGCCAGGAAAAATGTAACTAAAGGACAGCTATTCAAATCTCCAAGTTTACAATCCAAAATCAAAACATCTCTGACAAAATTGATACAGGTAGCAGGGAAACATACCTTGATGAGAACACGATCATTGAGAGGCTTCATATCCTTCACATCATCGCTCTCAAGAATACCGATGACATCGTCCTCTTTTAGAATGAGATGCTTCGAGTCATTGAATTCAACCTCGGTTCCAGCATACTTTGAGTACACAACTTCTGCCCCAATCTAATAGGCAAAACATAGGTATTACTGCAAAGCATTTCATTGGAGACCAAACGAAGGAGTATGCCAAAAAATAAGCATTTAAGCAGTAGGGCACATGAAAACAACTAAATTGACAACACTACTTGTATCCAACTTCTCTGCTGCATATTTAGATATACTTGACATACTAAAGCAGTCAAGATCTAGCATGACTGTGCAGAAAGCACGTTTGATAAAACAAACAACTTACATTGGCTTTGCTCAGTTTATCCTGATTTTATAACTGAAGCAGAAGATAACTAGTTGAGGAACATAGTTGAATGACTGTTTATGACTTAGACAATTTCCCTTGAAATAGATGATGGGCCCAAGTTTAAACAGAACAAGATGCTCAGTTTCTTTATGTGCATCAATCAGCACAAGTAGTTTTGACTTGTGCATCACAACCAGTCCCAGAAGAAAATTCCAACTCTCCGACAAAGTTGTAATCAATTTTTACCTCAATGTGCAATATTGCAAATTGTCAGTCTTTCTTTCCCCTTCTTTTTGAGAAAGGGCGTTTTGAGTTTTCACTGGACCAGCATGGGTATCAAACTCTGAATCTGTTGAGACCTACCTGTACTGCATTACCCCAAACTTGTCCATATTTCCTATTTCCCTAAACTTGTCTGTATTCCCTATTACCAGTTACCAGATAAAACATATGGAGTATAAGATAAGTGCACATCTAGACTGCGATCAGTATACCAAATCTGCTGCCAAGTCTAGAGCATGGCTGAACAATTTGGGCTCAGACTATAGATAATGCCAATACATGGTCCACGTGCCATAGTGGGTTGAACTGAACATCCAAACGTACCGAACCAAATTTGTGCAAGAGTTATACGAATTTTCACACTTTTCTAGTCCAAAATCTGGTCAGATTTTTTGGGCACCATTTGTATGACAGCAAAATTTCAGCTTGCCCATAAGATTATGGGAAGTTCTAGCTTGATGTCAGGTGGATGTGGGAACTTCGTTCATCTACAGCCCAGTGTGGTTCTATCCAGTTCATGTATGGATTCTTTGAAGATCTAGAGATTCCAATGTGCAAACCATACACAGTTTGATAGTTGGGAATGCTATCTCCATAGACAAAAAAAAATGCTTTGCCATTTCAAGGTGTGCAGGAAAAAATGTGGGCAATTCGCCGCATACTGTACTAGTACAAATTGCTTAGTACCTGCGGATTAGTACAATTAATATAGAGTAACACTTAAGCTCCCTTGCTATTAAAATTCACTTGAGCTTCTTGTGAGTTTCTTGTGAGAGGCACTATGAGCTATAAATAGGACAGAGTTTGACATGGGTGGCTGATCTACAAGATTTGAGAGACAAACTAGGGATAACTATATATAAACAGGTTAACTTGAGGGCTTCTAACCTGATTGCTAATTAGCAGTCTAACAAGGAAACTAAGGGCTACTCTAACTCGGTTATACTATCTTGCAGATACAAACTGTACATATATTCGTCATGCAATGAATTAGTTATATCTTCTGTTTTGCATTTCCAAAGACAGTCACAGGTACATTGTATCTAAGCAGCATGTAACAAATTAGCTACCTTTTGCTCTACACAACCAATGGCTGCTCTAACTCAATTTTAGTAGCTCATAGATTGTACATGTACAGCATGCAACAAAAGGTAACATTTGACCTATGACCACAACTCTAATGGCACACTGTTCAATACACATGAAAACAGTCACCCTTAGCTTTTCAACAGTCACATGGGCACTGGAAGGCTCCACCTTCCAGAGTCCAGATCAATACAAATTCATCCATGAACATGATACAAATTCATCCATGAACATGATACAAATCCATCCATGAACTTGATGGTCAGAACCGCAACGACGTGAGGGACAAAGCCGCAATAATGCCTACTTCAGCATTTAAAACGAAAAAGGAACAAAAAATGCAAGGGATGGCAAGTGTCCTATTTGTAGTTGCAATTTATGGCTAAATTACATTACAGGGTAGCATTAACTGGACCATTTTTGTCTTTTTTTTGGTTTTTAGTGAAATGCGTACATGTGCAGCAGAAAAATGAAATCAAAGTGCTATAGTATAATTGTCCGGTACACAGAAGAACTAGCCGCAGCAAGAAATGTAGGATTTTTATAGGTTCTCGTTGACAATTCACCAGCAAAACTCATAACAGAGTATACCACCGGGAACAAGAATTTACCTGTATGCCGACCTCTATTTTCTTATCACGGACGGTCCTTCCCGCTCCAACAGCGACAACCTCACCTCCTTGAGGCTTACTCTGCGCGGTTGATGGAAGCAAAATGCCACCAGCCGTCTTCTCCTCAGCCGCTCCAAGCTTCACAAGCACCCTGTCCCCCAGAGGCTTCAGTGAAGTGTACTGCGATACAACAGCATATTGAACTCAATGCTGCAAACCATACACAAGTACAGCCTACATTCTATCCTACCAAAACAAATGAAGCAAATCATGTAATGCTCTGCCAAAAGTCGGGTGCATATTGCAAACCATAGTCGCGGGTCACGGTCGCATACCTTTGGGGTGACAACAGTGGCAGCCCTGACGACCAGGCTACGGACAGAGCGCCTCGACGAGCAGACCCTGAGCGCCGACGGCGGTGAGGCTAGGCCCTTGTTCGTGAAGGCCACGGCGGCGACCCCGGCACCCGAGAGCTGCACCGACGACATTCTAGTGTGTCCGCTGAACAACGACTACCTGCGAATCGGGACAGACACGAGATGAGCTTAAATTGGTGAGGACCCAACCTCATCCATCGAGGCCAGTGCCACAACCATCCAAATCCGCGAGAAATGACGGGAATCCGATAAACAAGCGCGAATTAATCTAGACTCTATCCACACAAATAAATCACAATCGCGGTAGTCAACCAGCCCCTTTCACATCATGCCCCGAACAAATTAGAGTCCACTCGATCCACGCACATGGGGATACTCGAACAAATCAAACCCTCCTCTTGCGATACCAAACCCCAACCGAATCTGCACGCCCATCCACGAAACAAGCCGAAGAGGACCCCCAATCCCACTCATAAACCCGCCAAATCCAACACCCAACAAGCGAGAATCCCAGCGGGAGGTACCTTCGGCCTTCGGGGCTGGAGCCTGGGGCGGGGCCGCGCTCTGGAATCCGGCTGCCGTGCGCGAGAAGCGAATCGGGTGCTCGGGACAGAGGGAGGGAGGAGATAAACCCTATGCGAGAGAGCAGAGCAGAGCAGAGCTGCGGCTAAAGTGCCGCCGAGCTAAAGCCCAGCCCCACTTTATCCCCAGGGCCGCCGCGGTCCGGTGCCCTGCGGGCTCGGCTTACCCTGCTTCGATTTGGGGATTGGGAGCTGCGAATTTCGATCGAATTTGGGTGGATGTGGCTGGGTAAGCTGCTCCGGAGGCGTACCGTACCGTGCGCGTTTAACCGTTTCGCTTCGGTTGGTTGGTGGTGCGATCAGACAGGATTGTTCTAGAACCTTGCGGGGTCTGCTCTTCAGATGGGCCGGACGCTGAGTCGCTGACATGACCCGTTTGGCATTTTGTTTTGTGCCCCACAAATGCGTTCGGATATGGGCCTCGGATCAACTTAGCACTGTACGCACGGTATCTCTGCTTTTGCCTGCATGACTACCAAGTCCAAATGCACCACATATGGTTCTAGTGTAAAATTTTCAAGCGTTAGAGCATCTCCAGCAGCAGATTTAGTAAAATTGGATACCTAAACTTGCTTTTAGGTATAGGACAGAGAAGATTTTGTATATGGATTTTGTGTTCCTCTCTAGCAAATTTGGTAAAACTGAATACCTATAGTTCATTTTGCTTCTTCTCTCGTGCCATTTGCATATGAGTTAGATTTAATCACTTTGATGATTAAAAACTAATTCAACAGGTGGCAAAGGATGGCAGTAGTGGGAGGAGGATCCCAACGGCGCGCTGATCTCCTCCCACAATTGCGGGGGGAGTGCGGGGGCCGCGGCTGGGGCGCAGGAGCTGTGGCCGTCGGCGCACGCGGCGGGGAGGAGCACAGGCAGTGCCGCCTAGGGGAGGAGTTGGGGCTGCGCGGTGTTAGCGGCATTGACTGCGGCGGATCTCTCCCCTCCTCCACGGTGAGGCACAGGACGGGTCGAGGTGGGAAGGTGGGGGCAGAGGACCACTGGAGGGAGCTGGTGGCACTGCGGTGCCCGAGCCGTGGCCGAACGGCAACCGGTGACGGAGAAGATAGACCGTGGCGGATCTCTCTCACGGCCTCACCGAGTGGGTAGAAGCGGGCAGGTGGGGGCGGAGGACCGGTGGAGGGAGCTGGTGAGGCACGGCGGCGCCCGAACGGTGGCTGGTGGTAGCGTCATCTAGGGGATGAGGTGGCGAGGGATGGGACGGAGGGATGGGAAATGTCCCGGCCCGGCAGTTTCCTTCTCCCACCCATGAAAGGTAAATTTAGCAATTCAACCTTTGCTTTGGTATATTTGGGTAAAGGAGAGAGAAGTTTAGGTATTTTGCTAAAAAGTTTAGGGATAGCAATCCATATACCAAATCCGCTGGAGCTGTTTTTTTTTTTGTGGATTTTAGATATCCTAACAGTTTTTAGGGATAGCTATCCATTATACCAAATCTGTTAGAGATGCTCTTATTACAGGCCTACCTAAACTGCAGGTAGTCAATACTACTTCTACCGCTTCAGCAGTGGAAGCAGCAGACTGAAACAGTTACATGGGACTTAAGAGTTGCAAAGCCAGCAGTTACAGATAATACAACTTCTACCACTTCAGCATTGGAAGCAGCAGACTGGAACAATTACATGGGGCTTGCGAGTTGCACAGCCAGCAGTTACAGGCTTACAGGACATATATACACCGAGACAATTGAACAATTTGTAGGATTACAATGAATGTAGGTCCCAATAAACAGAGGTAGCTTCCCAACTTCAAGGAAGTTCAGTATCTAAAAGCAAAAACTAATCTGATTATGTTGAGTAATTACCGGTTTCAGTGGAACAAAGCGTCAGGACCTCCGAAACAAGGCAGTTTGCTGAACAACTTCTGCCAAGTATTCCCCTCAGTTCTGTCAGTGAGTTGGGTCTAAGTAATACCCCGTAATAACATTAGACGTGTATTCCAATCCTTTATCCCTGACTCAGTATCCTTTAAATAATGGTAAGATGCACATTAGTATTTACGTCAGGCCCTCCACGCATTCGCGTCATCGGAGGCGCTACAGGCTTGCGCTTGTGGAGGGATGCAACCAAGGTCGCCATCCAAGCTCATTTGCTGTACTTCAGCAGATGATAATATTTTGATGCTCTTCACACAGCTTACAAACTCCCTGCAGGTCAGGATTTTCAAATCATCAGAAGGTGAACAGTTTTTTTTTAAAAAAATGGTATGGATGGCACAGCACCAAAGAGATGAAAGGAAGAGAAGAACTTACTCCCAGGGGTCATCCCCAACAAGTAGGATGTCATTTTCATGATCAACGTAGACCAGCTTCCAATCCGTTCTGTAGGGATCTTCAAGCTGCCCTTGAATACCAAACATGCATGCGAGATCATGCCGAAGATCCTCATAACCTCGGTATCGTGTTATATCAATTGATCTCCCCACAGATCCACGCTTTTGAACCTTCAAATCAAGATGATCGGGCATGTAAAGTAAGTTAAAGGTAGTTATAAAAGGTCATTGCGCAATTATTGGACAAGTGCACTCTTACGTATCAGCTTGGCACATAGGAATAACTGAGCCAAATAAAATGAGCATCGTATTAAGCCTAAGACCAAAAAGGAGTTGGAGACTGAAAATATTATCATAAACCTAACAAGCACATACACTTCATCATTGGGGCTTTTAGCCACATGCGCCCTACGTCAGGGTCAATTTATCCCATTTATGAACATTGGAAAGTAAATTCATAGCATGCAAATATATGTGTATTGCTTAATGTCACAGAAGCAACTTTCTGTGCCAAACTAAACACTACACTAGTATTCATAACACCTCCATATCAGTCCATAAAGGCAGAGTTTCTTATCAATTTGCAGGAAAATGTCCAAACGACTATTTTTAGAAAAAAAATATGCATAAAAAGATCAAGTTTTATGAATGCATAAAAAATGTACTTCTAAGAGAATATTAGACTAGTTGACGGTGTTGAGAGCATGGGTTCAATATATAGGTTATAGGTATACGTGCATTCTTAGGTAAGTGTTACCAAGTAACTAACCTTAGTGAAAGTTCTCATCCGTTGTGTTTGACTATTCCACAAACCTTGGCTTGCCATTCCACCATCAGCAACAGCTACATCACTTGAACATCCAGGCTTAAAAGACATGTCAGGCACACCAAATGACTGGGAGCTGAATGCAGCAGAGGATAGCTCGTTTTCCACATCCCTACGATCCCTTTGTCCAGAAGGTAGATCGCATATACCCTTTCCTGAAGACATCCCTCTTGACAACAGGGCATCAGGCATTAATGTATCCACATTTTCCGCGATAAGAAAGTTATCTCTTGGATCAACTTGAGCATTGCCATCCAAACAAACTGGAGGAAAGGAAAAACCTTCTCGTGGGCTCTCATCTAAACAAAAGGAGGTTGCAGATGATGCGTCAAGTTGATCTGAAGCTGGATGCCGACTAGGTGCATTGATCGTTTCTTTACTACCTTGTATATCATTCTTGATTCGATTATCTGACTTACTTTGAATTTCCTGAAGTAGGTGCTCAATGTGTGGCGTTGATGGTATCTCAGGCAAATTTCTGCTTCCTTGCTGTGCTCTACTCAATGAATTTATTGGAGAGGCACGACTGCCAGACGGAGCTGTTGAGCTGGATGGTTCTTCGCTCTCAACAAGTGCTGAGTGTGATCTTACAAGTTGCTGGGGTGTCATGGATCCTGTCATGTGGTTCAAAGGTGTTTGTTGCAAATGCTTGAGCTGGCCCACAGCATCAGAACTACCTAACTGATGTTGAAGAACTTGTTGTTGAAGAATTTCCTGGCTTTTCTGAGATAATTGTTGGATCAGCTGGGACTGATGCTGTGGGTTCAGCTGAGAAAGTAAATTTTGTTGTTGAATCTTTTGAAGCAGCTGCAGCTGCAGTTCTGATTGTGATAGCTGTTGTAGTTGGGGTTGTTGACTTTGTATGACTGCCTGCTGGTATTCTGCTGTTTGTTGCAGCTGTGGACTCTGAGTTAATTGTGGTTGTGGCAAAGAACCCATGGTTGTTAAACCTGGTAACCCTGGCCGTTGTGTAGGTGATTTGGGTAAACCCATCTGTTGTAGCTGAGAGGACGACGGTTGCAAAATCTGGTTTAACAATTGTGCTTGCGAGACAGCTTGTCCACCTGGAGGCTGTTGCTCTTTCAGCTTGTGCTGGTCCATTGGCTGAAGAGATGCAGGAGCCTTCAACTGCTGTGGTGGCTGTGACTGTTGCCGTTGGAGTTGTTCTTGCTGCTGCTGCAAGTGAATGGCATTCTGCTGCAACAGCTGGGCTTGCTGTTGCTGTAGAATCGTAGAACTTTGCTGCAGGGGTTGGACGTGCTGCTGTTGCAATACATGGTGCGGCTGCTGCTGCTGCTGAACTAATGAAGTAAGTGCAGGGTGGTCCATTTTTGTACCAGTCTGTAAATTAGGTAAGCCAATATTTTGGGCCTGCATACTCAATCTTTTTGCTGGATCTTCATTGACATTGCCAATCCCATCCTGCATACCCAGTGCATTAGAGGTCAAGTATTGAGACTGTACAGAAGGGGCAGCAGCTGTTAGCATCTGAGGATTTTGCTGCATGGCCATCCATTGAACTAGACTCAGGCCTGGAAATAATGCATTTTGGACATCTTTGAAAGCAAAGTCATCGGCAAGCCATGGCATCGCTCTTTTGAAAGCACTCTCAACCTCATTCTCATCATCTGCAAGATTCATTTTACAGGACAATATATCTTCAGAAAAATGGAAAGGTGCAAATAATACATGCATGAACAATAAATAAGTGCAATAGAAGGATCAACATAAGCCCACTATTCTTGCTCACAGTTAAGGTCTAGCTTATACATAAGGAAGAAGAACTAAGTTAACGAAAGGGAATTTCCATGTCTTTGCAACTTATATCAAGGATCATCAACAAGTAGCCCACACTTGCTGATTGTTGATGCGTCAAGGTTATACACAAGAAAGAGTATGAACAAATTCAGGAAATAAATCTTCTCCAACATAAGGATACAATGTGGCACATGACAGTCAATTGGTTTAACAAATGCAAAGAAAAACAGAGCTAAAAAAGGATTAGAAGGTCAAAATTAGAGACCGTCCACATATTGCATTATTTTCCCGTAAGGTAGAAACCATGATATCACACTATCTGTACCTGGCATTCCGGGCTGCTTAGGAAGTTTTGGCCTGAAAAATGGCGGTGGGCATATATAAAATGGTGTAGCAACTGGTTCAATCTCCCATATTGAAACACGGGTGCGCCTCTCAGATGCAGTTGATTCATCCCAACCAACCTATTTTGGAAAAGATAGATGAAATTAGATGAAGCTACCATCCTTTATGCTAGTCTTCGAATATCATTTCCATATAGTGTTAGGTAACTCTTATCTAAAATATGTATAGCATCAGGGTTGACTTTTAATAGTGCAACTGCACTTCTTGACACAGCTAACCTTTTATTGGACATAGCTGAATTAAATGGATATCACTGCATAGTAAAAAAAAAAGATGAATGGCAAACCTGAAGGTTTCGCCAATGAGAATTCTTCCACCGGATTGGATCTAAGTCGCCAATGCCTGTGATCGTGCCCATATATCTTCTTACCCCTGAATCCTCTGTCTCAAAGAGCATTCTGAATCGCATGCCAAGGGAGACTTGCGTATACAAAGCCTTATTGTATTTTGCTAAAGGGATGACAAATTCTGATGGGCTTGCCCTATCCAAAGAATAGTATGATTCATTAGCCTGACTATTGGCAGAAAGTGCTTATAAGATGCAATTAACAACTAAAATACCTTGGATTATAGAAAATAGTAAATGGACTACTATTTGCAGCAGCATGGGCTGCTGCTGCCAGAATTCCAATGTGCATGCTGTCACTTGATAAAACTGATGATGACAGAGCTGGTTGGGGTCTGCTAGCACGACGTATGCCTAAGAGAAGCTGAGATTTCTCATCCCTGGAAAAAAAAATTGTAGGATCCATGTTTTCTGTAATTGTTTAGCGACACACATACTTTTTTTAATGTTGAAATTGCGGATATTTACCTTATAAAGAGAACTGAATCACCAGCTAAAAGCCTCTTTGTACTGACGAAGACACTCCAACCAGTAGTCAAAAGATGCCTCTTTGGTTGACCTGCATGTGCAGATAAAGAACAGTGATATGTACAGAATGCTTCTGATTGAAAAGTTTCACGGAAAAAAAGAATGATGAATAGCTGCGAACGGTCAAATGTAAACAGTGGATCCATGAAATTCTGACAGTGAACCATGGCTTCATAACAATTTAGTACACAGCACAAAGTTCATATGCACGTATTATTCGAGTCCTTGGCAATTTTCTGTACCTCGATAAATGTGTCGAAATTTCCATGAAATATCATGCAGATCCTTGGCCATGAGTTCTTGCGCTGGTGGTTGCATCGTAAAGTCCTATCGAACATGTTACCCTGGTAAGGGAGGTACTTATTGTATCTGATAAATTCAGAAATCCATCAAAACAATGCCAATGTTATGAGGAAACTTTACATACTAGTGGTGGAAATATCTTCTCTGCTGCTCGGCGTGGCACTGAGAATCCCCCATGTGTACTTGTATCGCTTGCTGTCAAGGTCTTGCAAAAGAATTCTGCCGGTTGTTTGTTTTGTTTGAGGCCCAGTTCGGATGCCAGCATTGCGTCTCGATCATACTAGTAGCATTGAGAAAGAAATATTTCACTTCCATTGAAGAAATCAACAACAAAAATAACTTTTTCAAAAATAATGCTCACATACTTTGTTAACAGGCTGAAGTGTCATCTGGGCATAAACTTCATCCGTTTCAGAATCTGCCTGCACAAGAAATATGTTTCAAGTACCCAATTAGTAAAACACAAAAAGGAAAGAAAAAAGAAGATACGGCTAAACTACAAGCGAGGAAAACTAGCATCGGCATACATGTAAGGTGAGACTTAGAAGCTTGCATATCAACTTAGAAGGCAGAGATGGGTAGCTGGGGATGGTGTCCAGCTCCTTATGCATCGAGGCAGCAACCTAAAAAAGAATTACCGGAACAAGAAATGTATCAGAAAATAATTCCGTGAATCAGCTAATTCCTGCAGTAAACTGATAAATGCTGCACCTGCTCGCTATGGCCCTGCGGGAAGTACACGACGAGGCTGCCCACGGGCGGCAACGACACCAGGGGACCGGCACAAGCATGCCACAGCTCCGAGTTGATGGGTTTCTTATCCCCTGCTTTGCAAATAGAACCGAGCCGCCAATTATTACGCGTATTGCATCCCAAATCGAGTAAAGAAAATTCATGAACTAAATTTAGTTGCAATTAGCCATAGGCAACGACTAGGACCAACTGAGATTGCTAGGCACCTCGATGGTGATGGCCCATGAAGCATGGCAAGATGCTGAATTCAGCAATGCTTAAGCTGGATGCAATAAATCCACGAGAAATTGGACTGCAAGCAAAGTACAGCGAACATGGGCAAGGGAAAATCTCACCTTCCGCTGGGCTGGGCGTGACGCCCGATCCCTGATCCTTCATCTCGCCGAGATCCTGATCCGAATCCCGCGTCCGGACACGCGAATATCCAGCCCACCTTCTCCCACAGTCCCACCACCACCTTTTATGAACTACTAGCAGGTAGTACTTGCTAGGAAGGCGTCGCCGTTTCTGGCCAAAGTGAGCGGCAAGACGCGGTTCGGAGTATAAAATTCGGGATCAGCGGAGGCGCAAGGCGAGCACCCGCGTGAATCCGCCGAGTGAATCTTCGCTGCCCACCGCCGCACCGTCGCCGCCGTGCCGGGGCGCCAGCTCATCAGCAGCGCCTCGACTCAGGCGCGTTCTGAAGCCTCCACCGCCGCCTCTCCCGCAGCAGCGGCGACTACCAGGCCTCCGCGTCCCGGCGGTCACTCCGTGCTCCCGCTCGCCGAGGCACGGAGGTGGTGGAGGTGCGGAGCTGGGACTGGGACGCAGCGAGGGAGGGAGGGAGGGGGGAGAAGGGAAGGCGAAGGAGGGAGACAAGCGGGGTTTAAAAAATGGGGACGGGGGGCCGCGGTGCGCGGAGCCGGGTGGTGGGGCGGGCAGGCGCTGTGCCGCGGCGGCCGCGGCAGGGGCGGAGTAAACTAATGGCCGCGGCGCGCGGGCGGGGGGAGGAGAAGCTCAAGCAAGCAAAGCAGGCAGGCAGGCTTAGGGGCCAGCAGCTGCGCGGCAGGGTCGGGCTCGTGCGCGGGCGCTGCCGTGCCGCGCGCCGCGGCAGCGGCCGGTGGTTAAAAAGAAAGAAAAAAAACTGGCGCCGCGGCTGGCGGACGGCGGCTTCCGTCCGCCCCCACGCGCCCGCTCGCGGACGGGGACGGAGGCTGGCAGGCTGAGCGGGGCGGGCACACGCGCCGGGGCCCGCCGGGCGGCTGGGTCGCGTGGCGCCGCGACCGCGACGGCGACTGGTGCGGGGTGGTGCCGGGCGCCGGTGCGGGCGTGTCGGGCCCGTGCCGCGCCGAGGAGGGGGGCGGACGGCGACGTGGCGTTTCGTCGGTTCGCGCCGGCGCCGAGGGGGCGGCGAGAGCGATGCTTGCTGGCCGCGTGCGGCGTGGCGACGGGCGACGGACGGTGGGGGAGGGAGGTCGCGCGCGGCAAGTCACGCCACACCGGCGGCACGACGGAAGCGTGAGGGGGCACCGGAGCGTGCTCGAGCGGCGCACGGAAATGGGCGTGGCAGATGCGGACGCGGACGCGGTTGTCCTGTCGAGCGCAGGCGTCTCGTGCCCGTCTCGTCTTGCCTGGCCGGCTTCCAACTTTCCGGAGGAGACGTGTCGGTATTGCCGGAACGAGACTAAACCGGAGGTGGCCGAGGATTACTTGAGGCATCCGGCTGCCGAGCCCCGAGCTGTTGATAGGGGTTTACTCCTACGAACGAAGGCGGCGGACAAGGCCACATGGCACGCGCCGTCGCACATGCGGCATGGATGGGGGGGGGGGGCGAGGGCGAGACCGTCATTTCGCAGCCGCGGTTGCTTTGACCAACTGAGATCATGCCACGCTAATTAAAGCCGCAGCAGTAACTCCTATGGAGTAATTCCTAATTAGGACAGCACTCGGTACGTGTCGTGATTAAGCGCGAACTGGGCGGCGGCTGGTTCTTCCGTGACAGGTACTAGTACAGCAGACTTGCTAACTTCAGGTGCAGACGTGCAGTACGCCGAAAGGGATCTCCTCTTTTTGGATCTGCCCCCGCCAGATCAGGAGGACGGCGCTGGCTCGTCATCCTCCCCGTACGGCGCGGCGGCAGCCTCGGGAACCCGCGCCGTGCCCCCCCCCCCCCCCCGGTGCCGCGCCGGGTGAACCGGCCAGGGTCAGCGCGTACCGCGCCGGCGCCGCCCCCAGGCCTCGCCATCAACTCGCCGTGGCGTGCCGTCCCGTGTGCGCACCGGAGCACGCGAGCGCATGGCGGCTGCGGCGCTGCCTGATGCCCATGGTTTGGCTGCTTGCTGGCTTGCTTGCGGCGGCTCCCGCCGGGCGCCCGCGACGTTGGACGGGGGCGGAAGCGGCGGGTGCGGTGGGTGCCGTGCTGCGTCCGCGCGCGGCGGCTCCGGGCTGCCCGCCCTTGGTCCCGCTCGCGCCGTCGCGCGCGCTTCCGCCCTCGTGCACGCACGGGGCTGCGTGCGAGGCCCTGAGCCCGTGGCGTCCCGTGAATAGCGATCTGTCTCTGGCCTACCGAGTATTTTACCGGTGCTTCTTCTAGCTTTTGATCTTTCTGCGGCAGCTTTGTTTGGCATACTCCAGCAGCCCAGCTTTGGTAGGGAGAAGTAGCTTCAAACTCTTACTTTCTTAGAGCACGCGTGCCAAATTGCATTGCGGTTCTGGCCTTCCTCTGTATGTTTCGGTTGATTTTCAATGTTGGGATGGTACGTAGTAATTCATGCATGCCTCTCGCTTTCGGGAAAAAAAAGGTAATTCATGACTCGCATATTTGCCTCGCTGCTCCATAATTGGAGCCATGATACTCGTTGACTTGGATTAATATTTTCTGTGAGAAATTTAGTTCCCGTATGTGATGCCAGATCTTTTTGCTCCTAGCTAGGAACCCCAAATGGAAGTAGATGTGTATATTGATTGATTGCACCATGTAGGAAAAGATTAACCACAATCATTAGCAAGTATAGCAACAGTGAAGTCAGTTATTCAGTTTTTTTTTCTGTGATGTCCATTCAAGCTAAAAAAAACTAGGCAAATACAGAGCAAAATAAATTTTGATGGCTAATTAAATTACTACTATAGCATAGTTTTTCGTCCATCGCAACATGTTGATCGGATAAGCACAGGATACCAATTTCCTATCACAATTCACAAGAATTATAAGATGGATAAGCTCATTGCTGAAGATAACAAAACTCTGATCTTGAAATGCATGCTCACCTTATAAAAAGAAAATAGAGGAAATACTATTTGTACTTAATGAATTACAGTTCCATTGCACAACTCGGTCTAAATCTTTTAAATTTAAGCTAATAACACGAAACATGCATCAATCGTTTCAATCATTGACCCCCGCAATTTGGCCATACACCTGCAGGGCACAAAAATGTACTACTATATACCAGTATGGAAAAGATCTTAGGTCTGGCTCCTTCCTCGTAGTTTCCCCTCACATGCCCAGCCCTTGCCGGCCTAGCTGGACGCAGCAACAGAGTACGCATCGTTCTGACATATACGCTTTTATCCTACTCCACTAATCATCTAGGCAATGAGGATCGGAAGACCGATTCCAGGGTCTTTGGTGACCCTCCTAACTCCAAGCCCCTGTTCTTGGGGGCAACCATGCATGATGGTGAACAACGCGCACCGCGTGTTAACTAATCCATACTGTCATAAGAGCAGTTCCAACCAAAAAAACTATATAGTACTAGTGTCTATGATATACCATATTATGTAGATACCATTTAAGAAACTATAGTTCCCAATGCATAATTTGCAATTGTGGTTACACAGTAAATTCCTTCAATGACCTTTCTCCTCTCTCCTTCCCACTATTTAATTCTATTTTGATATTTATAATATCCAGGTATTATGTAAATTTCTTAGACTTTGATTTTTTTTCAAGAAACCATTTCACCCAGTTTCTTGATCTTTTCCTCTCTCTTCTTTTTAATTGCATTGCCAAATCAGCAAAACATCCAACATGGCACCATATTAAATGTTATGGAAACCATCCTAGTCACTGTATTGGGACTGCCCTAAGCATCATGAGGGTATGTACAACAGTTTAGACAGTTGTTGTCTATTTGACACACAGCTAAATAGACAACTTTACAATGGGTTATATGTTTAGCTGTCTATGTGATATTTAATACGTGTGTTGTTTTGCATGGGAGCACGGGCCAAAACAGTAAACGAGATTGTCAGAGGATTTCTCCAGCCAGGTGGCGGAGTGCGCCCGCCTAATCCTAGTTTAGGATGAGTTTGGGGAAGTCAAGGAACGCTAGATCAAAAGGCGTATGAACACGGAAAGCACACAAGGGATTTAGAGTGGTTCAGGCCGCCGGAGCGTAAAACCCTACGTCCACTGTGTGTTGTATTGCTTGTGAGTCTGAGTGTCTCTGGGACCTCGGAAAGCTTCTGTGTTCGTGAAACTTCCGCGAACCTGTGTTCTAGCATGCGCACTCTCCCTTTTATAGGCTCAAGGGGAGCGCAAACACTGAACGGGGTCCCGACAGGTGGACTCGGCGATATATTAAATAATGTACACATTGGAACCTTAAATGCTACGGATTTGGAAATCTTCCTCTTCGACTCCCGTGCGTATCCTCTACCAGGGTATTGTCATGTGCCGTCTCGCTAGCACAGTATCTGCTGTCAGTGACATGCGTTGTGAGAGACGTGCTGTCACTGTAGGGTCGATTCCCGCTGACAGGTGAAGGGGCTATGTTGTCCCGCTGTGCTGTAGCTTCCGCGCACTGTAGCAGCGCACGCCGCGGCCCTCCTGCAGCAGGTCATAATTACCCTTCGCTCACGCGCGCGGCGCTGTGATGTGACTACACGCCGCCCGCCTACGTACGCAGTGTGGTGATGCGACGTGCCGCCTCGGTAACTGGCGGGCTTACCGTAGTGTCAGCATACCTACCCAACGTGACAGTGGGCAGCCCATGCTCTGTCTCGGGCACGCGCACCCCACCTACCCGTATTTAATGCGGTAGTTGGGCTGGCTTCCCACAGAATGCTGGCTGCCACCAGACACGTGGCGGTGCTGGTTTAGCGGCTGCTTCCTCAGGGGCACGCGGAGGTACCGGACCTCTTCCCCGGTGGGCAGGGAGGTCCGGGTCGACAAGGCTGGCACAGGCGCGCAGGCCCCCTGGGGGTCCAGCTTCTACACGTAAGGGTTCGGACCACCCCGCGGTGGTTCGGGCCCGCGATAGCCGTTCCTGAGCACCTTGTCCACGTGGGCACGTGGAGGCGCCGGATCTGCTAGAGCACGGGGTGAGGTTCGGAGACCGTGACCCCAACTGTCAGGCCCGAGCCGTACGTCCCGTCACCCAAAGGCTTAGTGCGAAGTTACGAATAACCTCGCGCCTCTCGTGTTGGACACACTAGCAGGAGGTACTCCTATCTGTATCTGTATGTACCGACAGAGATAGTAGATAGCAACACGCTCTTTCCTCTTTCCTCATTTTATAATAGTTACGTTAGCTCATTTTGCTTACGTGGACTTGTATAGAAACTATTGTAGTCCCCCCTAAATTAAAGAGGTAACCCGCCCGACACATGATGATTTTTATAGCCACCCCTGTACCGCGCCTGTAGTGGAATCTACCTACACACCCACAAAATGGGCGTTTAATTAGTTTGCCAAAAGCTACCTTGATCATCAGTTGATTGTTTACTTGTCCGGCCCCCCAAAATGGCTAAACTTTCAGCACAGTCCCGAGTCGAAGAGCGCGCGCGCGCACACATGCAACGATTCCTGCCTGAAGGCTACGCACTGTGCACGTCCGAGGAGGATCCCGCTCCGCGGCAGCGAGGAAATCCGCGCGCGCGTGTCCGGCCGCGACCCCGCAGGGCGCTCGGAGCTCGGAGGCCATGTTCCGCCCGTCCCCTTCACCTCCGTGCGAATCGTTAGTTTGCCCCGCTGTTCCACGGCAAAAACAAAACTGTGCTGGGGAAAGCCGTGCTGTGCTGTGCATGCATCTGGATTCTGGACCTCAATGGGCAAGCAGCAGGCTAGCAAGCTGGTTCGCCGATCGAGCTGCTGCCGTACGTGCCGAGGCGCGGCGGCGGAGCAGGGCCCCGGCAGCGCATGTGCGGCGCCAGAGGCCGGAGTCGCCGGAGGGATCGGGAGGCGCTCGACTCGACCGCCGGTAGCTAGATCGATCATCGATGGCGCGCACCATGTGCCTGCGCGCGGACAGATCGATACGACTATACGAGAGCGCTCGTGCTCGTGGATGCGTGCGCTCAGCCACTTGGACCACGCGGCGGTTAGCTTAATCGAGCTGCGTGCTCTGCCTGGTGGTCCCTCCGCTGTCCCGCGGCTGCTACGCGCTCCCACGACCTCGTGCCGCCGCCCGCCCGCCGGCCGGCCGGTTGCGGCAAGAGCCGGGGCCAGCTGGTACCTTTGCAGGGGGGCCGGCCGGGCAATCTCCGTGAGCTGTGACATCGCTCGCATCTGGGATCCGACCGTTCATTTCCGATATAATCTCCGTATGCGAAAAGCGGATGGTACGGCAGTACGTGCGGGCATGAGCCCACGTACGTGACGTACTCTTCTCCTTCATGCAGCCAACGTACGTACGCCTTTTTCTCGTTCCCCTTTTACAACGTCCTTGCTGACGAGGGATGATTGCTGTACAGGGGACGGTACGTGTCCGCTGGCTTTCGAAGATTGCATGTACATACAGGAGGCAGCATGATCGACGCGGAAAATCGTATAAAATCCTCTGCATCCCTACCGGTATCTACCAACAGTGCGCTCACTGCTCGGTAGCTAGCTGGCTGGCTGTATTGGTTTCCGTCGACGAGACGGCGGATGAGCACGCTGCACCGTTAGCTGTTGACTTTGACCGGATCGATCGGCATGCGTGATTGGATCTTCTGACACGGTGAACAGTGAGTGGCGCAGGGCGCGGGTCAGGTGGTAGACGCATTGACGCGTCATGTGCCATGTGGAGGCGGTGTACGTGGGTCCGTACTCGCGCCTGTACCCATGCATCCCGCTATACGAGTCCACAAAGCAGGTGGCCCGGCCCGGCCGGCGGATCGAATGCTGCCGGCAGGTCGGACGGTCGGATCGACACGACGGCAAACGCGGGGTAGATGCAGTGCAAGCGCGCCGCCCGGCCTAGATGGACCTGCTGCCTTGTGCTAAAAGCTTGATCGATCTTCGGGCCTTTCGTGTCGACGAACTAACGTTGGTGCATACAAGTTAATATAGTATCAAAATCAGATATCTCAAGTTCGAATCTTAGCGGATGTGAGAAAGCCTGCATCTGAAGGGAGTATTGGAGTACAAGTGAATTGACTTTTTCCTCCCATCAGTTTAAGATTTTAGATTAAATTAGTTGGTGCATGCAACTTAATAATATTACGAATCCGTCGCTGGCATCGTCTACTACCTCCGTAGCTCGATTGGTCGATCTGCTTGTAGCTAGGCCCCAATGCGAGCTGCTGCCTTTTGAGTCCGGCCGGCTACACGTTTAGGTTCGGGACCTCTAAGCCACGTCCTGCAGCTCCGTGCATGCATGGGCTGTCGAGAAGATGGCTCGTGCCCAGCAGGCCAGCAGCGACATCTGAGCGACTCTCTCTCTCTCTCTCTCTCTCCCAGTCTCCCTCCAGACGCGTCTGTTTCAGTGGTGTGGACGCTAAAGCTAGGTAGTCGACTAGCTGCAGTACTGGTCGGCTGAATCTGAAGTGCCACAGGACGGAGCAGCAGGTCGGTTTGTGGCGATCTCGTAGGGCCTAGAGAGCTAGAGGGGATCGGTCGGTCCTGGTTCGACGAACAGACACGATCGTGAAAGGTTGAAAGCTTGCTGCCCTGCTTCGGGTCCCGGCCGGAGATCTCGAGTCTTGTCAGAATCAGTTTCGAGCTCGAGCCGCCGTGAGTCTGAAAACATGAGCTCGTTCTCAGGAGAGGACTTGGGCGGGGCGACACGCTGTGTGATCTGGGATATTTTCAGCCTGGCTCAATGCCTTCAACCACGTCCACCGGGATATTTTCGGGTCCGATTAGCAAACGCGCAGAAGCGCCGCCGCCAGTTTGTGGGGCCAAATGCTCCGTTCTTCTCGGGCCGCCGGCCGGCCGGCCGGTGGGGGAAACAAAAAATTTTTGTTGCATCGCAGACCAGAGCTGGGAAAAGATGTAATTGGAACTGAAACTTTTGTTGCATCGCAGACGAGACTAAAAGTTTTCCATTGGAACAAATATAAATTTTTTTTACAATGGAATAAATTTTAGAATTTGTTATTTGAATTTGTTGCATCCAACTGGACCATTGGAACAAATATTAGAATTTATTCAATTGGATCCAATCGTAGCATTGGAACAAATTGTTCCATCGGAACAAGTACTAGAATTTGCTCAATTGGATCCAATCTTACCATTGCATCCTAGTGGAAAGAAAAAAAGGTAAAAGAAACAAAAGAAAATGAAAGTAAACCTGGAACCCACGGCATGACCAGCAGGAATCTGTCACGGTGTCAGTAGAAGCATCCGAGCCTCCGGAGAGCGCACGACCTCATGACGATGTGGGCTTGGGAAAGAATAAATGGGCCAAAAATAACAGATGAAGCCTGGTAGCGCTGTCTCTCCCACGCGCGCGACTGGGAATATTACCGGATATTTTCAGCCCAGAGAGACAGGGGGGTTTGGGCGGCGGCGACACGCGGTATGATCTGGGCCGGATGTAACCGGTGGCGCATCCGCCTGCAGCCCACGAAGTTAGAGCTGCCGCAACCGGTCCAGGCCCACCATGCGTCCCATCAGTAAAAACCGGCCCGCCGTGCGATGCGTGGTGGTGCCAGCAGCCGGGCAGAGCTCCCTCAAAAAAAAAAAAAAAGCAGCCCAGCAGAGGAGGAACACTGTGCTGTGCTGTGTGCAGCGCAGCGGCGGCACGCTAGCACCGGAGCAAGCAGGTTCGCGGCGGCAGGCTGGCAGGATCGATGCCCGCCGGCTGTCACGTGCTGCTGCGGTGCCTGGAGATCCAACTCTCTGATCTGAAGTGCTGTACCGTCTGCACTGGCGGGCTGGCCCAGTGGCCCGCCCATTCAAAAGGCGCGAAATCTGGGTGGCCTGCGCAAGGTATGGACGTGGGGGTCTGCTCGTGCGCTCTGGTTACGGCTAACCCCTCGCCCGGATCGAGCCACGCAGTGGCAGGGAAGATCAAGATCAGATCGATCCTCGGAGCCTCAGGGCTCAGGATCCGGCGAGATCGGCCTGCTCTCTATTTAATCTTCCTTTTATTATCTGTGGAGGTGGAGCTGCTGCTGCACGGTTCCAAGGATGCCCGGCACGCACTTTCCAGTTCGTTCCGCCGAACTCACCCCATCAACACGGCCCCCGTAGTAGCGTGCTGTGCTCCTTTTCCGGCCGGCCGTTCTTGCCCGATCTGTAACAAAACTCCGTTCCACCCAACCTGCGGTAGTATTCACTCGTTCAGTACCCGTTCCTCTGGCAAAATTCCTGCCAAACCCACCCAACATTTCCTGCCGTTGGTTCACGAGCCATGACGCGCCGCCGCCGCCCCGGATCACCCCTGGCCCTGCTGCTGGCCAGGTGGCCGCCGGCCGGCCCAATTGAATGCCGCGGCGCAGCGACGGACGACGAGGCCGACTGGCCCCAGGGCAGCTCACCGGCTCGCTCACGGCTCACCCACCGCGAACGCGGCAGCTAGCGTCGCCGATGGGGCTCGGCGTCGAGGTTTCCAATTGCGGAGAAACCGAGGGAACCCGGGTGGTCACGTGCACGCCTGTCGTCCCGTGTGATGTGGCCGCGCCCTCTGCTCGCGCGACGTGGCAGCTGCCCGAGCTCGGCGCCGAGACGGCGGTCGGGGAGAGAGAGTCGGAGGCGAGGTATAAATTTATCTGATTTTGACAGTCAATATGTTTTCTCTTAGTTTAATGTTGAAAATCAATTTTTACAATAGTTTAAACATGTAAATCAGATTTTTTCCTAAATTATAATAAAAAAGGCTTAAATATCAAATATTTCGATGAGAAAGGAGAGACATCATGTACTAACTTTTTAACCGATGTCTTCTTACTTCTTCAGTAAAGCATCGCACCCTAATAGAGTATTGTGGTGTAACTACGGCTGCGCTGAACAGTTACAGCCACAGCACAGCAGCTCGGCTGCAGCAACCTCAAACATCCACCATGCTGTTTTGCTAAGGACGTCTATTCGTCGCATTTAGCGAACCGCGGAAGCCTTCCCCCACCTCCCCTAGCTCCGCCGCCTCCGCCGCCGTTGCTAATCACATCCGATCCGATTTCCCCCGTCCGGTTCCCAACCCACCGGTTATCAAGCCACCCCCTTCCCTCTTCGCTAGCGGTAGCGTCCCCGCCGCCGACCATCGCCGCCCTGCAATCCGCCACCACCGCCAGTCTTCCTACCACCCTCTCCCCCTCTACGTCCGGCGGACACTGTCACCCCACGACAACCACTCTCCCCTAGCCCCGTCGGCTATCACCATCACGAGTGCGCGCCCAACACCTTCTGCGTTATTGGTGGCCAGCAACATATGCGGTGAATAGAATTTTACCGTTTTGCTGGTTGCTGCAGCTATTGGCGTTGTTGTAGTGCTGCAGGCGAGCATCTTGTTAGATTATCCGAATTCGTATGTGTAGTGGTGATGGGCCATGATTAGGGTTGATTTTTCTAGGTTGAAACGAAAACAATTTTATGGTTCAAAAGTAGTTAGAGGTACCCAGTTCCTTTAGTTCCTCACGCAATAGGGACAAACATAGGTTTAAAAAAGCAATAATTAATTTCAAACCATTTAGCTCGGTTATACTTTGCTTGAGTACCGATACACAATTATAACAATTATAATGATCATAAACTCTAACCAATAAAATCGACTCATCAATAGAAAATTCAAGTTAATTTGGACTCAATCAAAACCTCCGCAAATATCACTGCTTGCAAAATGCATTGAGAAATAAAAAAGAGAGGCTCGAGAATACCGTTTTTCACTAAGGGCAGCCATAAGCTCTGCAACAGTGCAACATTGATCGATGCAATACGTGCTCTCGTGGCAAAGAAAACATTGATCACAAGCGCAAACAAGAAGCACCATTGCAAAGTCCGCCCCCGTTCCGTTGAGAAAGAGGTAAACCCGATGCCCGTCTCCGGCGCCTCCAAAGCCCCACAACCCCCCAAACCCCCTGTGGCCCCCACGACCCCACCCTCCATACATACACGCGGCCACGGGCACCCCTCGCACCTCGCGGCCAGCGCACAGCACACCACTCGAACCCCTTCTTCTCCCCTCCCCCCTCCCCCTCCGCCTCGATTCCATCGCCCGCCACCCTCTCCGCCGCCAGACGCCGCCGTCGCCATGCAGAGCCTCCTCCTCCCCACGGCCGCGGCGGCCCCGGTGGCGGTTCCGCGGGGCCGGCGGCACCCTCCCAGGCGCGTCTCCGTCCGCGCCTCCGCGGCGGCGGCGGCGGCGGCCCCGCGGCGGGAGACGGATCCCAAGAAGCGGGTGGTGATCACGGGGATGGGGCTGGTCTCCGTGTTCGGGAACGACGTCGACGCCTACTACGACCGCCTGCTCGCCGGGGAGAGTGGCATCGGCCCCATCGACCGCTTCGACGCCTCCAAGTTCCCCACCCGCTTCGCCGGCCAGATCCGGAGGTTCTCATCCGAGGGCTACATCGACGGCAAGAACGACCGCCGCCTCGACGACTGCCTCCGGTACTGCATCGTCAGCGGCAAGAAGGCGCTCGAGGCCGCCGGGATCGCCCACGGCTCCAAGCCCATGGAAAAGGTAGCTAGCCCTGGAAACACATCTCGATTGTTGTTTAAAATGCTGCAGCTTTTCTGGCAAGTAAACTTGTCAATTGGCAATTAAAGCTGGGGGCTTTTCGACAGATAAAGTGTCCCGGGGTCTTACACTCTGGATAGATCAGGAGACGTTGGTTTGTTGATTGTGTGCTGGTAACCGCTTTTTCCTTCTTCTTTTTTAGATTGGTTGTTATCTATGGGGATAGTGAGAGTCATTACCTTGATGGGATACAGAGACGTGAGTAGATTAGTGAGAGTCATTACCTTGATGGGATACACAGACATGAGTAGTGGTAGGATATGGCATCTTAGCTTGACCAGAGGAGGAACACATGCTCAATCTAGATTTGCGAGAGTAACGATCTCGATGACACAGGTAGGTTTTAAGTTGCAAGAAAGTAAATGTGCCATCCTGGATCATTGATTATAGTTGGAAGTGAATGTGGGTCTTCTAGTTGTGCTCTTTGATGCAGAACAGAGGCTGAAGCTTTTCTTATGGATTGAGCGGGTGAATATTAGTATCGGTTTGCATAGTGTTCGATTCTTTAATCAGGTCTTCTGGTCTTGTAGGGCCTAAAGGAGAATAATTTGGTTTTGGTTGTAAGGGTTGGTTGAATTAAATCTTGCTTGCGACATAGGAACTCCTGAACTCTGTGAGCATTGCTAATTTAGAAAACGTGATGGCTATCAAATTTAGCAGAGCCACTCGCGTCAGGATTTGTACAACAGTACAAATGTATAGTGTATTCTATATTCTTGGGTTATTAGGGTGTGGGCCATGCTACAGTTTGTTTGTACTAGCTAAATCATAGATCAATTTACATTGCAACCATTCTGGATTAGAGGCCAAAAGTCTTCAGTTGGAATGGCGTTACATCTGCTTTGTCTTTTGGTGTATGTCTGATTAAAAAACTTGGTGTTGGATGGCAAATATAACAAAGGGGTGTGTTCATATCAGTCAAAACCAACTGTCATGTATTTGGAAGCTAGGCTTGTGAGAGTAACGTGCTTTGGGTTGGTTCTAACTTTCAAGTTTCTATAAATGGAAGGCCACGTGCTTTATGAATCATGACCCACTATGATGCCTTTTTCCCCAAACTACATTTAGACTTAGTTGGGCTCAGGATGATATGTCTGTAACTGGTTGAATTGGACCAATGGAGCACTTCAATTAAAAGAGTGATTTGGCATAACTGGTGAGACTGTAGTAACACATGAGCATTGCAAATACCTGTTGTTTCATTTGATTATTCCCTTGCATTATTGTGACTTCTCCGAATAAATTAACTTGCCCTTTAGCACAGAAAACTAATTTGGTCTGTACAGTATTGATAGTTGTTTCATTAGCTAGTTTTAGTATATTTACTAATCCTAAAAGATTTGCTTTTGTTGTTGATATTATACTTGGCGAAAAGGAGGGTTCTAATTGGTAAAACATTCTCTCTGGCAGATTGACAAGGCCCGGGCTGGCGTGCTTGTGGGCACTGGTATGGGTGGCCTCACGGTGTTTTCTGATGGTGTTCAGAATCTTATTGAGAAGGGACACAGAAAAATAACTCCTTTCTTCATCCCATATGCTATAACAAACATGGGATCCGCCCTGCTTGGAATGGACATTGGCTTCATGGGTCCAAACTACTCCATCTCCACTGCCTGTGCTACCTCGAACTACTGTTTCTATGCTGCAGCAAACCATATTCGCAGGGGCGAAGCTGATATAATGATTGCTGGTGGCACCGAAGCTGCAATTATTCCCATCGGTGTTGGTGGTTTTGTTGCATGTAGAGCACTATCACAGAGGAATGATGACCCCAAAACAGCATCCAGGCCTTGGGACAAGGACCGTGATGGTTTTGTCATGGGTGAAGGAGCTGGAGTGCTGGTATGATCTATTAACATTATCTGATATTTTTGTGCCGCCTATGAACTGTAAAATAGTTTATTCTGTCTCAACTCCATTAGAATGCCTTTTAGTGATTTCCATATGCTCAGGATCAATCTCTAGTTACTGTAATCCTTCTTTTGGTGATAAATATTTTCTGGCATTCGATTTTATCACATTTATTTTTGTCAAACATCTTCTGCCATGCCCTGAATGTGATAATCTAATTCCTAATTCTTTCGACTTGAACAAGGTCATGGAGAGCCTAGAGCATGCAATGAAACGTGATGCACCGATAATTGCGGAGTATTTAGGAGGTGCTGTGAATTGTGATGCTTACCATATGACTGACCCAAGATCCGATGGCCTTGGTGTTTCATCATGCATTAAGCAAAGTCTTGAAGATGCTGGTGTGGCGCCAGAGGAGGTAATACAATTTTTCAGACCTTAACATATACTCCTATTCATATTTGTTCTGTTTATGCATAAGCTTGTATTTCTAGTGTAGCACCTTGTGATCCTTAAATAACTATCCATAGTTGATTTTACTAGTTTTGTATTAGGATTGCCACCTTTTTAATTCAATTATAATTTTTACTTATTGAGCTGGTGCATTTTTTTTTTGATAAGGAGCTGGTGCGTAGTTGTACACTATAAATGCTAATTTCTGATACATTTCGTAGTTTACATTTTTAAGGTTGGTAAGTTTTTTTCTGTAAGTTATAAAACTAATTCTTTTGGTGTCAGAATTATAATATTTTAACAATAAACTAAGATTGTGTTTTAAAATTTGATATACAATGTTTCTGTTTTCTAAGTGCTGTTTTTGAGTTTTGACTTGGCAAGTCCTCTGAAGAAATCCTAATTAAATGGATTATTTACATCTATTTGCAGGTCAACTATATCAATGCTCATGCCACATCCACCCTTGCTGGTGATCTGGCGGAGGTGAATGCCATCAAACAAGTCTTTAAGGACCCATCTGGGATCAAAATAAATGCAACCAAGGTACTTCATCCTCCTATGTTTTTTTTTTTTACCTCGGATTGATTCATCGCCCATCCTGATTTGATGTTCCATTTGCAGTCCATGATAGGACACTGCCTTGGTGCAGCAGGTGGTTTGGAAGCCATTGCTACTGTTAAAGCCATAACTACTGGATGGGTGCATCCAAGCATAAACCAATTTGTAAGTGTTGGTTTACCACGTCACAGTGAATTTAGCCGACAAACTAGTAGAATCCGCCAGGTAAATAATCACTAGAAAAACTGATCACATTCTCTCTTGATTCCAGAACCCGGAGGAAGCGGTTGAATTTGATACTGTACCTAATGTAAAAAAGCAGCATGAAGTGAATGTTGGTGGGTATCAGTTTCCACTCACATTACTCCCAGCCAACCTCTTTCTGTCCGTCCTCTCCTTATGGTTGTTTGTACTGCTATGCAGGTATCTCAAATTCCTTTGGATTCGGAGGTCACAATTCGGTGGTTGTATTTGCGCCATTTAAGCCATAAGGTGTTACTTGCTTCACAAATCTTGGTCAGAACAGTGAAGGTGGTTCTAGGAATTATCATGCGTTTTCTTTGAGGGCAGATTTGTTAGCCGGCAATGTTACAAATGAACTGAGTACTGAGGCACATTGCATTTTAGATAACTCCATGTTCATTTAGATTGAGAGCGGCTGTATAACGTTGTCTGAATCATTTGTAATTGGTTGTACTCTTTTTTCATGTAATGGAAGGTGTCCTGTAGAAGCACATTGGACCACCTTAGTTCAATACCACACAAATGTATTCGAGGGCAGGTTTCTTGGTAGTTGGTACTGCAGTATCTAGACTGTTCTGTGCAATCGCAATTCTTTTTTTTATTCGAGGGAAAGAAAGGAAATATCCGAACAGTTTAACAGATCCGTAAAGATCATATTCAGAAGAAATGCCTATACATTTGAATTAAATGTGCATGAACTCAAGACATGACGTGCGATTTGAGATGATATATATAAGCTTTACATGCGCGAAGTCGTGAATGGTAGATCCTCAGCAGATTATGTTCATGGCGTGCTGCATGCAGATTCCATGGACTTAAAACGCACCCAAAGTAACAAATATTTGAATTCGAAAATAAGAAAAAAAAATTAAGTTCGTGGTGTCTTGCAAACTTCCGATTTTCCGAGGTACTATACGCCACCACACCGGTGGCACTAGCTACCGTGCTAACTGTATCTTCGTCGAATTTATTAAAAAAAGGCTCATCTTCCATGTGATCTCGTGCTGGCTCCTACTCCACTCCATCGTCCAACCATCTCGAGATACATTTGCTACGCATGCACAGGCGGCACACAGCTAGACAAATCGATCGATGGCCAGCATGAAGCAAGCCCTCTGCTGCTGTGGCAGTTTGGCACCGGTGAACCCTCCAGATCGGCTACTACAGTTGGTGGCTAGGCTCATTTTAATCTGCATCAATCGGCCCATACCGGCGCTCCACTGACAAACAAATTGGCCCAAAAACAGGAACGTGCACAAAATAGATGCGGCCCAGTTAATGCCGGCCGTTTCCACACAAGCCCATATTTATAGCCGACGACCACACGACCCACCAAACAGAACAGCCGACCCAGCAGCAGCCACGCGCGACACGCGGCGACCCAACTCGCGCTCGGCGAGCGTGTTCTTCCGCCCGGCGCCGGCCGGCTCGAGCCCACGACCGCGTCCAACTCCAAGCACAAAACCGACTCCTCCAACTCCAAGTGCCCCCGCCACGTCGCTCACGTAGCCCCGCGCTGCCACCGGTATCATCGCCGCGAGCAAACGCGGCCGACGACGACGACCATGTCGTCGCGGGCGCCGCCGGCAACCGCCGCAACGCGCGGAGCCGAGGGCGCCACGGACCACCTGTGGGCGAAGGCGGCCGAGCTGGAGCGCGACTTCGAAGGGTACAAGCGCCGGCTCGCCGAGCGGATGGCGCAGGCCGCCGCCGAGGTCGCGGGCGGCCGCGCCGACGAGGAGGAGCGCCGCGGCCCCGGGGACGCGGCCGGCAGGGGGAAGAGGTACGAGGAGTACGTGAGGAGGAGGGACGAGCGGCTGCGCCAGGAGTGGCGCGCGCGCATGGAGCGCAAGGAGGCCGAGGTGCAGGCGCTCTGGGCGCGCCTCGACCGCACCGGCTCGCGCCGCCGCCGCGGCGGCGACGGCGAGCTCGCGGCCGCCATCCACGCCAGAGAGGTAACCTCCCGCATGCTTTCTTTCCGACGCTTTCGCTCCCTTCCTTGCAGCTGCAGCTGACATCGAATTGTTTTCCCATCACAAGTTGTGATTCACAACCTACCTTTTCCCTGCGTTTCTTGTGTCAATTCTTTTTTTTTCCAAATGGTCGATCTTCTTTTTTGCTTTTCATGTTTCTGGTACCGAAAGTTGGAAATGGTACGCTCTAGACAAATTTTCACAAAATGATCTTCTTTTTTTGCTTTTCATGCTTCCAGCTTCGTCTTAATCCTTGCGCTGTAGGCATACTTTTGTGCCTTTCTTGTGATCCGTTATGTTTAGTTGAGCTTTCGTATTACACAAGACTTTTAGGTGAGACCCATAACATGTTACACGCCATATACTCCTTTTTAGTTCATCTGTGACTATCCGGTGAAAACTTAGCTAACAGTAATTTGTACTTGCATGGTTAGTCTTATACTATTCTAATCTTGAGAGGTATATATGATTGTAATGTAAATCTTTCGACGAAATTTACTTGAACTTTGTTCAATATTTCCAAAAAATCTTGTTCTCGGAAAAAAAAGAGATGGTAATTGAAGTGTTGATTATCATGCAGTAATAATTGGACTACTAGCTTACATAAGTATATTCACTTACTCAGGATCATGGTCATCTGCGGCAAAAGACCGGGAACCTGGAGGTGAAAGTGAAACCAGCCGCCCCTGTCACGCCAAGATGCGGCCCGGCCACGAAGCTCTCGCGCCCGCGGACCAGCATGCCGTCGTCACCGGCGGCGGCCAGCTCGAGGCTGTCCACCCCTGACCCCAGGCGGCGTCCGCCGCACCTGCACCGGGAGCAGCCGCAGGCGGAGCCACCCGCCACGCCACGGAAGGAGAACAGGCTGCCGCCGCCGTCCACCGCCACCGTGGCATCACCCGGCACGCCGAGGCCGAGGACGATGCTGTCACGGAGCAGGAGTATGTTCAAGGACCGCGGCTGCTCGTCCGTCACCGTCAGGGAGAGCCCCAGGCCGCCGCGGTTCCAGTCCCCTCGGTCGAGCTACGACAGTGCCGGCAACCTCAATGAGCCGTCTCTGCCACTCCACGCCGACGCTATTGCCGTGATGCAGAGGAGTAGTTCGTGTTCCAGCAAGCAGCCTGTTCTCGCCGATCTCAAGAAGTCTTCTGCCGTTGCTCCCGAGCCGTTTCATCCTAGGAGATCAGGCCATGGCGTCGAGCCCGCGTCACCACCTCCGGTGATTCCGAGGGACGAACCTGGCAGCAGCGAGATTGCTCCGGCCAGTGATGGAAATGCTGACAACGAAAGCAACCACGAACACGCGGATCAGTCTTCAGACAAGTTCGGGAGTGTAGAGATCACCGGTGACTCTGACACCGAGCCGAGCTACGTGTACATCAAGAAGGATAGGGATGAGCAAACTCCACGGCCCTGTCAGGCATCGCCTGGTCTTGGGACATGTCCAGGGTCCGAACAACCGCGGTCTGATAACAGGAACAGCGACAATGTCGACGACACCATGGAATCAACCGGCAGCGACGACGTCTCTGGAGAAACCACGGTGACAGACGCAGAAGAAGCTTCCCGGAGGAAGAGCTCTGAATCTCTGTACTCAAACGTTCAGTCTTCGTTCTCCCCAAGATCAGAGCTCGACACATCGGCCACCGATTCCCCGCTACCCAGCGCCACCGAGAAATCGCCGGAATCCAGCGCTTCACCACGGCCACGGACGGAGGTTGAGGATGCCGAGAAGAGCCTACCAGTCCCGACCACACCGAGGAGCAACGTTACCGTTTCCATCACCGTGCAGTCACCGATGGACGCCGTGACCGGGCTCAAGCGGTTCCTGACCTTCGGCAAGAAGAACAGCAAGGGAAGTGAGGCCGCCGCCGTTGTCGAGCGCACTCCGCATTCCATGGCCCCTGCCCCTCCGCATGGTGATGGCTGCATGAGTGGAGAGTGGCCGGCAGGTGACTCTGTCAAGGTGCGATCGGGCTCCTCCGATGTTGTTTCGGCAGATGATCTGGACCACAGTTATGTCATCTCTCCACACGGTAATTCTTGTGGCCTCTGTATCCTAGTCATTAGCACTCAGCAGATCAGATTCAGATGCTGTTGTCTGAACAAGTAAACATCTTTGGATAGTAACTGAACAATTTCCATGTTTAAACAAAAGAGAGTAACTGAACATCAAATTTAAGAATAACTACAAGCTTCCAAAATGTTCCATTTATCTGTTAATAGGCACGCTTATCGCCATTGCACGTAACACCAGGCTTAACAGTTTTTCAATACCGTTTGGTAATCCTCGTTTACAAGAAACAACGCATGCATGCTTAGGAGATTGTTATGCTCCCGTTTGTCAAAATTGTTTTTCTACCAAAAATCTTATGGATGTGATGTATGCAGTTCGGTCTTTGCAAAGCTTTGAGCCATCTTATCCTGCAAATCCTGAACTGAAGGAACCGGTTCTGCACGCTAAGTCACCAAGAGGTTTAGCAAGAATTTCACATGCATCCATTTCATTATGCTAGCGAAAGAGTACGCACTCTGATTCATTTCACCGGCTCTCTAATTGTGCCCTCTTTGTTTTTGTGGTTGCAGTACACCGATCGTTTTTCTCATTTTCATCGTTCAAGTCCAGAGCAATTTGATTTCAGATTCGAGGACTTGTTGATGTGTATTTCACATATCAGAACTTCTTGGATCACCTGATACGGCAATCAGTGATAGATGTTCAGAATTTATTGGTTTAAAGCATTGGAGCAACAGAACAATTGGTCAATATGAAGCCTGAATATTATGCCATGTCTAAAGTCCTATATATGGAGCCTGAATACTGTGCCGCTTCTAAATCTACCTGCATGATACTTCTTCTAGCAAAACAAGCAAAGTACCCCTATCAGTAACAAGAACATGACGTTTTGAACGTTGTTTCTGTCAGATTTATGGAATCTGGCCATAGTACGGTAAAATATTCATAATAAAAATACGAAAATCATATGTGTTGATTTATCTTTTAACGTAGATTTATAATATCATAACTGTATGGTGCTTTACATGCATATGTAAATAGAATAGGTCATGATTTTCATGGCGTCGTCTAGGCGACAAGGCGCTCCCCTTGTTTTGGGCTAAGGCGTCGCCTTAGCCCGCCTAGGCAGCTAGGCTAGTGTGACACCCTGAAAATTTGCAAATTTAAAACTACGCGTTAGAGTACCCTGGCCGAAAATGTATTCGTCGTAAAACCCTGATTCTCTCTGTTTCGCCGTCACGCTAACGCCCGACGCGAGCCTGACCGCCGCATTGCTCGTTCGCTAGGGTAATCCGTAAGAACGGTTCAACGTCGAAACCCTAAAACCCAACCGGAACGTTGTCCCGTTCCGTTTCGCTCAATGGTCTATTACCCACGCGCGACCGCCCGCCGCGATTAGCGCCGGCGCGACTCCTCCTCTTTTTCCTCTCTCCTCGCGCGAATCCTGCGCGCGTGGCCGACCGGCCGCGGTCACCGCCGCGACCGGCGCCGGCGTTTCTCCCTCCCCCTTTTTCTTTCTCTCCCTATTTTTTTTCCCTTTCTTCTTTTCTTTCTTTTTCCTTTCTTCCCTCCCTCTTCTTTCTCCTTTCTTCCTTCCTGCTTCTCCCCTTTCTCCTCTGCTTCCGCGTACCGAGCACCACGCCGGCCACTGCCCCGGCCACGCCACGACGCGCGCGCCCGCGCCGCGCGTGGCCGTGCGTCGCGCCGCGCCGCCCGTCGCCACGACCCCGCCCTGGCCCGCGCCGTGCCGCGCCGCCCGCGCGCACGCGCGCGCCGCCCGACGGCAGCCGCGCCGCCCGCCGCTGCCTTCCCTGCCGCGCGCTCGCCCTGTGCCGCACTGTGCCGCCCACGTGCCCGCACCGTCGCGTCGCCTCGGCCTCGCTGCCCGCACCACCGCTCGGCGACACGGGCGTCACGACGCGGCCGCCATTAAGACCTCCCGAACCGCTCGCCGGCTCCCCCTCACCGGCCACCGCCCTCCGCTGCCCCGGCCGCCTATAAAAGGGGCCGAGGAGCACCCCCAGCCTCCCACAAGCGCCGCCGCACACCTGGCCCCTCCTCTCCTGGCCTCCACCGCCGCCGCGCCGAGCCGCCGTGAGCCGCCGCCGCCGCCCCCGTGGGCACGCTCCCTCGCCCCACCCCGGCCCGAGGTGAGGCCGGGGACCGGTTCCCCTCACCCTCCCCTTCCTTTTCCCCCTACCCAGGGCCGCCCGTGGGCCCTGGCCGGCCGGCGCCACCCGCCGCCGGCGCCCCTGCCCCCCTCCTCTGTTTCAGTCACGGGGAGGAGAGGTGGAAGAAGGGATTTTTGCCCAAAACCCCCCCCTCTTCCACTTTATTGTGTATAGAATTTTTTTTCCGTCTTAATTACTTCCTTTCGCTAAAAGGACCCTGCCCTTCTCGTTAATTCAAACCAAACCCTCCGTAACATAGACCCAAGACATACTCTACACTCTTTAGCATGCCCCGAGTATTTCTGAGAATTACAAAAAGGTCCCTGCTATTTCCAGTTATTTACGAACAAGCCCTCGAACCCCCGTTTGAGCCCTGAAACCACCTTTAGCGCGTCATTTTATGTGCGAAACGACCTCCGATTGACCCGAGACCTTACCACTCCGTTCCTAGTATAGTTTTAGCCCTGCCATTAAGAAATCACCCAGAAATATTAACCCTATCTCCATAATTAAATTATTTCCGACTCAAGCTCAACGATAAAAGCTTTTAGTTCTTGCGCTTGATTGTGTGACTGCTTGTTTGTGACGTAGGACACGGAGTGAACGAGGAAGGTCCCGACTGTGACCAAGCGAACGAGGAGCAGTTCCGCGACTCCGAGCCCGAGGGACAGTGCTACGATCAGGACTTTCCGCAAGAGTTTGACGATGGCAAGTTCAATTCCGCCCTTTGATGCATGTTTCTGTCCTAGTTTTTATAAACACAACCCAGTGGCCTGTTTTATAAAATTGCATTGTTTTGCGTGTTGAAAACATGGTAGGATAGCCACCCTTGCCGTGATAGCCATACCTTGAATACCTGATTTTATAAAGAAAAATGCGTGTGTGTGGGAAAGGGTAAAGTGTGGATTTGAGAAACGAGTCGGACGGGATGGATGGCATTTCTGTGTGAATTGCCGTTGGTGTGCTCGTACCTGTGTGGTTGAGCGAGGAAGGGAGATATCCATCCTGTCACCCCTAAGGACCGAGTTGATGTGACATCTCACCTAGCTTCTTGTCGTGCGAACCACTTGACCGTTGTATGGGCAACGGCTTAGCATAAATCCCACTAGTTAGCCTGATAGCCATCAGGAGAGCTGAGAGCAACGGGTGATCAAGGAGACGGGATAAGCTCTGTGTGACTTATGCCCCGGTTAAACCTCGGTGATAGGTCGAATGACCCCTTGATGGATCCCGTGGTGGCTAGTCAGGTCTAGCTAAGGTGGGTAATGGCTTTGTTGGGATCTGCACCGGCACTAAGGTGTTCGTGCTGTGGTACCCCACCTGTGGGTAAAGTTGCACACCTCTGCAGAGTTAAAACCTATTCGAATAGCCGTGCTCACGGTATTGGGCAAGTTATGGTGTGGTCACATAACTAGTGATTCTCTCTGGGAATGAATGGGCTGGCGTGAGTTGTTTGGAAAGTGTCCGGCAGTTGTGCCGTGTGCTACGGCGGACGGGGAGTCCGGTAGCAGTTTAAAACTTGGATCCTGTATGGATCAAAATCGTGTGCTCCTTGGTATTAGAAAACTCGTTTTGGAAATCGTTTTTAAACGGACCTTTGCATACAGTTGAGTTTTTCACAAATGAACCATAACCTATCCTTGGATTATCCTGTGCATATGATTACTGTTATACCCCCTCCGTGGGTGTGATTGGACTTGCTGAGTACGTTTGTACTCACCCCTCTCTTACTTTTACAGTGGAAGACCCAGACTACATCCCCGAAGACAACGAGTAGGGTTTCGTCCTGCACCCAGTCTTGCCTGTGGTTGAGGCCACCGTTGGATTCCGCATGGCGCAAGACTCTGATGACCCTTTGTTCGTAGCTAGTGTAGTTGTGTGGGTTCTGGTTGTAATCCTCGCGATAATGGCGCTTCACTGCCCATTACCGCGTAGAGTTGTACGGTGATGTACCATCTGATGTAATAAAAGTGTTATCAGCCTCCTGGGACTGATAAATCAACACTTTTAAGTCTTCCCTGATGGGGGACGCTTCAGGTGGTATCAGAGCCGTAGGCTGGCCGTAGGACGTGACCCTAGGAGCGAGACCCCTTTTCAGGCCCTAGAACTTATCCCGATTCAGAAATTTTCTGCACAAACACTCACCACTGGTTTTTGCCTTGTTCCAGATGGCTGGCAATGGATGGGCTAGCGGAGTCTGCCACGTAGAGCCCGGCCTCCCCAAGTTGCTATTGCTCAGCCTGGAACGCGTCGGGGTTATGGAACCACCGGAGTATGCCTACCGTGAGTACATCGCCGGAGGCACCCTTCGGTGCGACATAATGGTTTTTGTGGAGAAAAGCACCCGCTACCCTGATGTGGACCCTTGGTTTATCTCCACCACTGGCTTTCGCTTCCCCGACACCTATCGAAAGGCCGCCCGCAAAGCCCTGCGACGGCTGCGTGTGCTCTACAGGCACCATCTTCAGCGGACTACTATGGGGTTTTTCCCACCCGCTGAGGGACGAGGACGCACTTGGATTGCCCGAATGAGGGGCCTTGGACGAGAAGAAGAGGATCTCGAAGATACGGTTTCCCACCTGTCCATCTACCTCACTGGCTTGGATGCACTCTACCGCGAACAGGCAGCACAACTGAAGCAGCTAATCCATGGGGTTGAAAAGTTAACCCAGGAGCTGGAGGAACAACGGACAAGAGCCGCAAGCGCCGAGTATTCCTTAGCTGCCCTCCAAGCCCAAATGCAAAAATACGAGAACCGCAACGGGATAGGTGGATGGATCGAAGAAGAAGAAGAAGAACCCATGGAAACCCACTGGGATAAGGGTACTCAGACCGAAAACGAGATGGATCGGCTCCTTCCAATAAAGAAGCGCTCTATCAGGACCGAGGAAGAATCCCCATGATAGGATTAGCACCCCTAGCAAAAACCCTACCCTAGTGACCACGTATCCATGAAAACTGTACCACCTTTGTTGTAATAATAAATATCATCTACTCGCTTTTGCACCTGTACCAGGTTGTTTACCCTACTTCTGTTTCAGATGGCTGAGGAAGGATGGACTCAGGGCGATTGCCAAGCTGCGCCTGGATTCCCCAGCCTCTTGATCAACACCCTGGAAGACCTTGGCGTTACGGAGCGCCCAAGGTACTACAGCCGAGAGTACGAGCACCATGGTACCCTCCGCTGCAGGGTGATCCTGGTCATCGCCAGGAGCAACCGCTACCCCGACATCCAGCCTTGGCGAGCGACCGCCACAGGATTTAGACACCAAGATACCTACCCCCTGGCCATCAGAAAAGCACTCCGTTATTTGTGCCGGATTTTTGAAGAACACCTCGCCCCCACGCCAGCGAAGTTCTTCCCGCCGGCCATCAGGACCCCAGTCTGGGAAGCACGCATGAGAAACCTGGAGCGACGACGCCACGAAGAAGGCCCCCTGTACCAAGTGGCCACTTACCTAGCCGCCCTGGACCAACTCTTTGATGAGCAAGCCAACCTTCTAAGGGAGCAGACCCATCGAGCCGAGCAAGCAGAGCTCGCAGTAAGACTGCAGCAGATCCGAGCCGCCCATGCTGAGGCAAGAGCCGCAGCCGCGGTTAGCAGCGAAGCCGTAGCCCAAGAGAGCCTCAGGCAAGCTCGAGACCGGCGTATGCAAGATTGGACCCGAAGCGGAACGCCAGTCCCGGCAATTGGAGAAGACCATGTTTTACTCGGGACACCCGTCATAGGATGGGGAACGCTCTTTGGAAGCACACAAGCCCCACCCGAGAACCCTGAAAGTTCCGCTGCTGCCGCTGAAGAAAATGCTGCGGCGCAACCCTCGACCGATGGAAATCCAGAGGATGGCGACCAAGGATCCCTCACGCTTTCCGCCCCAGAAGAAGGCACTCCCCGCGAGTAGAATGACCGACGCCACCCTAGTAATGTGTCCCCAGCCACTTTTGTTGTGGTACCTGATCCCAGACGAAGTAGTACGATACCTAGCCTTACCTTAAGTTGTAACCCCCCCTTTTGCAGTAATAAAATGGTTTGTGCTTGTTGTTTGTGATGTTGTGTGCTGGTTTGTTGTGTGCTGATTATTTATATGAGTACCGGCAGGAGGTAGATTCTGCCTTATATATATATACGAATTAAACAACTTAAACATCACATAAACGTAACCCCGATTTACCCGATCAACAGGTGACCCCCCGGAACGTCGCGAGGGCCTCCCGTGGCCGGAACCCCGTAGCTGCTAGTGTCGGAGCACACCCCGTTGAACAAGATCCTCCCCAAGGAGAACAAGAAGTAAGCCAGAACCGAGGGGGAAGTCAAGAAGGAGAACAACTACCACCACCCCCACCCCTCGGAGACCTGGCGCAGATCATCCATAACCAGACCCTCATACTGGAGACGCTGGCCAATGCCCTCGTTAACCGGCAACCCCGAGGGCAGAACATGAACGACAAGCTGACAGCCTTTCTGAGGACCAAGCCACCTACCTTCGCCGGATCCTGCAACCCGTTGGATGCTGACGACTGGTTGCGAGTAATTCAGAGGAAGCTCGAACCATTCGAATGCCAGGACCGGGATAAAGTCCTTCTGGCAGCTCACCAACTCACCGGAACAGCATTATCCTGGTGGGAAAACTATTGTGCTGCAGCCGAAGATGCCTCTACCATCACCTGGGGAGAATTTGTAAGGGAGTTCCGCCGCTACCACATCCCTTCGGCCACCATGAAGCGCAAGGCGGATGAATTTCGCGCACTACAACAAGGAAGCATGACGGTGGAAGAGTACACCCACCGGTTCATTGAGTTAGCCCGTTATGCACCAGAGGAAGTGAATGACGACGACAAGAAACAGGATATGTTTAAGAAAGGACTGAGCCCAGAACTCCGGACCCTGCTTACCCCTCAGATCTACCCTGACTTCAACACTCTGATGAACAAGGCCATCCTTACGGAAAGGGCCAAGGCTGAAGAAAGAAAGGACAACAAACGCAAATTTCTGGAAAGCAAGGCCCGCCAGCAGGACCGCTTCCAAAAGCCGAGAAACTCCAACTACACTACACCAAGATCTCAGGCCCCGATGCAGTATAGGACTCAGTCGCAAGTGACAGGACCACAGGCCCCGCCCAGGAGCCAGAATACCACGAGGGCCCCGCAGAGCAATACAAGCCAGGTCACCCCCGACAACAACAATGTTAGGGCCTGCTTCAACTGCCGTGAGATAGGGCATTATATTGCCAATTGCCCTTATGCCAAGAACAAGCCGGCCACATCAGCCTTCTCCAACTCGGTGAATGGACCCAGACCAGCCCTGACCGGTGCCAACCGAGTGCCTGTCCGCAACAACGACAACAGCCAGCAGACAAAGCAGCCCTAGCAATCCTTTGGACGAGCCCGCGTCAATCACATCGATGCGCAGGAGGCTCAAGAAGCTCAGGGCGTAGTGCTCGGTGAGTACCTAGTCAACTCAGCCCTAGCAACAGTATTATTTGATTCTGGAGCATCGCACTCGTTCATATCCTCAAGCTTTGTGGGAAAACACAAAATACCCACAGTACTACTAAATACACCCCTATTAACCCGGACGCCTGGAGGCGACATCAATTGTCAATTAGGCTGTCCATGGGTAAGGATCAATTTAAGTGGGGTAGAATTTCTAGCAGATTTGGTAGTACTTAAGTCTGGGGGAATAGACGTGATTCTTGGGATGGACTGGTTAAGCCGACACAATGGTCTCATAGGCTGTACTGACAAAGTGGTACACCTAACAAACCCTGAAGGAGTACAAGTGATCTGCCATACCCGGGATAGTAAATTTGACCCCATGGTGTTTAGCATGGAAGCCCAGCCCTTAGAAGGAGTCCCGGTAGTGAACGAATACCCAGATGTTTTTCCCGAGGAACTTCCCGGCATGCCACCAGACAGGGATATAGAATTCGTCATCGACCTTAACCCCGGAACCTCCCCTATAGCCAAGAGACCCTATAGGATGGCGGCCTCGGAATTGACGGAATTAAAGAAGCAACTAGAAGAACTACAACGGATTGGTTTTATCAGACCAAGCTCGTCGCCATGGGGAGCCCCGGTTCTGTTTGTCAAAAAGAAAGACGGGAGCATGAGGATGTGTGTGGATTACCGGGCACTGAATGAAGTTACCATTAAGAATAAGTACCCCCTCCCCAGGATTGATGACCTGTTCGATCAGCTAAAAGGAGCCAAGTACTTTTCCAAGATCGATTTAAGGTCAGGATATTTTCAACTCAAGATTAGGGAAAGTGACATCCCTAAGACAGCTTTTGTCACTCGCTACGGGCAATTTGAGTTCACCGTAATGTCCTTCGGACTAACCAATGCCCCTGCCTATTTTATGAACCTCATGAACAAGGTATTTATGGACGAACTGGATAAGTTTGTTGTAGTCTTTATCGACGACATACTTATCTACCCCAAGAGTATTCAGGAACATGAGCAACATCTGCGGGTAGTATTGGAAAAGCTAAGGACACATAGGCTATATGCCAAGTTCAGCAAGTGCGAATTTTGGCTGGAGAGAGTAGCTTTCCTTGGGCACATCCTAACCGCGGAAGGCGTAGCCGTGGACCCAGAGAAGGTCGAGGCAGTCTCCAACTGGCAGCGACCAACTAACGTTAGTGAAATCAGGAGCTTCCTTGGGTTAGCCGGGTACTATCGGAGATTTATCGAGGGATTTTCCAAGATAGCCCGACCCATGACGGAACTTCTTAAGAAGGAGAAGAAGTTCGCCTGGACGGAAGGTTGTGAAAGAAGTTTTCAAGAATTGAAACAAAGGTTGACAACCGCCCCAGTGCTGACCCTACCGGACATTCATCGGGATTTTGTCATTTACTGTGACGCGTCCCGACAAGGATTAGGATGTGTGCTGATGCAAGACGGGAAAGTCGTTGCTTATGCCTCCCGCCAACTCAGGACTCACGAGCAGAATTATCCGACCCATGACTTGGAATTAGCAGCCGTAGTGCATGCCCTCAAAATTTGGAGGCATTACTTGATTGGGAATAAGTGTGAGATTTACACTGACCATAAGAGTCTGAAATATATTTTCACCCAGTCAGATTTGAACCTAAGACAAAGAAGGTGGTTAGAGCTAGTCAAGGACTATAATTTGGAAATCCATTACCACCCCGGAAAAGCGAATGTGGTGGCCGATGCCCTGAGCCGGAAGACTTATGGACCCAAGGATGATAACCTGCGCGAGGAAATGGCACGATTAAATGTGCACATTGTTCCTCGAGGTTCGAGCCATGTGCTGAGCATTCAATCAACCCTAGAGGATAGAATTAGAGAGGCTCAAAGCTCGGATCAAGAGTTAATGAAGATCTGCAAACAAACTGGAGAAAACAAAGCGCCGGGCTTCAGAGTAGATGATAAGGGAACGTTGTGGTACGAGAATAGGATTTGTGTGCCCCAGGAAGGAGACTTCCGGCAATTGATCATGGACGAAGCCCATAGCTCGGTCTACTCCATCCACCCGGGATCCACCAAAATGTATATGGACATAAAGCAAAAATATTGGTGGAACGGAATGAAGGCGGATATTGCAAGATTCGTGGCTCATTGTGACACTTGTCAAAGGATAAAAGCCGAGCATCAAAAGCCGGCAGGATTATTGCAACCCTTGCCTATTCCGGTGTGGAAGTGGGATGAAATAGGAATGGACTTTGTAGTGGGACTACCCCGAACTCAGAAGGGACACGATTCCATATGGGTAATTGTGGATCGACTCACTAAATCGGCACATTTCATACCCGTAAGGACCACTTATGGCGGAGAAAAGCTGGCAAAACTCTACGTGGAAAATATAGTAAAGTTACATGGAGTGCCTAGCAGAATTGTCTCGGATAGAGGGACCCAATTTACCTCTAGGTTTTGGAAAAGCCTGCACAAAGCCATGGGCACAAAGTTAGATTTTAGCTCCGCATACCACTCACAGACGGATGGTCAAACCGAAAGGGTGAATCAGATCATGGAAGATATGCTGAGAGCATGTGTACTAACCTATGGGAATGATTGGGAACAGAGTCTGCCCTACGCGGAATTCTCGTACAATAATAGTTACCAAGCCAGCCTGGGTATGTCGCCATTCGAAGCCCTCTACGGAAGAAAGTGCAAAACTCCCTTAATGTGGTCGGAAGTCGGAGAACGTGACCTAGTAGGACCGGCACTTATAAAAGAAGCAGAGGAAAAAGTAGCGGAAATCCGCGAGAAATTAAAAGCGGCTCAGTCCCGACAAAAGAGCTACGCAGACAAGAAGAGGCGGGAAATGAGTTTCAATCCGGGAGAATTTGTCTATCTCAAGGTTTCACCCATTCGAGGAACACGGAGATTTCAGGTATAAGGGAAATTGGCCCCTCGATACATTGGACCGTATCGAGTTCTGAAGAAAGTCGGAGCAGTGGCTTACCAACTAGAGTTACCAGAAGAAATGTCAGATATACACCCAGTATTTCATGTTTCGCAATTGAGGAGGTGTCTGAAGATACCCGAGGGAGAACATGTGCCGGTGGAAACAATAGATCTACAGCCGGATCTGCGGTACCAGGAAGTACCGGTCAAAATCCTGGACACTGTCACTAGAAGGACAAGAAACTCCGAAGTACGGATATGTAGGGTTCAGTGGAGTAGACATGGAGTAGAAGAAGCGACATGGGAACGCGAGGAGGCTCTCAAGAAAGAATTTCCCCATCTATTTAGGAGCCAGCCGAATCTCGAGGACGAGATTCATTTAAGTGGGGTAGGTTTGTGACACCCTGAAAATTTGCAAATTTAAAACTACGCGTTAGAGTACCCTGGCCAAAAATGTATTCGTCGTAAAACCCTGATTCTCTCTGTTTCGCCGTCACGCTAACGCCCGACGCGAGCCTGACCGCCGCATTGCTCGTTCGCTAGGGTAATCCGTAAGAACGGTTCAACGTCGAAACCCTAAAACCCAACCGGAACGTTGTCCCGTTCCGTTTCGCTCAATGGTCTATTACCCACGCGCGACCGCCCGCCGCGATTAGCGCCGGCGCGACTCCTCCTCTTTTTCCTCTCTCCTCGCGCGAATCCTGCGCGCGTGGCCGACCGGCCGCGGTCACCGCCGCGACCGGCGCCGGCGTTTCTCCCTCCCCCTTTTTCTTTCTCTCCCTATTTTTTTTTCCCTTTCTTCTTTTCTTTCTTTTTCCTTTCTTCCCTCCCTCTTCTTTCTCCTTTCTTCCTTCCTGCTTCTCCCCTTTCTCCTCTGCTTCCGCGTACCGAGCACCACGCCGGCCACTGCCCCGGCCACGCCACGACGCGCGCGCCCGCGCCGCGCGTGGCCGTGCGTCGCGCCGCGCCGCCCGTCGCCACGACCCCGCCCTGGCCCGCGCCGTGCCGCGCCGCCCGCGCGCACGCGCGCGCCGCCCGACGGCAGCCGCGCCGCCCGCCGCTGCCTTCCCTGCCGCGCGCTCGCCCTGTGCCGCACTGTGCCGCCCACGTGCCCGCACCGTCGCGTCGCCTCGGCCTCGCTGCCCGCACCACCGCTCGGCGACACGGGCGTCACGACGCGGCCGCCATTAAGACCTCTCGAACCGCTCGCCGGCTCCCCCTCACCGGCCACCGCCCTCCGCTGCCCCGGCCGCCTATAAAAGGGGCCGAGGAGCACCCCCAGCCTCCCACAAGCGCCGCCGCACACCTGGCCCCTCCTCTCCTGGCCTCCACCGCCGCCGCGCCGAGTCGCCATGAGCCGCCGCCGCCGCCCCCGTGGGCACGCTCCCTCGCCCCACCCCGGCCCGAGGTGAGGCCGGGGACCGGTTCCCCTCACCCTCCCCTTCCTTTTCCCCCTACCCAGGGCCGCCCGTGGGCCCTGGCCGGCCGGCGCCACCCGCCGCCGGCGCCCCTGCCCCCCTCCTCTGTTTCAGTCACGGGGAGGAGAGGTGGAAGAAGGGATTTTTGCCCAAAACCCCCCCCTCTTCCACTTTATTGTGTATAGAATTTTTTTTCCGTCTTAATTACTTCCTTTCGCTAAAAGGACCCTGCCCTTCTCGTTAATTCAAACCAAACCCTCCGTAACATAGACCCAAGACATACTCTACACTCTTTAGCATGCCCCGAGTATTTCTGAGAATTACAAAAAGGTCCCTGCTATTTCCAGTTATTTACGAACAAGCCCTCGAACCCCCGTTTGAGCCCTGAAACCACCTTTAGCGCGTCATTTTATGTGCGAAACGACCTCCGATTGACCCGAGACCTTACCACTCCGTTCCTAGTATAGTTTTAGCCCTGCCATTAAGAAATCACCCAGAAATATTAACCCTATCTCCATAATTAAATTATTTCCGACTCAAGCTCAACGATAAAAGCTTTTAGTTCTTGCGCTTGATTGTGTGACTGCTTGTTTGTGACGTAGGACACGGAGTGAACGAGGAAGGTCCCGACTGTGACCAAGCGAACGAGGAGCAGTTCCGCGACTCCGAGCCCGAGGGACAGTGCTACGATCAGGACTTTCCGCAAGAGTTTGACGATGGCAAGTTCAATTCCGCCCTTTGATGCATGTTTCTGTCCTAGTTTTTATAAACACAACCCAGTGGCCTGTTTTATAAAATTGCATTGTTTTGCGTGTTGAAAACATGGTAGGATAGCCACCCTTGCCGTGATAGCCATACCTTGAATACCTGATTTTATAAAGAAAAATGCGTGTGTGTGGGAAAGGGTAAAGTGTGGATTTGAGAAACGAGTCGGACGGGATGGATGGCATTTCTGTGTGAATTGCCGTTGGTGTGCTCGTACCTGTGTGGTTGAGCGAGGAAGGGAGATATCCATCCTGTCACCCCTAAGGACCGAGTTGATGTGACATCTCACCTAGCTTCTTGTCGTGCGAACCACTTGACCGTTGTATGGGCAACGGCTTAGCATAAATCCCACTAGTTAGCCTGATAGCCATCAGGAGAGCTGAGAGCAACGGGTGATCAAGGAGACGGGATAAGCTCTGTGTGACTTATGCCCCGGTTAAACCTCGGTGATAGGTCGAATGACCCCTTGATGGATCCCGTGGTGGCTAGTCAGGTCTAGCTAAGGTGGGTAATGGCTTTGTTGGGATCTGCACCGGCACTAAGGTGTTCGTGCTGTGGTACCCCACCTGTGGGTAAAGTTGCACACCTCTGCAGAGTTAAAACCTATTCGAATAGCCGTGCTCACGGTATTGGGCAAGTTATGGTGTGGTCACATAACTAGTGATTCTCTCTGGGAATGAATGGGCTGGCGTGAGTTGTTTGGAAAGTGTCCGGCAGTTGTGCCGTGTGCTACGGCGGACGGGGAGTCCGGTAGCAGTTTAAAACTTGGATCCTGTATGGATCAAAATCGTGTGCTCCTTGGTATTAGAAAACTCGTTTTGGAAATCGTTTTTAAACGGACCTTTGCATACAGTTGAGTTTTTCACAAATGAACCATAACCTATCCTTGGATTATCCTGTGCATATGATTACTGTTATACCCCCTCCGTGGGTGTGATTGGACTTGCTGAGTACGTTTGTACTCACCCCTCTCTTACTTTTACAGTGGAAGACCCAGACTACATCCCCGAAGACAACGAGTAGGGTTTCGTCCTGCACCCAGTCTTGCCTGTGGTTGAGGCCACCGTTGGATTCCGCATGGCGCAAGACTCTGATGACCCTTTGTTCGTAGCTAGTGTAGTTGTGTGGGTTCTGGTTGTAATCCTCGCGATAATGGCGCTTCACTGCCCATTACCGCGTAGAGTTGTACGGTGATGTACCATCTGATGTAATAAAAGTGTTATCAGCCTCCTGGGACTGATAAATCAACACTTTTAAGTCTTCCCTGATGGGGGGACGCTTCAGCTAGCCACGCCTTGCCTTACCGCCGTAAGAATCACGGAATAGATGGCACCTTGAAGACCATTGCATTGTTCAAAGCATTATGTACTCGTAGCTGGAGGATGTATGGATGCATGAAGTCAAACATTTCAAAAAATATTAATATCTTTATGAATTTTACACTAGTATGTGTTGGTTTGCTTGAACATCATATTCATGTAATTTTACACAGGTTTGTGAACATATTTCAATATTAATTATATTTGGATTTTGGAGATGAATTAAATGTTCAACGTGTGAATTATTTCAAAATGGAACGTGACATATAATAATGCAAAGTTGGTATCATGGTTGAAGTTGCCAATAGCTTTTGTAGGTAATTTATAGGATGCAAAATATAAAGAGATCGTGAACACAGTTTTCATGAATTCTAGAGAGTTTTTATCACCTTCACATTGTTTGGAAGTTCGGTGGAGAAGAGCATAGAGGAATTCATAGCAGGTGAGTCCAAGGAGTTGGGCTTGATAAGGTGCAAATTCTTGCTATGTTTTATGCAATATTTGGTTTTTATATATATTAGAGTAAAATACATGAATGACCATCGTACTTGTCAACATGTTTCAATTTGGTCATCAGATTTAGAAAAGTGTAAATCGTGGTCATTAGATTTATTGATGTATGTCAATTTGGCCATTTTACTTAGCAAGCTGTAAATCTAGACCACTAAACTTGTCTTTACTAATCTAATATAACAATTGGTTTCTCAATACTATATAATTGGATGATGTGAATTAGGTTTGGTTGTGTCGTATCATCTAGCATGATCAAATCGTGATATGGATTGGGATGTCTTTTTTCTTGTTAGGCAAATAGTTATAGGCCTAAGAATTCTAAGCAATGGTAAAATGATCAGTCTACTAATTGTATACTCTATTCATTGTCCTGACTCTCTTATTTCTATTCAAATAGGGAAGAGCTAAGAGAGCTCAAGTTGTGGTAAAGAATAGATAAATGGGCAGGGTATGGAGGTGAGCTAGAATCATGGTTAGTAAGCATTGAACTTTGCCCCAGGTCACCTACTTCGCATATGGATGTATGTCTCTACTCATCGATCTTAACGCTTGCCAAACACCACCGGCAACACAACCGCCTTTGTTACGGGCCTCCCTCCACAATCACTATAAGAGGCTACACAGAAATATTATAGAAGAAAATTAAAAAGAAGCAGGGAAGAGGATGGTATAAAAGAAAAAATAGATTATCAATAGAAATATGTGAGTTGTGATCCACCACATTGCATGATAAGATACGAAAACCTATCCTACATCATCTAACTATGTGTGATTAACCGTTAAGGAGCCAACAACCATACTGATATAGTCGGGCAAATTTAATGGCTATAATTTACATTTCCTTAAATATAATGGCTGAACTGAAACAGGGTGCCAAGTACATGGCTATTCATGTATTTTACTCTATATATTAATGCAAAAAAGTTTCCTTCCATACTATAACCGGAAGCACTCCATTGGAGAATAAAATCAATATGGAACAAAAGGTAATTCGCTAAAAAAAGTGAATGTATTAGTGGCGTCCTAAGGGATGAACCGATTCTATCTTCACAGCCGGTGAACAAAGAAAACTGGAGACCATGGGCATACTAGTAGTCTGGGCCGAACCAAATGGCGGCAACTGGATCTCCGGCTCGTCGCTTATCTGGCGGAGGAGGACCGTCGGCTCGCCTCGAGTCCCCGTGCTCCATTCGCATGCCGCGGTAATCACCGGTGATCGTGTCGAGAACTCGCTTGGTGCCTCGCGGAAGGACAGGCTCGTAGGCCTCGGCCGAGACCGAGGGGCCCCGGAACTCCATCCACGCTCCCCCCTCCGGCGGCGGCAGCGGCGTGCGCTCCTCCGTCCACCGGCGCGCCGCACCTCGGGCTCCCCGTCGCCGGGATCCGTGAACCTGACATGATCTGTGCGAAGTGTAAAGGCACGGTTTTTAGTAAACGCGTCTCATGGACACGACCTGCTTCGCGGTAAAGAGAAGTCTGACGTGGGATCGATCATCACCTTGACATCCGTCGGGCGGATGACGGGCATCTCGGCGCCGAGCTCGAGAGGCAGGACCTTGTGGCAGGACCCCCGCGCCGCCCCCCGCAGCGCGCTCTCGGGGCCGGCCGCAGTCGTGAAGACGACCACGGTGGCGGCCATGTGCTCGCAGAGCGCGACCGCCTCGATGGCGCACGTCCTCGACGCGTGCGCGCGGCGGGGCGCAGTCGAACAGGACGCACCGGCGGTGGAGGTCGGGCGCGCCGCCGCCGGAGAGCTGGGTCGCGACGGGGGCGAGGAGGTTGCGCGCCAGGGTCACGTTGGCGCCCTCCTCGCCGAGGACACGCCGCATCTTTGCCACCACCGCGCTCATGCCCAAGCCGATCCGATCTAGTGGTACCTTCCTCGTCTCGCCCGTTCGTCTCCCCCGTGCTCGCTCGTTCGGCTGCTCGGTGCCGACGTCACGCCGCGGCTTTCGTTCCTTCCGTTTCGTGGTACCGTCGATGTCCTGTGCTTGGCGCGTATATTCAGAAGTTGAAGGAATACAGGGTCTCCTTTTTATATTCAGAAATCTTTAAAAATCCTCTTGATAATTGTTACTTGCTATAATCAAACTCAAAGGTTTGAAATGGACGGAGTAATCATCATCAGAGTGTCCATATATGAAAACTTCTTCTAGGAAAGTACTTAGTACACAAACTAGACGATCGTATGTTGCCCTAACACGGTACGAGACCTAGGTGCGCATATGGCATTGAATTTTTTTTCTTTTTGATAGACTATAGCATTGACGTTTGCATGAAGACAAAGGCTTATTGATGAGCGCCAAGGGGCACGTTGATCGTGGACGTGGCTCCTAGCTTCCGGACTACGACGGCAGCGAAGGTGAATGATAACAATCCTTGAACACGGCTAGCAACAGTCGCAAGGAAACTGTTAAAGACCGCTAGTAGCAGGCATGCTGGGATGCACGACTGCGTCACTGCAACATCCAAAAATTCACCGTTGTGTTTGAAACGCCAAATAAACCAGACAGGAATCCGACGGCAACAATTTGGTTGAAACCGACTTCGTACGACCCAACAGAATTAATGCCACACGGCAAATAGTAATAGTAACACATCAAATTCACTAATAAAAGTAGTATCTAGCAAAACTATGTCTCAAGAGGGCCACGAGACAGCAAGATAAATAGCAGTATCATCGGAGCCAGTAGGACACTTGAGCTCCCTTTGCCCGATTGCCAGCACCATAATTCCAGGAGTCCTGTATTTCCTGCAGCACTGGACACAGAGCAAATTATCAGCACATAGAAGTAGCATGTAAAGCCAACAGGCATAACATTTGGTTGCAAGAATGACCCACCAGATCCAGTAACGTGCTGCGCTTATCGCCTGCTTGTCTTCCCAAGAGTCCGTTTCCCAGAGAAAAGATGCTTTGGTTTCAAAGTGGGAATGACGCGGTCGGCCTCTCCACGGCGAGCATCCTTGTTCCTCTTCTTCGTGGCATCCTTGGCTTTCTTGATTGCCTTCTTCTTCTGCTCAGAGTCCTTGAATCCTTCACCAGGAACAACCTCCTCAGGGGCCCGTGACCTCGACCTAGATCTTGACCCCAGTCTCAGTTTCTTGTTAGATTGCTGTCCGTCAACCTCCATGGCATCAGCATTAGCAGCAGCTCTGCTCAGTGACCTCTCACGCTTGCGGCCTCTGGACTGGCTGCGAGCTATGGCTGCACTAGGATCCACACCCATGGAGGAAAGCTGCCTTCCCATCCTGTTAGTTGTGAATTTCCTATCTTTGTCAAACTTCCTAGGAACAATAGGACGGCTTTCTGCAGTTCTCTTCTTCATTCTATGCTCTTGGATGAGTAGTGCCTTCTTCTTCCTGATCTGAGACAAAATCTCCTTCTGTTCATCAGTTAATTCATGGCCATCAATCTCAAAAGCATCTTGTGCAGCTTGCTCTTCCAGACGAAGCCCCTCCTCTCGTTCCAACTCTTCACACCTTTCCAGGATATCTGGATCCAGGAAATCAGCAACATTATGCCCATCCAATATCTCAGGGAGAATGTCCTCCTTCCATTCATCATTGGCCAACATATAATGCTTCTTGAGGCTGGCAGAATAGACACCAGCACCTCCATTCTCCTGCTCAAGGTCCTTCTCGAGCTGCTTCTTTTGCTTCGCAGCATCATTCGCTCTAGCTTCCAGAACAGCCGGAGGGATGCAAACAGGCCTCTCTTTGTTGTCGCGAGGCTTTGGAACAGCAACATGGAACCTATTCAGGCAGTCAACCATCTTCTTTGATTTCATCTTCACATCCACCCTCTGTTCAAGAAGCCTCTCGCATGCAGCATTTTTAACAGCCATAACACCATCATCTGTTAATGTGCTCATAGTCAACAAAACACCCTCTTCATTTGGGTCACCAGCCTGGGTTATAGTCTTCATAGCCTCTGCCTTCATCTCCATTACAAGCTTCATGTCATCCTCAGAAAGGCCTTCAAGGGGCTGCAAGTCAGTCTTGTTGCACACAATGACCAGAGGTTTATTCATGAAAAGAGACTTTATACTGTGGAAGAGTGCGGCTTGCTGAGCGATGCTGTACCCACAAGACCCAGAAATGTCCAGAAAGAACAGCACAGCAGCCCTCAAGTGTGCCAGAGCAGTGATGCTGCACATTTCTATGATGTTCCTATCCTCAAAAGGCCTATCAAGGATACCAGGTGTGTCAATAACTTGGTAGCGCAGGTACTTGTAATCTGTATGACCAACAAACAGGGATTTTGTTGTGAAGGCATAAGGCTGGACGTCCACATCTGCCCTTGTAACCTTGTTCATGAAAGAACTCTTCCCCACGTTTGGATAGCCACAAATCAGCACGGTACGGGTGTTTGGGTCAATGGATGGAAGCCTGGCCATGTGCTGCCTGATCTGCTCCAAGTATGCCAAACTAGGACTGATCCTCTTCACAACAGTGCACATGCGACCTAGTGCAGCCACCTTCAGACACTTGCACCGGTACAGGGAGTCTCCATACTTGAGCAGCCTCAAGTAGTCCTTGGATATCTTTGCAATGATGTTCCTAGCTGTGTTGATCTGACCCAAGGCAAGTTTGTAGTGATCCTTGTTGTAGAGCACATGGAGGAGATCACCATAGAAAGGGTGGATGTCATCCAGTCGAGGGAACTCATCGATGATGGTAGACAGCTTTTCATAGAAGTTCTGCTGGGAATACCTAACCTTGCGCATATAAAACTGGCGAATGCGGGAGATAGCATAACCCTTGTGGACAACAGTCGGTGTCTGTCTCTGAGTGCGTGACAGGATAATGTCGATGAAGTCCTTCCCAGGAGGGACAACAGTGATCTTCTTGAAATTGTACTGCACCATCTTGTCGATACAAAGTTCAGCTAACTATTCCTGTAAAACAAAAACACATGTGAATGCTTTACAGCGTAATAACAAGGAATAAGATCATTTCTAATATGACATAACAGAGAAATAATCAAGCAACCATTCGTTTGAAATTATAATCACAAAGCATCAATATGCATCTTCATAAGATATTACAGATTAAGTGGACAGCATGAAACCAGACAACAAAGCCAATAGGATTTTCAGATTAAACTTGAAGAAGTGAGCAACTACAGCTTCAGAATACTCCAAGGCAATGAATTGATATAAACCAAACCACTTCAGCACCTTGCTATGACGTGCAGCAACAATACAACAGAAAGCAAAAGCAAATGATACTAAGCGCCAGCAACAACTTTGGCAGGGTATCACAAACCTTAACCTATGCATTCGAGAACAACTTCAGCACGCAAGCTTAAATTTCCGTTTGAAGCTAAGGCAAGAAAAGCAAGATGACAGTACGAGTCTAAGACATCATAGGCGTCACTTGCACCGCTAAGAACAGTTGCAGTGGCCGTGTTCGAAACACCTAAGAATCCCGACATGGACCTTAATTCTCGCAGGCCACATCAAATCAGCAGCTACTTGGTAACTACAACATCCATCGATCAAACAACTACCGCACAAAACCAAGAATTCATACCTAGCCTGAAACTATGGATTACAGGGGAAAGAACGATATCAGAACTGGAAGACAGCAGATGTCCGGATACCTCAACAAAATTCTAGCCAGCTCCGATCGAATGACGATGAATAAGCACAGGCACAGGCAGGGATGAAAGGTGTAAGACGCAAGGCACTACTCACCTTGTGAGGCGGGTGGAGGAGGAGGCACCGATTCGGCGGCGGGAGAGGTCGCGCCCTCTCCGGTAGCGGCAGGTTGCTGGTGGAGGCGGCGCAGGCGTCCCCCTCTGGCGGCGGACGGGGAGAAGAGAGGGTTAGGGCGGGTTTCTCCGAGGCTCTTATAGCCAGGGCAGTGACGGGCTGGGCTTTCATTGTCCAATTTAGATATTTCTGTTAGTGGGCCGCACAGCCTAGCCCATTTCTTGTGGCGGCGGCGGGGGTGTGTGTCTCTCCACGCCACGGCGATTCGGCGAACGGCGGCTCACGCGGCCTCACCCCACTCGTCGTCTTCCCCCTCCTTCCCGCCGTCGTGGAGAGGAGGTCCCCGCGGCTGGCGCCCGCCGCTTCCTGACGGTTCGGCCCTCCAGCTTCGCCGTGAGTTCACCTCGGTCTGTGGAGACGCCGAACTGAGCCCTTGCTGCTTTGTCGCGCAGCGCGAGGTGGTTGTTGCGCTGATTTCGTTGTCTCGTGTGCTGCTCTAGGGTTCGGAGGGAGCAGGGCCGGCTGCCGCGATGTTCTCCAGGATCTCCCAGCTAGGGGCGCGGCTCCTGCGCGAGGCCAAGGCCGAGACGAGAGCTGGTTCGTGCCTTCACTTCTCCTTTTCCCCCCGCTATTACTGATTATTGCTAGTCAGTGGCGTGTGGAAATTCGCGAATTTTGCCCAGCTCTATGGTTTGGCGGAATGCTGAAATTCTAGCTGGGAGTAAGGTTTCTTGAATTTTGGATTTGGAACACTCCTGAGTTGGTGCATGCTAATGTAGCAAAACTGAAGGCTTGGTTGCCTCCTCGTTTTGTTGATTGTTGTTCCTTTTTTATGGCAGGAAACTTGCTCAGCAGTCGAGGCAGTTTGTATCAAGGTCATGTCAGCCAGCATTTGACTCCAGTTGTAACTCCTACTGTACAATCATCGGTAAGAACCCAAAGATTGGTTGCTGGTGAAGAATTTAATTTAGATGAACATGTCCCTCCTCGTTAACGTCTGTTTATGCTATTACTGCTGATATAACTAGTTATCCATTTATGTAATCTACGGATACTGTTTTGGACTATATATGGTTTTTATTCTATTTTCCTATCTGGTCATTTGATGTTCTGTTTTTTTAAGTATCAACATTCCTTTTGCGCTGCCAGTTAGCTCTTTTTGGAGAACTGCAAACAACTATCTTTTATACCTGCAGAGGTAATGCTTTGTCTCAGTGTATTTGTACTCATTGCCTGTTCAAATTTTCTCAGAGGAACGTCCTCTTTTCAACTGCAACAAGTGGTGATAAGGATGAAAGCAGTCAGGAGAAGGAGAAGTAAGCGCATTTGTCTCTTTATTTTCATCCTTTTATGTATCATGAAATTAGAGCGCCTAGTCATGTTTGTCTCTTGGAATTTAATGCTTAGTGCCTCAGTCCACACCTTTCTCTGAAATTCTTTTGTTAAAATTGTCTCTCCTTTTAAAGCTCTGTTCCCTCCAAATCTGGAGGGATAGCTGCCATGAAACAATTTCTTGATCGGTTTGGCTGAATGTTAATACTCAACTTTCAGAAATTATTCTGTGTAGGAGATAGTCCTCTGATGAGCAAATTTCCTCTGAACTGCACAGAATTTCTGTAACATTTGTCAACAAGGATGGCTCAGAAAAGACGATCAGTGTGCCCATTGGAATGTCCATGTTAGAAGCTGCTCACGAAAATGACATAGAGCTTGAAGGTACAAGTTCATATTTGAAAATTTGCAATTTTCCCTCTGAAGTGATTCCTTTTAGTGCCTGTATTGTAGTAAATTTATGCTTGCTCTTCTCTATTTATTACTTATAATTTATAAATGAACTAGTTATACTCAATCTCCTGGTTCTCCATCAATAGTTCATTGTCTGCTCCATGATTTTACCATTTTACATTAATACAGGAGGCATTTTAATCATTGTTGTTATGTTATATCAATTGATATTCAGCTGTAGTTAATAACCTTGATATTTTGGCTACTGCAGGAGCATGTGAAGGCTCACTTGCTTGTTCTACTTGCCATGTAATAGTTATGGTATGCTCTATAAATACTTATGCAAATTTAGTACAGTTGTAGATATTGTCATATTGAAGTACCACTGCTGACTATAATTTCCAACCTTATCCAGGATGTAAATGATTATAATAAGTTAGAAGACCCAACAGATGAAGAAAATGATATGCTTGACCTTGCATTTGGGCTCACAGAAACGTAAGTGAAGATCCCCTTATTGAATTTTTTTTTCTCTTGCTATATCTGTATTGTGCAAACAAGAAGTTAAAATATTTTACTTCCACCTATGAGTTGTGCATGCCCAGGGAGGCATTGTCAGAATCTCTTCTGTATTTGACAACCTTGGGTGTTGAATTGAGATTGAAAATGCAACATAACTGGGGGCCTCCAAGTAGAAGAGGGAAGAGAACTGCTAGGGGATTCAGTCGATTCCATTATAACCTTCAAGGATCTGTGCAGTCTTTATGAAATAGCTGCTATTGCAGTGGTAACTCGGCCTCATACTTTGTGTATGAAGAACTGAAATTAAGTGAATTTCAAACTTATGTTACAAAATAGCTGATTTGGATTTTCCCATACAAGTAACTCATTAATGTGCAGACATCATACTTTCTGTTTTACTATACAGCAAAATGTTAATTCCAGGTTTAGTACATGAATCACAAAAATGAAGATATCCATGCCAAATTCCCAGTATTACTGAAGGTGGATTGTACTAGTTTCATCATTCTAATCTGACTTCCAAATTTTTTAGATCGCGGCTTGGCTGCCAAGTGATCGCGAAGCCGGAGCTTGATGGCATGCGGCTGGCGTTACCTGCAGCCACAAGGAACTTTGCGGTGGACGGCTATGTACCAAAACCACACTGAAGAGGCTGTCATCTACGGGGACACGGATTCTTACAGCAGAGTCAATTTTGTAGCCTACAATCTGTAACTTGATGATAGCTTTGGACTTTCTTGTTGAGTGAGGATTCGTTCGTGGACGAGCTCCTTGGTTACTTGCAGAGACCAGTGTTTCATCTGGTCGAATAAACATCTCCGTTCTGTATGAGCGTACTCGAAAACTTGTGCATCATATTATTTCCCAATATTTGGTCCTCTGCAGCATCTGCTGCTTCAGTCACAGGAATAGATATACCGTATTAGCCAGTTTTTGACTTGTAGTAAATGGTATGGCCGCCGTGCAAATTTCTCTTTTCTTGGATCGACCCAAAACTTGTCAAATTGAACTAATCCGAATCATGGGATGCAAATGAACTAAGGGTGTGTTTGGTTCATGGGAGTGATGATCAAAACTGCCCAATGGTCATCCACTTGCATCTCATGGCAAGATACAAATGGCAGAAACAAGGAGGCGAGCGCTCCAAAATTGTCCACAAGTCGCACGACGACCCTTTTTATTTGCGCAAGGTGATGTTCAGCTGTTCATGACTGCAAGCGGTGGTGCTCGACCTTCCATCGCCGCTTGCAAGGAGGACGGCCGAGGCGCGCGCGCGGAGCCGCGAACGAGGCAGTTGGACGTGCACCCCTCCCTCGTCGCGTAGCACTCTCGCCGCGCGGCAGCTGGGGGCTCGCAGCAATGGCAACACCAGGCACCCCGATCAGGCAGGCTCGCGTATCGTGTGATTTTATTTGAATAAGTTAAATATATCTTTAGGATTTTACGCCTTGAAAATGAGGCGCCATGGCTTGGCCATCGATCCGTGCTGGTGACATCGATCTGCTTCTGCGAGAGCAGGATTAGGCGCCATGGCTTGGGACCACCACCGGCGCGGCGCCGTCGGTGAGGACCAGGCCAAACGAAACCAAACAGCGACCCTGGGTGTACCGCTCCGGTTCTAAATATACATGTCAGTTCTACTTATATGTTGAGTAAAACACGCACTTGTACCAACCCCGCTTACGCTTTCGTTCTCGCTTCGTGTAAAAAGGTTAACCCGGGGATTGAAATCCACTTGTTACTTGGGTTTATACGCTGGTGAGTCTCACTCTCAACTAGCCAAGGTGGGACAACTTTCTACACATGCCATGCCACTCACACTTGGACCACCAGTGAGCTCAAATTCATCCTTGTTGGGCCGGGATGTCACGTACACCCCCTAAAGGACCTGACGTCCTCGTCGGCAACATACCCGCGTCGTCCATGCGTCCAGTACCGGCACACATGCCATGCCGTGTGACCACACATGCCTGTGTAACCACGAGGGTTGGCTCTGATACCCATTGTAACGCTCCAATTCCAAATATGGCTCAGTTCTACTCGCACGTTGAGTAAAAACGCACTCGCACCAATCCTGCTTACGCTTTCGTCCTCGCTTCGTGTAAAAGGGTTAACCCGAGGGTTGAAATACACTTAGCACTTGGGTTTATACGTCGGTGAGTCTCACTCTCAACTAGCAAGGTGAGACAACTCCCTACACATACCATACCATTCACACTTGAACCACTAGTGAACTCAAATTTATTCTCGTTGGGCAGGGATGTCACAGTGGGTTCCCTTTCCTGACATGCTCGATAGAGTAGCGCGTGCCCGGCATCAGCATACCTGGACACGACAGCGACGGATGGCCGAACGAACAAGCCGGAACACGTACATCCACCGCCCGGCCGGCCATGCATCTTGGCCACGCGAGACTTGTATAGTGGGGATCATTCGAAACGCGCGCCCCAGGGAAGTGTACTCTCGGATTTTGGCGAGTGCTCGAGCAGTAGCTAAGTAGCAGCTTAGGCTGCGTTTGGTTTGGCGTTTCCAACCTGCATTTGCGTTTTCAACGCAGAAGCCGAACCAAAGGACCGCCACGCCACCGCTGCTTTTTCAAACGCAGCAGCGTTCCGACGTGCAAATCTCGCAGCGACATGGTACCTGCTTTTCCAGCGTTGGGGGCGAGCGAACTTGCAACAATTTACCCGCCTGCCATCGGTAAAGACCGCGTACCGGTTCGCTCTTTTCTCTCCGTCCCGTTCTTTCTCCCTCTTCTCTCTTCCGCATCTGTTTTGAGATGAACAATGCACTTATTTATATATGTAATATATTTTCGTGAAACATATGTCATCAATACAAAGTTTACATCATTACGCTCATTTTACATATAAACAACATATCAAGGTCTCAAGAGCATTACGGACATTTTACATCAATTCACATTTTCACAGCAGGTTGAACCAAACGGTGTTTAGCTTTCTCACAGCAGCTTTTTCACAACAGGTTTTCCACTGCAGTATTTTCACAGCTCACAGCTGAGCCAAACGCACGCTTAGCTAGCCGTGCGTCCCGTCTAGAGCCTCGCGGCGTCGCGGGCCCTGCCGGCGGATCGGACAAGGTGAGCCAAGCCAAAGCGAACGAACGTCGTCGCCGCCGATGCCGGTGCGCGCCGCCCACAGAAAATTACGCAAAGATCATGGCCCCGTCGGCCCTTTGAGCTTCTGGGGGAATCTCCCGAGCTGGGGCGTGATCGCGTTCGGGCTGCCGGCGTTGATCAGCAGCGCGACGAGCTAGAGACAGCCCGTGCCTGATGTCTCGTCTCCGGCCTGCACCGCGGCGCGCGTGCCCAGCCGCAACCACATACCCCCACCGCCCAAATTCCGCGAGAAGGCGGCGGCGGATCGGAAAGGCCACCAACAACACCGACGCCCGCGCCGCCTGCACGCAGGCTGCTTTGCCGCTCCGTGCGGGCTAGCCGCATGCTAGGCGGCATACGACAAGATGGGCTCCGACATCACGGTCATCCTGATACATCGTAGATTCATACGTACGCATTTCAGACCACGTAATCTTTTTTTCCTCGATCGCTGAAAGCAAATTAGAGTAGCAGCAGCAGTGAGCGTACGTTCGTCTCGACACGGCCGACAGCGACACCGCCTTTACTTAACCGCCACCAGGGTGACGCTCGGGCGGCGGCGGCGGCGACGACCGACCTGCCCCACCACGAGGCAGGTACGACCGTACGAGAGTCGAGAGCCACAAGTGGCTAGAGCATGCGCGACCACCCACGCCGGCCCGGCGAACGTCGCTGCATCGGCGTTCGGCGGCTACTAGCTGTTCCACGCAGCTTCTTCCGGCATTGACGACGGCGCCGGCCGCACAACCACCGCCACCGTGAAGGCAAAAATAAACCATCTGGTCCCGACGACACGACATGCTTCCTCGCGACTTGAGCGTCGATTCACATGTCAGGACGCAGGCCTCGCCAGCCAAAGACGCCCCTGTTAGTGCAGGGTCGTGTCCGCCGAGCACGTCTGGCTGGCCGGCCTCATGCGGTGCCAGTGTGCCACCGCTAGCTGGCTGGCTGGCGCTGGAGACCCCTGTCCCAACCCAAACCTTGGCGCGAGGAAGGCTTCAGCGGCGATGGCACGCGTGCCCAAAGGCTAGCGTGCCAATGTGGCGACGTCACGCCCGGACCACATGCTCCGGCACCAAAACTTCACCGGCAGCCGCCGTGCGCTGTTGGTAACCTGGTGCGGCGAGCGAACGGCGATCCGTCACATTCCGGCTTCTCAGGCCCGAAGCGGCGCTCAACTACTGCCGCCACCTGTCGACTGCCCGCCCTGCCTCGCAGTCACAGGTGTGCCGGGCTCAGAGACCGCCGGACAATCGTCGGCGAGCTGGACGGGACATGTGGCGCAACGCCGCGCGCAAGCCGCCACGGCGCCGGGAGTAGTTTACTTTAAATCGATCGTTGAGCGAGAGGGAAGGGGCCTTCTGGAAGCCTGCAAAGGTAGGTGAGGCCGTGAGGTGAGGCGAAGCACGTTGAGACGCGTGAAAGCGACTCCTGCTGGAGCAAGCCCGTCTCGTCGCCCTCGCTTGGTGGCCGTGCCATCAAAGAAGCGTCATGCTGACACCGCTCCGTGCCCATCACCAGGGAGCACTTGATCGAGCCAAGCAGAAAAAGATCAAACAATGGCGTGCAACCTTTCATAACACTGAATCGAATGTGAACGGGAGCTCACAGCACTGATGGTGGCGCCAAGGAGGGAGAGGGATGGAAACTTTAGGCGAATGCGGGATCATATTTACATGTTGGCAGAACAGGTTCAAGCGAGAGCGGTTAACAGCTGCAGGATCTTGTTTGTTGTCCTCCCCCGACAAAAAATGCCAAATTTATTGCTAATTTGCATGAGTTCAGAAGCCCGGGGCGGTGGCGACGACCCGGCCCCTCCGCCGCGGGCTCGCCGTCGGCGTCAACAACCCGCCCCCCACGACCTGGTCCCACAGCTGCACCACGCTGCCGCCGAGCGCCCTCGGGCTGCGGTACCGCCCCGGCCCCAGCCCCACCTCCGCCGCCGTCGGGCTGAGTGGGAGCGATCGAACCACCGGCTCCTCCCATCCGAACGGGTCGGAATTCGTCGTCTCCGATGGAGTCCGGTACGCGCCGACGCCGCAGTCATCGTCGTCGTGTTCCTCCGCGTCGTCCTCCCGGTCGTCGTCGTCGTCGCCGCCGTCTTCGTCGCAGCACCCGACGCGGCACGTGTCGCGGTAGTACGCCGTGTACCGCTCCTTGGGCGAGGGCGCCGCGGGCGGCTCCGACCAGCGCTCCGACGCGGTGAGCGGCGCCGTCGGAGCCTCCTCTTTGGGGCACGGATCCAGCCCCAGAGGCTTCGCGGCGGCGGTGGCGACAGCGGTGGGCGCGGAGGCGCGGAGTCGCCAGAGGCCCGCGGCCGCGGCGGCTGCGAGGACCGCGGCGAGGCAGGTCCACGCGGCGGCGCCGGTGGCAGCCGAGGCCTCCGGGAGCGAGTAGAGGCGGAAGGCGACGGCCTCGAACGGGTGCTCGAGGAGGTCCATCGATCTCGCTCGCCGACGAGGTGCGGTGCGCGCTCGCTCTGCCTTCTCTGGTTGGGTTTGCTGCGTGGAGTGGAGGTGGAGTAGAGGAGGCAGAGGCAGTGACGACTGACGAGGGGTATTTAGAGGAGTGGGAGGGGGAGCTGATTGAATCCTGGCCGTTGGATGCTGAGGTCGCGAGGGGAAAAGCGGAAGATGCTGAGCATCGGAGACGAGCTGTGAGAGGGAGATGCTCGGGATGGATACCGGATTTTGCTTGCCGTTTTTTTTTTGGTTCTTCTCAATTTGGTCTTGGTGGTCTCCCTAGATAATTATGCTACGTGCACCCGGAAGACATGTGGAATCTATTCCGCGGTGAGCACCATTGCCCTCCTCTCGGCTAGACATACGAATGATCGATGTGTTCTTAGCATTGTCGAGACCATCAGTAGGACCTACTCCTCCTCTCCATCCACCGCTTGCTTATTCCCTTGTCTGGAGAGAGAAAAAAATGTTCGCCAATCAGAAGCCTTGAAAGCCTGAAATGGAAACTTTGACCAGGATTCGGAAATTTAGGAAAAATATATCTCTGTATTTTTTTCTTATTTGCAAATTTGCAACTCCCAGAATCAAATTCCAATAGAAATGTGAAAACACCCAAACCAAAATCCGAAATGCCAATGGAAATGCGAAGAGAGTTCCTGCTGCTGGCGCCCCCTAACAGTTTTGGTAGCCGCCAAGTCGGTCCGTCCGGTCCGGATGCCGATGGCTTTCGGCAACCCGGCGTGTCCGCTTGTGGCGAGGCGAGAGTAGTGACTAGCGAGTGAGGTGAGCTGAGGCCGAAACGAGGCTGGCGGCTACCGGCAAAGGGACGGTTGGTGCCTGGTAACAGGTTTTACGGAGAAAGGATTGATGTGCCGTGCACGGTTTTTTTTTCTTTAATTCTCAGATCTGGATACAAGTTGTAGTAGTATCTGAACGCTGCCGTGCACGGTTCTAGCTGACTGCTTGTTCATGGTTCCAGCGTTGTGCTTGTACCAGTTCGGCCTTTTCCCCAGGGGGCGTGGCCGTAGTGGGGTGAATTTCGGAGTGCCTTACTGCCTTGCAAAGTGTCCCAGAGCTTTGCTGGATTCAGACTTTGGTGCCGCAATCAGAAACCTCCAGGTTTCGTCGCGAGAGACGTCTGATTCGCAAAATTACCAGTGCCGTTCAATCTGTTCACGTTTCAAACCAGCTGTCATTTTTTCTTTTCTTTTTTGCAAGGGAAGGCTGCATGTGTTATGCATGCATACACAGAATATCTGAATTCACTGATGAACTGCAACCAACATCTGAGACTGCAAGGGACAAGCACGAAAAGGCCGGTCGATCAAACGAGCCAGAGCCTGACAGAACGAAGCACTGAACGAACAATCACCTCTTCATCGTATACGGTTCCGGGTACGTTTACAGCGAGGGATGCAGTGCAGGCCTATCAGAGAGCTCAGAGGCCCTGCAGGATCTTGAGGGTCTCGCCGATGTGCTTCTCGGGCTGGAACTGGTTGTTGTAGATGTACTGGACGACGCCGTTCTTGTCCAGCACGTAGGTCTGCCGCCCCGGGAGCGTCCCGAACAGGTCCCCGGGCACGCCCCACTCCTTGCGCACCCGGTTCCCCTCGTCGCTCAGCAGCGTGAACGGCAGCCGGTACTTCTGCGCGAACGCCTTGTGCGACACCGTGTCGTCGCCGCTGATGCCCAGCACCTCCGCGCCGGCCTTCTTGAACTTCTCGTACGAGTCGCGGAACGCGCACGCCTGCGAGCAGCGGCGGCAGTCAGTGTGCGTGCGGGTTATATAGATTGCTGCAGCTGGGTCATTGTGTGTTCGAGCAAGTGCTCCACTGATGATGGCGACGGATACAAAATCATCATCACATTAGAACGAAGCGAGTTCAGTTGGTGGTAAGGAGTTTTCCAACGGCTAACCGCGAATTTTTCAAGCATCAATTCCAGTTTTACATTGTGACTGCTGCTACAAGCTATGGAAGCTCTACTGCTCTAGTCTTGCAAGAACTAACTTTCTGAACAAGATCATTTACTACTAATACATAACTCGCCACAGGGAAATGGTTTCAGAATTTCAGAACTTCCTCTCTTTTTTTTCTGTCTGGGACAAAATCAAACGGGTGGTTTCAGAGTTTCAGAAAAAGTGTTGGCTGGCATTTGCACGAGAAGAAGCTGACCTGTTTGGTGCATCCGGGCGTCTCGTCGGCGGGGTAGAAGTAGACCACCACCGGCTTGCCCTTGAACTTGTTCAGCGACACGGGCCTCCCGTTCTGGTCCTTGAGGGTGAAGTTGGGCGGCACGCTGCCCTTGGTCACCTGCACGCGAGCAGACCGCGTCTTACCAATCGCCACGAATCCACAGCCATTCCCGGGGTGAGCCGAGCTATCAAGCTACGCGCGTACCTTGCCGCAGACGATGCCCGTGGACGCGCCCGCGCGGCGCCACCGCGGGGCCGGCGCGGCGGCCGCGGGCGCCCGGAGGCCGTGGAACGCGGAGGTGGAGGCCGCGCAGAGGAGCGCCTGCGCACGGGCCGACGAGCCGCGCGACGGCGCCCGGGGCGCCACCAGCAGCGAGGGATTGCAGCAGGCCGTGGCGGGCGTGAATGCCATGGCGGATGGAGCTTCAGGTGAGGCCTCTGTTGCTGCTCTCTCTGGCTATACCTATGGCGGCCTTCTCTTCTCCCTTCCCGTTCTGCTCTCTCGTGATGGTTGGCTGGTAGGGGATATCAGGATGAGATGGGGAGGAGGGGTTCTGCGCCGACGTGGCACGCCTTGCTGCCCTTTACTGCTGGTGGACGGGTGGTGAACTTTTGGGTTTTTTCCCTTCCTGTGCCATATAGCCTACTGCCGCTGGCCCATGGCATTGGCACGCAACCCTTCTTTTAAACACAAAAAATTCACCAGTCGCCTACAAATGTAAAAGTGTGGCTTTGAAATCGGATTTTAAAAAAAATCAGCTCAACTTTTTTTAAAATAATAATTCAGAACATAAAGCGTTTAGCTCACAAATTCATCGCAAGATGTTGGTGGATGAAGACAAGCAACACACAGAAATCAAGATTTTGTTGAAAAGGGGATGGTCAGTCATTTTTAGATTACTATCTTGTAAATTTGCCTTGCTAATTCAGCACCGATAAAAGTGAACTTTTTCTTAGAAGTTAAAGATCCTAACAACTTCTCCATATCTCAATTATTCCCAATCCTAACTAATTCAAGATTATCTAAAAATCTATTCCCTCCATTCGAATAATAGTTTTATTTTGACTTTGTTCAAAGGCAAACTTGACTAGTTTGGCTAAATTCATAGTAAAAAGGACATTATATTTAATATCAAACTAGTCTCATTAAATCAACTATAAAATATATCTTGATAGTTCATTTATCTGGTAGTATAGATGTTAATATATTTTTTCTACAAGCTTGATTATTGTTAAACTTTTTGACTTGGAATAAAACTAGAGTGAAATTGTGAAATGTAGTTTGAAACGGTCGGAGTAATTCAAGCCGTAGCCCATCCCGTCTGCTGCCTCACTGTCGGGAGCTCCTATCTATCTTTAAACCCATTTACTGGCCCAGCGTACGACCCACTAATCGGGTTTCGTCTTCCGCTGCGAAAAGCTGGCGTAAATTTTTTCTTTCCCAGTTGCTGCAGCAACAGGTAGCATGCAGCGCACGGCGGCACAGCCCCGACGCAAGAGCGAAGCTCACTAGAAGCTGGGGGAGATTACACGTAGATGTGTCTCTTTTTTTCCTTCTTCTAGTATCCATGGTCTATAATACATATTTCATGCATTTCAAAAGCCCTTGACATTTCAACGTTCCATGAGGAAAACATTGAGCTAATGTAGTCAACATTCTGGTTTCACTAGCTCATTCAAATAACTACATATTTCAACATTTAAAAAAAAAACTCGATTCAACAATCCAAGAGAGTTAGTTCAACATTTTAGATAAACTAGTTTAACATTTAGTTAAAAAATTGTTGAAGTAGTATGTTTAAAATGTCGACATAGTTCATCCAAAATGTTGACTTTTTAAAAAAATAAAATATATTCATATTGGATCTCATTGTGTTGGATTAATTCTCAACAACACTGTAATTTAAACGGATTCAAAAATAAGTTCATGGTTTGGAAAAAAAATGCATTTTTAGGGTGTGTCTGGTTGGGCTTTCCAACATGCTTTTGCTTTTGCAAAAGCCAAAACCAACCAAAGAGCTCAAAAGCCCTATGTACTTTTACCCAAAAGCAGCTTCCACTGTAGTACAAATGCAAAAACACCTCTCCCCTTGCTTTTAGTGTTTTTTAGGGCAAAAAATTATCCACCTGCTGCTGGTTATGAAAAAAAGATTCACTCTTCTATTCTCTCCCATCCGTACGACTCCTCCTGACTCCCCATCGCCTCCTACCTGCGGCTAGAGGTTGGGCCGCCGCCGCCCCGGCCGCCGCCCCGGCCGCCGCCCCTGCGCCGCCTCCAGGGCGGCCGTCGCCCCTGCAAGTAGTCTTTCCTCCACTGTATTTTTTCCCTTTATCCAAAATTGTTACTCTATAAATTGGAGATTAGGAGAGAAAGTTTGATTCAAGAATGTATAATTGTTTGGTGAATTGGAGGATGTGTGATTAGTACTTGTTGCATGCAAATTGATTGGAAAATTTTTTGTTTGGCTCAAGAATGGGTAACAAGGTAGATTGGGCTGATATTTTTTTGAGGCATTTGTATGATGCATGAAAAGAAGAGATAGAAGCTGGGAACAGGCCTTTGGGAATTTTCGCTACTACCGGTTGGAAGAATCTTGTATTCAAGTTTGCAGAAAAATTTGATGATAAACTTACCAAAAAATAATTGAAGAACAAGATAGATGCTTTGAAAAAGGATCATACATTTTTTATGGAGTTCAATAATCTTGCTACTGGGCTTGGATGGAATGAGTCTAAACAAACTGTGGACTACTTGAATGAACGGTGGGATGAACACCTTGTTGTAAGCGGAATAATCTGATTTTGACATTTTTTCACTAATATTTGTTATATACTGTGGCTTGATGATTTTATATTTATTTAATTTTAGAGGTGCAACGATAAAGAGAAAGCAATCAAATACCCTCATTCGAAGTTCCGAAAATAAGACCCAAAGTTTCTTGATGATATGCATTATATGTTTGGCAAGGCACATGTTAGTGGGTCTTCCGCATCATATTCTGGATATATATCTGTCAGACCCGAGGATACGGGACTGTACACGTGGCATACTTTTCTTAGGATAAGGGTTGGGATATGACCCACTCCCTACATCTATGTAACTACTCTTAGCCTAGTAGAACTATTTCTACAGTAGTAAAACTAGTCAGATACAGTAGGGAACTACCAGAAAAGTACTCGGGTAGGACTCTAGGGCATGTATGCCACTAGGACTTCCATATAAATCTGTCCCCCAGACTATATTAGGGCAGACAGAACCCCTCCAGGTGGGAACCCAACGATCATCCAAGGAATCACTCAGGAGATCACCCAATCATCATCATCAAAGGCAATACAAACCACACAGGACATAGAGTATTACACTCTCGGTGGTCCGAACATGTCTAAAACCTTGTGTTTCTTTGCACCTTCGAGTTCCTAATCTCGGCGACACCCTACCTACAAACTCACCACCTCGGAGTATCCCTCGCTGGGCGTAGCAGTAAAACATCGATAGCTAGCACTCCAGGTAGGGGCGTTCATCGAGCATCCACCGGAGAATTCGATGGCATCTCTCAGCTTCACCAGCAACGTGCTCAACGAGGGCACAAACTTCATCTTCGGCTCCTGGATCTGCGTCGCCAACGGTTTGGCTGGCCTCAACAGCCACCTAATCGACTCCAGGAAGCCGGAGGTCCCTACAGCTACTCGACGCAACAGCCTCGACTCCTTCATCGACGATCTCGACAAGTTGCTGCTCCCCGATCTACCCAGGCAGATCAAAAAAATGTCCGTTTTCAACGCGAATTCAATTTGTGCTGCAACAGGACTACTCAGATTGGACTCAAACCGATCTGAGGAGGTTTCGCGATCCAAGTCCCTCCCGAACTTGGAGGAGGACATGAATCGCCTCTTCAAGATTCGAAATGAGGGAGCCACAGCGCATCAGAGGCCCCCTGTTCTCGACTATGACTTTGATTCCAACGAAGAGTCGGCCACCTCGCCGGTGCCCATCCTCAGCTTCTGGGTCTGCATCGCCAATGAGGTGGTGGCTTCAACTACCATCTCGCTGAAACCGGGGAGCCGACGGCATCTGCTCCAGCATCCTGCCGCGACATTGATGATCTCGCCGATGATCTTAGCGGAATTTGATTTTGCGATCTAATTGGAAACCGTGAGGACGAGTCTGCATCCAAACCGGCTCCTACTCGTGATCGACTCAAATTCAGCCCGTGCCATAACGATGACGCGCCATCGCCGCCCACTCTGACGATGCGGCGCAACTTCAACTAGCGCCGCAGTGTAGACACACTGCTGTCAGCGGCTACGACTATTTCGAAAAATCTGCGTCGCCAACGATTACTTCAACTACTCGTCTCGACTAGAAACTGGTCATGGACGAGTTTTAAACTACTTGGCGACTAGTTCTGCACGGTCAACAACTGGTCGGGATCAACTTCGACTACTTGGCTCCATCAACAAAACATCGCTGCTACATTGATGACTGCTGCAGTTTCCTTGACAACCGTCCACGAGTGGGCATGTTTCGACTACTCTGACTGCTTGTTTCGGCAAGAAAACTAGTCGGCAGTGGGCTTCACACTGTCAACAACTAGTCGGAATCGACTCCGACTAGTTGGCTTTATCAACAAACCATCATGGCTCCATCGACGACCGCTGCGGCTCGTTGACACTCGTCCACGAATCAAGCTAAGTGACTTATACCTTTTTCGACTTGTTCTTCACAAGGTCGGATTCTTTTTGCACAACGCGCATTCTCCTCACAGGCCATGTCATGCCTGTTCCCGACTGCCTACACGGTCCGCCCTGCAACATAGACGATCGGGTTACACTCTATAAGTGTGCTCCACGAGCATTCTCTTTTTTCGCGCAGCGCCGATTGTTTTAGTTTCCTCTTAATGCTTGCTACAATATCTGTGTAGAGTACGCTTATCGTGATACCTTGACTCTTCTGTACGCCTATGCAACTACGCGTGCACGCGGCCAAGCTCCCTGCGCAACAGTTTACGATAATCAGGGATCAGGTGCTTACCATAACAGGCTACCTACCCGGCGTCATTATGCAACCGAGCAAGAGTACAACGTGAAAAATTTTACATGCATTTTACAATGCTGGGATTTACTCCCAACACGATATCATATATATCAATTACAACATACTTTTAGGTTTATTGTAGGGGACCTGATCTGGATTGTGCTGCTGGACGAGTCGGATTCAACTCCGAACAGTAGGCGTCATCAAAATTCTCCAACGACTACTCCAATTTTGTGAGAACGCACAACTACATGTCGCTGACTACAGAGACTACTTGTCGAATTTAACTCCGACTAGTTGGGCTCATCGTCAGCCGTCGGCGACTACTAGACTTCGTGAAGAATGCACGGCGACACGCTGCCGATTACTTCAACTACTTGTTTCACCTATAAGCTAGTCGGAATCGGCTCTGCTTGGTGACACGATGGCAACTACTTCGACTACTAGGCTCGTGTACAAAACTAGTTGGAATCAATTCCGACTAGTCGGCTTCATCGACAGTTCAAGATCCAGAGGCGATTGGCTCATACCTAGGGTCGAGGGCTGGCGCCACCGACTACTAGGCATATACTATGCGACTTATCAAGCTCCCAGGCTCGGATGCTGGATATGACACGGCACTCAGCAATGAAGATTGCATGCCACGATTATTTGGACCCTTTATTTCAAAACTTGGGGATTTGGATTCAAGGCTCGGGGGCTGCGGGACACGTGTCATCAGCGACTTATTTTTCAAATCTGCGAGAAGATAAGCACAGAAGACTCAAGATTAAATTGACCCTCAGCCTGATTCTACGAGTCAACCTAAGACTTGGGAGCTACTCCATACTCCATAAGGAGTGCGAATTTAATCGCACCCCATATAAAGAAGACTGGACAACTACTCGGGGTATGAGCACCTTATAACTTCGACACAGCCAAGAAAGTACTCGGAGGGCACCTTCAAGATGAAGTTTGGAAGAACTCAAAGACGCCTTTAGAAATACTCGGATGCCTGCAGTACTCGGCTACGAAGAGCTTAGGGGTTTGTCAGACCCGTGGACACGGGACTGTACGTGTGGCATACTTTTCTTAGGATAAGGGTTGGGACATGGCCCACGCCCTACATCTGTGTAACTACTCGTAGCCTAGTAGAACTACTATTAAAGTAATAAAACTAGTCGAATACAGTAGGAAACTATCAGAAAAGTACTCGGGTAGGACTCTAGGTCATGTATCCGACTAGAACCTCTAGGGGGGGGGAACCCAACGATCATCCATGGAATCACCTAGGAGATCACCCACTCATCATCATTAAAGGCAATACAAACCACACAGGATGTAGGGTATTACGCTCTCGGCGGTCCGAACCCTTCAAGATACCTAGAGGGGGGTAAATAGGCTAATCTAAAACTTAAAACACTTCAAACATAGTCAGTAACACAGATGTCCAAATACTCCGGATATATGTCCACATACTCTGGACTTTGTGTCCGGAGTTTCCGAAGATTATGTCCGAACTATCCGGATATGAAACAATCTACACAAAAATAAAGATATTGATGCTGTAATTTTGATCGAGTAAATTTCGAAAAGCTAGAGGTATTTTTGGAGTGTTTCTCAGCAGTTGTCTTCCTCTAGAGACTTGTATAATAGTAAATTGACCTCAAACCCAATAAAGTTAGTCTCACAAGCAAATAACTAATAAAACAAGTAAGGAGCACAAGAGAGCGATACAATTTATTTTCCGAAGTTTACTTCCAAAGGAGCTACGTCTCCGTTTAGGCAGGATTCAAGAGACGGTGCTCAAGAACCCCTATACTCCTCTCCCAAAGGTAAGACCAACACTCAAACCCAAGGTCACTTACTATATGTTCCTCCGAGAAGAATAACGATTACAAACTTCCCGTGATGCTCACAACTTGCTTGAGCACTCACGAGCGATGCCTAGCCGTCTAGGAGCTTGAAGCTCCACGAGTAACAAACTTGAATCCACCGGCTAGACCAGAATGATATGCTCGAAAGATGGAATGGAAGCTCACTAGTACAAATGTTTGCTCAAACAATAATCTCACTTGAATCCCAAAATGAAATCACTCAAGAATGAAGAAAGGGAGAGTGAGAGAGTTCTTCTTTAGCTTATGGGCGTTTCTGATCGAAGTGAGCAAGAGAGAGTGTGAGTGAAGGGGTGTGGGGGTTATTATACCCACTCTCACAGAAAACTAGTCGTTGGCGAAAGAGTACCCGGATACTTAGGGTATATGTCTGGATACTTCGGACATATCTGTCCGAACATTCCGGACTCAGAGAAATTTACGGACGGGGAATAGTTACCCGAAGACTCCGGGTATATGTCCGGATACTACGGACATCTCCGTCCAGATATTCCGGATCAGGACCAGGACACTCCGGGTTCAGTAGGAGATTTCACAAGAAGACTATTTATAGTGGTATGTTTTATTCTCATAGTTTTTATAAGTTTTTTTGAGCACAACTACCACGTCAACATCTGTAGATCAAAGTCCCTCTTGATAGTACGGTATTCCTATACTCAATTTCAAAATAAAATCTAAGTTTCAAGTAAATTTGAAACATCGCTTTTCATTTCTTTTCTGAGAGATCGTGCTTCATCATATGTTTTGTTTTCTCAACTTTAGCACCTGCACACATGCTAGATAAACACGATTAAAACGTACATATATTTTATCATCTAAACCCAAAACCCAGTAAGGGGCCTAGATATCTTTCAAAAATCTTGTGTTTCTTTGCACCTTCGAGTACCTGATCTCGGCGACACCCTACCTATAAACTCATCACCTCGGGCGTATCCCTCAGTGGGCGTGGCGGTAAAACACCGACAATATCATCTGATGATGCAAGTGATGAGGATGAGGATATGGTACCAAAAATTGTAGAGAATGTTGAGAAGATAAGAAACATAGCAAAAAGAAAATGCAAGGGGGCATCCACTAGTGCTAAGGAGAAGGATGAGAAGAGCCCTTTATTTTGTTTGTATAAGAATACTTGTCAGAAGATAGAAACTGCTACAGAGAAAATCTCCATAAGTGTTGATGCATCATCCGCTCCTCCAACCAACCATGTTCCTACCGTTGCAACGACTATGAAGATGGTAAAAGAAAATAGAGTGGAAGAAGGAACTGCTCTAATGTAGACAGACACCTCACTTATTCTGAAGCCAGATTTTAGGAAGCTTTTTAACTCTCTGGAAATAATTGAGGGAAGACTCGATTTCATTAAGAGGGAGCATGACGGACGCTGGTGATTTCTTGTTTTTATATTTTCATTTTTTAATGTTTTCATGTTTTGAACCATTTTATTGAATCAAGGTTACGTACCATTAGCATGTTTCAAAGATCTGAACCAATTTGGCATGTAAAATACTAGTTTCTATTATTATGTTGTGTTGAACTAAATATGTTGTTGTTCTTCCGTAGATGGATGGAAAATTGGCAGATATTATTAAAGAAGGGCAAAAGTGATCGTCGATGTTAGCTGAACTAGCCCAACATGCTGCTATTATGGGAGAAATGGGGAGTTGTACAATGAGCGGTATTTGCACAAAGATAAATACAGGGAAACAACAAAAACTGAAATTCAATAGGTGATGAGATGTATGGGTCGTCCAAGGTATTTTTATAAGATGTTTCGGATGAGCGTCAATATTTTTATGGCATGACGTGCTAGTCTCTACCAACGGATTGACCTCTACCAACAATGTTTCATCTATTGAGTCATTGGTGATGCTCTTGTGGATTGTCAAAGGATCACAATCATTTTCACAAGCTGAAAATCGTTTCACTCGGTCGCTTTGGACGGTTCATATGAAATTTGATGAAGTGTTGAAGTGTATGCGCAAGTTACGTAAAGATAATATTATTCCGAGAGATTCTACTTTTTCTATAGACCATGCAAGGGTGAGAGAGAACCGTTTTTGACCATACTTCAAAGGTACAATTGGAGCAATAAATGGTTCACAAGTGAAAGTCGTAGTACCAGTGGACGAAGTGGTTAACCACACATATCGTCACGGATATACATCTCAGAATATTCTAGCAATTTGTGACTTTGACATGAGCTTTACTTTTGTTGTTGCTGGTTGGTCAGGTGCTGCACATGACACGCGTATCCTCAATCATGCATTGATAAATTTTCATACAAAAACGTACCTCCTAAAGGTATGCATGGTACATTATTTCCTTCATTTTACGTTAGTTGTACTTATATTATTTATTTTGCCTCACCTGCTTATTTTTATAGGAAAATATTATCTCGTGGATTTGCGTCATCCAAACCGAATAGGGTATTTTGCACCTTACAAAGGAAGCACCTATCATATATCCAAATTTTGGCATCGTACAGGCCCTCCTTAAGAAAAGTATGAGGTGTTCAATTTCTTACATTCGTCTCTTCGAAATGTGATTGAAAAGTCTTTTGCAGTCTTGAAGCAGAAGTGTCATATTTTGAAGAGCTTGCCAAGTTTCTCACCTCGTACTCAGAAGCATATAATCATAGCTTGTTTTGCTTTGCATAATTTTATCTGCGATAGCAATTTGCGTGATAAGAAGTTTGAGAGATGTGATACTGATGAGCAGTAGTACTCAGTATCATCTATAAGTGGCACAACAAGAAGATGGGAGTGAAGATATAGAGAATGAGGATATCATAAATACCATTCGTAACAAGATCGCTGATGATTTGGTTAGTGCGAGAGGAGGATAGTTATGTTGATATATATTATTATTTTATGAGCCCTTTGGTCTGTGTAATTGCTGCAGTTCTATTTATGTGGACCACATAAACTTTGAAAATTTAATATTTTTCTTTCAAAAAATTACATTTACATGCGACATGGTGAACATATTATGTTTGTACGTGTATTTTGTATATAGACGGACCCACCTTCAGAGGTATTACAGATATTTCACCCACAGCACACAATTTCTCACGGCTCACAGCTACTCTAACCAAACGGTGTTCTACTTTTTCCACAGTTCACAGCTCGTAGCAATTTTTCTAAAATCCACAGCCCAACCAAACAGGCGCTAAAGTTGCAACCCATGAGCGAATGCCAGAACCAACCATACATGAACACGTAGCAACCCTCAAAAGCACCTATACCTGGCTAGCTCTCTCCCGTTCCCGCCAGCAGCAGATGCTGCATTTTAATCGGAACAGTTTACAATGCGCGCACGATCACGAACATTGGAAGATGGGTAAGTTTTATTATATAGGATCCTCCCTCACTGTCTTTCCCCACAAGGCCGAGTCCGGCCCACTAGAGACGGGAGACCGGAGGGAGAGAGGATGGCAGACCGACTGGTGGCGGCGCCGAGCGAGCTCCTCCGCCCAGGAGAGACGTGAGAGAGGATGGCAGGCCGACTGAAGGGGCCTGGTATTTTTCGGCTGGAAGGTTGGGGTCTTATACGGGCCCAAATGTCGGCGAAACGACAGACACAGACGACGGATGTGCTTTCCCGGCCCATAGCGGGAGCTACGACCACGAGTGGGAAACGGTGACAAGGCGGAAATCTAATATTCCCAGCAGGTATCCTATATGGCGGGATTGAATTGTTACCACCCAGCAGCCGTCCCATATACGATCCTAAAATCGGAGCGCTCTCTTCCGACTTCTATTTTCGCACCTTCTCTCCTATTCGGATCTCAACTGCCGGTCCGTACCTCGCCGCTGCCCAGTTCTAGATCCGGCCGCACACCGCCACCACACCGCTGGCAGCACCACGCCGGCGCGGGAAGCAAACGGCCACCTCGGCGGGGGAGCCAGCAGCGGTGCTATTTCATGAACCTGCTGGAGGCACGATGCGGAGATAAAAACGGAATAAATGGATCCCATACCAGAACAGCCTTTACCATCGTGCGCTACATGGCCTCGTGGTGCGCGACGTTACCGCGGGACGCAGTTGCCTGCTTGTCTACGGCCACCCACGTGCAGCTATTAATTTGCTTTCTGCTTTTCCTTTCCATTTTTTTTGCTTCACGTTCTGTAGTGGCAAGTGTCATCTTTTTTTCTTTTCAGGTTTTTTCTTAACTTCTATTATGTTTTCTCTGGAGAAGTTCTTTTGACAACTATTTTATGAAAATTGTACTAAATAAACTATATCGAGGATGTGTTTAGAATTTATATAGTTAACTTGTGCAAAAAGGTTGTACGAAGTATTTTTTATAACATCTTCGTAGAAGTTGTGCTAATAAATTATCCGCTACAAGCTCTTTGTAAAGAGTTACGCATTAAAATTGTAAAAACTGTACCAAGAAATTATCCTTTAAGAAAGTGTCAGAAAAAAGTTATACATAAAAATTCTATGGATCGTAAAAATTATAATAAAAATTTATTCTCTCAAGAGTCTTGCGCAAAAAGTTATACGTATAATCATATTTAAATATACTATAACTATGCAAATATAGAAAGATGTGGAGAAAAACTTCCCATAAAAAGAAACGCTGCCCCACCTGTCGGGGATCGAGCGTCGCGAGTGCTCCTTGCGCGCGCTCGCGGATTAGCAGGCCCGTGACAAGGCCGTCTTGGGCCAAAAATTCACGGATTTCCGTTGTCAACTGATCGCTACGCCGAGGTGCTACAGTTGGGGACAAAAAGGAGTCGAGTATGGGTGTCAACATTTTTGTCAGCCACAAGCCGAATCGAAACGATGACGCAGAGGATTAACAGCAATGGCTGGCTCGGAACAGATTGGACAGCGCGGCCAGCCATTTTTTCTCTCTCCGGTGTTGTTCTATCGGAGCTACAACGACTGACGCGAGTGGAACAAGCAAATCGAAGCTTTTCGAAAAGAAAAAGGAAATCGAAGAAAGAATCAGAGCTCTAATTGGGGCTGGGGGGAATTCATTGCCACAGCGCTGTACCGCCGCCCTGGCTCTGCCGGAAAGACCGCGGCATCCCGTCGCCGGCGACGTCGCGGCTCGTCGACAGCCTCTGCTTCCGGCCGCTCCTCCTGTCGCCGCCGCCGCCGCCCACCTCGCACGTCGTCCACGGCGCCTGCATCGGCCTCGTCTCGCTCACCTGCACGCGCGTCGAGCAACAGGACCAGTTAGTCAGGCGCAATTGCAACGCGAATAATCTCCTTCCCTGTCGTCCACCACGGACGCGGAGACGACCTGTCCAGAACCTCCGCCCCCCTTCTCCGTAGCTGGAGAAAAGCCAAGCCCTCACGGCAAGCGCACAGCCAAGCCAAAATCAGGCGAGGCCGCGTAAAGCGCGGCAGGTTCCTTTCATGCCAGGGAAATTCTTGGTTGCAAGAAAAAACCATGTACAAAGAAACCTCATTTCGTGTGGCCTACGTGGATGGCGAAAAAGGCGCACCTTGGAGCAGTTTACGCCTTGTGCGCACGCATACGGTTACTTGTGGACCTCGCATAACTACTACTAATTCCGCCATTCTCGTAACATTTGGAATAATCAAATCAGTTCATTTTGATCAAATTGGTTTAACTTTTAAAACTAATTAGCTCAGTCCAAACATCATAAATTTAAAAACTGTTCGATGCCCATGGTGTTGCTGTTACAAGCAGTAGGTAAAACCGTGAGCGTGGACTGGCTTAAGCTTACCATGAAGCAGAACCCGGACAGGCCCAGGTCCGGTTCCAGGCCGCCTCGGCCGGGCCTCGGCCGCTTCGCCGGCGAGCCGCCCCGCCTGTCGACGCCGCCGTTACGTGCCGGCGGTGCTCGCGCGTTGCTTCTACCGGGAGGCCGCAATGGCGGCGGCGAGGAGGTGCTGGGCGGGCTCTGGGAGTGGCCCCTGCGGCTTGGAGGAAGGCCGCCGAAGAGCCCCGGATCCAGGTCGTCCTGGAACATGTCCACGAACAGCTGCTGCAGCTCCTCGAAGGTCTCCTGCACGTACGGTACGATTCGCTCAGCCTCAGCGCACGAGGTACGGTCCCGGCGGGGTCTCCAGCACCAGCAGCGATGGCACGAGAATATTCTGGACGCGTAGCTGTGCATCTGCTTACCGTTGGCGTGGCCTGGCTCATCATGTCGGCCATCTCTCCGAGGAAGTCGCCCATCCCCGACAGCTGAGGATCATCACAGAGCAGAAAACCCCGTAAGCAATCGAATTCTCCTCACGGGTGAAACCACTCGAGAAATTAATTGACCCGGGTGCAGGAATTACGTCGGCCTCGTCGTCCTCGCTGTTGTAGACGCCGACGTCGTAGAGGAAGCGCTTGTTGGAGTCGGAGAGCACTGCTCGGATCATCAGCACGGAGCGCAATTAAGAAATTCTGCTTTGGCTAAGCGCCGAAGCTGACGAACAATGGAGGAGGAGCAGGGAGAGAGGGGAGATGGGAATTGCTAGCGGGTGATCACCGACCGGAGTAGGCGCCCTGGATCTCCTGGAACCGCTCCTTGGCCTCTTCGACGCGCGCCGAGCTGCCGGACGCCGAGCACCGGTCCGGGTGCCATATCTGCATGACGCGGCCAGGAGTGAATCGTCTATGTCCAGCGAGAGAGAAGACGGCGAGCCGAACGACAATGATCTGCATCTGCAAGGGCTAATGCCATAGCTCCGACTCTGGAACGTACCATGGCGAGCCTCCGGTAGGCGCCCCTGAGCTCGGCGTCGGTGCACTCCCTGCTGAGCCCGAGGACGGCGTAGAGGTCGGCGCCGGGCGCGTCCTCCGGCAGGCTGCCGCCCCCGCTCCCGGCTGCCATGTCGGTCGGTCGGCGCCGGCGCGCGCGCGCGCGGAGGCTGCTGCTGCTGCTCTGTTCGGGAGGCGGCCGGCGAGTGGGGGTTGCGGGCGAGTGGCGTGCGGGAGGTGAGGGGGGCCCGGCCACGGCCAGAAGCAAACAAGCGGGGGGAACGCGCGCGCAAGTTGCCGGGCCGGCCTGCGGTTCCAGGCGACGCGCGAAGGCTCCAGAACCGGGGACCCGACGCCGACGGCTCCTCGCGGTTTTAAAGCCGAAAAGCGTGTGGTCGCCGTCGCCTGCTTAGCCGAGATATTTACCAAAGGCATGACCGAACCAAATACCCTAATTAATCTACTGGTGATGTTATTAGAAAATTACTGTACTCAATGGGATAGCTTCATCCTACGTGAGTTGGTGCGATCTACCGAACTAAATAGTGGAATCATCATCTAGCTTGAGATCATTTCATGCATGAACCAAATGATACATGTTATAAAACACAGTCGATTACAGTCTTACAGCTTCCTTCGCTAAAACAGTTTAAGATAGGTCCTGGAAGCATGTGCCAAGCTGAAACGAAAATTGCCAGTAGTACTACTACAAGTTATCTGAAGGACAGGAAGAGAGTGCTAGAGAGACCGGGATACATTGAACGGGCGCACGTCGGCAGGACAGCAGGACATGGGCACACGCATGCATGCGCATTTGCACATTGTTGCCTAACCCAGATCATTAGGGCGAGCGAGACCGCGAGATTAATTAATAGCCCAGTTGCCGTACGTGTGGACCGACGGCCCTTTTTCTGGAAGCATCCTTGTTGGCGGGCTAATTGTGTGCGTCCGGCGGAACCGGTAAGCGACGGTGGCAGGCAGGCCACGCCCGGAGTCCGCGAACCACCCGACCACCTTAAACCTCGTCCTCGGGCCCGCCGGAGCCCCGCCGCTCGCCGGCCGCCGGGTCCCGCCGCGCACGGCGGCATCTGCCGACGCGCCGAGCGCGAGCTGGACGTGAAGAAAAGGAAACAGAATGCTCCGAGCGCACACTGTTCTGAGGAAACAGTTTGGGTCCGCACCCTCGCCCGGCGAGATATTTACGGGGGCCGCCGTGGCCCCGGCCTCTGGAGAGTTCGGTTCCGGGCCCGGCCCCTTGGGGTTTATTTGACCGGTACGCCGGCCGCGCGCTTTGCGGCACGAGGCGTCTAGAAAGGCACGGTGGCATCTCTACGACGACGTGGCTGCCGGCAGCGAGTCGGCATCGCGCGCTGACGAGCGAGCCCAAAAGCGCAGGGCCGGAGGGACCCCCGCCCGCAGCAACGCGTACGCGAGCGCTCTCGCCCACGGGCACACGGCACCGGCACGGCGCCGCCCTGGCCGGACCGGTTCCGCCGGGAAAGCTTCCCGTATCCGGCAAAAAAATCTGAACGGGGGCGATCCGGGCGAAGCGTCCAGAGGCGACGCGCTTCCGTTTCTGGTATTACGTAGGATCTCCGTTTGCCTGCCATTTGTGGAGATGCTCTCGGAGTGGAGGATGGGTGCACGTAACGACGTGGCGTCCGGTCGGGCCGCCCCGGGCACAGTGGTCGGGCCTTTTGCTCAAACCAGAGAGTACAGAGCAGAATAGAATGAATAAATAATTTATTAATTGATTGAATGAACAGTATGATTATATATTTATATATGGTGAAAGATTATATCCAAAGAATACGTTCTTTAAGAGTTCAGACCCCTTCGCGAAAGGTCAGGAATTTTTTGTGAAACATCATATCTATCTACTAAGAGGTATCTCACTATGAAGTGGTGCGAACTAATTGATCACTAATAAATTTAATTCTAACACTCCCCTTAATCAATTAGCTCCTTATATGCTTCATATAATCTTTGCCCAATCATCCTTCATTATTGTATGGGAAAAACTCCTCCAAAAATCCTGTGGGAAAAATATGAGGAGAAACCAAATTGTATATTGATATACTATTAAAACTCCTTTAAACCTGGTGGGAAAATAGGAGAAAATAATATAGCACATATAGATTATTGTCTCATCGCAAACTCATATGAGAAAACCTTGAAAGGAGAAAATCATAAGAAAGTTTGGAGATAATAATCATGATTTATGGATCATAATCGAATAACCTTCCCCAAAACCCAATGGAAAAATATGAGGAGAAATAATATCTCTTAAAAACCCATATAGGACAAACAGAAGATATGACATCCAATATGCGTTGAATATCACCTTTAAAATCCCCGATGGGAAAATAGAAGATATGACATATATTCTTGTATTAATATTGTCTCATTAAAACCTTTATGAGAAACAGTTCTGAGAAAAACTCATATAAGAAAAAAGAGTACAATATGATGTTTAAATAGATTATAACTTAAGGAGAGTCTCCCCCTAAACCTTGCAAAAATCAAAGTACTTGTATACCGATTTTAAAATTACATTTCTAGAATATAGTTATTGGTAATACCTTTTTGAGTAAAATTCACAAAATTATCTTATAATTCAAATTTGCAAGATGTTGAGTAATACTACTTTTATATAACCTTTTATCATCTAAGCAATACAAGTCATATTATCCTTGTAGATAATATAAGTGATTTGAAGGAATCACAATTACTCATTCAGTGAAGTTATGCATATTCATATAATGCTTCGGAATGATAGGTGAAGTTACCATTACAATTTATTTTCATAACTACAAAAAATTTACTATAATAACATCTGCTAATAGTCTGGCAATATGAGGATTAGTTAGCCAGCGTCTTGGTATCCCACTTATCACATCATGATTTATACATAATAAATCAAAATCTTTCGCTACCATTTGATATCTATGGATATCCTTCTTGACTCCTACCTATAAGGTGTTATTGAGTTGCGCTATCTTGAGCTATAGCAAAATATCTACAAATGCACTATTAGGCCTATTGCAATTTTTAGGACATATAAGTGCTTTGATGGTACTAAGGATGTCATCCCACGGTTCTTATGGAAAATAATCCATCTTTAGGCATTGACTGACTACAAGTGTTGATGGATATAATCTTCCAATATTATTTGAATATTGGTGTACAATATCAATTCTATATTGGTAAATTGATGTTCCTGCTTAAGTTGTAGACTTAAGTATAGTTAGGTTTTACCCAAATTTCATCTCTCAAAATCCATCTTAAAATGATTGCTTGCTTGTTTGTATGTTGAGATGATAAAATTAATTTCAAAATTTCTTTATAGACACACATATGCAATCATAATAATTGGAGTATACTTGTATGGAGGATACTCAATTGGTTAGTTGTACCACATTAACTCAACATTTTTCAATTCCTCATAATTTGAGTTATACACAATATATGTTGCGACTTTAATTTCGATTTAGAAAATAAAATCCATTGTATATCTGAATCTATCAAATTCATTTGATCTGCCAATGATCTAAATATGGGAACATAATTTTCACATATACCATGCAGGTATGTTGCTTACTCTCTGCGTGAAACCATGTACTACAAGTTCTCTCTATTTCACCACCTTGCTTTCGTAAAGAATACATTATGAGAAGATATTTCTATCCTGGATACTTCTCCCTATTGAACGAGAACACTTATCCCTAATTGTCACCTTTTATTTAACCGATTTGAGTGTCAGGACACTCTACCTAGGACTTTTGGTTTGGATCCAGCTGAAGGGGTATGATAATTTTGATAAGGAGTATATATCGATAATTTGTATTCTTCATATCATTGATTCGATGGAACCAATATAGCTTGTGATAATATCCACCCTCCAGAACTCTATCTCATTTCCCACGATGGAGTTAGGGTGTTCCATTAACCCAGTGCGTGAATTTATGTGCACAAATACTGGATTTTTGAATGTTAAACATCATTCATAGGCTTTGGATTTGAATATCCACAAAGTGTCTAACAACATGTATGATGTTGATTCGCATTTACTATCCTGGAGGATGTCTTCCCCATTTCCATGGATGCTTGAAATAAGCTATATCCCTAATGATCATACTTCTCTTCCTCTTATTATGACTTGGGAGCTGAGTGATTTATTAGGTATTTCCACTCTTTTGGTACATTATCAGTAGGGATCGGATGTGATGACACTTTTGATGAGTAAATGCATGTGGCAGACTATTTGTAATGTGTTAAAAATATAAGATGTTCTGAACTGTGGTTCAGATATTCTTTGGTGTGTACGTGGATCTAAGAGTTGAATTTGTATATTCACTTTGGTTTCTTGGCATTATATATGTGGTATTTATCTTCCCCTAATGCTAGAAATTACCCTCAATAGAGTAGTCAGTATACAGGCTGTAAATTAATCCTCTATAAGCGATCAAAGGTACTTATGACGGATAATAATACCTTCTTATAGATCCTCAATGCCATGAACGTATACTGAGGTGATGATATCATTATGCGTAAAATATAACCGACATGGAGATGGGAAATAGTTGGCTGACACCAATCCTCCACGTACTAACTGCAACGGAGGGAGCCGTATGATAGTAGTCTAATGAATTTGTTATAATAATATGGTGTGTAAGTTCGTATTTACCAAGATAAATTGCAATTCTATTTCATTAGTCATACATTTTAAATTATCTCTATAAGAGATTCAATTAATTAATAATTAATATGGATATAGATTACTCAACGTTATAGTTCCCAAAACCAAATAATTTCATAAGATTGGATTTAATCCCTTGTCCGGGATAATTTGCTCTAATTAAATTACGAGCAATGAATTTGGTAAAATTGTGATGCCTTAGGAGTAAGAGACACATGTAAAACTATTTTTAAATACGTTAACAAGCATTTTAGAGTAACTAAATAATCATTGAATGGCATATTTTCTCATATTTTAAGATAATAGGATTTTAAAGTCAATGTCCTTATGACACATGAGGTGTACATAGAATCTGAGGATTACAGGAATATATGCCATGACCAATAGAATTGATAATAATTTTTCTTATCATCCCTTATGCAAAATGACCAAGACTACCATGCCAAGTCTTCTATTAAGATTGAAAAATTATTTTGCATGGAACATGTAATATGGGATTGATGTATGCATAATACACCCCAGATGTTATGAAAAGATTTTTTATGAGTATTTAGTTTTCATATCCATTGTACCAAGTTGAGTGCTATATTTCATCATCACTCTTAGTAATAGATTTCAATATGAAATCATATAAGTGGATATTGTGAAAACATATAGCGGTGATGCATGAGTGCATCCATGATTAATAACTGAATACCCATAACGAGAGTATGATCTCCATGTTCATGCTAGCGGTGCAATACTTCACTAAACAAATTTTCTTTTCTATCTGGTTGGATCCCAAATAAACTTTAGTATGAAATTTAACTCATACAAGATATGAATACCATGTATAGTTACATGATATTTATAATGGATAATATACGACGTGTATAGTATAATATTTAACTAATGTTAATTCCAGTATAATATGAAAATTTTTATGGATCTCATTTGTTAAAGTGAGCTTCAAACTTATCCCCTTAAACTTGACTACCTCCAATGGATTGGAGGAATGATTCAATCAAATGTTTAATTTGGTATGCATGTAAGCTATACAGCCACACCTTTGGACAAGTGTGAGACTTGCCATTACAGACATCATATGTGTTTAAAAGATCCATTGCTTTGTAAATTACCATTTAACTTAAAATCATGATAGGTGACTAAGTAAACAATTACTTATATTTGGACAATATTACATTCTTTGTTAGCAATTCTGAATGGAAATTGCAAAAATTGATGGACCTTACTTCTTTAAATACCCATCTTTCTTAAAATAAATTGAGTAGACAGAACACACTATGTTGCATGTGTAGTTACTTTAGGAATATGATGGAAATTCTATTAGGTAGAGCTATGGTGGCAATGCTGTCATGAGCAGGCCAATGATATTATTTGTATATAGTGCCTCTACTTAGAGAATTAATCCCATTCAATATGAGTTTAGAAAAAATAAAATCCATTGCCAAAACATTAGCCATGTCCTACGTGAAATGATCATGTATATAATTAATTTACTTGGATCGTAAATTACATATCGTAAAATATTTATGTGCATATTTCTTAACCAAGGTGACACTTGAGTATAATCGGACTATCCAATAATTGACAATGACAATTGACAAAAATTCACTGCAATTGTTTTAAACTCTATTCTATGATGAATAGACAATGCAAGAATCATTATCAAAATATAGAATTTGCTTATTTAAATAAAAATAGTCACCAAAATATGTTGCACTATTTTCTGCTATTTAACTAATAAAAGATGAATGCTTTAAACTATGAATTTAAGATGAGTCTTGAATTAATATATGCAAAATTTATAGATCCAAAATGCTACTTGATCTACGTGTAGTGCGTGGACCTCAAAGTCAATAGACGATAAAATCGCTGCTATTATCAAAGATGAATGATACTCATTATCTAGATATCAACTCTGTACTTGCAATTTAACACATCAAGGTAGTCATCTAAATGGTGTAGACCTCACATTAGTGGACGAGAAACTCGTTGCTATAGGTATAGGTTGGCGTTATTGCAATAGGTGCCTTAGACTCCATTCGTATGTGTTATATTAATAGGGGGTGGTTACCATATTGGTGTAGACCTTATTTAAGTCATATTAAAAATTGGTTATGCACGTTGAGAATAGTAACTATGTGATAGCGTAGATCCAGTAGTAGTACTATGATACTATCTTGTGTATGGCCAATATGAAATATGAATTAAGATAATCACCGAAAAGAAAGGTGTAACCATTAATTATTTCAAACTTTAATATTAAGTATGCACTTTGAAGATAGTTAGTATATATATCCACAGTAGTAATAAGGTACTATCTTGTGTATGGTCAATATATAAGGTTTTGGAATTTTATATTGTACAAAATGATGAGGTGACACTTATCTTTTGCATATAGTTCCATTTCAATAAAGCACGTCATTACATGATATTTAGTGCTTAGTTAAGTTGATTTCTTTAATTAATCTTATTAGGCATTATCAAATATTTATTGCTTAATTTTCGTGATCATATAATTCTTCTTGAATTAAGCTCATTGATCATTTAATATGATATTTGGTGCTTAATTACGATGAATTATTATTGTTAAAATTGCAATAGGTAACAAATTGCAAAACTAATAAATCACTAAATGTATTGTATGCTATAGTGATTGCACATACACATTGAATTTGCATAGCTTAACAAATAGGGTCTAGAGTGTGAATTTGCATGGCTTAACACGGATGTAATCTGAGTTTAAGTCGAGGACTTAAACATTGAAATTAGTATGCACAAAATAACTAAAGTGTAGACCAATCTCATATCTGCAAAATATTTTCTTGGAAGCACATGTGTATGCAATCATCATAAGATGTAGACATCTTAGTGATAGGCAATTAATTTGCTACCTAAAAGCTTGGTCCCAGGGCAAATAAGTTCTTTGCAATTTACTTTGTAAGAACTCATTAATTAAGTAAACTTAACTAAGAGAATTTTATTTGTTAAAATACAATTTACATAGTAAATTGCAAAATTAACAAGGCTGACGTATTTAAGTTTTAGTCCAATAGTTAGTGCATAGGAGTGAAAAAAATACTCCACCATACAAATTCTTATCTCTTCACCGCTATAGATTTATGGTCCATCGGCAGCTGTCGTGGCGAGCGAACTCTACCACCGTAGAAGCATTGTCCAGCGAGCATGCCGGATCGTCGTCTAGGACCTCATGCAAGCCATCATGCTCGCAACTGGAGCAGGGCCGCACGGGCTTTACCTCCGTGATGGTGACCCTCTGTGACGGTGACAAAGCAATTTGGGGAGTATATGAAAGCAGAAGGCTTAGTGTAGAATTTGAAGAACCGCAGTGCCATGGTAACCCACCAAAAGTAAGAACATATTGATGTGCGTCCAATTTAAGGCCAATTAGTCCTCAATGCCTGTTTGATGAAGATGCTACTGGCTGCTTCCGGCGTCGAGGCCATGTCAAAGATGCTACTTGGCCCTTGCTAGTTCGCTGCATTCTTCCTTCTTGTCTTGCGGTCTCGCCGCTGCCATAAGGGCACGCTGGCGGGCACCGCCTCCGCTGCCAGTAATGATCAACTGCGGCACGAAGGCGGGCGGTTGGTTCTGGCAAGGATCTTGATGTTGTGGCCGTCGGCATCGTCGTCTGCTCGTCGCTGTTCATACAAGATCAGATACCTCTATTTTTCTCCGATCGATTCCATTCTTGTTCGAGCATTTCTTCATGAATGCAGGCGATTTGCCGTGCAGAAAGTAGAGAGTAGAATGGAATAAACAAATGATCCATTGATTAATTGAATGGATAGTGTGATTACATATTTATATATGGTGAAAGAGTGTGTCCAAAGAATCTTGAGAGTTCAGACCTCTTCGTGAAAGTACCGGAACCTTTCATGAAAGATCATATCTATCTAAAATTTACCTAAGAGATGTCTCTCTGCAAAAAGATGCAAACTAATCGATCGCTAGTAAACTTAATTCTAACACCTTTGTTTACTGAGCCGCAGCCGCCCCAGAACACTCCGGGATCCTTTTTTTTAATTTGTAAAAGCAATGCGACGGAATCCGGGCGGACAGCTACTGTTCTGTGCTCTGCCCAACATGGCGCGAAAAGACGAAAAGCGTTCGAGAGGGGTCCTCGGCTGGGATTGTTTTCTCTAACCAAGCTTGCTTGTCTGGCTGTTGATCCTAGTGCAACGCCATGTAGCAAGATTCGTGCGTGCTCGAGCACCCGCTCGAGTTTCCGCGCGTCGCTCTTCCACGCCGTGGCGCCACTGGCGTGCCATGGCCCATGGTCAGTGCGTACACACAACCGAAATGCACGTGGCTGGCACCTCCTTTCCGCACGGGGGAGGGAGCCGACGTCAAACGCGGCCGGTTCGTCACCTCATCCCGCCAGGCTTGGAATCGTGGCCTGCGCTCCGGATGGTGCGCGCGCGGCGCGCGCTTCATCGCACCATCAACACTCTCCCTGCTGCTTGTCCGCGCCGAACGGGAATCGTCGACGTCTCGCGAGCCGCGGATCGAGCTACTAGATAGATAGGTAGCCATCTTCGATCGCCGCCGATGGGGGACGGGTGTAGCAGCCGCGCCGACGGAGACGAGAAGGCCTCCTCCTCCTCCGGTGTCGCTCGGGTCGTCTGGTTCAGACAGATGCTCCACCGCTGGCAGCCCTCCTCCAGGCGCGGCGGTGGCGATGGATGTGGCGACGAAGCCGGTCCCAACGCCTCTACAGATCAGCGGAGCAGTGACGCCGTCCCCGCCGCCGCACCTGCCGATCAAGACAGGGATGGATAGCCTTCCGCTGCTGCCGGCGGCGCCAGATTGCGCGGCGGAACGGCGGCGCCTGCTGCTGCGGGTGGCGGTCGTGGAGGAGCGCGGGGGCGACGTGGGCGCGGAGCGGCGGCGGTTCGTGGTGCCGACGGCGTACCTGGGCGCGCCGGCGTTCCGGCGGCTGCTGGAGAAGGCGGAGGAGGAGTTCGAGTTCCACTACCACGGCGGCGCCCTCACCATCCCCTGCGACACCGAGGCGTTCAAGTACATCCTCCTCGTCACGGACAGCCAGGGCCTCGCCGCCGACGACACGGTACGTACGCCGTCAAAGTAACCCGGGCCGTGGTGCTGAGAGCGCGGCCCAACGCGCACCTCGCTGGCCTGGCCCGCTCGCGCGGAATGCCGTGAACTGCGTGCTGGGCCGTGAAATGCTGCGGCCTGAACTCGGCCTACAGGCCTGGTTTCGCCACGGGCCGTAAACTAGGTTTATCCCCTCTTATCTGTTTTTATGTTTGCAGAAAGGCGGAACGCCAAGGAAGGAGGACGGAGAGAGCGAGGCGCGTCGTCCCGATGACGAGCCCGCAGCAGACGGTGTTGCCCCCATGAACCATGGGACGTAGGAAAAGGGTATTAAAACAAGAGGCTACTGAGATTGTAACTGTAAGCAAGCGAGTGCTGCTCAGCTCGTCACGAGTCCATGCCATGGCGGCATGGCCGATGAGCAGCTCGCTCGGAGCAGTCGTCGCAAGCTGTAACATGGGCGGCGCATCTGCCCGCCCCGGACGCGACGCGGCGTCCGACGCCACGCCACGGCGCAACGCTCTCGAACGTTCCCCCTATACCCCCTCTCTTTTTATACTGGTAGCTGGTAGTAGTGCTCGATGACCATTCACCAGCGTCCACGCGTTGAGCTTGAGCCGGAGCGGCAGGTTGATTCTTTTCTATCCGCCGCGGCCCCCGGTATCTTCGCGGGCCCGCCGGACGCCGGCGCTGCCGCCGTGCCCGTGCGTGCGTGCGTGGCCACGGCCGCGCCTTGCCAGCCGGCAGGTGACAGGTGGCCACGCCACGTAGGGCACCAGGGTCTCGAGACGTCAGCAGCGTCATCAGGCGGCCCCACTAACCGAGGCCGGGTGCCGGGCGTACGTGGCGTGCCGGCTAACCACCGGCGACGACAGCAACGGCGGCGTCCCTCGCGCCGGTCGGCAGGCGCATGCAGCGCGAGTAGGCCAGGGCCCAGGGCCACCAACCCCTCTCGTTCTTTGCCGGAATTGAGGAAGTGAGCAAGCAGACGGGGGTTTCAATTTGGAAAGGAGGCTGCGGCTTGCGGGCACGTATCTTGCTTTGATTCCCTGGTGGTTCCGTTCCGTCTTGTTCTTGCGTGGGTCATCTCGATGGGCCGCGCAGCAAATTTCGAAGTCCGAGGAATCCCATTCCATGCTGGTAGTACACGACGCTTCAACCATGCATGCTCCACGCCTCGTCTGGTACCTCCGTCGTGCTTCAACACTTCATCGGAATCAATATAATCCACCTTTCATTTATTCGCACGGACCAAAAGCTTTTCCAGTGCCGTGCCCTTCTGCTAGTTCTGAAAATTTGCAAACTTGCAACTGCAAGCAATAGTGTGGATAGCAAAAGGGTCTGTTGTGGTTACAGGAGCCTCCGTAGCATACCAGGTTCTGGGTTCGAGTACTACCTTCCGTAGGAACGAATTTTCTAGAATTTAACAGCTTTGTGCTTTCAGTGGTATGCGAAATTCGCGTCGACAACGAGACGTCTGCGGTGACTTCGTCAATCTCGAGGATTTGCCGGCTCAGTCTTCGAAGATACTCATATGGGTAGGGTTTGCGTACGTGTGTTCATAGGGATGAGTGTGCGTGCGTTGTGAGTGTCTAAGTTGTACTGTGTAATTAAAAAAATAATAGTGTGGATAGCACCGGATCAAAGTAGGAGTGGTAAAGGATTTCAAATTTTAGTCTAGATAATCTAAAAGAATAGGGCTCTAATCTTATATAATTTTAAGCTAAAAGTATACAAGAGACAAGTTGGATTCTAAAGAGAGTACTAGGATCATGATCCGTTACCACCCTTAATCAAAAGCATGGTTTCCTTGTGTACGGAACCTTCACTTCCATCGTCTAGAAAATATGTGTGTAGCCATGTTTTAAGGCGTGGTAGTATTTCAAATTTTGCGAACCACTCAGTTCAGCAAAAATAAAAAGACAATGGTATACGATCAACCAACTTGTGGGCAGAGGTTTTATTCGGTCAAAGAGTCGCTCACTATTGGATCTCAATGTAACGGCGGTCTGTGTTAGTATTTTCTTTAGCCTTCAAACATTAGAGCTAAGCGTTACGATGTGATTATTGGATCATGTGCTTAATTGCAGTCTCGCTCTCTTGGTTTACTACCTAGCTAGCTCTAAACCTGATATAAAAGTACAATCAGTTTCTATCCTACTTTACATTTAAGCTCTACACACTGCCTCAAAGCTTGCCCTTCGGCGATCTTATACTCTTATCACCAATGCTAGCCTTCCCTACAACTCTCTCTTAAGCTCGATTGCAGTAGGAAGGGACGAATATAGCACGTGAACAAGGGGGCTCAAGCCCCCCTACCGCTAGAGCTATATAGAGGGAGAAGAAAGGGATGATGGATGGACAAGGAGAGAGGAGAGAGAAAGGAAATAAAGGAGGAGGAAGACGACCGGAAGAGAGAAGAAGAGGGATGTCAGCATTTAGAGTAGTCGTAGAATCGTTCTAGATAGGCAAGAGTGTGATCAATAGAAGCAGCAATTAGAGGAAGCCAAGTATATATAATTGTCTGCCCTCTGCCTCACCCTCAAGGTTCTTATACATGGTTATTTGTTTCAATCATTGTGCTCCCTCCCTGCTTCGTTCCAAAAAAATAAGTCATTTTAGATCCAAAATTTGCCTAAAAATAAAGTTATCTTACTCTATTTAGAAAGTGCATGTGCATGAAAAATCAATTAGTGTTAAATATAGGTATTAAATAGGGGCAAACATAATCATTTTACTTTTTTTATTAATTTATTCTAAAATTTATAGGATGATTTATTTTTTAAGACGGAGGGAGTAGGCTGGAAATACTGATGATGTTCGGTCGGACGACACGCGTTCTTGTTGAGATGGCATCCTACTGGCCTAGTTCGATCCCTACCTCCTCTGGCTCTTAGCGCTCACTAGCAACATTGCTAACAAAAGGAGCTAGGAGAAGAAAAGGGTGGGGTAGATGATCTCCTCTAATACTATGCCCTAGGTCTGCCTCTGGTGCTGAGCTCCTTCTGTGACATCTTGTCCTCCTGTATGCCCCGTAAAAAAAGTATTGATAGAGGATGTCCTGATCTCAATTATTCGAAACTAGGCCGTGTAAGAAAAACCTTAGAAGTTGAGATAAACATGCAGTTGTACTCGAGACAACGAAGAGCAATAGTTTGCAAAAAACTTGCAACAAGCGACATCGCACACATCCACCGTTTCCTCGAGCGTTGAAAACAAGGAAGTCGCATCCCAGTATGTGATCGTGGCGTTGCTGAACTGGCGCAGTGCGAGAGAGAGAGAGAGAGAGAGAGAGAGAGAGAGAGAGAGAGAGACTCGCTGCTGTTACTTTTGTTCCTCGAGATCACCACGGGGCCGCGAGCGTTCCCTTTCCCGGATGAAAGCCTGTCGCTTTTTCTACTACGAGGATCACGCGCATGATGATGCAACCGCGTCGCAGGCGCTCGATCGGACGCCGATCACGATCCGACGGACGCTAGCTAGCTGCAGCCTGCGTGTTTTTTTTAAAAAAACTTTTATTAAACGCCCGGCCTCGCTTTCGCGAGTCGCGGGAAATTGAAGTCACATGAATAATTAGGCGCGCCCCCCCATTTATGTCACGATGTGCTCGTGTGCGCTCGCCCGGTCCGTCCATGGCCCGCCGGCCGAATCCAGCGCACCCCTCTCGCTCGGTCTCGGGGGAATGGACGGCCGCGGTTGCCTCCGCCCGAGGGAGGTGAGGCCTCGACCGCTCGTCCGCTCGACGCCGCCGGCCGGGGTGCCCTCGCGCCACGGTCTCTGCACGCGCACGCGCGGCGGCGGCGCGAGCCTATCCGCGCGCTGTCCACGGCCGGGGCTCCTGCTCTCGCGAGTCGCGGCGACGGGCGGCACTTCGGTATGGCTCCCATGTCGTCCCGTTGCTGTCAGTAGAAGGTACCCAAAAATCACGGCCATCGTGCGATATCCGGGGAGGATTTAACAAATTTGTGGGTTCATGCATACGTCTCCCCCCCATTTTTTTCCTTATTATAAATGCTTTTGCAAAGCCGTGTGTTATTTTTTCACTGTTCGGTCTTCTAGTAGTTATGCTACTGTTCGAACTTGGTCACTATCCTACTCGCTTCGGTATAGTTAAAATACAAAAATCTTACTCCTCCTTTATCAATACATGGACCGACAATTATCCTGCCATCTTCTTTAAAAAAAGGAACACCCGTCGTTGTTGAACAGTGCGTCGTCACACTGGCACAGCTGTTGGTACGCTTGGTAGGCAACTCCACGATGCGTATACACGGACGCCGATCCGCCGCCGCCGCATCAATGCACATGCGACAACCCCCCATGCTAGTGCTCTCTCCAAGACTTCAACCCTTTGACCCCACATGCTAGTAGCAGTAGTGATCGGAGTCTGAAAAGAGCAGACGAAAGTGTAGCAGGCGATCGAGGGCCTTTCCGTCCGAGTAATCCGTGCCAGTTCTTGGCGTGGACGTGGCGGCGACGCCGGCCAGCGACGGCAGGAAGGCTTCGAAAGACCACGTCGCTGACCTTGGCGCCGGGCGCCAGGCGCTGGCTGAAAGATGAGGCTGCCGTTGCCGAGACCCGAGAAGAGCGCGCGGGGGTGGCGTGGCGCGGCGCGCATCGGGAGGCGGCAGATCCCTACCCCTTTTCCGCCCCTGTCCCCCAATCATTGAGGTGCCGGGCGGGGCCTGCCCGGGCCGCCAGTCCCGCCGCTCCACGTTGCCTGCTCGCCCGCCCCCGCCTCCTCTGTCCTCTCGCGGTCAACTCGCGCCATGGCACCACCTGCCGCGCGCTTCCCGAGCTGAGCAAACCGACCCTCCCGTCGCGTTTCGCGCGCACGCCGCGTGCCGACGAGGGGAGGCCGGGGAACGCATCCCCCCGCGCCTTTTCCTCGAGATCGCGCCCATCCCCTCGGCACCACCAGCAGAAATCGCCTCGGAGGCTCGGACCCCAACCGTCTCCTCCCGCACCGTCCGAAGCCGCGGCGCGCGGACCGGTCGCCGGCGGCCGGCGCGTGCTCGCTGGCTGGCTTTGCCCGTGCGCCGCGGCCTCGAGCGCCAAGTCTACGCACGCCGCCAGGCGCCGTGGCGTACAAACAAGCGCTACCGGCGGACATATCCGGTCATTGGCCTACCCTGCACGTTCCGTCTTGCGCGTGGCTTCACGGCTCGGAGAAAGGAACTTGGCAGATCGCCGGAGCCGGGACCGCCGGCGCCGGCGGGTGTCGCCGGCGCCGTCGTGCGTGTCGCGCGGCGCGGAGGGGAGGCAGTTGCAGCGTTACCAGGCAGGTTTTCCGCCACCGAACGCCCACCTGGATTCTAGAATATGCTCGGCACCACCAGCACCGGGAGCTAATCATGCATGGAGCTGAGCTCAGAGAAGCAGCATTATTTTTTCTGTTTCTTAAGGAGACTGCGGAATGTGTAGTGACAACTAATTACGGTACCTTTTTTTTTATCGAACCATCGCTGCTGTGCCAAAAGGAATTAGTTTAACCTAAAATAATCGTGTTTGAGGAATATAACATACTTAGAAAAAGCAAGTCGAAATGCCGCGAAGTTATAAACGCAGGAAGAGGGTACATATACCCTGTCAATTTTAGAGGATGATTGCTATAATGATCAATTGCCGCATCACCCATTTCCCATCATTTTGGAGCTCTTCATCACGCACGAGTACAAGAAAAAAAGGGAGAAAAATTCCTAGGAGGAAAATGCCGAGCAAGACAGTGGTGGCGCAGTAGCACCGTACAAGTGGAAATTCAAACAGAAAACAGACAGAAATACCTCCAAGAACACAAACGCAAATAAAAATCACTAAAAATAAACAAAACAGATCCCAATATATTCCCTCTCACTGAGGCCAGCTCGCCCTCCTCCCCCTCCCTCCTGACCTCCTCCTCCTCCAGGGCATCCTCCACGCCTCACGGATTTCGCAGGGACCCCGGAGGAAAAAAAAAGAAAGCGAAATCGACCAATCTCCTCATCATTCACGGCCTCGCCTCCTCCCCCAGAAATTTCCCCATTTCCGCCGCTCGCGATCGGCGCGGAGCTCCCCCGAATCCCGGGTCCGGATTCGCGACCGCTCGCCGCGAGCCTCGGGGGGCCGCCGGCCCGTGCTCGGATTCGCGGGCGCCGCGGCCGTGGTCCGCGCGGGGAATGCTCTACCTCAAGCAGCCTGGCGGCGCGGATTTAGGGTTCCGGCGGGCGGCTGCGGGGCTGTGATCTGCCGCGGCGGCGGATGCGAGATTGAGCCGGCCCGCGCCGGGGGATTCGGCCGGCCATGGCGGCGGCGGCGGCGGGCGCGGAGGCGGACGGCTGCCTCCGGAGCTTCGAGCTCTATGAGGCCGAGTCGGTGAGCTCCTCGCCCCCGGATCACAATGCGCCGCCACGTCGTGCGGGTGTTGCTGCTGTTCTTGTCGCTGGGTGGTGGGTTTATGTTATTCACGGCGCAGCTCCTGCTGGTGCTTTGTGATTCCGCAAAGGTTGTACAGCTAACGATGCGGTCGAGCTTCTCGCGTCGCTTTAGCTCGGGACAAGACCTGGGCTCTGCGACGCTGCATGCCTGGAGCATGCCATGCAACACCACGATTAGGAATTATGATGATCCTTGTTCATTTATGGCGCCTGGATCATGCTATTGTCGCACTTGATTTTCAGGAGCTCTTAGCTGCTTATATTGTTCCGTTCTATGTGGGAGATACGGGAATTCTGCCTTCTTTTGTTAACTGTGATGCAGTTCTCAAGTTTTTTTTTTTGTTAGGAAAGAGAGCAGCTATGCGTGGTGCAGTGCTGTTAACGTTCATTTATTGGAATTTTGGTTAAAAAAGGGACCTTTGCGTGTTCCTTGCAGTTATCAGTTATAACTAGGATGCAGAATCATTGAATTTTCCTTTTTCTGAGTCCAATTTTTAGCCTGTGGTTCATGCCCCTACTGTTTGAATGATTGGTTGCAAGGTGTTTGATTGATTTTTTTTTGTGTGTGGCATATTTCTTGGTTTCGCTAGTAATTGATGAAGTTCTCAATCAGGATGCACTCTGTTACACTGAGGTCTTCGTAGAAAAATGTGTTTCCAAACTCTTGGGCAAAGGTGGAACCGTACTGTTTCCATGCCTTGCTTAGTGTTGCTGGAGGCCTGCTACCTTGAGCTCGCTGCCATGTCTCACTCCATGGCCTCCCGCACCAACCCAAAATTTTCATCATAATTAAATAATGGATTTTCATTTTTGCAGAAATTTTATATTCTTGGAACTAACACTGACAAGACATTATGGAGATTACTCACGATTGATAGAATGGAACCATCAGAGCTCAATGTAGAAGAGGATTCCACCGTGCACTCACAGAGTGACTATCTTGATCTGCTAAGACTTCTAGATGAAGACCATAGATCAACTGGTGGAGTTAAATTTGTCACCAACTGTTTTGGAATCATCGGTAAACTATCCCATCTTTCTCTGATCATAATTTGTTTCAAAGTTGGCAACTTTTTCCTTGCAAATACACATCAACAATGTATTTTCTTTGCAGGTTTCATTAAGTTCCTCGGGCCCTATTACATGTTAATTATTACTGAGCAGAGAAAGATCGGGGACATATTTGGCCATCCGGTATACCAAGTTACCAAGACTGCAATGATTGAGTTATCAAATTCTAAGACGAGGCCAAAGTTAACTAATTCCAAGGATGAGAACAGGTGCTGCATGACTGCATCCCATGTTCCCATTACATTGTTGACATCCTATCCTTCATATTATCATATACTGATAATTAGATTGGACATTTTCTAACTGTTTAATAAGATATTTGTTTCTTTTTTCTTAAAAATGAAAGATTCAGGAGCATAGCATAGTTACATGGTATGCCGAAATAGTTGCACTGTATGTTCATCATAAGCCAACCTCAAATCATGCAGGTACAAGAAGCTCTTGCAGACAATTGATCTTAGAAAAGACTTCTTTTTTAGCCACTCATATCATATAATGAGAAGCCTCCAGAAGAACATTAGTGATCCACAAGAAGGGTGGGAACTATATGACACAATGTTTGTATGGAATGAGTTCCTAACTCGAGGGATACGTAACATTCTGAACACTACACTCTGGACTGTTGCATTAGTCTATGGTTTTTTTAAGCAGGTACCTATGAAACTTATATCTTTTTATCCTGTTATATGTCATTTAATAGGATTCATGAAATATGATAGATTGCATCCAACAAGATGTATCCAATATCCTATGTTCCTACTCCTTTCTTTTCTTTTCTCCATGTTTATTATCTTCACCTGCTCTCTTTACCGAGCTAAATTTATATTTTTTATTTGCTTGTACTAGACAAGTAAGAATCCTATTTTTCCTTTTCTTTTTGTCGGAGGAATAGTTGTGTTTTCAGTCTATAATTTGTAAAATCGTGATGGAAAAATTATAAAAACAATAGACCATTAAATATTAATGTATTAATTAATTCTGTTTATGAACACAATCATTTAGAATAATGTTCTTGTTTCATTTACATCAAGGATAAACTTGCAATATGTGGGAAGGATATTATGTTGACGCTCATTGCTAGACGCTCGCGGCATTATGCTGGCACCAGGTTCACACTTACCAAACTCTTAGTAATATATACTCTTTTTTCTATCAATTATTGGTCTTGTTGGGATTCATCTGCTTTTTTCTTTTTTGGTGCCATCTTATAGGTATCTAAAGAGGGGCGTGAATGATGAGGGCAGAGTAGCGAATGATGTTGAGACTGAGCAAATCGTTTATGAAGACTTGCCTGGACCAAGGCAAATAAGCTCTGTTGTGCAGAATAGGGGTTCAATTCCACTGTTCTGGTCCCAGGAGACATCAAAGCTGAATCTTAAGCCTGATATCATATGTAAGCATTGAAACCTTTATTTTATGTGTAAAATAATGTTCAATCAGTTGATCTTTTTCCCCCATGCAGTGCATGAAAAGGACAAGAATTATGAGGCTACCAGACTTCATTTTGAAAATCTTAGGAAGAGATATGGAAATCCTATCATCATCTTAAACTTAATTAAGGTGAGCACACTGTTATAATACTGCCAGTTCTGATGGATCTTTTGCATATAAGTCAGACTTAATAGTCACACACTTGTAATTTATTTCCTGTTGTTATTTTTTGGAAGACACGTGAGAAGAGACCACGTGAAATTATACTCCGTCGGGAATTTGACAGAGCAATAAAGATTATAAATAGTGGTCTGCCAGGGGAAGATCATTTGAGATTTTTACATTGGGATCTTCATAAAAACTCTCAAAGGTATTAATTCTTTTGTTATGCATGTCACACTTATGCTCTGTTTGATGCATTTGGTGTACATACTGAAGCAAAATTGTATTTCAGCAAAAGTACAAATGCCCTTCAAGTGCTTCTGAAAGTGGCATTTGAAGCTCTGAACTTGACAGAGTTCTTTTATTATCAAGTTTCTCCAGATCGAAGAACAGAGAGTTTCCTTAATTTAAGGCTTACATTGTAAGTTCTTTGTTATTTATTATACTGGTTTTCTTTGCTTTTTAGTTAGAATTCCTACTTGGCTTGATGCTTCCTTAATTTTTGTTTCATGCTTTATAGGAAGAATGGTTTTGGTCCTCACGTGTGTGATGACAACAACAATCATGGCACTGCAGACTATGTCGATGATCTTGATGACATCTCCCAAGACGATACTTGTGGCAGTTCTGATCCTGGCAATGGAATTGCAGAAGATAATTCTGAGGTCAATGGATCTACCCAAATAAAGCCTCCAAAATTTCAAAAGGGTGTCTTACGTACAAACTGCATAGATTGTTTAGACCGCACAAATGTTGCTCAATATGCCTACGGGTTAGCTGCTCTAGGACACCAGTTACATGCACTTGGCTCTTTAGAATCTCCAGAAGTTCATATAGACGCCCCTTTGTCTCGACATTTGATGCATTTTTATGAACGGATGGGTGATACACTTGCTTTACAGTATGGTGGTTCGGCTGCTCACAATAAGGTACCCCATTAAATCTTGCTATTTCAATTCTTCAATCTACCTTTTGTTTCAATCTGTCAGAAAACCTTAGGTTCTTTATTCCTTCCACAGTATGCTTGGTTGTTGAAATAAGGAGTAAGTATACTGGCATAGTGGCATATGCTATTACAATATTTCAGGATCCGTCCAAGTTTGCTCAATGAGCTTTGCATCTGGTCTATATTAAGTATTTACATGTCAAATCGAACTGATTATGTCAGGCTGAGTGGCATAAAAACAATGAAGCTGATTGGAGTTATCAATGTAAAATTTGATAACTACTCCATCTGATCCGAAATGTAATCAGGAAATCGACACCATCTCCAACATTGCACTTTCACCAATAATATCTATAATTATTTGCTATTTTAAATATAAAGAGTTATATAGTATGAAAGTATGTACCATGATGAATGCAGGAACATCAACCTCATGCTATGAATAACTTTTTAGTTATTGGTGGTCAAAGCTAAAAAAAGTTTGACTTAGGTAAAATCTAGATGGACTTATATTTGGGATTGGAGGGAGTATTTGGCACTTGAAAAATGCTGCTTAAATTGGGCATGGAACTGCAGTCAATGATATGAGAAAAAAAAGAAGTCTATCTTCAATCGAGTTATGCTGATTAATGGCCCTATAAAGGTCCAATATGTATTTCATATAGGCTCATTAGCATATGTTTCGTTGCTCGCAATGGTAATAGTGGACTGAAGTAGCACGGTCAGTTTCCACTTCAATTATGAAGAGAAAATGAAACTAACACGTTCCTGTTATACGGATTCTACATTACTTGCTGTCCCAGGGAGCTTAATAATGTCTAACTAGTAACTACTGTGCAGAGTGGACCATGAAACACAAATCAGAAGTGAAACATAACTTAACTGTAACCTTACATTAAGATGATCAATCAAACTAAAATTTTATTTAACTGCTGAGTTCTCCATTCATTTATACCGATAACGTGACTGGTGGCTAGTTAATCCAATTATTTATTGGCATTTTGGCAAGTCAAATATTCTCCATGGCATTCTTTTCATGCTATTGTTCTTGCGCGCTTCTCTGATGAGCTTGTGATGTGTAGATATTCTCTGCAAAGAGAGGGCACTTGAAGTTTGCTATTCAATCTCAAGAGTTCTTTAGGACACTACAACGATACTACAGCAATGCCTATATGGATGCATACAAACAGGCAGCGATAAACTTGTATGTTTGATTAAGATCATTGTTCAGCAGTGATCTTGTATCTTTTGAAGTTTCAGTTGGGAAATACTATGAATATGGACTAAGTTACTTGTTTTTTCCCCTTAATAAATTTACAGATTTTTAGGGTACTTCGAACCCCAGGTGGGAAAACCTGCACTTTGGGAGCCAGAATCTGGTGATGAGCATGTACTTGATGACGATACTAGGTAAGTTAGCAATATATGGCTATGTTTGAACTTACATGGTTAAGTATGGAGGCATGACAACAAGCTCTTAAAAATAATATACCCTTCTCTATGAATTGAAGCAATAAAAGAATAATAACAAGAGGTGACCTAACTATGAATTATCTATATTTATTATCTTTCCTCTGTTGATAACACATTGAATTCACACAAAATAAGTGATACTGGAACCAACAATTGGCAACTGGTTTTTAACCAGTGCTTTGAAAGTTCAGGTGGAGAAAGTTATGTCATGCTGTCATTCACCTCTTTACCTTCTTCATAGCGGCAGCAAGGACCATTGAGTTATTTATGTCTTTTACTTTCCTCTTAGGTAGCAAAGTTTTGTAGTGTTTCCTGATCACTTCATTTTAAGAATTAGGTATCCAGATTTTATTCTTACATATTTTTGCAAATCAACACCAATCCATCTTATCACTTATCTGAGATATACATATTTTTCAGTAAATTGATGAAGAGGGCAAGGTCAGATGGCAGCATTCTTAATAACAGCAAACCACCAATATCCAGCAAAGGACCAAATGGAATGTTAAACTCAGCATTTACCAGTTCAAAAAAAGAAGAGCAATATCCAAACTGGAGTTCTGATTCCATGCACGGAATGTCTTCAACCTCTGACAATTCAGTGTCGAAGTTAAGGTTGGTTTGTGTTTTCTGTATTCTGAAACTTCACGCTCTTTGTTCTGTTAGAAGCAGAGTGATTATCTTAAAGTATATGTTTGAAAAATCAGTATCTGACACTAGCACAAGTTATTGATTCCCGATTTCTCTTGAAAATCCTGCAGGTATACTTCATCAGCGTCTCACGTTAAGCATATAAGCTGTGAACTGGACTATTGCAATGGTTCTGGTGATTCGAATTTCCTGGATCTTGACTGGCTTTCAGCTTCAGACAACGATAGGTTCATACAGTGCTTCTCTCTTTGGACTATCTTGTATCTTTAATCCTTCAGTTCTCTTTGTTGCACATGGTATACACAGAAATTGGCAACCAGTAGTCATAAGTTTGACATTTTTTTATTAATTCCTTGCCATCTTTTTTTCAGAAAAAAAACTCTGCACATAGCTTGTGTTAGTGGTTTATTTGAAGATTTTTCTCAAATATGCAGGAGACCTGAGCATCATTTGCATTAAGAAGGAAAGAGTTAAACTCACTCCAAAACACACATAAACCCACACTAAATAGTTGCACAACTGCACACCGACACAGACACACTGGATTCACTGGTTACCCATCCTAACACAGGCAGGATTGAAATGACTAGAAAACTCCATGCACTACAGAACTTATCACTGCAACGTTCCTTGGTCTGTCGCAGAACCTGTTGAACGATTGGTATTGCACCATTGACCATGCAATCAATGCGACGCTTCCAAATCAATCAAGCTAAGGATCACTAGAGAGTTGAACCTTGAACCCTCTCCTCAACTGTTTATTTGAAGATGATCCTGCTATTTCTGTAACAGACTTGAACCATTATCCACGTTGAGAACTGCAGGCTGAAATCACACATTCTAGTGATGTGTCCATGCAACTGCAGGCTGACATCGCACATTTATAATTGAGATGTAGGTGAATATTTCTAACCTCATTTTTTTTGTGTGTGTTGTGCATTATGCTTAAACAGATCAAAAGCCATAAGCACTCCTGATGTGAATATTTCAACTGATAATGCTGTTGGTGATGTAAGCTCCGGGACAACGGTTGGTGCAATCAACAATCCTACTTTTGCTACCACTTCACTTCGTGTCCTTTTTCTTGCGTGCTTTAATCGTGGTTTACAAAACCCTTTTGACCTAACTTTATGGACACAAGCCAAAAAACAACCACTGTATTTGGGTTCTTACTTCTTTTCTGACCTGCCATTTTGTCTGTTATATTTTGTGACATTCATGCCCATTCGTTTTTACTGCAATTATGGTTTAGAAATCTCTTTTGGCCTAATTTCCTGAATAAGCTTGAAGTATCTACTACCAGCTTCTGCTTTCCTTCTGGTATGCTATTTTTTTTATATATAACCTTATGAACTTGTCTCCATAGCATTAACAGGTTGCTAAAATCAGCTTGACTCTTCATACTGGGTCTTACTAGCATGGTTGAGAACCCTTGTACCTTTTTTTTTTCCCGAAATAGACACAGTTTTGTTTTGAAGAGTATGACTATCACTGGATGACTACAATTTGTGACCCTTCTTAATATGTGATTTGCCCAACAAATAAAATCAATCATTTCATTTGAATCTTTCAGGATGCTCAAACTACTAAGATCCAGGCTCATGGGTTATCTAAGGATTTTGTGCAGTGGGTTTATCAAGGAGAGGCATTTTGGTACTGATGTCACAAGATTGCTTATCATGTAAATACAAGCTACGTGATGGTAGCAGTTGCAAAAAGCAAAAAAAAGAGAGGCTAAAAGATGGTTGCCCAGACTTTATTCCAAAGCCTCTTATACCTCTTAAAGACGATCGCAATGAGGCATACCATTGTGCTTGAGACTGTTTATCAACCACAAGCATCCTCCTTGCGGTGTATTAATATGATGGGCTGAGAATCTCAGAGACACCCCATCAAAAAGAGTTGTGTAGGGAAGTGTACCATTCTGTTCATTTGTTGAAGCTTGCTCACCAGGCGGGTAGATAGGGCATTGTTGTTATTTTTCTTGAAAGGAAAGAAAGAAGGTAGTTAGTAGTATATTATTCTTTTGAAGCTGTACCATTGTCCAGGCATCACCCCCCATCTCCATCGTGTAAATATATATGTCCCAAGTGTTCACCCCATTTCCCTTTTCCCTTCCCATGAGAGTTGAGGTGGGCTTGAAGGCGCCATTTTTCCCTCAACCTTTTTTTGGATGGGACCTCTGGAAACACCATGTACATGTATTTTCCGTCGCAACAGGAGAGACAAGACAACCATTGTGTAATCCCCATTGTACCAAACCCCTGTCCCAATAGACATCTCTTGTACTGTTTGTTGTCGCAGATTTATGTATGTAACACCTGCCAAATCTCGCAAAAAATGTTTTACCTGCAACACTAACCTTTTTGCATGGCTTGTTTGAGGTGCCGGCCAGCCACCATCTCAAGAGACAAGGGACACGTCCGTACTGGCCGGCGAGCAAGCAAATTCAGACACGCTGCCCGAGAGACCACGACCATGTGCTTGTGGTGATGTGGTCAGTCTCGGTTGGGCCATGGTCCACGTCGATGGCTGCCGGTTTTTCCAAACCCCCTCGGCCATGTGATCGACAAGGCCACAAGACACCGCTGCCTCCACCTGGTTTGGACCATCCCATTACCGTCTACTAATCTCTCTCTGGTTTCAGAAAGGCAGCCGCCGGCTGACCCCAGATCAGCCAGGCAGCGACCTTCCCAGCTAGCTGATGCACGCTGAATCCATTGAGAATCCGGGATGATCTCGCCGGTTTGGTTTCCTTGATGTTTTCTTTACCTCGAACGACGGAACGAGTAACAAGTTGATAAGCGAAATCATTCACCTCATCCTAGATGGGGGTTTTTTTTTTTAGAAATGAGATCCGTCCTAGAAAACCATTTTTTTTTAGAAAAGGGAATAGCTCCTTTACCCAACGGAATGAAGAGAGATCCGGGTGGTTTGTGGATGTCATTCGCTCATGCTAGCGCTAGCAAGCGACGTGTCAAAGAAATATAAATTCTAACAGTGGAGTAATCTGGGTGGGTCACTCGTATAATTGGCGACGTCACACCCACCCTTATAATTTTTATTCATCAGTGATAGGACCACGGCGAAAGGATAAGGATTAGGAGCAGGGTTGAGTGCTGCTTAATCAACTATAGCAGTAGTTGATGGGCTAGATTAGATAGTTTTTGTGTCACCTAGATAGATCACTCGTCATGATTGAGCCAAATAGGAGGTTTTGCTCACGCGAGCAAACTGATAGCTGCTCTACATTTCTTGTGTGCCAAATGCGGTTTCGGTGAATTGGCACGCGTATCAAGTGGATCATGTCGAAAGACCCGTTGATCCGCTCTAGATCATTATCTTAAATTTACCGTGATAATGGTGTAATATAAAGCAGAAACATAAACTTTTATTCAGAGTTATGGTGTTTAGCATTTGAAACCGTTATAGGGAGTATTTTTGAAGAGTATAAAACAGAGGAAGAAGAGAAATTGCATGAGGTTTGAAAGCGTGCAGATTTTAAACGCGGCAGCTTAAATTGTTACAACTTACAGCAGGTTGCTCAAACTCTACTGGTAATTGTAAACATGTTCGTTTTTTTTTTGTTTTTGCAATGGCACCTTTTATGTGACTCGTCTTTATAAGCCAGGCGTTGATGCTTACAACTGAAACTGACACCCTATACAAATGCCAACCGCTGGCTGAGAAGTGAATAGAATAACAGAAGCAAAGCACAAAACGAATACGAATTGCTGCCTGGCTGCCTGCAGACTGCAGTGCCCTCCTATTCCCCAATTTTCCGCGTAAGAATCAAATTCCACCAAAAGTACACGCGTCTAGATGCCATTCCTGTTGAATTCGTGGTCGCTTCAGATCCGCGACTACTCCTTGTTAGGATATAGATGCGCACAAATGAAAAAAATAGGGTTTGTTTATGTTCTTTTTCGCTGGACAGAATTAAACTACTAATTTGACTGAATTAAAATCGCAACGCAAAATGGCAGTTTTATTTTTATTTTGCTAGAATACAACTAGGAGAATCTCCAACGCATACGGCTTCAAGTATAGAAACTTTTGTTGTCTCCTACAATGATAGCTCAGGTTTTGTTATTGTCCATGATAAAAGCACCTGAGAAGCACAAGCATGAATCAAGAAAATAGTCATTTTGTGATCTTGAAGTTAGAGCCGAATGTTCATTTCGCTTCTCTGCTTTGGTTTCTAATGTTGTTTTACAATATAAAATTTTGCTTTCGATGCCGATCTTTCTTTTTTAGAGAAATTTCGATGTCGATTTGAATTCCAGTTTTTCTTATTAATTGATGTGTGTCCACCCTTGGGTATTTCTTTTCAGGAACACCGTACCACAGGGTATTTTGGCTTCTAGAATTCTAGATTTTAAGTTTGCAGAAGAATTTGACTTCTAAATCGATCACTATCATGTAGAGTACGTCTTGTTTTCTATTTCCCAACCATGACTTTGACATTTTATTTGGAGAATTTGAAATGGATTACATTTTTTAGATAAACGGTTAGTCATTCTGGACTATTAATCCTGGATGGATGGACACGGTACAAAAGAAGAATTTTATTCACCATTTAAAATCCCGACATTTTCCGCTATGATGAGTCACTGGCATATGAATCCCGGATGCACTAGTCCCCGGGCCTGTTTGTCTTAACTTTTAGATGGTGCATTTTAGTTCCAAAAGCTGAACTAAAACAAACAATGTGCTTTTCAAAAGCAGATTGTTAGAGTCCACCAATTTACACCACAATCCTCCAATCCACAAGCTACTATCCCACACTAGGTTACGTCTTTACGCAACTTTAACACCCCACAACCTACGGCTAGCTTTCAAGGACCAAAAGCTAAAACAAACAGGACAAAATGGGTTGACATCAAACACTCAACCTAGTAGAACATGTCTACAGGACGGATGGTGTTATTCGAATGTGCGCGCCTTTCTGTTGTACTCCTCAAAACGAAAGAAAGAATGTGCACGCATGGCACCCCGTTTCGCACGCCAAAAGCCTAAAACAAACCTCACATCATGCAGCAACCCGACCCGCTTAGCTACAAAAGCACCAAAGAGAAAAGAGCTCCCTTTCAGGAACATCCAGTCATTCACAGCGCAAGGAGCATCCTTTTTCTTCCCCCCGGCGACTGACGGCGGACCTGGCCCAACCTAACCTACCATGTCGTGATCCAAACAAACCACGCCCATTTGCAAGTTCTTTTTTTAAAAAGATGCAGCAATGGCAACGTGATCGTGCAAAACCAGTAGCAGATCGCCTGATACCGGCGACGGATTTGGAAACCGGCCGGCGGCGGCCAGAGCAGCAAATGGAAGAACATGCCGGCGAGATGCCATCTCATCCACGCTCACCTCCCTTTCCTTTTCTTCTTCCTGCCGTGGGTCATCGCACATCGGATCGAAAAGGAAACCGTGGCTTGTTTCACTAGCACACGAAAGACTTACCAGCTCTCTAGCTCCCTGACGCTATAAATTGCCCGTCACGAGGCCCCAACCTCTGCACTGCGTTCTCGATCTGCATCTGATCCGTTCAGTCCTGTGCTCTGTAGATCGACGCTATTCTTGGGCTCCCGTCTCTGTGCTCTGCAAAGGTATACGCATCTTCTCGTTCGTGCTGTCTGTACGTTGCAATGCCTGGTAACGCGTTACTTGGATTCTGCTTGCTTTGGTTGGGGTGATCAGTTAGTTGTTGGGGGAAAACTTAGAAATTGTGGTTGGTGTCTGTGGTTTCATGGTTGCGGTGTGCACTAGTTTAGATAGACAGGGACTATACATGGTCCATCGGGGATGTAGACATCATAGACGATTAATTAAGGGCAAGACAATCATTTTTATCTACCTACTTAGTTCTTTTCCTCGACTTGAAAGGGAGCAAGTCTCGAGAGTTGGTGGGGGGAATGCTGTGATGTTATAAACCTAGCGCACATTCACATAGTATAATCTCTATTATCCTCTGCGTCCTACTCGGATTACTACCTCTGTCCTAAATTAGAAGTTTATTTAGATACATATAGATGTACTAATATGTACTAATAGAGCCAAAACGAATGGTAATTTAGAACGGAGGGAGTAACTGCCTAAAAGTTTAAATATTTTTGGAAGAAATATTTGACATATTTACTTTCTAACTTGGCCATTTAGATGAGTGACCACAGGTGGTTGCGATGTGACCCTACTTTCTTGGATCTTTAATTTTCTTGGCGTGAGAGCCAAGCATTCTAGTCTCATGTGACAGTGTGACACGAGTGCTCCTTTTTCCTGTTCTTCTTTTTGAAAAAAAAATTCCTGTTCTTTTTGGATCGCCAGAAATGTTTCTTTTCCCTTGCAGTTTTTGGCATCGTCTTCCTGAATTTTCCATGTCAGCGCTGCATAGGCTGGTCTGCTCTTGTTTGGAACCTAGCCTCCTCGCGGCGCGCCCGATGCGAGTGCCCTTTGGCTGCTCATCAAGCTCCCAGCTGCGCTTTCGCAAGGAGCGATGCTTTCTGTTCTTGAAACAAGATCTGCGCAACTTTCTTGTTGCCGCTTGTCCCTTGTGCTGCTGACTGGATGCAGCTCTGGAGTAATTTGGATCCATTTTCAGAGATGGTTCTGCTTGATTTCGTAAAGAATTTGCCACTTGGGGAAGGGGTTCTTGGTGTTTCCCCCCATTGTTTCTGCACACGAGCTTTCTGCTTTCTGAGAGACCCATGCTTCAGAGGTCAAGCTTCTAGAAAGGATCAGGGAAGAAAAATGCCCCACTGATCCAATAGGCATTAGGAAGGGGCAAAATATCTTGGTGCTTTTTTATCCGGACAATCTCATTGCGCTGTTGATGATTGCAATGTTGAGCCGATCATGGGCGTCCAATCACCAGCTTTTTTGCTCTCACCAAATCACTTGAGAAATTTTCGGTGGTGAAATTGGGAAAACAAAATTAAAAGGGAACCCTTTTTTTTTCGTTCCTTTCGTTTCTTGCTCGCATCTCTCCCAGCCAGTCCTTGCGTTCACTGCACCTGCTCCGCACTGTAGTCTAGTATTATGCTGCAAAAAGGTCAAGCTTTTCCGGACCAAGCCATTGGTCCGGTAGGCCAGCATATGCTAATCGGATGCTTTTGGCCGCACCATGACACAATTAGTGACACAATCAGGATTAGTAAAACGTTTTATTATAGTAAATTGGCATTATCCATTGCTTGATTCCCAGCTTTGTCAGCTCGAGGGTGGCCCTACCATTAACAGCCCAGCTAGCTTGTTGGGTTTATGCAGCAGCTGCCCTCTATTTATTGGCCCCTCTTCAGTTCCGGAGAAACCCTCCTCCATTGGACTGCTCCCTGTTTGACCATTGGGTATGTTACCATGTTTGCCGCTGTCTGTTCTTCTCCGTGCTCATCCTGGCCTAATCTCTGTGCTAATCCTGGGAGGGGCTTTCCTTGGGTTTTGAGCTAATCTGGCCGCGGTAGAAAGATCTTTGCTTTCGCAGCGGGCGGTGTCGCCTTGTTCGTTGCCATCCTCCGCCATTTCGTCGGGTTGTTTCGGTTCTCGCGATTCGTTGGGTGCGTCATCGGGTGAATCTTGGTGGGGTTTTGCTGACATAACTGTTTGTGGAGTTCTCTGATCTGAATCGTTACAAGTTGCGTAAAGAGCTTTCTGCTATCCTTTTCTGAGTTTATTATCAGCGGTAATTTTCCCCCAAAAAACATTTTAACTTGAACTTGGGATCACATGTGACATGTCTGCAGTAAAATTCTTGGCTCTGGTGTTTTGCTTGGGATCTTGCTTTGATTGCGTGCTCTGCTCACCTCTTTTGCTTTCCGAGGAATGTATTGGTCCCTTTTGGTGCATTATTAGCGCTAAAAAACTTTTTTTTTGAGGTTTTACTACGAAAAGTAATCTCCTTGGATTCATCCATGGAGTTACGATCTTTCCTGATCTGCACTCTAGGTATTCGTTATATCGATATTTGCGGTTGGCCGTGCTTATTTGGAAGCCAAATCCTCTTATTTTCTTAGGATTTTGGCTGCCTCTTAGTGGGTTCTAGAATCTGAATGACATCGATACTCTTAAGCCCACAAATTAATTTAATCAAGCTGGTTCCATTTGTCCTTTCAAAAGGTCATCAGAGAGCGAAGTGCCTGTGCAGAATCAGTACTTGCTTTTGTTTGGTGGAGGATCGGGCACTTTGTTTGGTGCAGGATAAGTGCCTGCTTTATCATGCATTTATTTTGCTCTTAGGATTCTGTATCTTGTTAATTGGTTCCGTTGAGATAAAACAAATAGCATACCGCACCTGAGTTTTATTTTAAAATTCAATACTTGCTTGTGGTGCGATTTGTGTTGCTTTAGCATGACCTACTTGTTCAGGCAATCTTATAATGCTTAGTGGTACCTACTGATTTCTTCTTCTAAGTAGTTCCTTTAAGTGTTAACTGTGTACCTCGCATTGTAGTAATTGAGAACCATTGAGCCATGGCTGCCAAGCTGACCCGCCTCCACAGTCTTCGGGAACGACTTGGTGCCACCTTCTCCTCTCATCCCAATGAGCTGATTGCACTCTTTTCCAGGTGAGAATGCCAAAATATGTTAACTTGTGTTTCGATTCTGGTACTGAAGTGTAATTTGGTATTTTCTTCATCCTTGTCTTTAATTTAGCCCATCCAGCTGTAAATATGAGAATATGTCATAGATTTTTCCTTTTTTTTGTTGACATTCATGCATGCTAAGGGTGTTACTGCTCGACCTCAGACTCATAGTGATCATATATTATGCCTTTCATGATCTGCTTATGAAGTAGAGTTGAGTTGCTGTTACTAAGTTTTTGTAGACTCCCTTTCTGTTTGTTCTTGAAGTTGAATCAGTGCAATCTAGTTTACAGGACAGTATCCTTTTACTAACATCATTTGGCACATTGTTTGTCATACTAAGATGAGTTCCAGAAATGAGACTATTCCATTTTGGATCGATAAAAGAAAAAAAAAAGGGAACAGAATATGAGGTGTAATGTTGGTTTTGATTGTGACATACCATTCTTTACAGGTATGTTAACCAGGGCAAGGGAATGCTTCAGCGCCATCAACTGCTCGCTGAGTTTGATGCGCTGTTTGATAGTGACAAGGAGAAGTATGCACCCTTTGAAGACATTCTTCGAGCTGCTCAGGTGACACTGCTGATATGCCTGCTTGAATGCTTGCCAATTGAAAATCAGCGAGTCATTCTAATTTCCTTTCTTATCTGCGTGTAGGAAGCGATTGTGCTTCCCCCATGGGTTGCACTTGCCATCAGGCCAAGGCCAGGTGTCTGGGACTACATTCGGGTGAATGTAAGTGAGTTGGCTGTGGAGGAACTGAGTGTTTCTGAGTACTTGGCATTCAAGGAACAGCTGGTGGATGGACAGTAAGTTCTAAGATGAATTCTTAGTAATTTTAGGCTAATTTCTACATTCTAGTTCCAGAAACTTGCCATATGCTAATTCAGTATCTCCTTTTTACACCAGCAACAACAGCAACTTTGTGCTTGAGCTTGACTTTGAGCCCTTCAATGCCTCATTCCCTCGTCCTTCCATGTCAAAGTCAATTGGAAATGGAGTACAGTTCCTTAACAGGCACCTGTCTTCCAAGTTGTTTCAGGACAAGGAGAGCCTGTACCCCCTGCTGAACTTTCTCAAAGCCCATAACTACAAGGGCACGGTAAGCTTCCAAAATCCAGAATCTGCCAAGTGCAAGCTTCAGAATGGATGGCATCATTAATTTTTTTTATTACCTAGTAACTTGACATAGCCTGAAAATATCATTGAATGATGTGATCCAACTCTCTCATTTGTAAGTGCTGTTTTCTGTTGCAGACAATGATGTTGAATGATAGAATTCAGAGTCTTCGCGGGCTCCAGTCATCCCTCAGAAAGGCAGAGGAGTACCTACTGAGCATCCCTCAAGACACTCCATACTCAGAGTTCAACCACAGGTGATTTCTCAATAACTTGTCCTCACCATTTAACTCTGGTTGAAATATGGCTAATGGATTTGACTGCTTATAATGTAACCATGATGTGCATTAGGTTCCAAGAGCTCGGCTTGGAGAAAGGTTGGGGTGACACTGCAAAGCGTGTACTCGACACACTCCACTTGCTCCTTGACCTTCTTGAGGCTCCTGATCCTGCCAACTTGGAGAAGTTCCTTGGAACTATACCGATGATGTTTAATGTTGTTATCCTGTCTCCGCATGGCTACTTTGCCCAATCCAATGTGCTTGGATACCCTGATACTGGTGGTCAGGTACAGAAGCTAAATGATTATTTTCCCTTTAACAAGGATCGCTCTGGTTTTCTTGTTTCTGATTTGCAATGGCATTGCTTCTCAGGTTGTTTACATTTTGGACCAAGTCCGTGCTTTGGAGAACGAAATGCTTCTCAGGATTAAGCAGCAAGGCCTTGACATCACCCCTAAGATCCTCATTGTATGTTTGAGATTATGTTCGAACTTATGAGCACTTCCATTGTGTAGTCAGTTACTGAGTAAATGGGCCTACATGCTTTTATTTGTTGCAGGTTACCAGGCTGTTGCCTGATGCTGTTGGTACTACTTGTGGCCAGCGGCTAGAGAAGGTCATTGGAACTGAGCACACAGACATTATTCGTGTTCCATTCAGAAATGAGAACGGTGTTCTCCGCAAGTGGATCTCTCGTTTTGATGTCTGGCCATACTTGGAGACATACACTGAGGTATACAGAGTAATTTTTTTTGGCTGGATGTTGCGCACAGCCTAGCTTTTTCTATTAATACTGAAGTCATGCATTCTATGCTACAGGATGTTGCCAGTGAAATCATGAAAGAAATGCAGGCCAAGCCTGACCTTATCATTGGCAACTACAGTGATGGCAACCTAGTTGCCACTCTGCTTGCGCACAAGCTGGGAGTTACACAGGTCTGTTTGATTCATTGATTGTACATGAAGTATCTTGAAATTCCAAGTTTGCCCAATGCTTATGGTTTCTTTTTGTACATTCTTGCAGTGTACCATTGCCCATGCCTTGGAGAAAACCAAATACCCCAACTCGGACATATACTTGGACAAATTCGACAGTCAATATCACTTCTCATGCCAGTTTACAGCTGACCTTATCGCTATGAATCATACCGATTTCATCATCACGAGTACATTCCAAGAAATCGCTGGAAGGTAAATTTTGTGTATTTTAATAACAGTAGGCCATCACTGTGTTGCAGTAACTAAACAAGTATCTGATGCTTGCTGTGCTGTTTTTGCAGCAAGGACACTGTTGGGCAATACGAGTCCCACATTGCATTTACCCTTCCTGGGCTCTACCGTGTTGTCCACGGCATTGATGTTTTTGATCCCAAGTTCAATATCGTCTCTCCTGGAGCTGACATGAGTGTTTACTACCCATACACTGAAACTGACAAGAGACTCACCGCCTTCCACCCTGAGATTGAGGAGCTCATTTACAGCGACGTTGAGAACTCTGAGCACAAGTGAGCACTGAACTTACCTATCTCATTGTGGTCAATCAGCTTGGAAATATTTCAACACTTATCTTCATGTGGCCTAAGTCTTTCTATTTATTGAGATACACAGAGCAATTCTCATTTACAATAATTACCTGACATTTGAGTTCACCTCTCATTGCTTTGCAGGTTTGTCTTGAAGGACAAGAACAAGCCAATCATTTTCTCAATGGCTCGTCTTGACCGTGTGAAGAATATGACAGGCTTGGTTGAAATGTACGGTAGGAATGCGCGTCTGAGGGAATTGGCAAACCTTGTGATTGTTGCTGGTGACCATGGCAAGGAGTCCAAGGACAGGGAAGAGCAGGCAGAGTTCAAGAAGATGTACAGTCTCATTGACCAGTACAACTTGAAGGGCCATATCCGGTGGATCTCGGCTCAGATGAACCGTGTCCGCAATGGGGAGTTGTACCGCTACATTTGTGACACAAAGGGAGCATTTGTGCAGGTATGTATATGCACTTGATCTAATAAGTGATTTCCAAGTTCCAAAAATAGTGTTATCTACTTTTTTTCGATAAAGGAAGCTTTATTGAATTCAAAATCGCTACATCCGAGTTGATACATGGATAGTGCTAACTACTTTCAGATAACAGCGATAGATATTCTGCAGGACTGAATTCTCGTATCACTTTGTTTTTGTAGCCTGCATTCTATGAAGCGTTTGGCCTGACTGTCATTGAGTCCATGACATGTGGTTTGCCAACAATTGCGACCTGCCATGGTGGCCCTGCAGAAATCATTGTGGACGGGGTGTCTGGTTTGCACATCGATCCTTACCACAGTGACAAGGCTGCAGATATCTTGGTCAACTTCTTTGAGAAGTGCAAGGAAGATCCAAGCTACTGGGACAAAATTTCACATGGGGGCCTGCAGAGAATTTATGAGAAGTATGCAATTTTCTCTCCTGCTATCTACAATACATTTATAAATGGACTTACACCGATAGATTCTCTCTCTCTTTTTTTATTGAAAGCCGCATCATGTGCTTTGTCTAGTGCTCACATCAAGACAATATAGAGTAATATGTGCTTGTTCAATGATGCAACCAATCAATTGTCTAGTGTTGATATTACAGAGTAATACGTGCTTGTTCAATTTTGGGACCATCAAACATTCCATGATGCCATCATTTCAGATATTTTTGTTCTTCTCTATGTACATGAAAAACCTGATACTACAAGCTTTGGATTGCTCAGGTACACCTGGAAGCTGTACTCCGAGAGGCTGATGACCTTGACTGGTGTATATGGGTTCTGGAAGTACGTGAGCAACCTGGAGAGGCGTGAGACTCGTCGCTACCTTGAGATGTTCTATGCTCTGAAATACCGTAGCCTGGTAAGCTATTTGATGACCATTAGAGAGCATATGCATGTCAATGCGTGTTCATTTCAGCAGTCTTAAGCAAGCGGATTAACTAATGCATCTCTTTCTTGAATCCAGGCGAGTGCTGTTCCATTGTCCTTCGATTAGGGAGCAAAAGAAGAGCATCAAGCGGGAGAACCATCGGCTGCATTACAATTGTTCACCGCAATTCACATTGTTAGTCGTGTGTTTGAGTAATGTGTACTTGATTTCAAGCACTTGGTACTTTTTCGCGAGGTTTTGGGCGGCGCTGGCTGGTTCCTGCTCTAGGATACTAGCTGCACCTTTTGCTTCCAATAAACGCCTGCTCGTGTCACCTGTCCTTCAGAATTCAATGCAATGTTTTGTTGCCCAAGTCTTTGCTCTGAACGATCGTGATGTTCTGCTATGTCTATTCCACTGCATAGTCCATGTTTCTTATTTCCAAAGTTTGCTGTACCAGGCTTGACAGCTTAAAAAGAGGTGAAAAATTCATGATAAATGAAGGTGTGCTAACTTTGCGCCGTCCATCAGTGGACCATGTGGTCCGGCTATTGCAGTTGCAGGCCTGTACTTCATCCCTGTATTTCAGTAACATGGCTTGACAGGTTCACTTGGCAGTAACTACTGCACAACACTAGCAGCAGATTGAATTGATGCCACATGCTCGGCCCCTCTTCTTATATAAAGAGGCCAAGAGGGCAAGGGAGTGGAGAGGTGCTTGAGATTTCCAAGAAACCAGCTTTACTCAAGTGGAGGAACAGGCCATGAGAGAGAGAGAGAGAGCACAGGGGCACAGAGTAGACGACCACTTGCTCATCTTGTAGCGCAAATGGAAGCAGCTGGGCATTGTGTAGTGAGGTACAGAGCGGCAGTAGGGTTGGGAGGTTTCAGGAAATGATGCAAGGGGCATTCCAAAGCATGAGATGCTACGATGGGTAACCCGATGTTCCCATGCGTCGGGTTCCCTAGTGATTCAATGGGTAACCCGATGTTCCCATGCGTCGGGTTCCCTAGTGATTCATGTGGCCCAAGTCCCCTCTCATTTTGCAGACCGCCCGGCTCATCTCTTCACATCCTTCTTTGCTAACAAGGGGAGGGCTATAATAAACCTGTACCTAAGGGATCCGATCCTACTGTCAATGTCTTGGTCATTCTTGCATGGATCCATCGCTGTTACTCCATATACTGTTCTTGTGTGTGGTCTGCTTTTTGTTGACATTTAGTTGACATACTCATTTGGATGATCTTCTTATTTTTTTTGAGTTGACAATCTGATAGGAGGCATCTGGTTGTTAGTTCAAACTGTGGCAATGACAGTATGGATTCCATTTCAACAATAAGTGCATGCCCAGCGAGAATATCAAAGGGCTTCTCTCTCAGATTCTAAAATATTTCAATTTTGAACAAACATTTTCATAGGCTGTCAGATTGAAATCAGAATGGCCAAGTCTAGTGATACAGCCATTGTGCATGAGGTACAAGCTGTGTCGCGTGAACACTGCCGTCCACATTTGTTGCAGCCTTACGTGATTTTCGCATCAGCTCAAATCAATGAGACATCACTCTCCTTACTTAAATGTTGAAGAGTAAAGGGAAATCCTGCAACATCACAAATGCAAAAGCTCGCGCGAGATAAATAGATATCAAGTGCCATATCATTTGTGAAAGCTACTCAGAAGTTGTCAGAAGGCTCCGTTAGCCACCACATGGTTGCAGACTTGCAGCCGCGTCGCTATCTTTAAAATTAGGAAGAAGTATATATGCTTTTTGAACAATTATGAGGATTGAAGATCGACTTTCATAAGAGTGAACTTTTCTTTTATGGGGAGGAAAAGTGCTGTGAGGATTAATATTCACAGATCTTTGGCTGTGATATACGGCACTATCCTTAGATATCTAGGCATCCTAATGAATCATAGAAAGCTCACAAATAAGGATTGAAAAGCTGTGGAAGATCACTTCTAGAAAAAAGTTGTATTTGGAAAGTTAAACTTTTGTCATATGTCGGATGGTTAGTGTTGATAAATTCTATGTTGAGTAGCCTAGCCATGTATATGATGTCTTTCTTTGAAGTACCGTCGGGTATTCTTAAGAAGTTAGACTTCTATATGGATTAAGGTTTTTTTTTGGCAAGGTGATAATCGTAGGAAAAAGTGCAGATTAACCAAATGGGGAATCTTATGATTACCTAAAGAACACGTGGACTAGGTATTTTGAACTTAGGGATCTAAAATGCATACTCCCTCCGTCCTGAAATGTAAAACATTAGAGGGTTTAAAATTTGTACCCAAATGTAAGGCATTCTAAGGTACTTTGGAAATTAATTATTGCCAACTGGCCATGAAATCAGCAAAATAACAACCAAATAAGATATTAAATAGGGGTACATGTGTCATTTCCTCATCTCCTAATCTGTCATAAATATAGGGGGTATTTACTAAATAAGTGGTTGTATATTAATAATTGAAGATGGCCTCTAGGAACAATTTCCTAGGAAGAAGTACTTGAAAGACGAGATTGTCGGTGAAGCATATTGGAATTATCGGGTCTTATGAATGTCAAAGATCATTTTCTACTTTTAATCTTCACAGTGGTTCACAAATACATTTTTTTTGGAGGATAAGTGGTTGGGTAACTTAACTCTAACAGATCAATTCCATTTTTATACAACATTACCAGAAAGAAACATGCTACAATCTCTCATGTTTTAATACTATACCTCTAAATATAACATTCCGTATGGCATTGACTGGGGATAAATTAAATAAATGGAATAAGTTGGTTGCTAAAGTTGTGCTTGTACAACTTGACAACCAAAAGCATAATACTACAAATTGCATGTGATCCTATCACCTACTTGCCTTCATATGGTCCACTCCGCAAAAAAAAATGCTCAATTGTATCATATGTTGCTCATAGGGTTACATCCAGAAATCATAATTTTATATGTAAGCTGAAAAGAAGAGAACAGGGAAGGAGGAAATATTCCTTTTTTTTATGCTGTTGGAGATAGATATCATATACCCACTGCGTACTTATCTAAGATTTTTAAATTGGGTCATAGAGTAAGGAACAGATCACCCCTTTGACTAACTATGGTGGTTCATCCTGATAATAGTTGGAGAAAAAAATTAGAGAACACGGCAGGAGGTTAAAGCAAATGTTTCTACTGAAACATAAATGTATCTAAACATTTCTCAAATGGATGATAGGTACAAACGAAAACAACAATGAGTAACTGATATTACTCAAACAACCTAACATTCAGCCGGCACCCATTATCAAACAACTGGTACATGTTGCTATTCATCCAACTAAGAGAGAGTATGTGGCAGGGAAGTAGTACCCATATCTTAACTCCTAAATGAAGTGCCATATGAAAAACCTAAAAGAACTGTACCTAAAGAACAAAGGCCATATGAAAGGTAAAATTAAGAATGAGGAGCAACCTAGAAAAAGGTACCGTTAACATGCATTACTTTTATCGATTACTCAATTTGCTAGCTTCATGTACTAAAAGTAACAATACTATTCAGTGGTTTGTTGCAAAACTATTTTCAATTGGGTAATGTCAGAACTAACATATCAGAAGCAAATCTTTGTACTTCATATATGAAATAACAAATGTGCCTTTGGAGTAAATCCAGAAGGATAGAATAGCCTGTGAAACTATTAACATGGAAGAAGGCTCAATCAAATTTTTGGGTTCTGTTACCCATGTGAAGAAGCTAGTGGTTGTCATATAATCTTCAACAAAATTTCTAAACTCTTATTTGAAAGTTTTATTCATGGTCCAGCACACCCAGTCTGCAAGCAACTTGAAGGGTTGAGCAACGGCAAAATGCAAATTAAGCACATAGGCCTTACCTGTGGAAAAATAACCACACATGGTTATTGAAGATTAATGTCTGCAGATCTAAAACATGAAACACTGATTAGCAAAGAAGAAGTAAAATTTTTCATATTCTAGGTAGCAGAAAATTCTTGCTGAACATTTCTAGTTCTCCAGGTTGTTATGATTGGAAGCCACCGCACTCCAAAATCCTATCTACTAAGATCAAATTACCAAGCTACATTTCTAGTTCTCCAGGTTGTTATGATTGGAAGCCACCGCACTCCAAAATCCTATCGACTAAGATCAAATTACCAAGCTTTCCTATAGGAACAAGCATCATGGTACAAGAAAATATATCCTCCTGAGTAAGATCAAATTATGCACCAGCACATGCTTCGCTGAACAGAACGGAGTCAAATTAAAAATAATGGCACACGCAAGAGGAGCGAGGACTCTAGCGGTTCAGCCGCTCAGGGGTCGCTTGTCCGCAGCTTAGACTTGGTGCCACCAGAGGGTCCAAATAAGAGGTAGCCTACCCACAAGAGATCCTAAAAATAGAGAAACATTACCTACATCAGATCCATAAATCTCAATCACAACAAATAGAATTGAGAACAATTACTAACAATTAAAGTTCACAATTAGAACTTGTGAACCGTCCATGTGAAATCGATTAACAAGTACTTGATTGAATTTTTTATAACATAGGTAATTGAGAACAAGTAATAAAAATTCAGAAGTATGGTTTGAATCCCTCCTCGCCCACAGCCTTCCAGAGGGGGAAGGACCTTTACTTGTGGTATACTGATACCTGATCTCTGTCTTATGATGATCGACAAGCTGGATTGGTTTGATGCTCGATGGTTGACAAATGTGTGCAGCGAGAAGAATGAGCAGCCAACACCAATATAATAACTTTCATCCTAAATCAAGGAGGCAGGAAGAAAAAAGAAAAGCGACATTACAAGCATAATGGCTTTGAGGAGGAAGACAGCCTCAACAAAGAGTATTACTGAATTTCTTAGAGCGACGTAGTGCAATTTAATCTCATGTATGCATCGGCCAACTCCATGTTATTACTTTGCAATGGCTCCTACGACTCTACTTATCCTACTTATCCTGAAATCTGATGCAGCATGACTATTGGATTTTAATTTCACTTATAGCCTATTGGATTTTGCTTTCATTTGTTAACTGCAACCTAAAACCTGAAATAGTACATCAACCTATTGGAATTTTGTGGAGTCGACCTAGAGAACTTTTTACATCATTTTGATTTCAGATATAGCACTTTGATTAGGTCAACTATGAATTGGCTGCACTTCTACCGAAGAGTTCACATCTAAAACACATGCATTCGATGAATGGCTCACGGCCATCTGCTAGTCCTATATGTCCTGGCTTGCAACACAGCCCATGGTGTTGCCCCATGCACGAACGTGGTGACATGATAGAATGGACTCCAGGCTACGGTTTTCTATGGGAATTGGCAGAACGGGTACCCCAGCAGACAAAGATCTCACCTGTGACCTCGGTTTCAGATTGGCGACAGGTTCAGTGGTGTTCCCTGACGTCCTGTGAAGGTTGTGATGCATATGTGAAGGAGGGAGAGATCAGAGAGGCAGATGAGAGAAGGGTCAAAGAGATCAGATCAGAGGGTGTGATGACAAGGGGGATCGAGAACTCACAGAGCAATATCTTACTTGGAAGATCGACCAGGCTAGATCGCCGCACGCCGCCACCGCACGCCCGGACGTAGTGACGCCCAGGAGGTACGGCAAAGTAGTGCTGTCACCGTCCGTGGTAGATCAACCAGGGTGGATTGCCGCATACCCTGACTCCAGGAGGTAGGGTGAGGTAGTACTGCCGCACTGCCGCCGGCTCCGAGATCGTGCGAACAATGAGAAGGAGGGTTCTTCGGCGTTGATAGCGCGTGTAGGATGCGGAACGGAGATAAAACCTGAAGATTTAGGGAGAAACCTTCGGCATTGCAGTTTGCAAATCGCCTAGGGGTGCCCTACCCCGCTTCCTACCCGCAGGTTGCATGCTCTGCCGCAAAACAACGCGAAATTGTAAGTTTGATCAGCGTCAATCCAAACTGCAATGCGAACAACATCAGGCACCGCGGCGATATACGATGAAGGTTTTCGTCCCGCTTAGGGTCTTTTTAGTAGTAGAGAAGAGATAGGGATAGAGATTAGGGTCTTTTCAGTAGAGATAGAGATAGAGATAGAGATAGAGATAGAGATAGAGATTGAGATTGAGATTGAGAGTGCCCCGGTGAATACCGAACGACTCGGGCGGCAACTGCTGCCGCCGGTGGCATTGCAACGTCATTGCAGGTGCAGCTAAGCATCCGGCAGCAAATTCGTTTATGTTGCTGCATCCCATCACCCCGCCTCCGCCATCCTCCTATGCCCGCCGGCGCATGGCTGGCCACAACCACCTCCACTCCGCTCTTCGCCATGGTGCGCGTGGCGATGCGCACGCTCGACGGCCTCCTCCCCCGCACCCACCCACCGCCTGCACACCACCACCACTACGACGACCTCAGACTCCGTCTCCTCTTCGTCTTCGTGCACCCTCCACAACTAAAACCACCTCCTGGCCGCGTTCGCGCGGGACGGCAACGGAGACGCGGCGCTCCGCGTGCTCCGCCGCATGCGTCTCCCTTCCGCCGCCTACACGCCCACCGCCATCTCCTACACCTCCGCCATGTCCGCGCTCGCCAAGGCCGAGCGCCCCGCCGACGCCGTGTCCCTCTTTGATGACAAGCTCGCCAACGGCGTCGGCCCCAACCGGGCCGTCTTCTCCCTCCTCCACGTCTACTCCTCCCACCTCCACTCCCCACCCCCTCCCCCGCAGTCGCGCACTCTGTCCTTATGTGGATGTCCCGCCTCGGCCTTCCGCCGACACCATCGACTACACTGATCTCATCTTCTCTTTCTCCCGCGCCAGCCGCCTGGTCGACGCCCTCTAGCTGCTCGACGAAATGCGTGCCCTCAATTACCCACTCACACCACATACATACGCGCCGATCCTCAAGGCATTCTGCGATAATGTCAACATCCAAGGGCAGACGCAGACATCAGCTCCATGCCTTGCTCCGGTTGCCTCCCTGACGGCGCGGCTCTAGAACGGTCCACAGGAACGAGTTGCCGATGGTGCCGCGCTAGAACAGGCGGGGCCACTGCCCTGGCGAATCGCGTCATCAGCGTCCTCAAGAACAAATCGCTGACTAGAAACACAGGCGCCCTTGTTGGAGTGGACGTCCATATGCAGCTAGCTTTTTTATCCTAAAGGATTTTTCGAATTTGAGCCTCATGTTAATCTCTCAACCTGAGAATAAATTTTGGGACAAATTCCGGGGAGCGTCGATGTCATAAACAAGTAATCATGTGAATTATTCAAAGTTTGATTCCACACAAGTTCAGTGAAGATCATTTCTGGAAAGCTCTTGAAATACCTTGATAATATTCTAAGATACAAATTTTGCAGCATAGGTATAATATAGTGGAAGGTAGGTATCTGAAGGGATTCTAATGTAAGTACTGAATATGAACAAGTTCTAAACATAAGCACTGTAAGAAGTTCTGAAGATGAGCACTGCAAGGATACTGGCAATCTGGCATAAGGTAGCAACATGAAGAAGTTCTAAATATAAGATACATAAGGCGTTCTGTTGGGAACAGAGGTATTGTGGCGATGCCTAGCTAGGCGTTATGGTTGGAAGCATGATCAAAGGGTATGGCAAAATGGAGGTCCGAGCTTGGCTCGCTAGGAACGCAGCCAGCGGGCATTTCCTGTGGGTCTAGCTCGCACGGTGCATTGATTTGCACTGCTAATGATATTATTAGTACATAATTAGTAGATATTAAATGATATTGAGGTATGTTACAGAATATTAAGTTATGACAAAATGAATAAAGGATTACATGATTATAATCTTACAAAATAAATATCATGACGATGATCATTTAATAATTTTTATCTTGCACAATATATCTTCATGCGGGCAACCAAACAACATCGTCCTACGATCTGGTTGGAGCGAGCTATGCAACCAAACAAGCAGATCTTGCATGAGCAGAGCCTTTGATGCGAGCCAGACTCGCTAGGGAAGACGACCTATCACACATTTACCCTCTTGGTAAAATTCTCTACTTTTATCTGCAGATAACATCTTTGGGTGGGTGGGGGGGGGGGGGGATCCTAAATTAGACTAAAAACTTAATTGTAGTGCTACTCTTCATAATCATGCCACAATAGATATGGTTATTGAAATGAAACTAAATCATTAATGTGTAAATAGGTAACCTGATCTCCGCAGACCTGTAAATAATGCAATAATTAGATTCTTTGAACAGCATATGCGTCAATCAGAACAGAGGACAGACTTTGTCTCACTGTCTCGTGCTCTTCTGTTTGCCCATTGCTATGGCACTTGAGTTCTTCATTCATATGTTTTGTTGATTTCAATAGAAGATGCCTGCTCATTCGCTTCCCCCATATTTGGATTCAACGTGTCCTTGTTGCTGGTCAGTAATTCAAATAGTTACTCAATCACCACATTAGCTCACAGAGGCAAATGATCGAGCATATGGTGTGCATAACAGAATTCAATTGAGAACAGCCAACATTATCACTTGTGTGGGTACTCACGCTCAACTGCAGCGGCATACGACGCCAGTCAACAACAGTACGATGCGTCAACACCATAAGGCATATAGGCTCAACTGCATGCACTAGCACTTAGCACTATACATACGCCCGCTCCCGTTCGCCCATCGCCACGTCGTTGCCGTGCTAGTGCATGCGGCCGGCGTACATCCCAACCGCCATGGCCCATGGGGGTGTCTCGCGTTGGAGCCTCAGTGGCGTGGCTGGGCCGGGTGCAACGGCCAACGAGGCATCAGGCATGTATGGCGATCAAGGCGCGACGGGCGGCATCGAGGTCGAAGCGCAGCAGGTCTACGGCGGGGAGCGCGACGAAGATCGACTGCAGCAGCCATCTCCTTGACCCGAATAACCAAACACCTTCTCCTCCGCCTTGGCCTTGCGTACGGACGGGGAGGCAAGGTTGCGCCGCGCCGCGCCGGAGCCGCATTTCTTCATCGCGTCGCGCCGCTACCGCATCTTCTCCCGACGAGCACGGCTGAGGTGGTGGCGATGGGCTCCCGCCGGTGTCTCCGCACGGCAGGCGAAGGGAGACACAGCAGGTGTGCGCGGGCTCTCCAGGCGGGCGGCACAGCGTCTCCATGCGGCGTTTCTGTTACGCTCGGGACGAGACGCTGGAAAGTTCGGCAGAAACGGAGAAAGCTCCGGCAGATGCAAGCTGCTGTGCCGTGGCCTTACGGTCCGATTTAACTGAGACAGGAGATCGAACGGATGAGTTTCGCTGTAGACGTGGTCCAATGAGAGACCAGAGCTTGTCAGCATGATTCGCCGCGCTCAGCCCAACGGCCTTTTCTGTCGCTCTTTTTTAATCTCTCTCTCTCTCTCTCTCTCTCTCATCTGCTCCTGTGTCTCCTTTTTCTTTGCTCGTATTTGTGAGCATCTCCCTTTCCTGCGTTTCCATCAGCTGACATTTTGTGAGCAATCCAGCATTATGGTTTCTTTGTCTCTTTGCCTTTTCTTCTCTCTATCTCTCTATCTCTGTGTGTGTTGTTCCTTGTGTATCTAATGCAAAGTGAAGGTTACAGAATTAAAAACCAATAACCAAACTGATTTTCATATATGCCTTCTAGCTACAATGGTACTCATCAAACTTTGTAATATATGTACAGGCATATTTACAGTCTTTTTCTTCCTATAATGTGTAGCATCATGCTTTGTAATATATGTACAACAATATTTCCAATAGAACCAATCTTCATCTTTATTTTTATTGTTCTCGCGCGCATGGGCGCGCGCCAAATACTATTTAATTAATGTAAAGCATTTAGTTTATCTTTGTAAAATTAATTAATGTAAACATTTAGTTTATCTTTGCAAAACTGTGTAAGGCATGTACGATATTTATATTACTAATAATATATTTGATTTTTAAAAAAACTGCACATTAGTTTACAAATTCCTATACACAAATACATTATGGAGAATTTTATGGAATTCTGTGTTGCCTTCTTTTTTGTTCCTGGGGTGGTCATTGCTCATCTGACCAGTGATTGCGCGCGCCCCTGCGCACGTAGCGGTGTGCAGTTACATGGTGTAAAAAGGGTAGGAAATTGATGAAACTATATTAGATGAGCATATAGTAGCACATATAATACATATAGCATCGTTCTAGATAACTTAAGATTACCAAGTTCTACTGTAGTTAAGTATGAACATGCATACATAATTTATAATACAGATCTGCACATAAAAAGATGGGTAGTTTACAACATAATTAACTAAGGGACAGTCTTAAGTTTATTATTGAAAGGGTAGTGTTCATAGCATGGACGAAGCAATCGTTGGCATCAGAGTGCTTATGGATGTGGTGCTGGTTGCTTCGCTGCAGAAAAGTGAAAGATGTTTGTAAGATAATTTGGTATTACACGTAATGAAATAAGAAAAGTGTTGGTGAAACTGCATTGTTAGAGATGTTGGACTAAGGGGATACCTTTATACATGTGGAGCTGCACATTTTCATGGTGTGTTGAATTCGGCATGACACAAAAGATTACATTGAATTCGGCATGACAAAAGATCACACGTTTGATGGTAACAGGATATATAACAGTATATTGTTTTGGGTACTCTAATACCGACAGGCACAGTTGTTAGTTCAGCATGGACAAACATATATGTTCTATAATTAAGTAAACTACTAAAAGGTAGTACACATCAGAACTGCATGGTCTATAAACAGCTTATGTGGTTCGATCCATTGCCATTCTAAACGCCAAAATAGCAACTGAACTGAACTTGCGCCCAAATAGCAACTGAACTGAACTGAACTGAACTTGAATACACTCAAATATTCTCTACCCTACTTCACTTTTGAACAGCCTACATAAATGAAGATGATAGCAGATGAGGTCCACAAATGTACCTTTTCTATTTCCCTTGTTCCTGAACTCCATACAGATTAGGTATTGACAAAGAAAAATCTTTGCAAATGAAAAAGGAAATCAAAGCGTACTCAAATTTGGTTCATACTTTTCTTTAAGTCTACAGTAAAATTTATGCCTTAACTGACATCTTTTTTTTTTTGCAAAACTTAACTGAAGCAAATTAAATGCTCGATGACCAGATAGAAAACTTGTTGCGACACATAACTGTAACCTTCAAGCAAGAGCAGACCGAGTGAAGGTTTAAATTTTGCTGGAATTGCTCAGTTACAGATAACATATGGACAGATTTTTACCCAAGTTGAGAAGGCACTGAAGCTTTTGGGGAGTAATCATGCATGACCAGATAGCTGCCACCGTGAGGCTTGTAACCTTCGGCAGAATCCAATGAGGGAATCTTTCCCAAATCCAATTCATGGACTTGGTCCCAGACTCCCATGCTAACCTTCCGTGCAAACATGAATGTGACGAGAAAGGCTCGAGCCGGCGAGGGGTGCCGCTCCATGGTGCGCGAGGTGTTCCGGGTCGCCCTGGGATACGACGCGGCGGTCGATTCGCCGACGAGGCGGACGCTGTCGCGATGGCGCGGTCTGACGCCGATCGCCAGGTGTGGCCGGCGCATGCCGGCGGACCTGCTTGCGTCGCCTGGACGGAGTTGGACAGCAAAGAGCAAAACGTGCGTGTGATCATGGTCTGCGACCATCCTGGCGGATGCTGCTGAACACGCGCGCGGCGGAACCGGCTCGTGTTCCAGGCGTGCTCTTCGACATCGGCATGGAGGACCCGGCGGCACGGCACGACACGGGACGGGACGAACCCGCCCAGATCGCCGCGCCGTGCTCTAGGGCGGCACGGCACGTGTACCGGACGAACGCGGCGAGGTCGCCGCGGCGTGCTCCGCTGCGGCCAGCATGAGGGCGGCGCGCGGCGACCCGCGCGGACTTCGACGAGTGACTGAGTGAGGAAGACGGAAGAGAGCCTGTTGTGATTCGAAAATGCACGCTCACAACCGGTGCGGCCGCAAACCTTATCTGGACCGCCCATTCGTGCTTTGATATTCGCACTGGTCATCACAGGCTTCATTGCTTTAGTCCTTTCCCGATGGCTAACTTCCCCTCATTTCCATTCCCGTCCTTCCCTTTACATATAGCTATTTCGAGCTGCTCATTCCCAGCTTTTGTTTTTCGCTGCCATCCGCTCCCTACGCTCATCCCATCCCCCGCCGCCGGTCACTCTCATCTCCGGTAACGCTCTTTTCTCTCCGCCTCCGCCGCCGCCGACGAGATCCAGCAATTAGACCATCTATTTTGAGTTGGTAAAAATAGATGACAAAAATTAATGCAAACAGTGCCAAATATTAACATCATAAAAAGGTTCTTTTTTAGTTGCACACAAATGTATCCAAACAGCATTTATTGATTCAATAATATGAATTATTCTAAATATCTGAATCAAATAGAAAGCATCCACTTTGAAGGCTTCAATGGAGAACAAAACAAAGATCTGTTTTACCTGTTGCCCTGCCCATCAAAGCTGTCGCTGAAGATGCTCCTCCAGGAAAAGATGGCGTGACAGGGAACCCATACATAGCATCTCGAGCTTTGATGAATGGATCTACCAAACAAGGATGTTGAGATGAAATGGAACTGTAAGTCACCGTTAATGGAGTCGGCAAGATTGGTGGATCTAGAGATGTAAGAGATGGAAGCATTTCAGCGGTTCCCTGAATAAATGGTGAAGGAGGTTTAGAACCAGGATGCGGATCTGTAATCTCCCCCATTGAAGCTGTAACTTGCTAGTTCACCAGTGGCTGCCGAGCTAGTAGACCGCACAGTTCTTGAGATATTGTTTTCGCGGCTGGAAGAACGAAAGGAGCGGGGTGTGTCGGTTTCCAAAAGGATTCAAGCACGATGAATAAAAGTTTCGGGTCCGCCTCGATGCCTCATTCCAGCTCTCCCGCCAATGTATCTTTAGGAATCGGCAGCGCGCTTGAGCTCGTTGACCAGCACGAATCATAAAGTGTTGCTGGCCGGTTGATAGCAACTGCGGCCTCAAACGGTTTTGGAGATTCTGGGTTGTTTTGTGATTATGCCTGTTTGGAGTCTTGCCTAACCTGCCTAAGCCTAAGGTTAGGCACGTGCCACACCTGTAGCGCGCCTAAGGCAGCTCACTCTAGGCTTGTGTTTGGTTTGCTGCCACGCTTAAAGTTAGGCAAATCTGAAAAAGTGTGGCACCTGTTTGGATTGATATCCCACCTCAAGTTAGGCACACCTAAAAATATATGGCAGCTGTTTGGATTGCCACCACACTTCACTTCATTCATACCATACAAATTAATAAAGCGTTTTGGGCTGTGTCATAAGATAAAAAAGTAACAAATCAATATAACATCCGCACAAATCCAGCAACTATGCATTGCATGTTAACGATAATTTGTAACAGTAATATAAGTCCACAAACAGCTGCTAAATAAGTTTATAACAGCAATATAAATAACTTTAGAGGCTCACATGAGTTTGAGTTTGAGTACCCACTAACTGTAAACAAATTCTAATTTCAGTTAACAAAAGGGTGGTGCAGCAGCTACCACCACCACCATGCATCTCCATCAGCCCTGATGCATGAGAACAAGTGCAAAAGAACCGTCCACCATGCTCCAATCAGCCTTGAACAAGTGCAAAACAACCATCCTTCAGCTGAGTGCAAATAATAATCACAAGGATTGTTGAAATACAGCATGTATTACCTGATAAAAAAGGAGCAGCGAACCACACCTAACCAACTCACACCCCCTGGTCACTAAGGAACTTGAAGATTCATGACTCGAATGTTATCTCAGATGCGGCTGATAAGAAACCACGGATCCCCTTTTGGTTTTTGTGTGCTAGATATTCTCCTATCATAACCTTTTGACCAGTGGTTAGAGTCATCTTTTCAAGTCTTTCCCACACTATTTCATCAGAATTGCGTATAATTGGTGGAGGAGGTGCTGGCATTAAGTATAGTGCTAAATGTTAATAATAAGTTCACAAAATGTTGACAAAAATAGGTTGAAACATAGTGCATACCTTTAGATTAACCTTCTCTGAATCAGATATGATGACCATAGATCTTGAAGCATCAAATGTGTTACCACTCTTGCCCAAAGCTGTTGCAATGAACTTCCAGTTTTCCTTGTAATGCCTGAAATGCCTCTCAACTTGAGTGGCAGTTACCCCCATGTTGAACTGCCTATTCAATGCCTCTGAACACTTGAAGTGATGTTATTTTTTGAGCTTAAAACGAGCATGTTGTTCCTATATGTAGTCAATAAACCAACCAAGCATAAATTTAGTTTGATCCTCATCCCATGTGATGGTCCTCTCACGAGCAGAGCCATCACCTTCAACCTTTTCCTTCCCCTTAGCCATATCTCAAAACAGCACTATAATAAAAAAAACAGGATCTCAACATAGCACTATTATATTTTAGGAAAACAGGGTCTCAAAACAGCACTATAATCCAATAAAACATGACCTCAATCAACAATATAATTCAATAAAACAGGATAACAATCAGCCACATTATTTAGTAAATAGAGTTACAATACAACCACATAATTGAATCAAACAGTGTTCTGGAAACATCACAATTATTCAGTACAATAGGTTCTGAAATTCAATAATACAGGTTCTGAAAACAATACTCTAAAAGCAACACAATACATCAATTTTGATCCCATTCATCCCACATTTTTTGAGCTAACTCATCACGCATGGTTGCCCATTGCTGATTGTCCCTATTCATGTCACCATGGGAACGAGTGCTTCTTGGAAGGGTTTGAAACCATGTTGCATCATCATAAACATAAGCATCAGGACCATTCTCAATTATAAAGTTATGCAAAGTGCAGCACGCCAAAACTATCTTCACTTGTGTTTTTAGTGGGAAGAATGGTTGACTTGTAAGTATCTTAAATCTTTTTTTCAGTGTGTCAAATGCCCGCTCAACTGTTGTCCTAAGAGAGGAGTGACGAAGGTTGAACAATTCTCTTGGATTTTCCGGTCGTCTAGTACCCTGAAATTCCTTAAGGTGGTACCGAACACCTCGATATGGAGGTAATATGCCAGTTCTAGCAGCATAACCAGCATCAGCTAAAAAGTAGTGACCTACAATGGATTGAACTACCATTAGCTAATCATCTTGTCACCTAAAACATAATATATTAATGATTTAACTTGTACCTTCTGGGATTTTTAAGCCCGATGGTCGTGATAATGCATCTTGGAGCACAAAGTAATCATGAGCCGATCCTTCCCATCCAGCCAACACATATGTAAACCTAAGGTCAAAATCCATGGCAGCTAATACATTTTGCGTTGGATAGTGCTTTCTCCCCCTAAACCTATCTTGCATATATATAGGAACCGATGCCGGTATATGCGTGCCATCCAGTGCTCCTACACAATTCTAACACATAAAAACAGTGGTTCAGTTATTGAGTACTACAAATTAATATAAGGATGAATTCCAATTATATATATGTTACCTCAAAGTATGGGTAAAATCTTCCCGGGCTGGTGGTTATCTTTAGTTGTGTCTCCGTGGTTCTCATGGTAATGATATCACGAGACAAGACACATAAAGCTTCCAAAACAGCATTAAAATATCTACTAACTGTCTCTCCGGACCGCAAGAACTCAAAGGCAACTGATCTATTTGTCCATCTATGACCAACAAATTTCAAAAACATAGCCACTTGTTCTTCAATTGACACATTAATACTGTCCTCTAATAATCCACGGGACCTCAAAAGACAACATAACTGGTGAAAAACAGTTTTACTCATGCGTAACTCACTAATACAATTAGCCTCAGTCCCGTTATATAAACGGTTTAACCTCCTTTCTCTTTCCAAATCTCTTTCTAACAAAGAACCATATTTGGACCTCCTCATCAATCTATTTTCTTGGAACTTGTACCACAATATACAAACACAGATGGCTATGCAAACAAGCAACCTTCTTCTTCGAATGTTATAATCATAATAGTAATACTCTAGATAATCCTTCATTGCACCCATCTATACATAAGAACTATTTTAGAATGCATACAACATATACGACACAAGTAAAATGTAAAGGATAGTTGTACCTTGCAACAAAAGATGATGGTCTTGCTTGAGAATTATTCCTGGAAAAAGAAAAAAAAATGTTTAGAGAAATACACACAGATGGGGGGGGCGCTCTGCTGCGCCAACGCGGTGGGGGCTCTGCTCCGCCGGCTGCCTGCTCCGGGGGGGGGGGGGGGGGCGCCTGGCTCGCGGCCTGCTCCGCCGGGGATTGGGGGGGGGGGGGGCGCATCTGCTCCGCGCGGTCGGGCAGCGGGGGGCGGGCTGTCCTGCTCCTGCTCTGCCGCGGGGGGGGGGGGGGGAGGGCCGCAGAGCGGGCTAGCGTCCTGCTCCCGCCGGCGGCCTGTTCTGCCCGGGGTGGGGGTGGGGGGTGGGGGCGGCGGCGCACTCGGCGGCGGGGGAGTACCTGGCGGCGGGGGAGATCCACGCGAACGGGCGCGGTGTGGCGCGATCGCGTCTGTGGCGGCCAAATCGAGCGCCCCAGGTGCGGCGCGTTTTCGTGTGGCAAGCTGCGTACGCTCCGCCTCAAAAGTGTGGCGCGCCTAGCCTTAGTATAGCAGCCAAACGCTTGCCTAACAGGGTTTGGCACGCCTAAGGTTAGGCTGTGGCGCCTTAGGTAGGACTCCAAACAGGCCCTATATGCTCGCCGATTCCAGTCGGTAAAGCTTGATCCAACGGTTAGTATAGCACCTAGAAGTGGACGGTATTTGATTTACCGACCACCCCTGAAGTCCGTCCGCCCCTTGCCATCGCCCGCCTGACCGCCATCGTCGACGGCAAACCACGCCGGCAAGCCGTCACGAGCTCCGCCGCCGCGTTATAACGCTCCTAGGCAGGAGGTTGCCGTGCCGCTTCTGGAGCAGGCTCCTGCCTCTCAGTATCATATCTCCCTCCCGCCCGGCACCGAAAGACCGTGCCCGCCGGGGCGGCCGCGCACCACACTTCGGCGGCATGCATTCGTGTGCAGCCGCGCGCAGCTCAAGAGCAAACACCTCGGAGATGGGCCCAGGATGGCGCATGACGTGTTCCGGCTCTCCTGCTGGTAGATTAGCAATCTTCATCTACGAGGTGGAGTGGTGGGTGCCGTCGCAATAGCGCGATTCGACGCCGACGGCGACCTACCGCGCGTGCTGGGGAACCTGCTCGCCTGGACGGCGTTCCAAGGCAATGCGATCAACGTGGGCGTGATCATGTCTGCGACTCACTCACTCGCTAACCTGGTGTGGACGGTGTGGTATCAGAAACCTCATGCTCCCAGTCTCCCACAAGTTGGAGAAAAAGCATGGAAAGAAAATTCAGAGGGAAAAACGCACCATTGTCCTGCTATATGTCATGGCTTATCAGGAAGGAAGGATTCAGATATTCAGTATTTGCTGGGACCATCAGAACTGCTGAAATCAAATTAACCGATGTATTTCTATTGCATTAAACGTGTAGCATAAGAAAGTTCTAAATTTCGTTTGAGAATGGACATGGCAACAAAAATCGGAGAACAAACTGCGCTACTGTTCTTCTGTATATCATGGCAGGTCAGAAAATATTCAGCGCTAGCTGTCACCGTCTGAACTTGATAATCTTATTGACTTGGAAGTGTGCACGAAAAAAAAAATATTGGTGGCAGTGGCGACAACATCAAGCGAGCAGTAGGCTCGAACAAGCTCTCACCTGCAAAGCACAACCTTCCAATGCCAGCTTATGCTTTTCAGTTCAGCATCTACACATCATATCAGGACATGGTATTTTGTACAGTGCTGAGGAGATCAGTTCCCTGTGTTCCTGAATCATGAATTGTACTATTGCTGCCCTTAAATTAAGCTTTTCCAATCTTGGTTCTGATGATTTCAGAAAGTAATCAGAATCGCATTCAGATGTTTCTTCAAACGGGAGATCGAGATCGGCATGTATGGTACTGCATTTTGTTCTCTTCATAACCCATTCATTTCATTTACTTCCAAATTAATGAAGACTGCATCTGGGCATTCATCATCTTATAAAAACCCGTCTAATCCAAATCCAACTTGCAGATACAGATCCTAGTCCTTGCCTTGCATAATTGCATCACGACTCCGGCCCTCACACAGCTCCATTGCTACGACGGTCTATCATTCCGATATGAGGGGCTCTGTGTTTGTGATGGCCACATTCTTGCTCGTCGTGCTTTTTGCATCTCCTGCGTAGTGTAAGTGCACATCATCATCATCATCATCATCATCATCATCATCCTTTCTTATCGCCAGCTTCAATTTTGGACACATTCATATGCGAATGATCTGACGACGATGAGCACAAATCCTGTGTACACTGCAGCAACTCGTACTCTATCACCAGCTCTGCCGGCCGCCGGAAGCTCTACCAACACAAGTAATGGAGTCCTCGGCTCGACGGCGGCGGCATCAGGCGAGGGCACGGGCTGCGACCTGGTGTTCTGCACCAGGACGAGCTGCGAAGTCGTACATGGCGGCGGCTCCGTGGACTGCTACTGCTGCGAGCCCGAATATCCGAACGCCCCGTGCTTTCGCACCAAGGGCGCGTGCCTAGCCAAGTGCCCTTGTGCAACTCTCCGAGCCCAAGGCGTAGCCCATACGTAGCCCTCCCCCTTCATGATCGGCGATGAAAGAGTGAGTTTTGGAGGAGCAAGATGCAATGTGACAACAAAATTCATGAGGGCAAACCAAATAATCAATGTACCGAGCTACAATGGACACACTAGAGATTGTTCATGTATGTGACGCACACCAAAACCCTAAACCATAGACGCTGAAGGTGACGCACACCAAAAGCCGCCGCCGTGCGGACGCTGTGGTGTCGCGTTCCTCGGCGCCGGAGGGGATCGACGGGAATCAGCTCGTCGGCGCCGTCGGCCGGCCATCGCGAGCTCTGTGGCCTTGAGGATTCCGTCCATCCTCCCATCCCCGCGTCGTGCTTCACGAACACGGGGACGTCTTCGTCCCGTGTCCGCTCCCGTCGCGCGGGAGACTGCGGCTCTCCTTGGTCCCGTCCGGCGCGGCGGCGGCGCACCTCGAGGCGAGAAAGCCCTCAGTTGGAACTTGGAAGCCCGTGCCTCACTCGTGGGTACGTTGTGGCTCCGCGCCGCAGCTGGGTGGTCGCAGATGGCGGCGGTCGCCGGAGGATGGCCGCGGCGACGCCGGCATCCGAGTCGCCGGCCTACAAATTTACAGAACCCCTCTGATTTGCGATCCAAACCATATCATGGTAACCATAACAAATAACATTCAGGAAGATACACTGCACATTCAGAATAACGATACCCTTACAGCTCTGCACATATATGAGCCTGAGCGACGTCAAATCTGAAAGATATACTGCACATTCAGGATAACCATATCATGGTTGACTGCATCCAGGCACCACCTTCCGCGCAAACGCTTCAGACTTCGCGAGCAGACTGGTTTCAGGCCTGTGAAAGGCTGAGGTCGGCGAGGGGCGCACGACGGCGCACGACATGTTCCGGCTCACCCTGGGACACGGCGCAGTCGATTCATCGACGAGGTTGACGCCGCCGCGGTACCGGTGGCGCGGCCCGACGACGACCGCAAGGTGCAAGGCGTGCTGTGCTGGTAGACCGTAGACGCGCAAAGAGCAAAACTGCGCGTGATCATGGTCTGCGACCGACCGGGCGGATGCGCTGGAGGCGTCGCCGCTGCAGACGGGGCGGCTGGATACACGGGACGAACCCGCCGAGATCGCCGCGGCGTGCTCTGAGTCGCCTGGCATGCGCGCGGCGCGCGTTGACCCGGGCGTGGTGACCCGCGCGGACTCCGACGGGTGAGGACGGAAGACGGAAGAGAGCTTTTGTGATTATATGCTCGCCGATCTCAACCGGTAAAGTTTGATCCAACGGTTACTCACTACGGGACAAGCCTCGTTTGCCGAGTGTCTGACACACTCGGCAAAACAATATAAACACTCGGCAAACCCTTTGCCGAATGTTGCACTCGGCAAAGAGGAAACGGCAAAGAAAGGATCGGCAAAGGCCTCTTTGCCGAGTGTTTTTTATCGGGCACTCGGCGAAGACTTTGCCGAGTGTCTAATCCTGCTCTCGGCCAACAAAATGGATGTGACGGCGGAAGAAATGGTGACGGACGTTTGCCAAGTGTCTGAGAGAAACACTCGGCAAAGTGTATGCTCTTTGCCGAGTGTGCTAGATCAGCACTCGGCAAAGTTTATGCTCTTTGCCGAGTGCTCGTGTAGTGACACTCGGCAAAGCGTATGCTCTTTGCCAAGTGCTGGTGGAGTGACCCTCGGCAAAGAGATTTATTTGCCGAGTGCCGCGTGAGAGGCACTTGGCAAAGGTATAAATTTTTCTTGGAAACACCTTTTTTCTCTCCCTCCCCAGTTGGGAAGCCTCACACAATAGTTTTACAAGTTTACAATAACTACACAGATGCATCAAATAAGCTGATCGACCACAAGTTTTACAAGAGTTTAACGACGAAGTTAACAAGCAATGCAAAATAGTTTTACAAGAGTTCAACGGACAAATTCACAAAGTTCACAAACAGTTCTCAAAACCACTGATTACAACAAGTTCACAACAAAGGATCATTTGACTGATTTCGAGAACCATCACCAAGTTGGCCAATTAGACTGATTTAGAGAAACATGAGGATCATTTGAGGCCGTCAATTGATTCTGCACAAAGTAGAAGAGATTACATGTGTGAGATAAGAAAAATAACGATCATACATGATTAAAACTTATCCATACTCACAGAAGAAGTGTCACACCCTAAAATATTTAATTTTAGGATGTGAATATCGCTTACAATATGTTCATCTATCAATAGGATTTTTCGAGAATTTTATAGATCTTTCTGGCAATTATTCTATTTATCCAAGACCTAGATTTATTTTTTTTAATTGGAAAGCTCTAAAATTCTTTTTCATGAGTTCCAAATATTTTATTTAGAATCCTCGTGACTCAATTTACCTCCCGAGTTTTCCTCGAAAAATTTTAGGATTCTTCCGGATATATTTTTCTTGGTTTGAAATATTTATCAGGACTTTTCTAGATTTATTTTAAACTTAAAAATATGTTCTGGAAAATATTTCTATTTTGATTCTCATCGTAGTCAGACCGAGCCGTATCTTATTGTACATCCTTTTAATCTTATCTCTCCGAATCTTTAAGAGGTTCCATCGAGCTCCCGATCCTCTAATCATTCTCCTCGATCAGGTCATGCTTGAAAATGACGCGCGTGGCTCGTCTTCAGTGTTTTTCCGATGATGTTCGATCACTGTCAGCCCCAACGACTCCGCCTGATCCTTTCCTTCTCTTTTCCGCGCTCTCTAACTCGTTCATGTTCAACCAGCACAGTCAGCTCGTTTTCACGTTCGGCCCTCACCCGAACCTGTTTCGGCCCATAACCGAACTCGCTCGGCCGTTCTCGTTTCGTCTTTCCATTACCTCTTCTATCCTCTCTTTGCTCGCTAAATTGTGGAACCCGCTGGTCGGTCCAATCTCGCCTCCTGTGGGCAATCCGGACTCAAGAACGAGTCCCAGCCCGATGCGCCGCCACGTCCTTATCCTCGTTCGAGTTGGAGCCCAGCACGATATCTCCAGGCCTATTTAAACGCGTCTTGCACCCCTTGTTCCCTGGTAGCCGGCCCTAATTTTCTCCCCTGCGTCGGCTTCTGCGTGCCCTCTAAATCCTCGCGTAACCCTAGCCTCCTCACATCGCCTCCTCGGCAACGCCGCTGCATCCTTCTCCCCGAGCTCCTACGCCCTGCCCTTCCTACATCTCCTGAGTCGCAGCGATGCCACCCCTTGCCAGCCTCCTTGTGGCCCCGCTCCTCCTGCAGCGCCCAGCGCCGCCCTTGCTCCGTTCCCCCTCAGCACGTGAGCCCCCACCCTTTCCCCTACAGCGCCGCCCTTCTCCTGCGCAGTGCCGCTGTTGTGACACTCAGGTACTTGGCATTGTTACACCCTAAATTTTAGTACAAAGTTGTGTGCAAAATGTGGTAGAAGTGTGTTTAAAAATTTAAATGCTAAGGAAAAAAGGTTGTTTAAATAATTATAAATTAATAAAGGTCCTTTAGGGTCCGTTTGGAATCGCGCCTAAGACGCCACGCCTAACCTTAGCACCTTCCCACACATGTGGCGTGCCTAAGGTGCCTAGCTTAATTTCTGCGTTTGGTTCATTGCCACGCCTAAGGTTAGGCGTACATGGAAAAAGTGTGGCTGCTGTTTGGACTGCTACCACACTTCAAGTTAGGCAGACTGGCAGCTGTTTGGTTCACTGCCTAACTTCATTTATGCCCCACAATTTTGTTCCATTTGTTAGTTATTGCAATTAGAGTGCCAAAACTAATAAAAACTAAACATGAAAAACAGTTCATTGTGAATACCAAACTAGTTATCTTCCAAAATTGTTACAAGCGGAAGCATCAAGAAGTAGAAGAAACTGAAGCAACAAGATCAGATCCTACAGCTTTTTATGCCTAGAGAATTGAGAGCTCAAGTACCAACTACCTATCCTTCCCAGGAAATAAACCGTGAGCATGCATTGTTGAATGAGTGCTTATACATCTTCCAATTCAAGCGCCAATGAACAAACCCACATACATCTTTTATATTATATATATATATATTTGAAAGCATTAATGTGTGATATCATATTGGTGATCAATAATTCTGTAGCTCTCTGAAAAAAGCAGATTCAATCAAGAATGCACATCAGGCAAAAGGCACAGAAAGAATGCATCTTTCATCAGCATTGCAGCTTGGTAACATTAAGAGAGTTAGAAACAAAACTGACAAATTTTTCACTAAGAAGTAAGAACGAAAAACCATAGGTCTCTGACAATCATGACGATAGTTGATAGATACACCTAAACACAACCTTGACAAAGAAAAAAAACTCTTTCCTCCTGAATTACACAGAGCTCACGGAGACCCAGACATACGACCAGTTCTTACTACTGCTGAAGCTTACAGTAATATGACATGCACACATCCAAGAACACCAAAATTGCAAGCAGTTGTATCCAGAGCCACATCACCTTGCCGGACTCAGTCGAGGAATCTGGTTTGCCTAAGCACGGCGTCGCGCACCCGCCGCAGGTCTCGGCCCTTGAGCGTGCGCCCGGCGCCCTTGAGCATGGAGAACGGCGCGGCCGGCCCGGCCCCACCAGCGGACGCGCGGACGACCATCTCGTGCGGGGGCAGCATGGCGGCGTCGCCGCGCCGGAAGTCATCGTCGTCGTCGACGAATTCATCCCACTGGCCAATGTCCGGCTTCCGGGGCAGCCGGACGGGCACCCTCACGGGCGCTGACTGGTGGTACGGCGGGCTGGCGTGACGTTCTTCGGCCTCGCGCTCGCGGTTGCCGGGATGGCCCGCGCGGCGGAGTTCGGGGACTAGGCGGGCGACAGAGCGCTCCCGCTCCCGGTCGCCGCCGCCGACCAAGAGGCGCCTGTCCCCCTTGTGCATCGCCAGCGCGGCGGCATCCGGCGACGAGAAGAGAAGTCGTCCTCGTGGAGCTCGTCCGCTGGTGGATCCCCGGGAGAGGGGGGCGCAGCGGGCGGTGGCCCGGCGGCGGGCCGGGGAGGAGGGGACGGCGGGGAGGAGGGGGCGGCGGGGTACCTGCGCTGGCGCGGACGGGAGGAAGGAGGAGAGGGTGTGGTGTGAGATTTGGGTGCGGCGGCCAAATCGAGCGCCGCACCTGTCGCGCGATTTTGCGTGGCGAGCGGGTGTGGCGTGCCTAAGAAAACTGTGGCGCGCTAACGTTAGTACGCTCTCCAAACACCTGCCTAACATTGCGTGACATGCCTAAGGTTAGGCGGTGGCGGCTTAGGCAGAGCTCCAAACAGGCCCTTAGTGTTAAATAGATGAAAGTGGGAAGTGGAATTCAAATACATAAAGGTTGTTTTGGCAAAAGTCAAAAACTTATGTTTAAATCGTAAATATAGGTGAAACTACACATTGGATGTAAATGTAGTGTAATTTTTAAATAGGATTTCTATAAAGTTTAGAAACTTTGCTAAGTTTTATACTAACTCCAAATCCTTAGCTCTTCTGTGAATGCACCTTAAAGCAAAGTTGTACATTTTGAAAAAACCCTACATTTTTGCTTTTGGGCCCATCTTCATTTGAGCTCTGGTTTGAAGGTTATTTGGGCATTACAGTAGGGTCCCTGTACTTTCTGGAAATTGCAATCCAGTCCCCCTTCGTCTACCTCTTCCCCTCCTCCTCTGTTTCTCTGCGCGCGCCGCTGCCGCCGCACTGGCCGGCCATGTGCGCCGCCCCAGCGCCGCTCTGCGCCCGTCCACTTGTCCTTCCCTGCCCTACCGCCGCCTTCTCCGACCCCGCGCTGGCCGTCCCTGCCCTCTCCACGTCGCACCTGCCGCCTGCCCGAGCCGCGCTTCACCGCCGCTCGCCATAGCTGCACCCGGCACCACCTCCTGCTTCCTGGCGACCCCACGTGTTGCTCCCCGGCCGGCCGCCGCCGCAGCTCTCCCTGCTATCTTCTTCTTTACGTGCCACGCTACCCCCGCCTCTGCCCGAACCACGCCGTGGCCGCCATCTTAGTCCAGACTCCGAACACTTCCGGGAGCTTCTTGCGTGCTTGCTCTTGCATTTGCACACACTATTTCCGCTCAATTTCTCCTGCTCCGACCACCACACTTCACTGGACATCGTCCGCGGCTTCGGCTCACCATCAGCAGCCCCCACCGCCGCTCCCCACCCCCGATCCAAAGCACAAACAGCATCCTTACGACCCACCGAAGCTCACCGACCTAACAAATTTCAAGTTCCTCCACTGGAATAGCTGGACCACGACGCCGACGAGCTCCTTCCTCCGCCGCCGCTCGGCCTCCCGCCGACCCGCCGGTACAGAGCCTCTCCACCACGACCAAGGGCACCAATAGCACCACGTGATCCCCCTGAAGCGATCCCACCCTTCCTTCACCGTCCTCCATCGCCCTAGCCTACAGAACACCGGCCGCCATCACCGCCGGTAAGAACCCGATGCCCACCCCACCGTCGAGCACCACCCTCCGTTCTGTCTCCGACCAAATTGAGTACGGGAATAGCATCCCCACCCTCTCCTGGTGCTCATGCGCGCCTTGTCCCTCCATGTTCGCCGGCCCCTCGCCGGGACCACGAGCGCGCCGTCACGGCCTCCGCCACACCTTGCCGCCGGCACTTGTCTTGGCGCACATCACCCACCCGTGGACACAGAAGATCATGTAGGTCACGTAGGGCCAGATCATCTCCGGCCAAACCCTCACCGCCGGCGAGAACACGCCGGCCAGACGCCACGGCCGTCGTCTTCCCCCGGCAAGGACCCATATGTAATTTAGATTGTTGTTCTAAGGGCCTAGGTGCAAGAACCCGAGGGCCTCCCTGTGAACTCTTTTGTTATTTCATGTGTGCAAAGCAGCTAGCTTGTAAAATTCATAGGAATGTGTAGAAAAATCCAAAAATTACCAAACCGGTTTTGTTAGAAACTAGAAATCAAGATCTACAACTTTTGTTAATAAAGTTTGGTATGAAACTAAATACATTTTGGTCTATTCTAAACTCAAAGTAAAAGAGTATCTTATGCATAACTTTTGCATACTAATTTATTTTCTTATGATTTTTGGTATGTAGCTTCTTTAGGTCATGTATGAGCTTGTGTAAAAGTTTCAAGCTTAATATTGTTTAGTAGTTTAAGTTCTTTTGAACTTGGGCAATTCAAATTTGAAATAGTTTGAATTTAATTAAGCAAGTCCTAAGACTTCTATGATTAGATCTTTTGACCATAACTCAATAGATTGATAATTAGTTCATAGTTAAATTTTCAAGACTTTATAGTTCTATTTACTCAAGCTTTGAATTTAAATTTGAAGTTTGAATTCAAATTCAAATATTTTAGTTTCTACTTCCAGAAGATTATGAAAAATTCACCATAAGCTTATTATTGGATATAAACTTATCCACAAAAATGCAAGGTCAGAATCTTTATAATTTTCAAAATAAAAATCCAACTGGTCGAATTATTTCAAAATAATTCCAATAAAATGACATAACTTAAATATAGATAATAGTTTGAAATCCCACCCCCTTGTTACATGAGTTTATATTGATTAATTTATTGGATTGCAACTTTATCGTGAAATCAAAACCTTAATTCAAACACCATCTCACTTAAATCCCTGCATACCATGTAGAATCGATGACGCTCGACGACGGAGACTACGAGCTAGTCCTGGAACAAGACCAAGGGTTTTCTGAAGACCCGACAAACGTCGCCGAGAATCTAACTGAAGCCCCGAACCAAAGTTCGAAAGTCTCTGACACTCCTACCCCCAACCCTACTCAAGAAGGCAAGCCCCAATGCATACCCCAGTATTTCAATTTATTACCATTTTACTTATATATTATATATCTTGCATTACGTCTAGGAGTTGAAATGAAACCCTAGATGCATAAATCCTAAGAATCCAATGTATTGTACCGAGTCCTTATCGCATAGACGCTCTGCTAAATAGGACCGGTAAAAGTCGAGTGATTTCCTGTCACTCGCGCGATATAGGAGTTGCATGTTTACTATTCTGCAATCACTATAAGGATAATGGACAGGGTCATCTGCAGTATCATGACCTGGAGGTTTACCCTATCTATTTTGATAAAAGTTGTTAAGGTCGCAGTGTGTGGTAGTGGTGGCTAAGCGTTTAAAATTACTAGCCACATGCCGCGAAATATGGTAAAACGGCAAGCCTAGTAACCGATCGGCCCGGCAAATGGACATAGCTCCCACCACTCGTAATTTGATTTTTCTCACGCACTGACGTGCGGGAGTACGTTCCGCACAGCGGACAGGAGTACGGTCATGTAGTCGCGCTACAGACGTATGTCCTGCACAATTGGTGTGCGTACGGTCCTACAGTTGCTTGTGGTGGCCCTGTTCCACAACCCGGAATCAAAGGCAAACGGTTGCTTCGGAACGACCTTTTGGTGTGAGTTAGGTTTACCTTGCAAGGGTGAAATTCGATTCAGAATCATCCGTTTCTCGCGGAGAATGAGACTGCTTATTCCTTCTGCCACATAGAGTAAGAAGTGTAACTATTGATGGAATAATCTTGATGAATGATAATCTCTACCTTGCTTGCCTAGTGTAGGTGCTTACCTACAATGGCTAATCAAATAGAATTTGAAAGCTAAAATCTAAAAATAGATCATACTCTTTGTTGCTTTTCAGCTGAAATTAAACCCAGAACCTTTCAATGCCTTCATCAGTCTAAATACGGGCTAAGTATACCCAATCCCGGGTAAACCTTGCTGAGTATTAGTATACTCAGTCTTGCTAGTGAATCTTTCAGGTATAACCTTCGAGAACCCCACGGATAACTCTGCATGGCCAACTTCTGTTCCGTATGGCTGGTCTGAAGCGTCCCCCCCATCAGGGAAGACTTAAAAGTGTCGATTTATCAGTCCCAGGAGGCTGATAACACTTTTATTACGTCAGATGGTACATCACCGTACAACTCTACGCGGTAATGGGCAGTGAAGCGCCACTATCGCGAGGATTACAACCAGAACCCACACTACTACACTAGCTACGAAAAGAGAATCATCAGAGTCTTGCGCCATGCGGAATCCAACGGTGGCCTCAACCACAGGCAAGACTGGGTGCAGGACGAAACCCTATTCGTTGTCTTCGGGGATGTAGTCTGGGTCTTCCACTGTAAAAGTAAAAATAGAATGGGGTGAGTACAAACGTACTCAACAAGTCCAATCACACCCACGGAGGGGGTATAACAGAAATTAATGCAAAGGACAATCCAAGGGTACGGTTAGGGTTTGTTTGCGGAAAACTCGGTTATATGCAAGGGTTCATTTTGAAAACATTTTCACAACAAGTTTTCCAAATACCAAGGAGCACACGATGTTGATCCACACAGGATCCAAGTTTTAAACTGCTACCGGACTCCCCGTCCGCCGTAGCACACGGCACAACTGCCGGACACTGTCCAAACAACTCACACCGGCCCATTCATTCCCAGAGAGAAACACTAGTTATGTGACCACACCGTAACTTGCCCAGTACCGTGGGCACGGCTATTCGAATAGATTTTAACTCTGCAGAGGTGTGCAACTTTACCCACAGGTGGGGTACCACAGCACGGACACCTTAGTGCCGGTGCAGATCCCAACAAAGCCATTACCCACCTTAGCTAGGCCTGACTAGCCACCACGGGATCCATCAAGGGGTCATTTAACCTACCACCGAGGTTTAACCAGGGCCTAAGTCACACAGAGCTTATCCCTTCTCCTTGATCACCCGTTGCTCTCAGCTCTCCTGATGACTATCAGGCTAACTAGTGGGATTTATGCTAAGCCGTTGCCCATACAACGGTCAAGTGGTTTGCACGACAGGAAGCTAGGTGAGATGTCACACCAACTCGGTCCTTAGGGGTGACAAGATGGATATCTCCCTTCCACGCTCAACCACACAGGTATGAGCACACCAACGGCAATTCACACAGAAATGCCATCCATCCCGTCTAACTCGTCTTTCAAAACCACATTGTATCCCTTCCCACACACACGCATTTTCTTTATAAAAACAGGTGGTCAAGGTAGGGTTATCTCAAACAAGGGTGGCTATCCTACCATGTTTTCAGCACGTAAAACCATGCAATTTTATAAAACAGGCCACTGGGTTGTGTTCATAAAAACTAGGACAAAAACATGCATCAAAGGGCGGAATTGAACTTGCCATCGTCAAACCCTTGCGGAAGGTCCTGATCGAAGCACTGTCCCTCAGGTTCGGGGTCGCAAAACTGGTCCTCGGGTGCTTGGTCGCAGTCGGGAACTTCTTCGTTCACTCCGTGTCCTACGACGCAAACAAACAGACATACCATCAAGCGAAAGAACTAAAAGCTTTCATCGTTAAGCTTGAATCGGAAATAATTTAGTTACGGAGTTAGGGGTGGTATCTCTGGGTGGTTTCTTAATGGCATGGCTAAAACTATACTAGAAAGGGTGTGGTAAAGTTTCGGGTCGATCGGAGGTCGTTTCGCACATAAAATGACGAGCTAAAGGGGTTTCGGTGGTCACACAGGGCCCTAGGGGTTTATTCGTAAGTATCTGGAAATAGCAGGGACCTTTTTGTAAATCCTAGAATTTCTCGGGGCATGCTAAAGAGTGCCAAATGTATCTAGGTTCAAGTATTGGAGGGTTTGTTTTGAAATAATAAAAAGAGTGAGGTCTCATTAGCAAAGGAAGTAGTTAAAGGAGAGGGGGGGGGCTTCTTTTGGGGATTACAGGAAAAGGAGGGGGCCTCGGGCAAAATTTGCCCTTCTCTCCCCTTCTTCCCCGTGCAAAACAGAGGAGGGGGGGGGGAAAGCGCCGGCGGCGGCCAAATCCGGCCGGCCGGGCCATGGGCGGCTCGGGGAAATGGGGGATGAGAGGGAGGGGGGCACGGGGAACTAGTTCCCGGCCTCACCTCGGCTTGGGGCGTGGTGAGGGAGCGGGTCCACGGTGAGGGGCGGCGGCTGGTGGTGGGGCGTACGGTGGCGGCGCTAGAGCGGTGGAGGCGAGGGGCCGGTCGTGGGGCGGCGGTCGTGGGGTGCCGGGAGTGCTCCTCGGCCCCTTTTATAGGCGGCCGGGGCAGCGGAGGGGTGGTGGCCGGTGAGAGGGAGCCGGCGAGCGGTGCGGGGCGCCGTAATGGCGTTTGTCCGCGCGCTCTCGTCGTGGCGTGGTGTGCGGGGTGGGTACAGGAGGGCGGCGGTGTGCGGCAGCAGCGGGCGGCGCGTCGGAACAGGTGCGGCAGCGGCGGGCGGCGCGGCATCGCGGGGTCGGGGCGGGCGCGTGCGCGTGCGGTGCGGCGGGGCGCGGGCCAGAGCGGGACGCGGGCACGACGCGGCGCACGCCGTGGCGCGCGGCCACGCGGGGCACGCGGAGCACGCAGGGCGGGCGCGTGCGCGTGGCACGGCCGGGGTGGCGCAGGTGCTCGGCTTGGCGGCGTGCGGGCGTGCGGCAGGGAAAACCAGGAAGGGAAGAGAAAGAGGGAAGGAGAGGGAAAAGAAAGAAGGAAGGAGAAGGAAGAAAAGGGGAAAGAAAAAGAGGGAAAAAGAGAAGAAAAGAAATGGAAGAGGGAAAGAAAAAGGAGAGAGGGAGAGAGAGAGAGAGGGGGAAACGTGTCGGCGCCGGTCGCGGCGGCGACCGCGGCCGGTCGGCCACGCGCGCGCGGGGATTCGCGCGCGGCACGAGGAGCGCCGGTGCTACTTGCGGCAGCGGTCGCGGCCGGTCGGCCATGCGCGCGGTATTCGCTTGAGGAGAGAAAGAAAAGGAAGGGAGTCGCGTCTGCGTTAATCACGGCGGACGGTCGCGCGTGGGCGAGCGTGCGGAACGGAACAGTGCTCCGGTTAGGGTTAGGGTTTTGACGTCGAACCGTTTTTACGAATGACTCTAGCGCATGATTTTATTAAGTGAATTTTCAGGGCGTCACAAACCTACCCCACTTAAATGAATCTCGTCCTCGAGATTCGGCTGGCTCCTAAACAGATGGGGAAATTCTTTCTTTAGAGCCTCCTCGCGTTCCCAGGTGGCTTCCTCTTCTCCGTGTCTGCTCCATTGAACTCTGCATATCCGTACTTCGGAGTTTCTTGTCCTTCTGGTGACTATGTCCAGAATTTTGACCGGTACTTCCTGGTATCGCAGATCCGGCTGTAGATCTATTGTTTCCACCGGCACATGTTCTCCCTCGGGTACTCTTAAACACCTTCTTAATTGCGAAACATGAAATACTGGGTGTATATCCGACATTTCTTCTGGTAACTCCAGTTGGTATGCTACGGCTCCGACTCTCTTCAGAACTCGATACGGTCCAATGTATCGGGGGGCCAATTTTCCTTGTACTTGAAACCTTCGTGTTCCTCGAATAGGTGAGACTTTGAGATAGGCGAAATCTCCTGGATCGAAACTTATTTCTCGCCTTTTCTTGTCCGCGTAGCTCTTCTGTCGGGACTGAGCTGCTTTCAATTTCTCGCGGATCTCCGCTACCTTTTCTTCTGCCTCTTTTATAAGTGCGAGTCCCACTAGGGCACGTTCTCCCACTTCCGACCACATCAATGGAGTTTTGCACTTTCTTCCATAGAGGGCTTCGAATGGCGACATGCCCAAGCTGGCTTGGTAACTATTGTTGTACGAGAATTCCGCATAGGGCAGACTCTGCTCCCAATCCTTTCCGTAGGTTAGGACACATGCTCTCAGCATATCCTCCATAATCTGATTCACCCTCTCGGTTTGACCATCCGTCTGTGGGTGGTATGCGGAGCTAAAATCTAACTTAGTGCCCATGGCTTTATGCAGGCTTTTCCAAAACCTAGATGTAAATTGGGTTCCTCTATCCAAAACAATTCTGCTAGGCACTCCATGTAACTTTACTATGTTCTCCACATAAAGCTTTGCCAGCTTTTCTCCACCATAAGTGGTTCGTACGGGTATAAAGTGAGCCGACTTAGTGAGTCGATCCACTATTACCCATATGGAATCGTGTCCCTTCTGTGTTCTGGGTAGGCCTACTACGAAGTCCATCCCTATCTCATCCCATTTTCACACCGGGATAGGCAAGGGTTGCAATAATCCTGCCGGCTTTTGATGTTCGGCCTTGATCCTTTGGCAGGCATCACAATGAGCCACAAATCGTGCAATATCCGCCTTCATCCCATTCCACCAATATTTTTGCTTTATATCCATATACATTTTGGTGGATCCTGGGTGGATGGAGTAGGCTGAGTTATGGGCTTCGTCCATGATTATTTGCCGGAAGTCTCCTTCCCGGGGTACACAAATTCTATCCTCGTACCACAACGTCCCTTTATCGTCCACTCTAAAACCTGGTGCTTTGTTTTCTCCAGTTTGCTTGCAGATCTTTACTAGCTCTTGATCCGAGTTTTGAGCCTCTCTAATTTTATCCTCTAATGTTGGTTGGACATTCAGCACATGGCTGGAACCTCGAGGAATAATGTGCACATTTAATCGTGCCATTGCCTCGCGCAGATGGTCGTCCTTGGGCCCATAGGATTTTCGACTTAAGCCATCGGCTACTACGTTTGCTTTCCCGGGGTGATACTGAATTTCCAAGTCGTAATTCTTGACCAGCTCCAACCATCTCCTTTGCCTTAGGTTTAAATCTGGTTGGGTGAATATATACTTCAAACTCTTGTGGTCGGTGTAAACCTCACACTTATTTCCAATTAGGTAATGTCTCCAAATCTTAAGGGCATGCACTACGGCTGCTAATTCCAAATCATGGGTCGGATAATTCTGCTCGTGAGTCCTGAGTTGGCGGGAAGCATATGCAACAACCTTTCCGTCTTGCATCAGTACACACCCTAATCCTTGTCGGGATGCATCACAATAAATGACAAAGTCCCGATGAATGTCCGGTAGGGTCAGCACTGGGGCGGTTGTCAACCTTCTTTTCAACTCTTGAAAGCTTCTTTCACAACTTTCTGTCCAGGCGAACTTCTTCTCCTTCTTAAGAAGTTCCGTCATGGGTCGGGCTATCTTGGAGAATCCCTCGATAAATCTCCGATAGTACCCGGCTAACCCTAGGAAGCTCCTGATTTCACTGACGTTAGTTGGTCGCTGCCAGTTGGAGACTGCTTCGACCTTCTCTGGGTCCACTGCTACGCCTTCCGCGGTCAGGATGTGACCAAGGAAAGCTACTCTCTCCAGCCAGAATTCGCACTTGTTGAACTTGGCGTATAGCCTATGTGTCCTTAGCTTTTCCAATACTACCCGCAGATGTTGCTCATGTTCCTGAATACTCTTGGAGTAGATAAGTATGTCGTCGATAAAGACTACGACAAACTTATCCAGCTCGTCCATAAATACCTTGTTCATGAGGTTCATAAAATAGGCAGGGGCATTGGTTAGTCCGAAGGACATTACAGTGAATTCAAACTGTCCGTAGCGGGTGACAAAAGCTGTCTTAGAGACGTCACTTTCCCTAATCTTGAGCTGAAAATATCCTGACCTTAAATCGATCTTGGAAAAGTACTTGGTTCCTTTTAGCTGATCGAACAGGTCATCAATCCTGGGGAGGGGGTACTTATTCTTAATGGTAACTTCATTCAGTGCCCGGTAATCTACACACATCCTCATACTCCCGTCTTTCTTTTTGACAAACAGAACCGGGGCTCCCCATGGCGATGAGCTTGGTCTAATGAAACCAATTCGTTGTAGTTCTTCTAGTTGCTTCTTTAGTTCCGTCAATTCTGAGGCCGCCATCCTATAGGGTCTCTTGGCTATAGGGGAGGTTCTGGGGATAAGGTCGATGACGAATTCTATATCCCTGTCTGGTGGCATACCGGGAAGTTCTTCGGGAAAGACATCTGGGTATTCGTTTACTACCGGGACTCCTTCTAGGGGCTGGGCTTCCACGCTAAACACCATCGGGTCAAACTTACTGTCTCGGGTATGGCAGATCACTTGTATTCCTTCGGGGTTTGTTAGATGTACCACTTTGTCAGTACAGCCTATGAGACCATTGTGTCGGCTTAACCAGTCCATTCCAAGAATCACGTCTATTCCCCCAGACTTAAGTACTACCAAGTCTGCTAGAAATTCTACCCCACTTAAATTGATCTTTACCCGTGGACAACCTAATTGACAATTGATGTCGCCACCAGGCGTCCGGGTTATTAGGGGTGTAGCTAGTAGCACTGTAGTTATTTTGTGTTTTTCCACAAAACTCGAGGATATGAATGAGTGCGATGCTCCAGAATCAAATAGTACTGTTGCAAGAGCTGAGTTGACTAGGTACTCACCGAGCACTACGCCCTGAGCATCTTGAGCCTCCTGCGCATCGATGTGATTGACGCGGGCTCGTCCAAAGGATTGCTGGGGCTGCTTTGTCTGCTGGCTGTTGTCGTTGTTGCGGACAGGCACTCGGTTGGCACCGGTCAAGGCTGGTCTGGGTCCATTCACCGAGTTGGAGAAGGCTGATGTGGCCGGCTTGTTCTTGGCATAAGGGCAATTGGCGATGTAATGCCCTATTTCACGGCAGTTGAAACAGGCCCTAACATTGTTGTTGTCGGGGGCGACCTGGCTTGTATTGCTCTGCGGGGCCCTCGTGGTATTCTGGCTCCTGGGCGGGGCCTGAGGTCCCGTCACTTGCGACTGAGTCCTATACTGCATCGGAGCCTGAGATCTTGGCGCAGTGTAGTTGGAGTTCCTCGGCTTTTGGAAGCGGTCCTGCTGGCGGGCCTTGCTTTCCAGGAATTTGCGTTTGTTGTCCTTTCTTTCTTCAGCCTTGGCCCTTTCCGTAAGGATGGCCTTGTTCATCAGAGTGTTGAAGTCAGGGTAGATCTGAGGGGTGAGCAGGGTCCGGAGTTCTGGGCTCAGTCCTTTTTTGAACATATCCTGTTTCTTGTCGTCGTCATTCACTTCCTCCGGTGCATAACGGGCCAACTCAATGAACCGGTGGGTGTACTCTTCCACCGTCATGCTTCCTTGTTGCAGTGCGCGGAATTCATCCGCCTTGCGCTTCATGGTGGCCGAAGGAATGTGATAGCGGCGGAACTCCCTCACGAATTCTCCCCAGGAGATGGTAGAGGCATCTTCGGCTGCGGCACAATAGTTTTCCCACCAGGATAATGCTGTTCCGGTGAGCTGGTGGGCTGCCAGAAGGACTTTATCCCGGTCCTGGCATTCGAATGGTTCGAGCTTCCTCTGAATTACTCGCAACCAGTCGTCAGCATCCAACGGGTTGCAGGATCCGGCGAAGGTAGGTGGCTTGGTCCTTAGAAAGGTCGTCAGCTTGTCGTTCATATTCTGCCCTCGTGGCTGCCGGTTAATGAGGGCATTCGCCAGAGTCTCCAGTATGAGGGTCTGGTTATGGATGACCTGCGCCAGGTCTCCGAGGGGTGGGGGTGGTGGTAGTTGTTCTCCTTCTTGACTTCCCCCTCGGTTTTGGCTTACTTCTTGCTCTCCTTGGGGAAGATCTTGTTCAACGGGATGTACTCCGACACTAGCGGCTACGGGGTTCCGGCCACGCGAGGCCCTTGCAACGTTCCGGGGGGTCACCTGTTGATTAGGTAAATTAGGGTTACGATTATGTGATGTTTAAGTTGTTTAATTCGTATATAGGGCAGAATCTACCTTCTGCCTGTATTCATATAAATAATCAGCACACGACAAACCAGCACACAACATCACAAACAACAAGCACGAACCATTTTATTACTGCAAGGGGGTACAACTTAGGGTAAGGCTAGGCCTCGTACTACTTGTCCAGGATCAGGCACGATTTAACGAAAGCGGCTAGGGATACATCACTAGGGTAGCGACGGTCATTCTACTCGCGGGGCGTGCCTTCTTCTGGGGCGGGGAGCGTGAGTGATCCTTGCCTGCCGTCCTCTGGGTTTCCATTGGTCGAGGGTTGCGCTGCAGCATCTCCTTCGGCGGCAGCAGCGGAACTTTCAGGGTTCTCGGGTGGGGCTTGTGTGTTTCTGAAGAGTGTCCCCCATCCTATGATGGGTGTCCCGAGTAAAACATGGTCCTCCCCTATCGCCGGGACTGGTGTTCCGCTTTGGGTCCAATCTTGCATACGCCGGTCTCGGGCCTGCCTGAGGCTTTCTTGGGCGACTGCTTCGCTACTGACCGCGGCTGCGGCTCTCGCCTCGGCGTGGGCGGCTCGGATCTGCTGTATCCTTACTGCGAGCTCCGCTTGCTCGGCTCGATGGGTCTGCTCCCTTAGAAGGTTGGCTTGCTCATCAAAAAGTTGATCCAGGGCGGCTAGGTAAGTAGCTACTTGGTACAGGGGGCCTTCTTCGTGGCGACGTCGTTCCAGGTTTCTCATGCGTGCTTCCCAGACTGGGGTTCTGATGGCCGGCGGGAAGAACTTCGCTGGTGTGGGGGCGAGGTGTTCTTCAAAAATCCGGCAAAAATAACGGAGTGTTTTTCTGATGGCCAAAGGATAGGTGTCCTGGTGTCTAAACCCTGTGGCGGTCGCTCGCCAAGGCTGGATGTCGGGGTAGCGGTTGCTCCTGGCGATGACCAGGATCACCCTGCAGCGAAGGGTACCATGGTGCTCGTACTCTCGGCTGTAGTACCTTGGGCGCTCCGTAACGCCAAGGTCCTCCAGGGTGTTGATTAAGAGGCTGGGGAATCCAGGTGCAGCTTGGCAATCGCCCTGGGTCCATCCTTCCTCAGCCATCTGAAACAGGAACAGGGTAAACAACCTGGTACAGGTGCAAAAGGGAGTAGATGATATTTATTATTACAACAAGGGTGGTACAGTTTTTATGGATACGTGGTCATTCGGGTAGGGTTTTTGCTAGGGGTGCTAATCCTATCATGGTGATTCTTCCTCGGTCCTGATAGAGCGCTTCTTTATTGGAAGGAACTGATCCATCTCGTTTTCGGTCTGAGTACCCTTGTCCCAATGGGTCTCCATGGGTTCTTCTTCTTCTTCCTCGATCCATCCACCTATTCCGTTGCGGTTCTCGTATTCTTGTATCTGGACTTGGAGGGCGGCTACGGAATACTCGGCGTTTGCAGCTCTTGTTCGTTGCTCCTCCAGCTCCTGGGTTATCTTTTCAATCCCATGGATTAGCTGCTTCAGTTGTGCCGCCTGCTCGCGGTAGAGTGCATCCAAGCCAGTAAGGTAGATGGACAGGTGGGAGACCGTATCTTCTAGGTCTTCTTCTTCTCGTCCAAGTCCCCTCATTCGGGCAATCCAAGTGCGTCCTCTTCCCTCAGCGGGTGGGAAAAATCCCATAGGAGTCCGCTGAAGGTGGTGCCTGTAGAGCACACGCAGCCGTCTCAGGGCTTTACGGGCGGCCTTTCGATAGGTGTCGGGGAAGCGGAAGCCAGTGGTGGAGATGAACCAAGGGTCCACATCAGGGTAGCGGGGGCTTTTCTCCACAAAAACCATTGTGTCGCACCGAAGGGTGCCTCCGGCGATGTACTCACGGTAGGCATACTCCGGTGGTTCCATAACCCCGACGCGTTCCAGGCTGAACAATAGCAACTTGGGGAGGCCGGGCTCTGCTTGGCAGATTCCGCTAACCCATCCATTGCCAGCCATCTGGAACAAGGCAAAAACCAGTGGTGAGTGTTTGTGCAGAAAATTTCTAAATCGGAACAAGTTCTAGGGCTTGAAAAGGGGTCTCGCTCCTAGGGTCACGTCCTACGGCCAGCCTACGGCTCTGATACCACCTGAAGCGTCCCCCCCATCAGGGAAGACTTAAAAGTGTCGATTTATCAGTCCCAGGAGGCTGATAACACTTTTATTACGTCAGATGGTACATCACCATACAACTCTACGCGGTAATGGGCAGTGAAGCGCCACTATCGCGAGGATTACAACCAGAACCCACACTACTACACTAGCTACGAAAAGAGAATCATCAGAGTCTTGCGCCATGCGGAATCCAACGGTGGCCTCAACCACAGGCAAGACTGGGTGCAGGACGAAACCCTATTCGTTGTCTTCGGGGACGTAGTCTGGGTCTTCCACTGTAAAAATAGGAATGGGGTGAGTACAAACGTACTCAACAAGTCCAATCACACCCACGGAGGGGGTATAACAGAAATTAATGCAAAGGACAATCCAAGGGTACGGTTAGGGTTTGTTTGCGGAAAACTCGGTTATATGCAAGGGTTCATTTTGAAAACATTTTCACAACAAGTTTTCCAAATACCAAGGAGCACACGATGTTGATCCACACAGGATCCAAGTTTTAAACTGCTACCGGACTCCCCGTCCGCCGTAGCACACGGCACAACTGCCGGACACTGTCCAAACAACTCACACCGGCCCATTCATTCCCAGAGAGAAACACTAGTTATGTGACCACACCGTAACTTGCCCAGTACCGTGGGCACGGCTATTCGAATAGATTTTAACTCTGCAGAGGTGTGCAACTTTACCCACAGGTGGGGTACCACAGCACGGACACCTTAGTGCCGGTGCAGATCCCAACAAAGCCATTACCCACCTTAGCTAGGCCTGACTAGCCACCACGGGATCCATCAAGGGGTCATTTAACCTACCACCGAGGTTTAACCAGGGCCTAAGTCACACAGAGCTTATCCCTTCTCCTTGATCACCCGTTGCTCTCAGCTCTCCTGATGACTATCAGGCTAACTAGTGGGATTTATGCTAAGCCGTTGCCCATACAACGGTCAAGTGGTTTGCACGACAGGAAGCTAGGTGAGATGTCACACCAACTCGGTCCTTAGGGGTGACAAGATGGATATCTCCCTTCCACGCTCAACCACACAGGTATGAGCACACCAACGGCAATTCACACAGAAATGCCATCCATCCCGTCTAACTCGTCTTTCAAAACCACATTGTATCCCTTCCCACACACACGCATTTTCTTTATAAAAACAGGTGGTCAAGGTAGGGTTATCTCAAACAAGGGTGGCTATCCTACCATGTTTTCAGCACGTAAAACCATGCAATTTTATAAAACAGGCCACTGGGTTGTGTTCATAAAAACTAGGACAAAAACATGCATCAAAGGGCGGAATTGAACTTGCCATCGTCAAACCCTTGCGGAAGGTCCTGATCGAAGCACTGTCCCTCAGGTTCGGGGTCGCAAAACTGGTCCTCGGGTGCTTGGTCGCAGTCGGGAACTTCTTCGTTCACTCCGTGTCCTACGACGCAAACAAACAGACATACCATCAAGCGAAAGAACTAAAAGCTTTCATCGTTAAGCTTGAATCGGAAATAATTTAGTTACGGAGTTAGGGGTGGTATCTCTGGGTGGTTTCTTAATGGCATGGCTAAAACTATACTAGAAAGGGTGTGGTAAAGTTTCGGGTCGATCGGAGGTCGTTTCGCACATAAAATGACGAGCTAAAGGGGTTTCGGTGGTCACACAGGGCCCTAGGGGTTTATTCGTAAGTATCTGGAAATAGCAGGGACCTTTTTGTAAATCCTAGAATTTCTCGGGGCATGCTAAAGAGTGCCAAATGTATCTAGGTTCAAGTATTGGAGGGTTTGTTTTGAAATAATAAAAAGAGTGAGGTCTCATTAGCAAAGGAAGTAGTTAAAGGAGAGGGGGGGGCTTCTTTTGGGGATTACAGGAAAAGGAGGGGGCCTCGGGCAAAATTTGCCCTTCTCTCCCCTTCTTCCCCGTGCAAAACAGAGGAGGGGGGGGAAAGCGCCGGCGGCGGCCAAATCCGGCCGGCCGGGCCATGGGCGGCTCGGGGAAATGGGGGATGAGAGGGAGGGGGGCACGGGGAACTAGTTCCCGGCCTCACCTCGGCTTGGGGCGTGGTGAGGGAGCGGGTCCACGGTGAGGGGCGGCGGCTGGTGGTGGGGCGTACGGTGGCGGCGCTAGGGCGGTGGAGGCGAGGGCCGGTCGTGGGGCGGCGGTCGTGGGGTGCCGGGAGTGCTCCTCGGCCCCTTTATAGGCGGCCGGGGCAGCGGAGGGGTGGTGGCCGGTGAGAGGGAGCCGGCGAGCGGTGCGGGGCGCCGTAATGGCGTTTGTCCGCGCGCTCTCGTCGTGGCGTGGCGTGCGGGGTGGGTACAGGAGGGCGGCGGTGTGCTGCAGCAGCGGGCGGCGCGTCGGAACAGGTGCGGCAGCGGCGGGCGGCGCGGCATCGCGGGGTCGGGGCGGGCGCGTGCGCGTGCGGTGCGGCGGGGCGCGGGCCAGAGCGGGACGCGGGCACGACGCGGCGCACGCCGTGGCGCGCGGCCACGCGGGGCACGCGGAGCACGCAGGGCGGGCGCGTGCGCGTGGCACGGCCGGGGTGGCGCAGGTGCTCGGCCTGGGCGGCGTGCGGGCGTGCGGCAGGGAAAACCAGGAAGGGAAGAGAAAGAGGGAAGGAGAGGGAAAAGAAAGAAGGAAGGAGAAGGAAGAAAAGGGGAAAGAAAAAGAGGGAAAAAGAGAAGAAAAGAAATGGAAGAGGGAAAGAAAAAGGAGAGAGGGAGAGAGAGAGAGAGGGGGAAACGTGTCGGCGCCGGTCGCGGCGGCGACCGCGGCTGGTCGGCCACGCGCGCGCGGGGATTCGCGTGCGGCACGAGGAGCGCCGGCGCTACTTGCGGCAGCGGTCGCGGCCGGTCGGCCATGCGCGCGGTATTCGCGCGAGGAGAGAAAGAAAAGGAAGGGAGTCGCGTCTGCGTTAATCACGGCGGACGGTCGCGCGTGGGCGAGCGTGCGGAACGGAACAGTGCTCCGGTTAGGGTTAGGGTTTTGACGTCGAACCATTTTTACGAATCACTCTAGCGCATGATTTTATTAAGTGAATTTTCAGGGCGTCACATGGTCCTTGGAGTGGGATCCGTCCCCGGCTGGCAGTGACCCTCCTGAGTGACACCAAGCTTTGGGCTGAGTACGGTGTCAACCTTCACGACGTGCGTAGTCGCGTGTTTATTTTCCTTCCGCTGTGAACTTGGACAAGCTAGGTAGCTTGTCGTGTTAAACCCTGTTTGTATAAGTTTACATTAAGCTTGAACAGGGTTTGTAATAATATTTGCGTTTCTGTAAATTAAAAGTTGATGAGCTGTACTGTGATTGTAAACTCGCCTTCGTGCGAGGTAAACCTGCTTTGATCCTGTTGAACCGTGGTTGTATCGGGCGGAGACCCGACAAACCAATGGGTTGTTTCGTTTGAAGTGCGTAGAGTTAGTATCGGCTACTAAGCGATGACTAGCGCTCTTGAGCCGGAATAATTCAGGCGGTTCTGCCACAGCTGTGCGCCAGGCCTGCCTAGCAGACCGCCGCCCCTGCGCGCCTGAGGCTCTGCATCACCTGCACCCAGACCCGCCCCTGAGCGCCGCGAGCCCTTACCCCCTGCGCCGTGCCCTCCTGCAGGCCGCCCCTGTTTCTGCAGCCGCCGCCGTGCGCCTGCTTAACGCCGCCCCCCTTCTGCTGCCGCAACACGGCCTCCTACACGCGACCACCAGAAAATAGAAGCACCGCCTGAGCCCCTGCCCTGCTACAGCCAGCGCCACCCTCGCCCCTGCGTCGCGCCCCCCTGCAGGCTGGCCCTGCCGTGCGCTTACCCCTGTGGCGCCCTTGCCCCAGACCAGCCCGCCCGGAACAGAAACAGGCGCCAGCCGCCCAGAAAACAGAGGAGCAGAACAGCCGCCATAACTTCCTCTGCAGAATTCGATTGGCACGATGCATCTTCGCGGTAAGTTAGGTATGGAATGGAATCCCCTCGTCATCCTCTTTCATTTGCCCCGCTTCCCGCGATCTCCCGTGCCCAAAATCGACGGGAATTTGAGCTACAGTACCCGCCGCCGCCATGGGAGCTGTGCTGTGAAGCTGTTACAAATTAGTCCCTGAAAGATTCTGTAATTATCGCGTAAATTTATGTGTCTTGCAAAATTTGCAGAAAACCCCCTAAATCTATTACATCTTCTCAATCCAGCCCCACTCGTGGTATTTTTCAGATCTAACCCTAAACTTTTCTATTTTTGCAAGCACTATTTCCTGAGTCTAGTAATTCTTTCCTGCTAATCCCGGGAGTCTATAGTTAATTACGTATAGATCCCTGCAACGCTGTTTCATGCGTAGTTTCCGCGTTTTAGATCCGTTTCGATCTGTTCTTTTTGCGTTAGTCTTCTAAAACTCTAAGCTATCGTTTACTAGTGTTGTTGTACCATAATTCCTATTTTTAAAATTAGATATCAATTTAATTTGAATAATATCCTCTCATCTAGTTTTCCGAAATAAAATCCAATTAAGTCTTTACTCCGGTTTTTATAATTAATGTTAATTTACTTAATATCAACTGAAATGTGTTTGTAATTTAATTTGTTTAGTTCAACTCGAATCATGAAGTTCGATGTTTAGATGCTCTCATCGGTTTCTTTCTAATTAATTGTCTAATTCAGATAATTCTTGCATAGACAATTATATATAAAATTTGATTGAGTTGTATTTCATCTTTATAAACAAAAATATAATATAAGTTAATTATAATTAGGAATATTTCGCTTTTATATCTTTTACATTAGTTTCTAAATTAAAATAAATAAAATCCTATCGTTCTTTTATTTCTTTTATAATATAAATCTTCCGATAGCTGTTTCTTTTCAACCCTACCTCCATTTTCCGCGTTTCTTGCGCTCTTCTGACCGTAGCAACGAACCCTATTCTTTAGTATGCTCTTTTAAAGCTTTCCTTTTTATTTGGTGTATCTGTTCTTAGTCGTTCTTGTTTGCTTGCTTGCTTGTATGCTTAGGCCCGATGCTTGTGTGACGTTAGAAGGAGCGTGATCCAAGAGTTTTGAAGATTTAGAGTTTCAAGAACAAGAGTTGAAGACTCTGAGCAGCTATTTTCTAAAAGAAAAGCAAGTATTTTTTTATCATTCTTTTGTCCTAATAATCACAATAAATATAACTTTTTATATCTGCATGCATGTGTCTAATTTTGATGGATCCTAATTAAGAATATGCCTAATCTTTATGATCATTCCTTGTCAACCTAAGTTTTACATTTACGTTGGGTAGCTATTGCTTAGTTGCTATAACTGGTTCTGGTTCGGGAATAATATATAACCAGGATGATGACAATGATGATGCTACACCTGTTTTATCAATGTTCATGCTCTTGGTGATGTTAATCACAAGATTATATATTTAATTGGAACATGGAGAACCACCCAGAAAATAGTGCAACCAAAATACTATATGGCTCTGGTCTTGGCTAATTAATTAGAAACTCTAGCTTGTGATGATCTTACCGAAAGGTCAAGAGGGGAGTGCGTTGATGGGGTATAGCCCGGTCCTCTTGAGGCGTAGATATGTTCCTGGTTAAGGCGTCTTCCTCATTAGGGAGGGTTATGACCACTGCGGCCTGAAACCTTAGCGGATTGTCATAAGTTAGGGAATCTTTGTAAAGGCCTCGTAGTGAATCCCTTGCCACTCACCTCGAAAGTGTTTAAGAGGCTAACTATCTCGGGCAAATCGGGAGACATGAATTGTGGGTAAGTGTACAACCTCTGCAGAGTGAAAACTGATATATCAGCCGTGCTCACGGTTAAGAGTGACTTGGACCCTCACATGAATAATTGAACTTGAAAATGAATTAAATCGTGGACCATGGTTATGGTTGTGGTTATGGTTATTGTGGACCATGTTTATGGTTGTGGTTATGCTTATGCTGTATCTCTTCTAATGTGGGTTTTTGGTATGAACTTATACCTTAGTAATCAGGTGCTAATAAAACTTGACCAACTAAAATTGCTTATCGCAGTAAGCCAGTCAGCCTTTCCTTGATTTTGACCTTCATGTCATATATTTCCCAACACTTGCTAAGTACCAACCATAAGTGTACTCACGCTTGTTATAATTGCTGCTCAGAGAAGAAAGTGATGTGAAGTCATTTGAAGATGATGCTGAGTTCTAGGACTGCGCAACCCCCGGTCGATTGCCTGTGAAGTTTGGAGTCTCCATTTTCAGGATAAGCTGTATAACTCTGATAATCTTTATAGTGTTTAAATTCTCTTTTCGTGGTACTGTTGCTGATTATTCACTAATGAAGTCAGTATATGTATGGAACTTGATCCTGGCATACATATAGTTATGCATTCGGTTTGGTCTTTAAAAACCGGGTGTGACAAGTAGAAAACGGATCAGGAGGTGGAGGTCGAGGTTGAGGTGGAGAACAAAACGAAGCTGGCGGAGCAACACCCGTTGCGGCGCCAAGGCTCTCCATGTAAGCAAGAATCTCCCTCATCCTCTGCTGCTCGGCCAGCCGCTCGGCCTCACGCTTGGCCCTCATCCTCGCCTCCAAGTCCACACATAGCCTCCTCTCTTCTTCTAGCTGGTCCTGCAAAATTTTCACCCCAATGTTACAATAATGCAAAGAAAAGGTCTATAATAATCAATAAACGACATATAAAGAAACAATAACCTGGAGTGTCTGTATCCGGTACTGTGAAGTGTCCTGCCGAGGTCGTATGGCTGGGCTCGCGCTGGTGCTCCTTGCTCTAATCTGAGTTAGAGTAGGAGTGAGGACGAGTCGATTGCGCTGTCGGCAATCCAGCACCGCCCATGCTTCTTACCTCCTCCGACCCTCATGACGACTTCACCGTCAAGGTCCTCGGTGGTCGGATCATAATCTGGACCATGGACCTCCCTTGCCATCGATGTGTACTCACTGAGGCGGCTGTGGGCGGTCACGTTGCTGTATGCCTCGGGCCCGTCCTCCGGATTGTAGTTGACATCGGACGTCGCCTTGCCCTTGTGGGCCATAGCAAATGCCTTGAAGAGGGAGCAAGACTGGCCACCATGTGACGACGACTGCGAGAAAACCAGCAAGACAATTAGAAATTATGCATAATTGAGTGTTGGATTAAATAAATGAATTCGCGTACCCATGCTTCCGCGTATCCGCTGAGGCTGCGGCTGCCTTGATGGTGTGGTACACCAGGCATCATCAAACACCGCTCCTGGCAAGCGTTGTGCGACTCCTCCCACTCGTTGGAGCACCACTTTTGCACCATCTGTTGCCAGCACTCGTGAAAGGATCGATGGACCAAGAGGGGGGGTGAATTGGGCCTTTTTCAATTTCTAAAGCAAGATAAAGCAACCTTAACCTATGCAAAACTAGAAAGGCTCCAATTCAACAACCGGATAACTAAAAGACCTACACAAGCTAGATAAGATAAAAAGAGATAAAGCCTAGCAAGGTAGAGCTAACTAGTGATTCCTAAATCAAGCACATGAATGAATTGCATGAAAGATAATGCTTGAATAAGTAAAGTGGACAAGGGACAACCGGATTTTTTCCCGTGGTATCGATGTGTTGGCACACACCCCTAATCCACGTTGTGACACTCACAAAGAGTATTGTCACCTCCCAAGTCACCAAGACGAGGGCGCTCACTAAGAATCTCCGTTCACCATCCCGGTGTGGTGGAGATCAAGCCACGTACAAATCTCTTCTCCGGGCTTCCACAATCCTTGGCAAGCTCTGCGAGAATCACCTCGATCACCAAGATCGCCTAGGTGATGCCAATCACCAAGAGTAACAAGCTAAGGCCTTCACTTGAGCAAGAACCAATCACCAAGAATGGATGCACACAAGCTTCTCTCTACTCAAGTCCTTAATCTTGCTTCTTGAATGATTGTATGAACAAGTGTATGAAATGTTGAAGCTCAAGGTGGCTCTTGACTATAGTATGTATGTTTGGGTGTTTCCTGGTGTCAAGAGTGGTAGAATGACCCATTGGAGGGGTATATATGGGCAGCTCACACGAATAGAGCCGTTGGAGAAAAAGCTGCCAGAAAACTGCGTAGCGCCGGTTAATCCGACGTCCCACCAATAGTCATCGTCGGTTTAACCGGTGAATGTAAACTCCCCTTCTGAAAACTAGCCGTTACTGTTTGGGAAGATTAACCGACGTGACATCGGTTTAACCGGTGAGTGTAGTCATCCACTGATCAATTGAAACACCAAGTCTCTGGACAACTGCACCGACGTCCAATTTCAAATATCGTCGGTTTAACCGGTGAATTGACTTGTCAAACTCTGCTGACCTTGTTTAACCGACGTATAGAAGAGTTGAAGCGTCGGTTAAACCGGTGAATAGGATTTTTCTGATTTTGCCTTTTCTGACTTGAGTCTTGAATGAAATCCAAATATTTCTTGAGATATAAGTTGAGAACCACTTATTTGAGCTTCTAGAAACTTGAGTGACCATTGTGTGCATCCATTTTCAAATGACCATATCCATGCTCAAGTTACTAAGCCTAAGCCCCTCTTAATAGTGCGATCACTACAAAACTATAAAACCTATACTAACCTAAGTGTCCTTCTCAACCTTATGACACTTAGGACTAGAAAGATCCTTAGTCTTGACATATTATTGAGTTGAATGCCGAGATCGCCTTTTTGAATAATGAAAATTAGGGGCCTCTTTTGACATATAACCAAATGAGCGATAATGATCTAAACATCTGCACAAACTCATTAGTCACAATAATGGTTGTCATTAATCACCGAAACATACCTTGAGGGCCTAGATGCTTACAACTCGGCATGCACAACGCACCAATAAGGAATCATCTACAGGACAATAAGTACATGACATATTAGAAGATGAAATTAATCATACTTAATGTAAAAAGGAATGAATACTTAATGTAAAAAGAATAAACATTAATATTCTATATTTACCTGCAAGTACTGCTCCTCCGTCAACGACATGGTTCTTGCGTCCGTTTTGGTGACCTTCTCTCCAAGGACGGTGGCGTGAAAACTTATAGTGGCCTGGAGACGCGCCTCATAGTGTATGTCCACGACTAGTTTCTTACAGCATCTGGTAGCCACCACATCAGCCTTGGCCTCAAACCCATCCTGACATCTGAAGAAATCCTGCATGCAAACACGATGTATACCGTTCATTATTTCAAGAATGTGCAATGAATGCGATGTATTTAGCACTTACCCATAGCTCCTGCTTCACCCGCTCCGCCTTATTGTTGAATACCCTGCTATCCCGATCTTCAGTATCGGGGGCGACAGCGTATTGGTCGAACGTATAGGCCAGCCCCTTCACTCCAGCATACTCAACCAGGCCAGGGAAGTGTTCCTTGCACAGAAAACCGATGATGCCATTGACGGAGCGTCTGTGAGCAGCACCTGCACTCTCCACAATCCTCCAGGACCTGCACAAATGATTAGCCATCACTTTTAGTTTCTACTTTGAATTTGAACATATAACATGAAGAAGCAATGAAAACATAAAAATAACTCACTACACTTTTTAGCTATATCAGATAGTACCCAGAATTGAATCGTTCGGAATAGCTATATCAAAGTAGTATTCACAAGAGATGGATGGACTACTAAAATTCAATGACTCACTACAGTTTTTAGCTGTAAATTATGGCAATGGAACGTATCAAAAATGTTGTCCCTGTGTAAGGTTGCATTGGCTACCATATCAACATAAAGCTATGGTACAAATTATTTCAATTATAAACACAAGGGCCGGGCGGCGGCGGAGGGGGCCGGGGCGCGGCGGGGGTGCGGCGGGGGCCGGCAGCGGCGGCCGGGCGGCAGGGGCAAAGTCGCGAGAAAGGAATGAAAGTGCACAAATCTTTGGGTAGCCTGTGAAGGAATAAAAGACCCTTTGCCGAGTGCCAGATCACGGGCACTCGGCAAAGGAAACTTTATCACGGGCACTCGGCAAAGGGAACTTTGCCGAGTGCCAAAACACGGGTACTCGGTAAAGTTTTCTATTTTTTTATTTTTCAACGCATCAACGTGAATTATTGAAATGTGGCAACCTTTGCCGAGTGTCCACAAACTGGACACTCGGCAACGACAATATTTGCCGAGTGCTTTTTCTGGGCACTCGGCAAAATATATTTATTTTTTACCCTTTTTCCACCCAAACTTTTTCTGTTGTGATTCTATATTACCTTGAACTACATATGCAAGTTTGGCACATTACTCGAATTGTTTGCTATATTTAGTCAATTTATTTCATTTGATTGAATTTCTTGGAATAATTCAAATTTGAGTTGCAAGTCATTCAAAGAGTGGGAAAAAAATGAATCAAAAAATGATATTCATATTATTGAGCCTACTTCGATACCTTATTCATGAACAGACAAGAATTTCAAACATCTCATGTTCACAAAGCATGACCACAAACTTGGGGTCCGGTTGTTTTTAAATTTTATAAAAAGCAAATTTGGTCAGAAATCATGAAACTTACCCAGATGTCATGATATCATATGTGGAGGCTGTGATAAAAAAATGATAAAGTTTCGTGAAAGTTGTAACATACGATGCTTACAAACCGAAGCATGTCCAAATAAGTTTCATGATTTCATGTAAAGGCCAACTAGGTGTTAAGTATCGTAGCTGACAAACTTTCATGAAACCTAGCCAAATTTTTACCACAACCTCCACATATGATATCATGATATCTGGGCAAGTTTCATGATTTTCTGACCAAATTTGCTTTTTATACAATTTAAAAACAACCGGACCCCAAGTTTGTGGTCATGCTTCGTGAACATGAGATGTTTGAAATTCTTGTCTGTTCATGGATAAGGTGTCGAAGTAGGCTCAATAATATGAATATCATCTTTTGATTTATTTTTTTCCACTCTTTGAATGACTTGCAATTCAAATTTGAATTATTCCAAGAAATTCAATCAAATGAAATAAATTGACTAAATATAGCAAACAATTCAAGTAATGTGCCAAACTTGCATATGTAGTTCAAGGTAATCTAGAATTACAATAGAAAAAGTTTGGGTGGAAAAAGGGTAAAAAATAAATATATTTTGCCGAGTGCCCAGAAAAAGCGCTCGGCAAATCACACATTTGCCGAGTGTCCGCGATACCGACACTCGGCAAAGCTAACGGCCGTTTGCTGTCATTCGCAGCTGATGGAGCTTTGCCAAGTGTCTGTCTTTGCCGAGTGTAGGGCACTAGGCAAAATAGATTTTGCCGAGTGTTATTGTTTGCCGAGCGCTTGATACTCGGCAAATCTATTGTTCGCCGAGTGTTTCTTTTTGCCGAGTGCGGCACTCGGCAAAGGTCTTAGTCGCCGAGTGCCCGACGAAATGCTCTCGGCAAAAATTTTTGCACTCGGCAAAGGTGCCGTCTCCGGTAGTGAGTATAGCACCTATGGGTGGACAGTATTTGGTTTACCGTCCAGCCCGGGCGGTATTTGATCTACCGTCCGCCCCTTGCCAAATATGATTTTTCGTATGCACTTGTGGCTGTATGATCTATCATAGTCATCTATTTTGAAATCAACGGATAAAGATGGGTGAAAAAATCATGGGTAGGTGAGAGAATACGGGGTAGGTGAGAAAATCAACGTTAGATGGTATCTCATATCGACGAGATCAACGGTCCAGATAGATTATGTGGTTACAAGTACATGTAATGTGGGGAGATATTTCCCTCTAATGCAAACTGTATTGAAGCCAGCGGTTAGCGTCGAACCGCGCCAGGCCATCGGCCATAGCGACGGTGTCCACCTCGTCGAGGATAGGTGCCCCCGGAGCGCCGCACGGAACACGTCATGCGCCATCCTGTACCTATCTCCAAGGTGCTTCTAATCGAGCTCCCCACAGCTGACGCGAACGAGTACCGCCGAGGTGCGGTGCGCGAACTCCGCGGCGGTGGCGGGCATGGTCCCCCATCGCCGAGCGGGAGGTAGGAGAGAGACTGTCAGGATGTGCACGGGGCGGATCCAAAGGTGGCCTCGAGAACCTCCTGCCTCCACGTGTCATAACGCGGCGGCGCGGCGGAGCTCATGACGGCTTGCCGTGGGACGATGGTGGCCAGGCGGGCGATGGCAAGGGACGGAAAATATCTCCTCACATGTATTTTTGACCATATATATGATAGATCTAGATCGTTCATCTTGTCTACATGAGATATCATTCAACCGTTGATCCATCTTGAACCATTAATTTCAAAATGGATATCTATGATAGACCATACAGCTACAAGTGCACGTGAAAAATCCATGTTCTTGGATTGGATCATTCTGTTCATTCGTATTCATTAGTAACGGTGTATTTCATGGAGATCCAAATATGCATCGAAAATACTAGCATATAAAAGAGCTCAAGCTCGGTCCACTGCAGCAACTTGTTCTCTCCTGAAGGATACTGCAGCAAGTTGAACAAAGAGTACCGCGAAAAAATTCAGAGAAAGGGTTCTTGTAGCTACCAGCTCATTCAGTGTTTGCCGGCAGGGTCAGATGCTTAGAGAACCCCTGTTTCATTATGCCCGACTATCTCCTCTGATTTCGTTTGCCCTGCCTTCGTCTCGATCATCACTCCACCCTCCCGTCGCTCCAATGCCCGCGCGCATCGGAACAGAAACGGACGGTGATGCAACCAAATCGCAGCCCGACCAACGCACGCCGGTCGTCGGCGTTGGCCGTCGACGCGCGAGCGACGCCACGCCCACGGGCCCCAGGCAGCTCACCAAGCTGGAGGCTCCCGCCGTTGGCTTGGGCTCTGTCCTGGATGTCAGCGTGGGGATGGGAAGGGTTGGATCGAAAGACGAGCGGAAGTCTGTTCGCGTCGACGAGGCGGCTGTCGCTGTCGCCGGAGCAGGAGAAGAAGAGAGGATGAAGGGATAACAGCCGAAACAGGGACCATTTTGCATAAAAATGAATCGCGATTATTAGTTGCGATCCAATTTAGGGGGTTAATTGTAAAACAAGAGGTGTTAATGTTAATATTCGGATCGCGATTAATAATGGAGATTCAAATTAGGGGGGTTTCTGCAAATAAGTGCCCCGTTCGCCGCCACCGCGGCAACCTCACGGCGCCGCCTCTCCGTCTTCTCCCGCGCAACGCCGCCGCCTCCACGGGACCCATCTGCCGGTTCGGCGACGCATCCTCTCTCCCCCCGACCTCCTCTTCTACCGGCCCGATGCCTTCCTTCTCCGGACCCGGAGCACCCTCTCCACGGCGACTCGGTGCCTGAGTGTGCCATGAGAATGACCCTGTCCTCTGCCGTGGTGTGCCATGACAAACAGCGCATTGGATTCAGCTCGTTTGTTCCTTGACTAGGAGGTTCTATCCCCTATTTGCACTAATTTTCCTCAGATTTTTTGCGGGTCCGTTCATCCATCAAAACGGGGGTAAACTGAATTCATGGGGGTGGACGGTATTTCGAACGCCGACCACCCCCAGATAGCGATTTCTCCTTTTCAATTCTCCATCTATGCAGCACATGAGAGCCTGAAATTTTGCACCTTGCTCTAGGAATCTATTGTCTTTCTCCACGAATTTTCTTGGATTTTTTTGCGGCGTCCGTGACACCTTCAAGATGGTGCCTGCCGCCGTCGACGCATGAGCGCGAGGTCACCTTCCCGAGCGCGCGCCCCAGCAGCTGACCGTCCACCGGCTCGAAGAAGAGGGCAAGGCGGTCAGAAACCGAAGCGTCCCGTCGTCGCAGCCCGGCATGGCGGCAGCGCGATGCGCACCGAGCCATGAGCCGTGCGGGAAGCCGGGGACGGCGGGCCATGTATCACAGCATCACGCAGCTCGTGCTCAACGGAATCTGCCGTTGCTCGGGCCCGGGGGACGGATGCGGATGCGGAATGACGGCCGCGCCATCGACACTTCTGGTGTTCTGCTGCTACTCGCGCCGCGCCCTTGCCGCATCTACTCTTCCTCTTCGTGCCGTCGCAGCCGTTGCTTTGGCTGTAAAATGGAAGGAACGCACGGGAACAGGGAGGGAGGACTGAGGAGCAGGTTCGCGGCGGCGCGAGCATGAGGGCACGTGACCCAATAAAATTGCCCAATTTGAACCCAGGTTTCGTTATTAGAAAAGATACGACGGCACTAGAGTGAATGGGTCAAGAAAACCTCAGCGTAAACATTGCAGTTTGCAGAGGTTTGCCTACCTAATTCTATACAATCAAAGAGTTTCCCAGTACCCGCAAAAGAAGAAGTTAAGTTTCCCAGTTCTCATGGTGTAAGGCATACTCAAATTCTGATCGTGCACCTCCCAACTGACAGTGGGGAAGGTATGTAATTTTGGATTGAGAATATTCTAAGAATTTGTCCAGCCAATGGAAGGATTTTGTCTTCACGATTCCATTTGAGCACAGTTTCTGTCCTCAAAGCTAATGAAGGGATTTTTCCACTTGGACCTGCCCAAACCTGAGTACATAGAGACAAACTAAGCAACATGTGCTGGGACAACATCACACAGCTTACCTTTGATAATAGATAGTAATATATTATAGGTAGATGGTGCTCATCCCCTACAATAAAAGACTTCCGCGTTGCGGAGAAATATGAGCTAGACTAATAGCAAACCAAGCACAATGTTGGCTGCAAACTTACAATGTTTAGAGCCATTTAAAGTAAAGACTGGAAAAGGACAGGTAGGTTGTTCCGGACACATACGGTTACATAGTAAGGTACATGTCCAGTGCCAACGAGTACTTCAGAAAATAACTGAACATCTAAGATATACTAAATTTGCTACTGAGCACCTATAGTCGCCAGTCGCCTGACATGAGCGCTTCATCATCTCTGGAATATTATTTATGAAACACAGCTGAAAACAAAGAATCAGAGGAATGAAAATTGCAAGTATCAGAAAGAGACGATCTTTATTACTGCAGATGCTTACCGAAGCTCTATGTACAAGCACCAGTCGCTGGGCCTAACCTCAGTAGAAACCATTAGGAATGGGCATGTCATCAAAGTTCCAAAGATCCACGTTGATATACCCATCTTGGGATTCATCAGAGCCCAAAAAGGTGTTGATTGGGTAATCTGAACTGTCCATCAGGAAATTCATAGGCTCGAACTCTGAGAAATCAAAATTAGCATTCCCTGTCATAGGAGGCAACATAGCATTAGTGGTGCCCTGAAGGAATGCAGACTCATCAACCTCTGTCAAGGTGGGAACAGGTGCAAGAAGTGATGTCATGTCAGTGGTCCTGGTGTCATTCTCCAGGCTGAGGTCTAAGCAAATGGAGGAGTTAGTACCTTGGTCAGAGGACAGGTTCACCAAAGGTTCCTGAATGGAGGCGGCAGAATTCACCAAAGGAGCAGATGACATGTTTGGAGTCTGGATAAATGGCCCAGGTATGGTGTGGTCGACAACAGGGTAGTGATCTGCATTTGAGTTGGTCATGTTGTTTGTAATCAGCATCTCTCCAGTGTTGGGCACTTCCACAGAGTTAGGCTCAGCAAGGCGCTTCTGAGAAGCCACTGGAGCCTCATCAGGGAAGTTGAGCTTGGCCTTCTTGCCACGAATCCTGCGTGCCTCAGCATCATAAGCTCTGGCAGCTTCTTCAGGAGAGTTGTAAGTACCGAGCCAGACACGAACACCTTTGTTAGGATCTCTGATTTCAGCAGCCCATTTACCCCATGAGCGCTGGCGGATACCCCTGAATTGATTCTTTCTTTTCCTCCCATTAGAGCCATCAACACCAGCTGCAATTGTGTTTAACCCATCTGAAGAAAGGAAGGAGATCAACATAAGGCATCAGCCGTTCCAAGAAAAGTTGGAAGTATGTTACTATACCATAGCACAGACTTAGAACAGAAGCATTAATGATGCGCTAGAGCATGTGAACTCTACTAGACTGCCACAAAAGTTCGGTTTGTGTTTATAAAAGATCTTCACAACAAAATCCATCTACGTCCCTATCTTCATTCAGAAATATCAAAGCTTTAGTCTGTAATATAGGATTGTCTTCTTTTTTTTCCCCGACAACAGGTAAATCTAAACATGAACGGGTAATTTTAACATGTAAATCTAATGCATTCTAGACAAATTCTAGAAGAACCCAATACCTATGCGTGGCTGGTGGGGGGGGGGGGACTGGGACTAAGCTACAATTCACAAGATTCATGATGAGCAACAGGTAAAGGGAGGAGCCAAATCAAATATGAGATAAAAAAAAATTACGCCAAGCTAAGTATCTACACAGCACCAATCATTCATGAAAACAAGGTATCACTGCATTAACCAACAATGGATGTTTAAACCGAAGTCCTACCAAAGAAATGAAAAAAAGCAACACTACAACTTCTCAAAGCCACCGGAGGGAACTGTTGCAAGCTGTGTGCATTTAGTTTCTCACTTCCCCAAGGTTCAAGCAACAACACCCCCTCCTACAGGATGCAACTCTACTCTTGGAATACCAAACGAGCTCAAGAAATCGTACGAATCTCCAAACCAGAGACCCAAAAAAAAACACATCAACCAAACGATAGAGTGTAGCTAAGAATGTTTCGCCCTCCTAGCCAAACGACACGGGTAAATCGACGCCGAGTTAAGACATGCAGTACCTCTGGCGATCACGCTCCTGGGGGCGGCGAAGAGCTTGGCCGCCTCATCCTCGGACTCGACCTCCGACTCCTCGGACTCCGCGAACTTCACGAAGTCAGCCTCGAAGTCGAAGTCGTCCTCCTCGTGGGTCCCCTTCCTCCCCACTGCTTCGGCGCTACTCGGCTTCTTGCCCGGACAGAGGTGGCAAGCCGTGACCCGCTGCCTTGGCGACACGTAGCCGCCGACGACGACGCCGCCACACATCGCCGGCTGCTGGTACTCGCTGGCCCGTGGGGCCGCGGGCGGGACGGTGCACGAGGGGGAATCTCCTGAAGCTGGTATCGGTTGGGTGGTTGGTCGCTCTGCTTGTCTCGGGACGTGGAGTGCTTGAGTGGAATGGCCGGGGGCACGGGCAAGACTTATATAGGTGGTGGGAGGAGTGGCCGGAGGCCATACGATATCGAGTTATTTATAGCACTTCGGGGTTGGATACCAAGTCTCTCGTGGAGGATTTACATTTCTTCATTTGGATATACATTTCTTCATTTGAGCTTTGAATGCAGTGCCTTGTCATCGAGAATTTATTTCTGTGGCATCCTGCGATCACAAAGTGCATCCATTCCATTGTGATAAAGAATTGATGAACTCTTTTAAAGTTAAATCTATATAGGTCGCACAATCATATAGAGCATGCATGCGTTGCTAACATGTAGCAAAGCTTGAGGCTATCAAAATGAAGACAGAAATGATCAGAAATGATTGGAAATGATATCACAATATGAAAAACAAAAGCGGTGGGTTCAGAACTTTTCCTATATTTATGAGATAAACAAATGCAAAATCAACAAAAATATAAGGATGAAATTAGATGAAAAAATTAATTTCTACATTTTCCTAAAAAAGAGAGAATGGTACAGGAATTTTTATGTTCCTATCTTCACCCCTACCGTGATTAGGGTTTTGTGGATTTGGGTTAGGGTCGGGGTGGGAGTTTTAACCTGTGGGGCACTAGGGCGGGATCTGTATTTAGGTAGTGAGGGTGTCATTCATGGTGGTTGATACCGCAGTAGTGTTTGGATGGTGCAGGAGGAAGACGGCGGGGGTGGGTAGGCGGGTCGTGGGGCAGTGACAAGGGAAGCGCTGGTGTGGAGCTTTGAGGAGGAGGAAGGAACGATGAAAGAGGAAAATTGGAAGGCCGAATAAGAAGAGTTACCTATGTAAACTAGAGAGATATCTTGGGGAGGCTAACAGTGAGATGATGAAGGTGTCGCTCGTCATGGTGTGTGGTTGAAGACATCCGGTGGATGATGGAGATAGGAAGGAGGTGGATGCTAATGGTCGAGGGCATCGCTGCCATCGAAGTTTTGCGATATCGGGTGGTAAGAGGGGCCCTCAGATGGAGGGGCATTTGGTCAGAGAGTGCGGCGAGAGAGTATCACAAACGATATATATATATATATATATATATATATATATATATATATATATATATATATAGTGCGCAAGCAAGAGGGTGCGGCGGTAGCAGCACAGGTGGATACGGTTTCCATTATTATTTCCATTTTATGAGACGGTTGGGTGGCAGGGTGATAAGATGAGGGGTTCATGACCGAACGTATCAAGATAGACCTATCCCTCCAGTGACTCCATCAAGATAGACCTATCCCTCCAGTGACTCCGTAAAAATTATGTGAAATAGAACTAAATACAACAATAACATTTTCCTAAGGTTGTTTGGAACATGGAGATTTCAGGATGAGCTATCCCATTCTCGTAAGAAGAAGGTATGGAATTATCTAGGGTGTTGGTTCCTGATCTTAGCATGGTTAATTAGGTTCCTTACAATGGAACTTGCCTACCCGAATTCGAGTCCTTGACTCAAGACAACTACTTGTATTTTTAATTTCTAGATTTGTTCTATGAATTGTTATTCTTTAAGTGATTAGTGACATGCCATAGGTAGGAGGTAGGCTGTGCATGCGTACGTTCATATGTTTCTGAGTGGGAATCTATGTTTGTTTGGTGCTTCACAAAAAATTATCTAGGGTGGTCAATATGACTTTTCCTAAATTAACATGGGAAGTTGAAGAAAAAAAGGTTAAAAAGAAGATGTAGTCTAAAGAGAACTTAAGCATAATTGAGGTGGTATCTCCTCTATATTTGGTCATTAATATATGGGAGTCAATTAATGCATTTGAATCTCTGAATGCACCTACTCCCTCCGTCCTCAAATACAAGGCATCCAACCATTTCAATTTGTCCTCAAATATAATATGTTTGAAATACATTTAAGCACTTCTTCATTTAATACTCCTTAAAATTGGCAAGATTAGTTTAACTGATTGGTTGACTAGTTGAATTGGGCTCATTGTTATCCAGCCATTAGAACAACCACAACCCAACTTCCACATCATAACTCAGGGGTGCATGTGTCTTTTGCTCGTCCATCTAATCAGTCATGAAATCTCTAGGATACCTTGTATTTCAAGATGGAGGGAGTATGTGAGTCTAAGGCAATTGGAGATGTTCTTAAAGAGGATTTGACAAACCTGAGATTTAATTGCTAGGGACATAATTTAGGTGATGCAGTATCCAACTATATATATTTGGCCACAAGTATTTGGTAGGTCAATTATTAATGCTTCTCAATCTCTGATTACATGCATATAGGTGGTTCTAAGGCAATAAATAATAGATCTCGAATTGTGTGATGAGATAGACGTTGTGTTGGGTCTGTTAACTTTTATGTGATTCATAATTAGTGTGCCATGTTTTATTGTAATTTGCCACCTACTACTATAATTGTTGGAGATATTCCTAGGAAAGATTGTTCCAACTTGAGATATTGCTGGGGACACAATTGAGGTGATATCCGCCACATTTGGTAGGTCAAACGGAGCGCGACATCCCCCAACAAAACTAGCCCGACATCTTCCAAAATATGTCAAACGGGGCGCGCGCGTGTAGCAGCCATAAACATCGATCAAACTTTGTTGCAACTTAGAATCAGTTTTCTCCAGCGTTAGGCGAGGGTTGCTTAGGAGTTGTGTGCGCGTCTAGTACCACCCAAAATTTCTCAGTTGTGACTCAGCCCTAGCTCAAATCTCCGCACTCTAGAGACCTAGTAGAGGCTCTGAAAACTGTTTTGACGGCTCCATCATGGAAGAACCCAGTGAATCTGAAGGTTCACCGGACCTGATCATGGGCGATTGATCCGTCAGTTGAAAAGTTGGGCTAACCCGATTGACAACATGAGACCAAATGGATGCATCGTGGTCGCGGTGACGACATGGAAAGAGGATCAAGTAGTTGGAGTCTATCATGTCTTAGTTGCAACAGTGGTTTGATTAGCAATTCAATTGATCCTTTGAGGAGGTTTTAGATAACATTATATTGAAGAAAAGGTCTCTTGTGATTTCGATCACCCGGAAGGCAGAGACCGTTTTTTTTTTTGTGTGTAGCTTTTGTTAGAAGGATGTGTCTCTTCTGACTGCTGGTAGAAGAACAAACAGGCCCGCAGTCCGATCCCATGTGGGCGTGCCCATGTATGTAGTACGCAGTAGGCAGTGCTAAAAATTCCGAGACTAGACAGACTGCTGCTCCTAACGCTGTAGTACTCCAGCAGTGATCGGCTTCATTCTTGAGCTGACCGCACTGCTCCTGCTCGGTAACTGCTCGGTTAGCTAGCCGGCGGCGATCCGTACCGCTGGTGGCGGAAGCGAAATCGTCCCCGAACTCGCCCGTATCACTATCATGCTTACTTGCTTAGTACTCGTACTAGCTAGCAGCGTGTCAAAATGGGAAGATTGGAGGAGATCCTCCTAGGAGGATCGATCCTCCGTCTCCTACTAGGATCTATGTATGATAAGCCAGTGAGCAGAGCCAGCAACAGCGCAGGCAGGCCAGGACACCGGCCGCGCCGAGGTTTGTCGGAGGTGACAGTGACAGCGCAGCCGTGGACGTACCCCTTCCCACCAACTAGCTTCAGCGCAAACCGCCTCGCGCCAAGCGTGCACCCACGCTAATTCCTTGTCCCGCCGGCGTCGCGGCGCCGATGCACTCCCACCGCCGCGCGGGCGCGCCACCAGCCGGCCGCCTCGCCGCGCGCGTTCCAGACCGTCTCGGTCTCTCCTCGGTCGCTCTCGCCCGCGATCGACCGTACTCGCCCTATGAGACCGGGGCAACTGATACGGCCTTGCCGAAAGCATCTCGAACTTCAATTTTATCGTTGACGGGGTGTTTGGACGGGACGTTGTTGGATGGCCCAGGTGTGCGGGTGTGCCGATGGCTCCACGTCGACGTCGTCGCGTAGATCCTCGCTGCTCTTCCTGTGGGTACCCCCAACGGAATGCAGCACACTGAGGTCTGAGGATAAACAGACGCGCAGATAGGACATGGACATGTCAGCGTACGGACGCCACTGTCGTCGTCGCTAGTAGCTTCAGCGTCCCGACGGGGAGATGGCATCCCCACGTTTTCCTTCTAGGATTTTCATTGACGTACGTGAGGCAGTAGCGTGCATGCGTTCGGGTCTGGTAGCCTTGCAGTCTTGCTGACACTTGTAGTCTAATCGCCGGCGGCTAAACCTGCTGCCGCGCGTCGTGCAGAAAGAGGCACAGGTGGATGTTTCCGAGCGGACACACTGGATATACAGCCACTATCTGAACATTTCTTGTTCTTTTCTCTTTTTTTGCGAAATTAAAACCTTTTTTTATGGTAGCTTTTTTTGAGATTTTTTTAATGGTAACTAAAACCGTTTTTCCGAAAAGCTGGAGCCCAACATGGTCTGTAACATATGGACGGACTGTGAAGGAAGATGGCTTGGGCCACGAAAACAGAATGGGCTGGGCGGTGAGCTTTCCGAACCGCGCGTGCCGGCAGAGTGCGGGCCGTCAGAAGACGAACAAGAAAGCGATTGTGGGCCTGTATGACCGTCGAAAGCGGCGGAACAGAAACATGGGCTTCACAGCCTCCATAGCTTGGAGCATCGAGCCCAAATCTGCGAAATCCCCCAGGGTGCTGCTTAAAAATGATCTCAAAGCAGCCTAGCGTAAACCGCTCCGCCGAGCCGATTTTCCGCGGTCAACGACGCGCCCCCATCACGCAAACCGACGCCCCTACCCGTTCCCGAATGATCGGCAGCGGATCGGCCAACCAAACACACTCATCAGCCATCACCCATCTAGCATCACTGACGCAGCTCCTATGCTCGGAAAAGGAAAAGCCCACTACCATGCTTCGCGTGCAAGCGCTGCGATGGCAATTCCCGCGTGATTAGCTGACCCGAACCACCCGAAAAATCGTCCAACCCGATCGAACCTGCCCCCTCCAGGCTAAACTAATCCCCCGGCCCAACCGTGCCCAGTCAAAAGGAAGGTGGGTTAGCTAGCCGGTTACCCCATCCAATCCATTCCCGGCCCGGCCGGCCACGCCCGCGTCTCCCGGGCGGTGCGGGCGGCGCGCTGGACTCGGGCTCCCGGTAAAAGTAAAACCCGGCGCGACGGGATGCGGACGTGCCCGCGCGCATGCAGCAACCACCGCTGCAAACCCGCGTTGATTAAAGACTAACCGGGCGCGGGTCAAACTCAAACCGGCGCCGTTTCAACCAGCTCGCGGCCAATGGACGCCGGACACGTGGAGGGACGGGGTCCACCGCGCGCTTAATTTACCCACCGTCACGGCTCACGGCCCGTTCTTCCGGGGGTCCAGTGGATTATGAGGGGTTGTTCAGCGGCGACGGCGGCGGCGGCGACGATGGGACGTCCGGTGCGCGGCTCTGTTTGTTGCTTTCGGGTAGGGGGGCGCAGCAACCAGCTGCTGCTGCCGCAACCGAACCATGATTAGCGGGGCTGGCTTGTCCGAGGTGGCGAACAAAGAGGAACAGCGTACCGCACGCCGCAGGTGCCGCCAAATGCGGGGCCCGCAGGTGGGGGGCCCGGCCGGGGGTGCTGACGCGGGGGCCCGCGCGCACAGCGACGGCGCGGCGGAAGCCTGCCTGCCTGGTCAGAGAGGGAGAGGGGAGAGGGAGAAGGGGCTGGCTCATCGGCTCGCGACTCGCGCCGTGACAGGGGAAGAGGATGAGCCTGGTTTCTGTGGCGTCGCGTTCCGGCCCTCTCGGTTTGCCCATTTTACACCGAAATTTTGTTTTCGCAAGGAAAACCTCCTCCTTGTTTCGTTCCAAAATAGACGACGTCAGAAATTAAAAAAATAGCGTGGGCTTTGTTTGTGGTACTGTTTTTAGTAGTAGAAAGAGTATCAGTATTATTTACATCAAAATAAAGAGTATCAATACATGTCATATCAGATCGTCATCTATTCTGCAAAGACGAAACAAATTGGTATAACATGAATCTAGCTATGCACCACCGTCACGTGTCACCTTTATTAAAACACCACCGTCCGCGGTGCGCCACTACGCAATCTCTAGTGTTCAAACGTGCCTAAATTTTAACATGATAAGACTCTTTGGACATGCCGTGGCGTTTGGTACGTGCAAGCGTTGCCACCTTCCGACACCGCGATGCGCAGGTGTCGACAAGTATTATTGTATAAGCGATGTCTTGCGCTACACGTGTGAAGCGATATCATCAGCTACCTTTTATATGAGCTGGCATCCTCAAATATGTTTATTTCAGCGAAACTCATCTTCATATTTGCTAATTATGCACAAAGGCAAATGCGAAAATGCCAATACCATCTTATAAGACATGCATCAAACATAAGACTGACTTCAACGGGCCTCATGCAAATACATTTGCAAAAGGCACTGTGCGTACCGTGTACAGTGAATGCATGCGGCATGCAAAAATGAGGAGCTCCAACGGGGGACATGCATCGGGCTCCGTCAGTTGACTCCCGCGTAAACAAAAAATCACCCTGGTCGATTGGCAGAGATGCGTTGAGGAGAGAGATAATGTATTTTTACATTCCCTCTCTCCACAAGTGCAAAATATGTGTCAGATATGCATGCTCCTTTGGAGATTCGTTTTGCAATGCACAGTGTCCAGCGTCATGCATTTTATGATATTATATTGCTTCATATGCATTTGCATGTTGCCCATTGAAGTTAGTCTAACTATCGCAATATATCAATTAGCAGCTTACTGTAATAACAAAATACTGTGTTTTACAGCCCCACAAGTGATTTCATGAGAGCGATAACACGGAAAAAAAATACACGTCAAATGTTCCTCCCAACCCATTCCATCCATCCAGCCCCAAAAACGAGAAAAAAAGGACGCGTACAGAAATGAACAAAAAGAGGGGTACTGATAAACAAAAGAGGCAGCGTCACCAACTGCCGTGGCTTTCCTGCTAGCGCCGCGCTGCACTGCACCCGCTGGCTCAGAGTCAGAAATTCAGCAGTCCAACGCGTCTTCCAGTCTCCGCCCCCGGCAAGCAAGACCGCAAAAGCCACTCCTTTTTCTCCTCCGCCCAAACCGCCGCCTCCCCTCCTCTCCTCCCCTCCTCCTCACCCGAGTCACCTCCGCTCTCTCATCCTCCTCCAGCAGTCCCCGCAGCGGCAGCTTCACTGCGGCGCTCATCGCAATCGCAATCCCCTTCTCCCTGGTAAGTGTTCAGTCTGGTACTCCGGTTCTTCCCCCCCTTTAAACGCTCCGACTTTCCGTGATCTTTCGATAGCGATTCACTGCATGTGCACGACCCTGCTACATGCTTTCTGTGCCGTCCTGGCTCTGTTCTTGATGGGGTTTCGGTCGCCCGTGGCGCGTGCCCTCTGTGGCGGCCTGGTGATCGCCGTTTCTTGGAGGGGTTTATTAGTTTGTGTCGCAAAGGGGCGAGAACAATGTCATAGATGGTCCAGATGGAGATGGACTATCGCACGGGATTGATTGATGCGGGTGTTATATTCTGATCGCGGTTCGCTTTCTTTGTTCGTGATCATTTTCTTTGTTCCGAGAACTTCGTAGATGCATGCGGATGATTGTATTGCTAAGTGAAAAAATTTATCTTCTTGTTCGCGCAACCTATTCTTGCTGCCTAAATTTGTATCCTAGAGGGAAAAGAAGGGAAAGGGGGGAAACAAGAAGCGATTTCGTGGCCCTGATTCTTAATAAGGGTGTTTTCTGATGGATTTTTACCATACAGATGTTAGAGGAATTACATTTGGTTGTAGAGCGCGTGATATCAGCCGCTCTTGTCTGTATGTCTCGGTTTATTGGCTGACAACGTTTCTGTTTCGCACAAACCAGAAGGCATAAATGCTTCTTGATAGCCTAGTTATGAGTTTTTATGGTGGACATTCAGGGGCTTTAAAGTGTTACTGTAGTGTCTGCGATAAATGATTGCTGTAGCAGTTTAGCTTTCTCTGACTACTGATTGATGAGAAAATAAGCTGGTATAAGTATACAGCAGAATGTGAATTACCATTTGAGCAATTGAGGGTAGCATTAGTTGCTTAGACATTCAGTGGGTTCCATCATAGGCTTGTATCCGTTCAGCCGTGTCAGTGAGACAGTAACAAAATAGATGATAATATTGCCTAATTATTGTTTTGTTATAATGAATGAATGTCTGAGTCACTTGTTGGCTGTTGCTTTGTTCCAAGAGAATCAATGGCGACTTGACTGCAGAACAGAGCTGTGAAGTTGTGTTCACTTGGCACCGTGATCAAAGAAGAATAGTTTATTTAACATGAGTGCTGGAACTTCAATTATGCTTTTACTTGTCATATAGTATCTGTTTTATGATGAAGAACGGCTCAGGGCGGAAGCTTGTGTTGTATATAAAGCTTTTACGTTGTGCTGCCATTAGTAATTGTATTCATCTATTCCTCTTTTCTAACAGTTCTGCCACCAGCAAGTAATGAAGTACTGTATGCTTGATTTGGCTGTCCATCCCAACTTTTCATGTTCCAATGGAAAATATCCAAACTACCGAAAAATTCAATCCCCCCACCAGTAGAAAAATTCTATGCTTGACTATCATGAGCATGACAGTGACATGCGCTGAGGACCTGAGGGGCTTTGAGGGGCACCTGTCAACTGTATGCAGTAAACACAAGAATTTAAATTACGCAGGCATATTTTAGTATTGGCTTCCTTGAGTGGTTAACGCATGTTTCCATAATATGTTTCTTTAAGATCTTTAAGCTCCCAAGGAACATTTTGTTACATTTTTTTTTCATTATTGGTCCATGCATGCAATCTGTGGTTAGCTGACACCTGTTCTTTTAGCATCATTATGTGCTTCCTTTGTATAAAAGGAAACATTTGGGCCATCTAAGATTGTCGTTCATAATTAACTGATTTTCTCTTTTTGAATGTAGGCATCACCAGCTTGTCAGCTGTGGATAATTTTAAGTCTCTAGAAGCCATTTTCTAAAGAACATTCTGGGAAGAGGTTGCGACTGCATTTCTGTTGATTAACATGGACTACTCTTCTGGTTCCTACTTCTCACCATGGCCTGTCAATTCTGCCTCTGAGAGCTACAGTTTGGCTGATGGTTCAGTGGAATCATTTGGAGAAGGAAGCATGCCACCTTCAAGCTATTTCATGACAGCTAGATCAGATCACAGTTTAAAATTCAGTGGGCATGAACAGGACTCCGCTATGCTTACAAACGAGCGATTGACCTATGTTGGTACTGGACAAGCTGATCTGTTACCTGGTGAGATTCTATCTAGGGATAAGATTCCTGAAAATCTTCTGGAGCTTCAACAACTGCAGAACAATGGCAATCTGCAGAGTAATTTAGTGAACCCACGGGTGCTTCAGCGCACTTCAACACCAGGAGGATTTCATCAGCAACTGAATACATCTTGCCTTTCAGAAATGCCTCATGCCTTATCCAGTTCAATTGATAGTAACAGCAGTGAAGTTTCCGCATTTCTCGCTGATGTCAATGCTGTGTCTTCAGCCTCGACCTTATGTCCCACATTCCAAAATCATCCTTCATTCATGGAACCAGTGAATATAGAAGCTTTCAGTTTCCAAGGGGCACAAAGTGATGCTATTTTGAACAAAACAAGCCATCCAAACAGGAACATCTCAGTATTTGACAATGCTGCCTTGGCATCACTACATGTAATGCTCACTGCAGAAATGTCTTTTTCTTCAAAAGAAAAACATACATATATATAGCTGTTACGTTATCTATCTCATTCAGTTAATTTTGGGTTCTTTTTGAATATGAATACAGGATAGCAAAGAGTTTATCAGTAGTAGGCTTCCCTCGTTTTCTAGTGTCCAGGAAACAAACCTAGCTGCCATTGGTTTCAAGACTCAAAAGCAGGTTTATTTTTCAAACAGTACCTCTAAAGAACAATATCTGCAACTGCATTTTACTGTTCGTTCGGACTGTACCAGTAACTCAACGTCCATACTGCAGGAGCAAAATCCAATGTGTAATGTGCCTATCCCTGCTTTCACTGCTCATAACCAGATGGCAGTCACCACAACACAAGGAGCTCAGATTCCTCAACAGGTTTGTTTACCTTTTCTCTTAGAAAAAAATACATTCTCCTCAGTTACTGTATTACTTTTGTGCTGCCTTTCATCAGATTGTACCTGACTTAGGGTTCCTATTTGCCAATGTTTAGATGCCTTCATTGGTCAATGAAAATAAAAGTGAACGTCCTGTTAGCCATCCTTCTGATGTACAAAACCAAGCAAATTCAGCTGGAAATGGCGTCGGCATGAAGCCACGAGTAAGGGCTCGTCGTGGACAGGCAACTGATCCTCATAGTATTGCTGAACGGGTGAGTTCTTTTGTGAGGTCACTCCACTTCAGGACAAATTGAAGAGATGTTTAATATTTTTGAATTATTTGTTTTGCTTGCTACCTGCAGCTTAAATTTTTAACTGCAATTTCTTATTTTTCTGCAGCTTCGCAGAGAAAAAATTTCAGATAGGATGAAAAATCTGCAGGACCTTGTCCCTAATTCCAATAAGGTACATTTTTGGTTTTTGTTTAACTTGTGCCATGCATTTTCAGATTGCAACTACAATTACAGTTATTAGAATTGGTCATTGAGCTAATAACATTTCCTCAATACAATAACCAGCAACTTTCCTGGGTGCTAAAAAAACCTACCTAGTAAGACAATAGAAGCGAGCAATTATTGAATTTCAGGTTCTTTTTGGAGTAAATAGTTTAAAGTTTTTAACTCTACAAACATACTGGATCCAACATTTGATCTGCTGGGGCCAACAATATTCATTACCTGTTTTGCCATGGTTCAGTCCACTGTGGTTGCAGCTTTAAAGAAATAGATGTGTAGGCCATGTTTGGACTGGATGTATTACACTGGAAAGTTTTCAGATCTACTTCCAAATTGAACTAAATGCTACATTCCAACAAAACACCACTCATTCAAATCCCATGTTGCTGTTGATTCTGAACTTGTTTAATTTGGGTTAAATAGCATACCAAAGAATGGCAGTTTACCTTGCTTTGAAACTAACTGTTCAAATAAAAATAACGTGACAAATCTTTTTTTATGCAAGCAGGCAGACAAGGCATCCATGCTGGATGAAATAATTGATTATGTGAAATTTCTTCAGCTTCAGGTCAAGGTATGGTTGTGAACAGTTTTTGAAACAAGCACTGGTAGCTTTACATTTCCAGATGATGAACTTGTTTGGTTTCAGGTCTTGAGCATGAGTAGGCTAGGAGCTCCCGGAGCAGTTCTTCCCCTTCTCACAGAATCCCAAACTGAGGTGCCTAACCTTCTTTTTTCTACAACTTCCATGAATCCTTGCATTGTTGTTCTATAATTGCCACTACAGACTTCACATCTTTTCATTTGTATGTCCAATTGCAATGCCTCAAATAACTTCAACTATGAACAGTCCTATAGTTCCACTTGCACTGTAGTTGCATTGCTTCCTGAATATTACATTGAGATACCAGTAGTTCACTTCAATCCACTCATCCACTGTCATGATTCATGTAGGGTTGCCACGGTCAACCTCTGTCAGCTCCAACCGATGCACAAGGACTGCTGGACGCACAAGACTCAGAAGATGCCTTAGCCTTTGAGGAAGAGGTGGTCAAGCTGATGGAAACAAGCATCACCAGCGCAATGCAGTACCTTCAGAATAAGGGGCTCTGCCTGATGCCAGTTGCTCTCGCTTCCGCCATATCCACCCAGAAAGGCGTGGCCGCCGCTGCGATCCCTCCTGAACGGTGAAGTGAAGACACATGCTCCTCCCATCAGCATGAGGAAAGAACTGCAGGAGGCAGAACCTGACTGCTGAAGACGCAGTATACCCCGTGGAGTACAAAGATAGGAAGTTAGTCTGACCAAATTCCAGATCATGGCCTAATCTACTAATCTGCTTCTCGGAACCTGTTGCACATCAATTGATGTGTATTTTTTTCCTCTTTTCTGCTTTTCCTTTTTTTTTCCTGGATTGCATCAGGGACTCAGGGTGCTCAGGACAGGGTGTAGTTGCGGTTTGAAAAGTTTGTATCTGGATCTCTATCAGGGTCTCTCTTTTGTGCATACAAAATGTGATGTCTACCGGTTCAGTTTTTCTATATGACATCTGTGCTAGACATATCCGAAGTGCGTGTTGGTGGTTGCTGCAGGTGATCATGTGCTACCATGAATCTTTGGAGCCATCACATTGTGTAGCTCACCACAATGTGCTGGTAGGCCTTGCTACATCGTACGCGTGTGGATTCCCTGCCGATGTGAGTTCTTGGCCGGCTTTCACTCGGTTTGTTAGCTGTAGCCATCTCCCATCTGCAGACAGTTCCAGATGATGTGGTGTAAAGTTTTGGCAGCGAACGCTTGGTTTTCCACGAATCTTTTTTTCTGAAAAATGATGGCGTTTGGCTGGGTTCACTATTGAGTATTGAATGACTTGCAATGAGGAACCCATGCGATGCTCAGAATCGACGCCTGCAGACTGCAGGGTAGTGAATGCCTGAATGGTGATCAAGGCAGAAAGGTACTGACGACTGATCAGCCTACTGAAACAAAGAATCGGTTTCCTACTCGTTCATGTTGATGCCCTGCCAGAAAGGTTAAGGCGACAGACTGAGCCTGACAAGACACGACACGTCAACCAACATGTCCTGACAAGAGCATGAAACAATGAGACCATTTCCTGTGAAGGTGTCACGGCTACTTGTAGGCTTGTGTAGCATCTAGCATCCGATGACTGAAAATGATTAGCCAGCCAGCATGATAAAGACGTGCCTTGGGGCGAGTGCCTTTCTTTTTTTTTTCTCAAGATAAGCTACCGAGTTCCTTGCTGAACAACGTGAAATGGTTCTGCAAAACTGGCGACCAGACATACAGTTTGTGAGTGTTGTTATAGGATACAAGATAACACAACTTGTCTTAGATGCTTAGCTGATGATCCGGGCCGTTTCGCTCTGGACGACAAAGCTTAACCCCATCTCTCAATCTCAAACTTATAAGTTCTCTTGGAGAAACCATTTGTTCTGGACCGAAATGAGGAAGAAGAATTAGAGAGGACCATTGGAGGCCATTTTGAAAGGTCCAATGAGTTGTTTATTCTAATCAGTCGAAAAACTATTTGCTTCATTTTTTCTCTCTTTTTTCAGTCGAAATGGCTTCTCCTAACCGACTTGAAGCTACAGCATTAGACTGTCCTGAAACAAAACAACATCTTTTTCTCTCATTTTTAATGTGAATCTGCATAAACTAGAGAATTTTAGGGCCGCAGCCAATTATGTCAAATAACCTTTCATGTTTGACATGCCTCAACATTTATTTGTTTGTGACTAAGAAAATGCACAGTTGCTCAAAGAGGAAAAAGGACTGCCAGTTTGCCATACCCTTTGCTTAGATCATTGCCCGTTGAAAAATTGGATGGCCAAGCAATTGTTTACTGAGTCCAGGTCACCAGATAGGATAACCAAGTGGTCATTGGTGCCTGGTCGATTAGGGAAAAAAAGTATTAACATAATATGATGATAATGTTTGAGAGGTCATGGCCGGGGCCCACCAAACGCGACGAGGCAAGACATGGCATGCGGCGACAAAAAACCAGTAGCTTTCCGAGCGCAAAGGGCTGAGGCCTAAACGAAAATACACTTTCATTGCACTTACAAGTAACACATTCCTTATTGAGCCATGCAATGAATTAATGGATCTTCCTCTACCATGTCCATTTCCTATAAATGCACTCCTTTCAGCATAGTGGAGGTCCCAACACCTTTCTTCTCAGCAGAGCCCAGATCAATGGCAGTCAGGAGCTCATGGTATCTCCATCCTTCCTCCACCATGGCCATGATCAGCCCAAGGCTTGGCATAAGGAGGCCAGCCTTAAGGCTCAGCACCTCTGCTCATGGCAGTGGCTCTCCATCACACCTCTCCTTTGCTGCTGCAACAGACAACAACAAGGTAGGTACATGGAGTAGAACAGGATCAAGGAGGTATGCAGCTAGGGGCTCTAGTTTGGTTGTTCTGATTTGTTTTCTACACAAATTGATAGGTTTTTGAAGACCAATTGAGAGGGGTAGTGTGCTACAGAGATGAGAAGGGGGAGATTGTCTGCGAAGGGTACGACGAAGGCCCCAGGCTTGGGATGCGGTTGCCAGAGAAGGCCTGCTTCCCATGGTATCCATCTGAATTCTGAACATTCTTTCATCTTCATACTTGGTATGTTGGCATGGCTGAAACAAGGTGTTGTCTGATCAGAAATTCTGTTGTTCTTATGTTGTGAAATTGTAGGCCTGTGGGAGTTCAGGTCACTGATTTCATCCAGCTTGCGACGCTCCCTGTCTTCGAGGACTCCGAAGCTCTCCAGCTCAAGAGTGGTCAGAAGAGCCAGCTGTGAACATGGAGCTGATCATGTAAGCATAGTTGTCTAGAGTGATGTGTAAGAATAACTGCAAAGGTGTAGCACTTGGTTGCTTATATGGCTCCTCCTGTTCCATTCCCCTCTAGTTCAAAGGGGATGGAGCTGGGAATTGAATTTGAAGCCGTGTATTTAGAGATAGCATTGCATTAGCACCATAGACTCTGAACATGTATAGTTTGGTTTATTTATCTGCAATAGCACTGCGTTTCTTCAGAAATACTGTTCTTAACACTTATGAAATGGAAGCACTTCCTGCAAGGATGAGAGAGTTGCAGAGCAAAAGAGGTGAACTTCCTACATCTCTAAAGCATGGAAATGCACACAAAAAGTAAACAATTCAAAAGAGATCTGGATGATCAGGGCACGGACACATGAGAGAGTTGCAGATCATCTTAGCCAGCAATAACACCGCTAAACCATGGAAATTCCCACACAAAAAAAAGAAATCATTTGAAACGGTCAATATACTGCAGTACATTGTTAATGCAGCTCTCTCATGTCTCATGAAGCTTCGGGGGCCTTTGTGCATGTCGACATCAGTTGAGGCACCTGCACACGCATCATCCTTGAAGTCCTTCCTTGTCAGCGTCAACTATCAGCTTAAAGAAGAGTCTCTTGGCCTTTGGGCTTTAGCAACGAGCCTAGGCACTTGTCACTGACAGCCACCCCTTGAGCATCCGCATGAACACACCCAAGACTACACACACCAGGATTAGAGATCTTGGAAGCCTTGCCTCAGGGGAAGAAGGCGCAATGCGGTCCCGAGCCACCTGTTGGCTGCGGCTGCAGTTTCCTAGGACAACCAGCTTTGGTCGCGTCTGTCTTCCCAATGCCGCGCATTCCGAAACCGCAGCTCATACTTTCAATCAGTCATCACATGGTGTGGATCCACCGGTGAAAAGCTCCGGCAACGACGGCAAAGAAGCCGGCTGGAACTGGAACTTCGCTGAGCGAAAAAAGACGCACACTCCCATGTAGAAATGGCACTCTCGAAACCTTCGGAAAATCTCAAAAAACAGGAAGTGGATGAACTATTGGACGCGAGGGAGAAGTTTGGAGGGGAGACAAATAAGGATTTGTTTGTATAAATAGGGTGGCAGCTTGGCGTCCGGTGAGCACTACCAATTTGTTAGGCTGTGGAGCCATGGGGCAGCACATGCATGACAAGAAGTTTTCAGCAGCAGGTATGGCTGGCCATTGGTAAGCAGTAACTCACACACGATAGGATCGGCTATGCAACACCTAAGTGGTTGTACTCGTCAGTAGTCACATTACTTGTTGTTACACTACAGGATAAATATGTGGGCCCATCTCACCAGTCTCCCTTGAAGACATGTGGGCCCATTAGAGGTACACAAACTGTGAAAGGTGCTCGAGACTCCAGTTGAAGTTATTTCATCAGACATGTACATCACTTTGCTCGGCTTTGCATATGAAAGGGATAAGAGAGATCAGATTTGTTGCTTGTCTTGAGTTGAGTAGCCATGGGTAACAAAAATTGTTTTCCTGTTTGTTCAGGAAACCAGTGACATCAGGCAGCACGATAATGGACTGCATTCTGCACAACAGCACAAGCACCCTTGTATACGAAGCCGTTTGAGACTTAAGACTACCTACAACGCACTGAATTTCAGCAGTCAGATTGGTTGTATGATTCTTTTGTGGTTACTTATAATTGGCGTTTTGAAAAAAAATTCATTTTTAATCCAACGGTGTTCCCTTGAACATCACCCTTCACGCTATTTACTTACAAACAATCCAAATCTCCTACCTCATTTCATGCCAAATTGGTTTCATTTCAAACAAGTTCATAGCTATTGTGTTCTCCATGGGTACAGTGGGCATGTAGATGTTTTTTTTGTTGGGACAAGAAAATAGAAATTTTGATCCTTTGCTTTTTACCATTTTATTATTTTATTCTGAATTTTTTGTCAGCTTTCTGATCTTATACCATTTTTTGATAGCAGCTTTGGTGTTAAAATTGCTGGGCTACACAGGTTGAATTAGCTTGTAGTGAACATAGGAAGGAAGGATATGTGTTGCATTGCTGTGTAACCTTGACCCAACAGCTATATCTATTTTTCCACTTGAGTTCCTTTGTGTCGAGTCATCGCGAGTCATCGAGAAAAGGTTGTGTCGAGCCGTTTCCCAATGCCGCGCATTCCGGAGCAGCAGCTCATGCGTTCATCAGACATCTCATGGAACATCCGGGTGCTTCATGGTGTGGATCCACATCCACCGCAAGAAAGCTCCTGCAATGGCGGGAAAGAGGCCGACTGGAACTGGGACTGGGAGACCGCTGAGCAATAAACATATTATTCCTAGTTTCCTATCAATCTATACCTACGAGCACCTTCCCGTACGGCCAAGCCTTACAAAAAATCTAAAAAAAAAAACAAGAAGGGATGAACTATTGGAAACCGGACAGAAGTTTGGAGGAAACAAACAAGGGGGGTGCATGATAAATAGGGTGGAATTGTGACATGCAGCGAGCACTAGCAATCTGCTAGGCTATGGAGTCATGGTGCAGCACATGCATGACAACAAGTGTTCAGGTGCAGGTCTGGCTTACCACTGGTAAGCAATAGCTCATACACTGTAGGATCGGCTTTGCAATACACCAAGGTGCTCGCCAGTCTCCCTTGCAGACATATGGGCCTATTAAAGATACACAGACTCTGAAAGGTGCTCCAGCCTCCAGGTGAAGATATTTCGTCACACCTGTACATCACTTTTGGTTGGCTTTGCATACAAAAGAGAGAAGAGAGATCGGATTAGTTGCTTGACTTGAGTTGAGTAGCCATGGAGAGGGTAACAAAAAACTCAACGTTTATTCAGAAAACTAATGACATCAGGCAGCATGATTATGGACTGCATCTGCATTATGCACAACAGCACAGGCACCCTTGGATGAAACCATTTATGACCTATCTACAAAGCACCGAATTTCAGCAATCAGATTGTTGTACAACTCTCTTGCGATTGCTTATAATTGGCATGTTGAATTTTTTTTAATCCAACTTATATGTTCCCTTGAATTATTGATTACCACCCTTCAAGCTATGAACTTATATCATTATCTAAAAAAGCTATGCACTTATTTATAATCTAAATTTCCTCCCTCGTTTTGTGCGAAATTAGTTTTATTTCCCACATGTTCATAACTATTGCATTCTCCATGGGAACATCGGCCATGTAGATTCTTTTCCTTTTGGGTTGGCAAAGAAAATAGATTTTTTTTCATAATTTCAGTGAAGGTTTGCTTGAAAATATGTCGTAGTAGGCTTGCTCTTGGCCAATTTTATACTTTTATTCTGGACTTCTGGTCAGTTTTCTGATCTTATATCGGTTATTGAATAGCAATTTTCATGTTAAATTTGCTGCCTGCATAGGTGCAAGTAACTTGTAGTGGACGTAGGAAGCAAGTGTCTATATTGCAACAACTCTATCCACTTTTCCATGTGAGTTCCATAATCAGCTCAAAGAAGAAAATAAAGCCTCTCTGGACTTTGGCAAAGATTGTATTTAGGCTTTGCAGCAACTCCACCGCCCAGCCATTCTAATTCGTAAAACTTTATTTGGAGAAGAAGAAATACAATATTCTGTGCGAATACAGGAATCTCGTAGTCATAAGAAACAGTTCAAAGTTCATCATCGGCGAAAAAGAAAAACTTGTGCAGTCCACTGAAGATCTGAAAGCTACACGCGCCAACACCTCTTGCTTCCCTCTTGCTTCCCTTCCCCAGTACCTTGCTAATCCCAGTCTTGCTCCTCTCCAGCAGCTCCATGTCTAACACAGATCAGGTTCAGGCTACCAGGAACATAACATGTCGACTCACCACCCTCAGACTTCTGTAGACCAAATTATCTACAGATAGAACCAGGTCACGAGCTCATCGTGCCCCAGCGGCAGCCCTCCGCACAAGGTAGCTCACACACAGCTGAGCAAGCTTCCGGTGTCGCGATGTCTGATTCCCGGGTGCCACGCATTCCAAGCAAGCACTTCGTGTGTTGATCGCACAGAGCTAGCACCATGCATGATACTTCGTCGTGTGTGGATCCGGTTGAGAGCTTTGGCGGCGATGGTAAAGAAGCCGCTTGGGTTGGACGATGACCTGTTGCAGACAGATCAGAGTCATATATAAATAGGGTGGAGATGTGACATGCATTGAACACAAACATTATGTTAGGCTACGGATCGGAGTCATGTAGTGCAGCACATGGCAAAAAGTTCAGGAGCAGGTCTCTTTCTGGCTAGATCGTGAGTAATCACAGTAGGCTTGCCGTCAAGGACGAGATCGAGCTCGGTGGCCGTCGACCTTTCCGGCGACGTCAGCATCGTCCTCAAGGACCACCCCATCTCCCGCACCTAGACGATCAAGGGATCCTTTCAATACCAAATAAGACATGTTGTTTTGTTGGTAAACCACTTCGCAAGCTCACTTCCAAACAACATCTGCTACAATCCAGTTCCAATCCACGAGTTCAAACCAAACCAAGCCAGACTGTGTGAAAAAAGAAACTAAACCAAACCGATAGCTTGGGAAATTAGTTATCCAAGGTAAAACTCAAACCGCTGGACCTGGTTTCCACCCCAACCATTAGCTAGTATTCGAGATCATCCGGTGCACTTATAAATGCCTCCAAGAAAGAGGCGACAGATTAGCCATATCTGATTGCCCAGGGCCACGCATTCCGAAGGCGTTCCTTTGTTCATCACACGGATCACCCATATGCTCCATTGTGAGGATCCAACCGATCGAAATTCCCAGCACCAGCAATACACGGCCAGAGCCGTTGGAAAATCTGAAAACAAGTAGGGATGAATATATAAGTGGACAATTTGTACATTGCTAGTAGTAACTCGCAACGTACAGGTATGGCTGGTGGCTTTGTACTAGTCACACTAGGATACACACACTACAACATATATATGGATTCCTCCATTTCAAGCTCAAATTAGATTAACAACAGCAACGTGCCTTGCAAGTGCAATGAAATGCACCATGAAAATCCTTTTAGTAGTTGAATCACAATATGATAAACGCACACAAGAGAAGGAAGGTACAAATATGCAAAGCTCTGAGAGTCTGATCAAGCAAGCCACACAATTAATCGCGTGCAGTTCATGCATTCATCGCGTGGAGCACAGAGACGCTCCCACGACCAAAGCCTTTGGAAAATCACAAGAACAAGAAGGGAGGAACAATTGGTAAAGAAGCCGTCTGGGTTGGATGGCCTATTGCAGACGGATCGGAGGCATATATATAAATAGGGTGGAAATGTGACATGCATTGAACACAAACATTCTGTTAGGCTACGGATAGGAGTCATATAGTGCAGCACATGGGAAAAAGTTCAGGAGCAGTGATTCGCTTTGTCACTTCAAACAGCACAAATGCGGAGTCGTGCATGAGATTGATTTGAAAACAGAGTGCAAGCTCACCATAATTTCTGGACATTATATATTTCTTCTGACATGGTGACATTGATCTTGATAGCTTCTGAAAGCACATGAGCTGAAAGCCTGGAAGTTGGTCCAATCCTTTCTTCAGCTCAACATAGATGGTGGTGAATAATGGCAGTGTCTCAATATCAAAGGTTACACACTACCAAGGAATTTTCCACGAGACCAATAACTTGCTGAAATTTTCTATTCAGAAAGAATTAAAATTAGTAGAGCAGCACCACAAAAATCTGGAATCACCGTGCATTCCAATTAATGGCTGAGGATGTTGTAGAGGAAAAGAAACAATGATGAATGATTGCAGTTGTTATGGAGGACATGGTCTTGTCCAGTTTGGCACTCTAATTACTCTATGTTCGGCAGAGTCTAAAGTTTTTTGTCATGCTAAATATTCATGCTCTCCCTTGCCTGCAGGAATCGTGTTGATTTATATGCTAGAATTTCTAAATAATGAGGATCGAGAAACTGCTTATGAAATATGTCAAGTTAGTAGCACAGCTTGACAGTAGATATCCACCCAATTCAAATTAGAGACAAATGTGCCCTCAAAAAATTAGAGACAAATGAACACTGATTGCCTTAATCCAAATAATGTAACAGGTTACCACCATTTAAATTTCCTGATACTGAGGCCATATATATGCTTAATATAGCTCTTGCGCTATGATATACATTGAGGATCTAGAGCTCCTTGCAAAAGAGAACAATAGTGTTTAAGAAGGGTATTGTCATGATCGTTCCTTTTACCTTCCAGGTAGTGAAAACTATCAATCAAATGCTCCAGGTGTTCCATATGAGGAAAGTAAATGAAACAATATGAGGAAACTGTCAATCAAATGCTCCAGGTTCATTTATATTAATAGCACTAAGAATAGAGGATAGAGCTATCTACTGAGCAGAAGTGTTAGACAGCTTCACTTTGACTGTTAACTCTGTGATTATTGCTAAGTCAAGCACAATACCATAACTTTTTTTTTCAATAAAGGAGATATAAATCATGCGCATTTCTAGCACCATATATGCTTTCCAACTATTCCATGCCCAACAAGGATGGCTACTGCATGGCTCGAATGTGGACAGTGCACTAAGCTTGCATAACTCAGATCCTGTGTACTGTCATGTATTATCTGCTACTATCATCTAGGTAATGTAGTTGGATTCAGATGGATCATTAGCAAGGTTCTTCCAAGATGAATAGTTTCCGGACAAGCAATGACTGAGATATCTAAGAAATCATCGATCAATTCGAGTGCTGTGCATGTATTTTAACTGTTATGTAAGCAACCATCACTGTTCAAGTAACTAAACAGAAGGATCATAATTACCTTGATCGCCTGGTAGAGAGAGCTGCTTCTTCTCCCATAAGAAACCTAAACGCAAAAGATATGTATACTAGCTTCTTCTCCTAAAAGATATAAATACGAGAACCTTCCGCGTAAGGAACCTAAACGCAAAAAAAATAATAATAATAGTTATATTACCGTGCATATACCTTATTCTCCTCCGGTCAAGAGTGACTGGCTGTTTGAAACTGTGAATGTTTTCAGCAAGAAAAAAACTAACAATGTATGCACCGGTCTGTTCAAAAACCAACAGAATCCCCTCTTTTTTTGGAAAAAAGGAGGCAAGAGCATTGCCGAGTAATTTGTTGGCAAGAAAGCAAAGAGTAAAAAAAAATGACTAGGGAAAGATGGGGAAAAGCATGCATGTCATATCATGAGACCCTGAAATGTTAAGACCATGCCATGAAAATTATGGAGGCCAACTAATCGAATTAGTTCCAATTATGCCTGCTGTTCTCGAACGTCCATTGGTCAGTCAAATCAGTCATGACTTATTGTGCCTATTGATGTAGCGCTCTAGAGGAATTACTCATTGAAAGCGGCAGTGCAAATAGGAACAGTACCATTTTTTATGTATGGGTATAACAAATAGGATTACCAATATAAGTATAACAATGAAAACAACTTGTCTTCCCAAAAAAAAAGTGAAAACAGCTTGTCCTCTCAGACAAGAAGATGGCCACCAGTTTTTGACCGTTACCCTGTTGGTAATTGGTGTGTACATGCAATTCTTTAACAAGTCCTCGACGTCACGAGATAAGCCTAGTCACAAAGCCATTGGCGTTCGATTAAGGAATACAGTACTCCATTATCAATCAACAACTGTGGCGATAATGTTTGTGAGGTAATGGCCGGGCCCGCCGAGCCCAACGAGGCAAGAGATGGCGTGCGGCAACCAAAACCATTGGCAGCTTTGGCCTTCCACACCCACCCTGCTCCTCTTCCATCAGCAACGATGTGCTGCCAAGTACCAACACCTTCCTTGTTTGAGTCTTTGAAATATAGTTTAAATGGAAGTAGAATGCTGCCATGTCCATCTCCTATATATGTATACTTCTCAGCCTAGTGGAGGGCAGGAGTCCCCATTTGTAGTTTGGGGTAGGGACACCTTGCTTTTTTTTCACCAGAAACCAAAATGGCAGCCAGGATGCCTTGCCATCATCACCCTTCTTCCACCTCCTCCTCCTCCATGGCCATGATCAGCCCAAGGTCTGGCACAAGGAAGGCAGCCTTCAGGTTCAGCACCTCTGCACATGGCAGCAGTTCTTCTTCTTCATCACACCTCTCCTTAACTCCTGCGACAGACAACAACAAGGTAGGCACATACACATGGAGTAGAACATGATCAGCAGTTCTTCATTCGCATGCAGGAATACATGATAAAGAAAGTGTGCGCAGTGGCTTGATCTTGTTCTAATCTGGTCTTGTAACTGGTAGGTATTTGAGGATCAATTCAGAGGGATCCTCTGCTACAGAGATGAGAACGGGGAGATGATCTGCGAAGGGTATGACGAAGGGCCCAGGCTAGGAATAAGGTTGCCGGAGAAGGCCTGCTTCCCATGGTGAGCATCTGAATTTCTGAATATTCTGCATATTGGTTCTCGGTGTGTTGGCAACTGGCAAGGTTGAGAAACGGGTGATCTCTGATGCAAATATTTTGCATCTTTGTTCTACTGTTCTGTAATAACATGATTGGAAGAACTCCTGCCGGTTTCTTCAGGGAAAAAAAATCCTCCTTATGCTGTGATTTCTGATACTGTAGGCCCGTGGGAGTTCAGGTCACTGATTTCATCCAGCTGGCGACTCTTCAGGTTTTCGAGGACGTTGATGTTCTTTAGCTTAAGGGTGATCAGAAGAGGCAGCTCTGAGCGTGAAACTAATCATGTGAGCATAATTATGTAAAATGATGTTATGCAAGAATAAGTGCGTGTATGCAAGGTGTTGGACTTAGTTACTGATATTAGTTCGTCAGATTCTGTCCATAGCTTTGGGTTTCACATAAAAAGAAAAAAAATTATATTGTTCTCAGTGTACTGCTGAAGCAGACTCGCTTTACAGAATCACTTTCTGCAAGGATGACAATGTTTATAGCATAACTTCATGTGTGTAGAAATGAGAAAATGAGATCTAATATCTGATCAGGGAATGCCATATGCAACAAGTTTATTGGATTGCAGGAATACAGTTGCGGTTCACTGCAATATTTGACCTCTGTTGCTCATCTGACTGTGAATAGCACATTGTAGCAATGCGTTTCAGGCTTCAGCCGGCAACAGCATTTGCTGCTAATCTTTGGGAAGTTGGAAACACGCCAACAGGAAATAAATTACTTGAAAGAAAGGTTTCTGGTGTCGGTTGATGACCAGAATATTTCTGTCCTTTGTTAATGCCAGACCCTCATGGGGCCATGTGAGTCTGAAGCTGGAGGCGTTGTGAATGTCGACATCGTTGGAGACATCGGCGGGCCATCTCCTTATCCTTTCATACCTTGTCAGCATCAATTATCAGGCTCAAGAAGAAAGTCTTTTTGGCTTTAGCAAAGACTAGAGTTTCTAGAGTTTGTCGCGATTCCATTGGTTAGTCGTTGAAATTAAGGGTAATTATGTATGAACATATAATTAAATCCAGTTTGGAAGATAGAATTTCAAGAGTACACAGTTTTCAGCTCCTCTAGGGTTCAGAAAGTTTTCACTTGCTCCAAACAGGGGTTTCCTGAATGCGTAGTTTCACGAAACAATCATTTCCTATCCCATGGGAATCATAAGCGGCAAACAGAACAGGGCATGAATGAAAAAGGAAAATTTACAATTCAGAATGAGAGATGCTCTCCAACAGAACAAAACATTCCAGATCAGAACAGGAAGCCATTCCAATTCCACATTTCCACTGCACTGAAACACAAGCAAAACTTACTGACCCCTGATGGGTAAGCATAAGGTACACAGTAACTTGTAATTAACAGTTGCGTTCTTGAGATTTTACACAGCAAGGTTAATTCAGACGTCGTCGTCGTAGGGGAAGGAGGTGGCGCCGAGCCACTCGTCGCCGTAGATGAAGTTCTCGACGGCGAACTGGGCCGCCTCGTCGTAGTCCATCTGGCGCACGCCGGCCCAGCTCACGCGCCCCTCCGTGTCCGCGCCCGGCCCGCCGTTCCCGTACTCGCCGAAGAACACGGTGTCCCCGCGGCCGGGCTCGGCGCCGGGCCACTCGGCCCACCCTTCCCGGTCCACGATCTGGCCCAGGTAGGAGTCCATCACCGCGGCGCGCGCGTACGCGCCCCACGGCCGGCCCAGGAACGTGCGCGTGCCGGCGGGCAGGGGCGCCGCCGCCGCGACCGTGCAGTTGTGCACGGCGATGCCGGTGTCCTCGTTGGGGTCGCCCCGGCCCTGCGCGGTGAGCACGACGGACTGGCCGGGCAGCGGCGCCCTGGCAAGGAGCGCGCAGCCCTGCAGCACGGCAGCGGCGTCGCCGAAGACGACGTCGACGGTGCCGGAGACGGCGCACTCGCGGTAGAACTGGCGGAACGAGTGCGCGTACAGCGCGTCCTGGTGCGCCTCCACGCCGCACCGGTACGTGGCGGCCAGGTCCGCGTTCACGCGCAGCGCCACCGCCTGGCCCGCGCCCGCGCCCGCCGTGTTGCGGAACGTGACGTCGCGCGCCAGGAAGCCCTCGCCGGAGACGCCTGCCAGGATCACATGCGCGTAGTTTTGGCGTTAGTTCGGCCAGTGGCGATCAGCGAGCACGATGGCATGGCGTGGAGCACTGGTGTCACTCCCCGTCGGTGCCTGCGCCAGCGGCGCTCCTGGACATGGCCAAAAGGGGAGCAGTTTTGTCAGCGACTCCTTGTCGAATTGGCGAGGTCTCCATGGCCATGAGCGTCTCGTATCACGTGATCAGTTAGGAGAAACATCCGACTCAAACCTCTGGATCCTGGTCCCATCCCATGCATGCAGCCCTGCTCCCACATCGATCTAAAATTCTAAATCCTTCGTCAGGCTTAGACCCCATCCCTAATCTGGTCATGATCCATGGAACTAAACATGCCCTAGAATTATATTACTCGCATTATCTACTCTGTGTGTCTGACAGTCTGAAGACCACATGCTTCACACTGACACGTCGAGACCAGGCATGTGTGCCTGCATCGAGACATGCAAATGCACTGCACCGAAGAGACGCAAGGCGACGAGGCGTCTGCAATGCAGCTGCCGGCCGGGTCTGGCAGCAGGCAGCTACGACGGACTAGCGAGGGATGCTTGTGCTTCGCATCTTGCGAGGTGAATGAAATGTAAAATGTGTTCAGATAAGTGTTGTGGACTTGTGGTTAGGATGTTGATTTGATTTACCGAAGGTGGCCGTGCGGAAGGTGGTCCAGCCGCCGGCGGCGCTGCGGCTGCCGGTGATGACCGTCGTGTCGCGGCCCTCGCCGACGAGGGCGATGTTCGTCTTGTACGGCGGCACCTCCACGTTCTCCTCGTACATCCCGGCCTTCACCCGGATCACCGTCCTCGCCCGGCTGTTGTTCGGCGCCGCCGCCACCGCCTCCCCCACCGTCCGGAAGTTCCCCGTCCCGTCCTTGGCCACCGTGATCACCGTGGCCGCCGGCTGGTCGGCGTTCCCACGGTCACCGTCGCCGTTGTTGCTGCTGTCATCGTCCACGCTGTCGCCGTCGTCGTCGTCATCCTGGAGCAGCCGCCGGTTGTGAACTGCCTTGGCCACGGCGTTCGCGAAGCCGGCGGCCGACACGCCGCCGCCCCGGGCGACGAGGGCGAGCGAGTTGGAGACGTGCTCGTACGCGTCGTCGAGGGACGCGATGAGGCCGGCCACCCCCAGGCCGGCCGACGCGCCGGCGAGCCCGTCGAGGCAGGTGGCCTTGTTGGCGAGCGCGGCCGCGAGGTGCGCGCGCACGGCGGGGAGGCCCTCGCCGGGTGCCGCGAGCAGCGAGGCCGACCGCGAGAGCGAGGACAGCGACGCGGCGTGGAGCTCCTGGCAGTCCTGCGCGGCGCCGCGGCGGAGCGGGGCGCCCGCGGGGGAGGCGGACGGCGCGGAGAGCGTGGAGACGGCGGGGGAGAGCGAGGACAGCGCCGAGGCCGCGCCACGGAGGGAGGCGAGCGCGACGGAGAGCACGTTCGCCGGGAGGAGCTGTACAGAAACAGCGGACGCCTCGGCCGCCTTCGCGCTCGCGCTGGCGACGGCGTCGAGGTGCGAGGCCACGGCCGCGAGGCAGGAGACCGGGTGCGGGGTCTTCTGGCAGATGGCGTGGTGAGCGGTGTCGGCCGGTGGCCTACCGTCCGCGGCGGCAGCCTTGTTGGGCCTCCTGGTTCCGTCGGTCTGGTGGTGGTGGTGGCGCTTGTACCCGTGGCATTGGATTGTGCCGGCGGTGGTCAGGAGGAGGACCGCGAGGAGGAGGAGCGGCGGCGAGAGCGCGGCCGCCATGGCCGTGGATACAGTGCGAGTCAAGTGTGTGGTGTGGGAGTGAGAAAACATCCAAAATATGAAAAGTGTATGGCAAGATATCTGGTGCACATGGGGTGCCTTGTGCACATCTGCACATGGCCCATCCTGGCCATCCAAGGAGCATCCGACGGCAGCTGCAACATTAACACTTTAGCCCCCCGCATCTGTCCTTGCTGTGCGAATTTATTTTTCGAAAAGGCCTCCGCGTTCCTCTTCTCTCCCAAAGACAGGACACAACATGGCCGAGGACAACGGGCGCCAGCACAGCTTCATCGCCGGGCGCCGCCTCCGTCGTCGCCAGGCGCGCCTCCGCCAGGGCCCTCTCCGGCCACCTCCTTCCCCGGGCTCCGCCACCGTCTGGACCAAACGCCGCGGCATCACGCACGGCTTGCACAGGGCGCAGCGCCTCCGTCCTCGCCCGCCGCGCCTCCGTACTCGCCGGTCGCCGCCACCGCTCGGACGCCGCGAGGGCCGTCGCACCTGGGCACCGGCCTGCGGCGCCCAGGTCAGCTCGCAGCTGCCGCGCCCTCGGCCGCCGAGCTGGAGCCGGTCCGGCCAGAAGAGGTGGTGCGCGACGAGGACAACGTTGAGAACCAACGACGAGCAGAGAACGGCGAGGAGGCCGGCGCCCGCAGCTCGTGTTGGCTGCTGCCCACCAGCTGCTAGACCCATTGGATGTCTTAAGAGCTTGCTGCACATGCACCGCCGGTGGTTGAGCTTGCTGCACACCGCTGGTGGTCGAGCTTGCTGCCCCCTCTGCTTGGACTAGCTTCACAAAGATGACTTTCTTTTGTGCATTTCAGTGAACTTCGGCAACAATTTTGGGTGGATTTGAACTGTAATTTTAGCAGCTTGTGATTTTTAAAATGAACGTGTGAGGGAAGCTTGTAAATGATGACTGAATTTGTGTCATTGTAAGAAAGAAACCATACTGTAATAGAGGACTGAAACTGGTTGTACAGACTATATAGATGACTGAAAACTAGTTGCGTAGAACCATGCTGTAATAGATGACTGAATTTGTATCATTGCAAGAAAGAAATCAGAAATATAGAAGTTAATTGAGACAATATTCAGAAGTCAAATGAGGCAAATGTTTGAAACTCACTTCTCACTCACATGAGTCAAATGAGTTAACATTCAGAAGCTATAATTCAGCTAAAATTAAGATCATCATTCAGCTTACAAAATAGAAAAACAAAACAGCCCCAAATTAAACTACTAAAGTGGTTCCTTCATCAAATTCTTCGCATTCTTTCCTTTGCGAGCCTTTAGCAGTTCTTTAGCCTTCTTGATTCTTTTACATCTCCCCTTTGATCGAACATCATTTGGCGGATGTATTTCTATTTTTTCTAGAATTTTGCTACCAACAAAATTCTCATATTCTTCCTGTGTTTGTGGCATCATGCTAAGTGCAATGTTGCCGAAAGAACCTTCTATGTTCAGCACACTTGAAACTAGAAAATCCATGGCCTCGTTTGAACTCTTTGCCATTTTGAATCAAATCTTCTAACTTGTTTCGCACCATTGATATCTTTTTTCTTTTTTCAACTTCAATTAGATCCATGGGCTTTTCGTCCAATAGATTGCCTTCCTCATCATACACAATCTCCCTAAGATAACATATAGAAAAAGATGGTCAAGTAAGATGTACCAAAAAAGATGGTCAAGTAAGATGTACCAAAGAAAATATATAGAAAATATGATATCTTTTACCTCTTGCATCTTACTTTCCATCTGTTCAAAATATAAGATGTAGGTAGTTTATATAGCTTTTCACCTCTTAATGTCAAAATAATATGACGGCATGGAATTCCCATCTTTTTGAATAATTTGCACGAACAACGACCAAAATTATTTGATGTGTGCCACTCAACCACTCTATCCCTATCCGACCCATCATTGATTAGAACTAACTTAGCATCATCTTGTTGTGTAGTAGCTAGAACAGAACAATGATCTCTAGCAGCAATCACTTCTTGTTGAAATATGTAGAACACATTATGCGTGTACCATATGCTTCCTTGTTTTACAACAGCCCATGGGGTACGTAAGAGAGGTGCCACATGCAGAACCTATGAATTGTGTTTGGTAGAACAGTTCTAATAGTTGATTTCATGCTAGCATCTTCATCTGTTATGATAAACCTTGGTGCTTTTCCTCCCATTGCCAATAGGAATGTACGAAACAACCACTCATATGACTCAATCTTCTCATTTACTATGAAAGCAGCTCCAAAGCAAACACTTTGCATATGATGGTTCACGCCGGTAAAAGGTACAAATTTCATATTGTATTCGTTTGTGCTATATGTTGCATCGACTGACACTAAATCACCAAAATGACTATAATTCTTTCTACTTGTAACATCAGCCCAGAATATGTAGAGTAACTTTCCATGCTCATCCACAATAAAATCATAGAAGAAGGCAGAATTTGCCTCTTTCTTCCTCTCCATTTGTGCCACAAATATTTCAGCATTCGCATTCTTTATTTTCTCCCTAAGTCCCCGGTAATAATTCTGCAAGTCACTCTTCATGCAACCAATATTATCAAAACCATCACTGACTTGTAAAAGTCAGTATGCTTGCGAGGTACCAATACTTAGCTTTGTGACATGTGAACAAGGTCGTTTTGACTCTTTGACTGATTGTACGATTGGATCGAAGAAAAGGAATTTTATTAGGTGAAACTAGACCATGGTTATGCTCCTCAACAAAAGAAGCAATATAGTACCTGTTCTCCTGATTCAGCTTCACATATATACGTGCATTGCATCCACATCTTAACTCTGAGTGCTTCTTTTGCTTGTTCGGCTCAGCACATCTCTTTGAGAAACCTTCCCTCGAGCACACAAATCTCTTATTTTCAACCACATCACTCTTCTTGGTTTGAGCTCCTACACGAACCGAAAACCCACTTTCATGTGCATATGTCTTGTAGAATTCTTCCACTTCATCAAGAGTATCAAATAACATTCCAACAGCTGGTTTCAGTCTCTCATCCTTGCAATAAGGTACAAACCATGACGACTGCAATGAGAAATATAAATAAAGAATTAATATCAAATTGTGCAGCTTGTGACACTTATGAATGATGAATAAATTAGAACAAGAAGAAAAATTGCTCACCGATGTTGAGCTGATTGGATCCTTTTTAGGTGTATTCAATCCCTCATAAGAATCAGCATGATGCGGAGCTTCAACAAGGTCATGGACAGGAAGGTCGATCTGCATGGGTGCACCATCTTCACCAAGCACCGTGGGTTCAAAGGGACCATGGCCTTGAATGATGACATCATCTGGAACTGCTACGTCTTCCGGACTGCAACCACCAGGGCCGGCCACCCTTCGCGCGGCCATGGCGTTGAGAAGGTCCATCAAGCCACCACGACCAGGGCATGTCGGTGCTGCCATGCCACAACGACGATGGAGGCAACACGACAGCGAGGGCGACAGTGACGGCGACGGCGACGACGACGGCGTCCGGCGAGGGCGAAGGTGGTGGCGCTACCGGAAACCGCGGCTAGGGCATTGTGGTGGCGGCGGCGGCCGGCGAGGGCGCATCTGGTGGAGGGGCGGCGTCCGGCGAGGGCGTGGGCGACGTCAAGGGCGACGGCGACGGCGTCCGGCGAGGACGCAGCTGATGGCGGCGACGGCGATCGCTGTGTCTCCGTGTACCAGCGAGAGAGAGGCACGATCTTCCTTCCAGGAGAAGGAACGTTGCTCTGTCCTGTCTTTGGGAGAGAAGAGGAACGTGGGGGCCTTTTCAAAAAATAAATTCGCACAGCAAGGACAGATGCGGGGGGGCTAAAGTGTAAATGTTGCAGCTGCCGTCGGATGCTCCTTGGATGGCCAGGATGGGCCATGTGCAGATGTGCACAAGGCACCCCATGTGCACTGGATATCTTGCCAAAGTATATAAGGTTGTAAACCATGACATGCCCAACAATAAGGTTCCATTTGCTACGGGCTCTCCAAATAACATCAAGCAGCTCAGGCCGATATGTTTGTTGAACATCATCTATCAAAACTAAGACACGAAATCGTAGTTAGTTTGTCTCTAAAAACGTGTAATCCCTACCAAATAGAATTTAACTTGGATCGTGTAATCTTTATGATCCACTGTATCCTACATGTTTCATATCTTTAAAATAGATGGATAGATTAATTACATAGGCTATTATGTAGACTTCTATAATTTGATGATAACTAAATTAAGATTATACATTGGTCTAAATTTCTTCTTCCTCCCGTGACTCTAGCGGCCCTGCCCTATGTACTACCACCCAGATGCATAAAAGGATAAGATCTCATTGAAGCGTCGACTGGCTGCCAATACCCTATACTCTACCCATACTCCACCCAAGCAGTTTTCTTATGGTTACCTCTCTTTCTCTTCATCAATCGCCGTTACCAATATCAACTGCCGCTTCAACCTTACCAACTACGTGTTCTTTATCACCCTAACAACGAAATGTATGCAATATTATTAAAACTATTATGATCGTCTATTGTATTTTGACCCTTGGTCATGCCATACATGGCATAAAGCTAACTACAATGGATCAAGTAGCTTGACAAAACAGTGCTAATATAATCATGTGTTATGTGATGGTAACGTGTGTTAATAATTATATCTCAATTTGAAATAACATATACGAGGACGAAAGTTTGTTATGAGTTGTAGTTGCTATCAAGAAGATATGGTAACTCATCAGTGCTAGAGTGTTTGTTTACATAAAAAAGCTACTTCCTCCATTTTAAAATATTGATCATTTTAACTTTTTTAGATTCATAGTATTTGCTATATATCTAGATATAATGTATATCTAAATGTACAACAAAATTTATGAATATAGAAACGTCAAAACGATCTACATTTTGAAATGGGGGAGTAAAGTCTAAGTGGATTTTTTAACTACCGTATCTGGATCTACTAAAACTTTAACAATTAGCGATTTCCTCCTATAAGTAGGTTAAAGTGGCGTCACTGCAAATTGATCAATTTCGTCAATAAGTGATAATTCACGAAACATTTTTAGAACACCTTTATATAAAATTAGATGTTATAAAACATCCTAATGCATGTGTAAAGTGATTGTATTTAAGAAAAACTAGCCAACAGATGAAATCGTCGCAGGTTCCATAGGACTTTCAATTGAGGAGATGGGAAAAAGTCTACATAACCCCCGAAGTAATGGGATTCGTCTACTTAACCCCTTAAACTATAAACCGAGTCACCCTGAACTATTCCAAACCGTCTAAATAACCTCTTAGGTAGTTTTGAAGGATAGTTTTGATGATGTGGCACCTTACATGGATGCTGATATGATATTTACTTAACGAATGATACGTGGGTAATCCACATCAGATAAAGAGAGAGTAAAGATATTAAATGTAAAAGATACAAATATTTGGTTTCAAAGTGTTTTATTTTACTGCGTAGATAAATTTATGCATGTCACGTACGTAAATTTACCTATATCAACATGCCACCTAAGCAAAACTACCCTTCAAAACCATCTAGAAGATTATTTAGACAGTTTTAAATAGTTTAGGATGTTCAATATTCTGTTTTATAGTTGTGAGGTTAAATAGACTAGCTATAATACTTCTTCAGTTATAATGTACACTTTTTCGGAGGAGATGAGACGGGGGAAAAAAACAAACGGAAAACCTACGCATAAACCGCGTGGCCCTAGCGTCCGCTCCGACGGCGTGCAGCTGACCAGCTACGCCGCACCACACGAATCTCCAAGCAATCACGCGCCATTAAGAATCCGCTCGAGGGAAGAAAAAAAAATAATTCCCCACCCAATTAGACCACCACCCGTTGGCTCGGCTTGGCTTTCTCCCCTCGCCCCGGGGAACGCGGCCGCCGATCCGCTCTCGATCCCCCTCTCTTTCCCGCCGCCCGATCCCACCAAATCCGCGCCCGCGCTGCCCCCAATTCGATCCCCTAGCTCGATTGGCCCCTCCCGATTAGCTGCGGGGCAGGCCGTATTTGGTTTGATTCGATTGGATTGGATCCCCGTGCGGAGCTGTGGATCCCCAATTGAGCTGCCGCTAGGGTTTCGGCGGGCGCGGTCGCCGTCTGGGCGGGCGGAAGGGTTTTACCATGGCGGAGAAGAGCTGCCTCAAGCGGCTCCAGAAGGAGTACCACGCGCTCTGCAAGGTGAGCTCCCGTTTTGATTCGGTATGGATTGGGGTCGATGGCGGCAGATAGGTCCGATTGGGCTGTGCCGTGGCTCGATTTCTGACGGTTGATATTTGTTTGGCCTGGTTGCAGGAGCCGCCGCCGCAGATCGTGGCTCGCCCGCTGCCCAACGACATTTTGGAGTGGCGTAAGTAGCCTCACCCCGACCCTTACCAGTAGATTCGTCGCCTTTTTCGGTCCTTAATGTTTGCAGTGAACTGGCTGTGATTGCACTTGTTTTTGTCGGAAGCGATGGTGTATGTGAAACGCATGTTGCATACGTTCATGTTGTGGTAGCAATCACTTTTGAGCTTGGTTTTGTCGGAAGCGATGGTGTATGTGAAACACATGTCGCATACGTTCATGTTCTGGTAGCAATCACTTTTGAACTTGGTTTCGTCAGAAGCGATGGTGTAGGTGTAACACATGTTTCATACGGTCTGTGTTGTGGTATCAATCACTTTTTGAGTTTTTGATGTTTCTATATATATATATATATATACACATTTGATTGCTTTTGATTGCTCTGCGCATGATGTGCTCATAACAATTTATGGTTTAAAGTTTGAATTGTGGGATGTCAGCGGTTCTGGTTGGTGAGTTGAATTGATTATGAGTATGTGGCAATCGGTAGTTCTTGTCCTAACTGAATTATTTTGCTGGTTCCCTGAAAATCATTATATAAGCTCAACCTTTCTTTTTAGCTCATAGTAGGAATGGCAGGCTAAGGTCTTTACCCATAGGGTGCTAGGCTACTACTTGCCATCTACTTATGCTCCAGAATTTTTAGCTTTGGTCCCTGCCTACTGTTCACTTATACGAACTAGCTCTAGAAAGTACATTAGCAAGATTCAAATGTTCCTGGGGTTGTGAGGAATTGAGGATTGATCATTACGTGTATAGAAAGTTCAGTGACTTAATTGTTCTTCAAATTGGGAACTGTTGTGTGAGATCATTGCTTTGTTTTGGTCAAGGGCATGTGCATAGAGTTGGTCACCTTGCATGCTTGATGTCCAATACATATTTGATGCATTTGCTAGATATTTGTTCAACAATCATTTGGATATTTGATTTAGCTGCACCATTGTCTCCTCTTGTCATGTGAAATATTGCTTGTTCTACTTATGGTATAAGGGCTCTGGAACCCATATGTTTGTTTATATTTATATATTTTGGTCAGCATCAGGATTTGCATTGGCATAAGTGCAGTTATAAAGTGCAACAGTAACATGTGACAGATGGCTTGTGCTAATTATGTGTGTATAGTAATAGATGATTAGATATTGTAGGTTCTTGGACAAAATTATTAATGACTATTGAGCACCATTGACAACTCATAGCCTACATCTTACCTCTTGGATAGCTGAGGCTGAAGACAGTCTTTATTTGTCATTTTACATCATATGCATTAAGGAAAAGAGTAATAGCGAACTATGTGTTAGCTATAGAACACATGGGAATGTTTAAGTTTTTTACTTATGAGTTATTATGACTTCTCTAAAATATTTTGTTATTTTAATTAGTGGTAACAGAATATCCAAAGGGCATTCACTCATTTGGAACTTTGTTGAATAGTCCAAACCCATTTGGTGCCTCAGATTGTATCTCCTATATATTATTCTTAACGTAATGCCAATCTTTTTTGCTTACTTTCAACGCTATATTTGGTACCAACTTATGTGCTTTTTTTTTACTTTGTATGCCAGACTATGTTCTGGAAGGAAGTAAAGGCACACCCTTTGAAGGTAAAGATCATGCATACTATATACCATTATCTTTTTACAATATCTACTCTGTATGATATTTGATTCATTACTTAATCCTGAACGATGTTTTCATGTTTCATTTTTTCCACCTGCAGGCGGATATTACTACGGGAAACTTAAATTTCCACCAGATTATCCTTTTAAACCTCCAAGTATCAGGTACGGAAACATTCAATGTTGTTTATACATGAGAAAGACTTGCATTTTAATGGCATGGTGCTTCTTATTAGGGTGTGACGGAAAACTGTAGCTAGAAAATTTGTATAGATAATTAACAAAAACGTTATTTCTTTTGTTTCTGTTTCGAACTTGTTTCATTGTTCAGCATGACAACCCCTAGCGGCAGGTTTGCTCCACACAAAAGAATATGCCTGTCAATGAGTGACTGTAAGTTCTGAACTGTTTCTGGATTATAGTTGCTTTGGCATCACATTAGGTCTGGAATAATGCTCATTATTACTATGCTTTGCAGTTCATCCTGAATCTTGGAATCCAATGTGGTCTGTAGCAAGGTACACATACTGATAACTAACTTTTTACATGTGTAATGCGTCTTTGGAACCCATAGCATGCTTTTCATTTTTTTTCAGCTACTGTGCAGTGTACAAACTCTTTAATTACTGATAGTCAAATCAATGCTTTGTGGTAGTGTGTAACTATTTCAACTTTTTTTTTGCCAGTGATCATTCACTATCAGGATGTCAATGTTTTTCAGTTTAAAACGTTTGCATTTTCTTCCCTTTGTTATTCTGACATGTAAAATTTTGTGCTGCAGCATTCTTACTGGGCTCTTGTCATTCATGGTAAGTTGTTCCTTGCACGTCAATATGGGTTAAATGCCCAACATATTCCAAGCGATGCTGGGCATTTCACTTGCAAGAACTCCCTTGGTTTACCATGTTATTTCTCATGTGTTGAATTCTCGTAATTTCAGATGGATGATGCTCTGACAACTGGAAGCATCAAGACTTCAGATGCAGAGAAGAAACGCTTAGCAAAAGCTTCCCTTGCATACAATTGTGAGAGGTAGATTCATTTATCTGGATGCTATTTCATTTTGATTGTGTTCTTTCTACATAACTGAAAATATTGTTTACAAACTAACCTTCAGAAACAGATTGTGCATTAGCTTCTGAACGCATTGTGTAGGAAATATATTTTTACATGAAAGAAACAACTTAATTTTGTCAGCATGCTGTGTTTTCCAAGTGCAAGGAACTCATGTTGACTGTGTTAAGTTCCTACGTAAAATTGTTAAACTATCACATCATTTGTTTTTCTAACTTTTAGATAGTGGTGTTCATTTGCTCACTAATATTTGTCCTACAATTCATACTATCTGCTCACTAATATAAGTGCTTCTCTTTGCAGCAAAAACTGCCCACACTTCAGGAAACTGTTCCCAGAGTACGTTGAGAAGTACAACCAACAGCAACAATTGGAGAACACCGCCGCAGAACTAGAGCCCCGTGAGAATCCTGCTGCCCCTGCTCCATCTCCTGCAGTCCAGCAAGCTCCAGTTGTGGCCAATAGAGCGCAGCCAGTGGCAGAGGCACGTCGCGAGAAGAACCAGAAGAAGGCGGTGCCCTTCTGGATGGTTCTGGTCATGTTTTCAGTTTTTGGTGCCGTGATGGCCTTGCCCCTAATGCAACTTTGACAATAATAAAAGACTATGAGAAAGTGTGATACCGGGCCGTAATTTTGTATAGTTTTATATTGGTTTGTGTGACTCAAATGTCCTCTTGGAGTCATGTTGGTAAACATGTGATGGTAAATCTGCAGAACCGTATTCTCACTCTTGACAAGAAGCATCAGAAGGTTGCTCATTTTCTTTCTTCTGTTTATTTTCTTGCTTTACTCGCGTCCTCACTATCAGTCGTCTGCTAGCTTCAAAGATAAGTCATTACCTCTTCCTAAATTTGTAATCGGTCTTGCTCTTTTGAATTTTTCCCCAGATTGGGGTACTTCATCGGCTTTCTGGAACTAACTTTTTGCTGGATCTGCAGATTTGTTATTTGTATGTACCGCCACGCTTTGCTGTTACGTCGCACGACTTTTGGGTTAGCGATTCCTGTCCCTGACTATTGCGAGCGTGGATACATTGCCACCAACATTACTGGGACCAGCAATTCAGGATCAGGTTGGACGCCACAATTGAAAGTAGCGTTTCATCAAAGTTACAAAAAGAACGTTTCATCAACATGAAGGAATAAGACTTCATCGATGTTGTACCCTACTACCTTCAATGCATTCAATCTGAACGGCATGTGTATGATTCGTTATTAGCATCTCGATTCATCTTACCCATACGGCAATGTCAATATATACATACTACACCCACCTAAGGGCGAAAGGATGAAAAAGAACAAATCTGATTCTCTGCCAACAGAAGCGTCTATGCCTTGATTGGACCTAGGACAATGTTAAACTGGTTTGCCTCGACCAGCATGTGGCAATGAAACAATGTTCACTCGCCAGTCCCTTAGCAAAGATATGAAATGCCCTAGCTTGCGCTGACATCTTTGTGTATTGAAAATAAAGTTCTATTCACCCCTAACATGTTTCTTCATAAATCAAGCAATGCCAAGCTGCTTCTCACGCTGGAGAACAATGTCAGCTCTCGGGTACTACCCAAGAAAGAAGTTTCTCCTCCACTTCTTCCCAGTTGTGGACCTTGGTCACCAGCGGATGTGACTCATCAACTCCAGTCTTGCACCAAGGGTATGAGTTATCATAATCGAAGAGCAGCACCCTCATGCCATCATTAGCGCACTCCATAGCATATCTTGGGTTGTCATCTATTAAAACCTGGGCGCCAAAAGATCTGCAAGGAGGAATTGCCATGGCAAACAAGTTAGTCTTACGAGTAGAAAAGCAAAACATACCACTTGAAACAGTTCTGAGCAAACAAGATATGCGAATATTGCTGAGGCATGTTGCCTCAGAAATAACTAAAACAGAAATGCAAAAACAAACAAGCCTGCCGCAGTTCTAACCACTATTGTGCTTTTAGGGCATGTGGAGCCAGGTTACAATGTTACTACAGTCTCTAACATGATCGAGGAAACATCCTCCCTCAGTGAGCCCGTGTCTTACCTGCAAATCTCTGATTTTGGTCTTGACTTCCCCTCCAAAGCAAAATGGTTCCCAAAATGGATCTGCTCAAATAAGCCTGGATAATACTTCTCGATCCACTCTAATGTGTGATTCTTAATTGCATCCTGCCGAGATCTTTGCAAAGAAGGATACCATTAGGCCATATAATACAAGGCAAATTGATTGTATCTTTTAAATCTTATTATTGTGAAGGACTTACGTTACTATAGACAAGCTACAGAAAGAAGAAAGATTTTGGAGAGCGTCTCGAGCACCAGGGATAGGCTGTATACCATCTTGGAAATAATGGGTTGTGAAGAACTCGTGGACAAGATAATTTGCTGCAGAGTATCAGAGCAATGCCCAATTTCATATGGTGAATTGTATGTTTAAGAGGCCACTAAGTGTAATTCCAAATGAAATAAAAATAAGTAGCACCACAACTCACCTCGTTCACGAGAACAGTTCCATATCTGGACAGAATTAAAAAAAAAACGTTAGAACTAACCCATTGGAGAAAACTGAAATGAAAATGTGACTAACTAAAGGAAACTAACTGCAGGATTTGAGTATCTTTTAAGGAAGGTGGGAGTGTATGCTCACCCTAAAGAACTCATACACATGGTATTCGGATACTGCGTGATTCCAAGAATAACGATCAGCAATAAATTTGTTCAGTGCTGCGAGAAAGCTTCCAAGAACTGCAACAAGATACAGCAAACAAGATAGTAAGGAAAGATCAATTATAAGAAAAACACAAGTGACGTTACTTCCTTGACCTGTACAAGATAGGCATGAGGGGACAATACTCTGATATTTGTAAATTGTGGTCATGACTACATGTACGTTTTGGGGCAGTGTACGTTGTTCAGTTCATAATTTGGTTCTAGCTAAGCACCACAAGGGTAACAACTCAAACAGGAACCAGCAAGAACAGTCAGCTACCCAAAACTGAGATTTCAGAGATGAGCAGACTGCACTTAAGATTTCACAATACCTTCATCCACATCAACAGCAACCACCATCTTAGCCGCCACAGCCTGCTCCGGGAACCCCAGTGGCTTCCCTCGCCGGCACGCGCCGTTCCCGTTCAGGGTCTTCGCGGTCGCAGCCGCCTCCTCCAGCGGCAGGACCTCCGGATCGCGCATCAGCTGGCGCTGCCTGGTGAGCACCTGCGCCTTGATTCCCGCCGCCTCCCCGTCGACCCTCCTCCTGAACCCGCTGCCGCCGCCGCCGCCGTCGTGCCACCCCAGGCACCCCTTCAAGCTGAGCGCGCCGCTCGGCGCAAACCTCCGCCCGCCGGCCAGATGAAGGAACCCCATCTTCCCCGGCACCACAGCGCGACCCTCGCCGTGCGCAGCGGAATGGCTGAACCTGAACCTGCAGAGGCAGGCGCGGTCGGCGGCCGTCGGCATGGCGGGGCTAGGGTTCTGCTTCCACCCCCGAGGCGGCGGCCGGAGACGGTCCAACAGCGACCGCACGGCTCCGCGGCTTAGCATGTCGCCACCAGCATTCCTTCCCCCGGCCACCCCAAGAAACCTGCACGCCTCAGCATTCGGCAAATCAGATTCCGTTACATCCCAATCGAGAGAAAGAGAAAAAAAGAAAGAAAGGCAAACCGCAATCGCCGGCGGAATCGCTTGCCTGAACACGCGAGATCAAGGATGAGGACGAATCGAATCCCCCGGCGGCGAGGTCGGCGCCTCAGTCCTCTCCCTCCTCAGTCCTCACACCGTTCCTGCGATCTGGGGCATCTCTTTCAAGCGAGATCGCGAGTCGCGGCGAGGGAAAAGGCTGGGGAAATTCGTGTGGAAAATCTCGGGGGTATATGCGGAACGGAGATGGCAAAGCGGATTTCTTGGTGGCCTCTAGTATTTCTTTTCTCTACTTTTTTTTTCCGTTCTTCGCTTTTAGTAATTCTGTAGGGTTTGTGTGAGGGAAAAATTATTTGGCGTTGGGAATTGTTGGGCGATTTTTTGTGAACGTGGAGTACTGGAGTGACTGTGGTGGTGGGCTCGCCTCCTTTTGGGGAAAGGGAGCTGTGCCTGTGCTCAACTGCTCATCATAGGGTTAGGGTTCTAGCTTTTTGCGCAGAAGTCCTTACTATTGCAAGTATTAATGATATGGTGAGTGTTTGATCTTCATCAATTGTACAGCGCGGAGGAACACCGCTTTCGTGGTGCTGAAAACCTCATGCCATGAAAGTCACAGGAAACATGTCCGTACAAAAGTACGGATGCAGCGTTGAAACCATTTCCAAATCAAATGCATGGTCCTCAATAAAAAGCAGGCAAAAATGAATGCCATTTGAAGTTTTGAACCACCACTAACTACAGGAACTTACCACTATACTTGAAATAAAATATAACATATGTATCTTACTATTCTAACTTGAATATCAGATCATTTTGTTTTACTGACATGTGTATCTAACCACTATAATCACATCTAACATTTTGTTTTACTTGCATATATTTTCACGGGAATGACTCCAGCACTAGTGGCAACCATTTATAGAGTTGAAGCTGGCCATCAGGAGTTCTTGATCCTTATAAGAAGCTGAGTGTTGTATTCAGCACTATTTCTTACTATCTCTGGCCTAAAATATTGGACATCCTGTATATGTTTGGAGGGCCTAATCTGAAAAGCGTTTACTTTCTTTTTGGGTGGGACCGTGATCGTGTTGCCCGCTTTCAGCTCTGTTTCTTCCTATTTTAAATTTTCGTTTCGGCCAAAGGTTGTCTCGGGATGCGGACTCCTCGTCGCGACGCCGACGCCGTTCTCAAATATTCGTGGCCCTAGTCGGTCACAGCACAGCGAGCCAGCACTGTCGTGACACGAGTGCACTCTGGGTCGGGGACAAAACAACATTTTATTTATCTCAGATTCAGTTCAAGAACAAGGCCCACGCAAGGGTGGACGGAATCACGGAACGCTGCCGACCTTGGGCCCTTCAGCCCATCCGGCGCCCGAGAGGGAAAGAGTAAACGGTCGGTCCACGCAGCCCATGATGTCAGACATGCTGACGTTGCACTAAATGGGCCGCCGCGGAGGGGGACTAACTAGATCCAAGAAGCCCAGCGCCAGAGTCCATGGGCCTGAATGGCTCCACGCGCTTGCAAGTTGCAAATATAGGGGAGAGGCACGACTTAAACTCAAAACTCGATCTAGTCAGTCGTCCTCCGGCTCGTCCCCAACCTTGCCCCTGTTCTTCCGATACCCCAATTCCCCTTTCCGCCCATCCCATCCCTGCTACCCCTGCTGCTACCACGCCGCCCCACGGCGGTCGAGGACCGGCAGGCCGGAGCCCGCCCGCCCGCTCCTCCTCGCCACCCATTCTCGCCGGCCGCCGTCGGTTCGTCCCCGCCCGCCCGGCCGCCCGTCCTCGGCCCCTACCCGGCCGCCGCCGCCGCCCGTGACCCCGCCCTCGGCTCCTCTCCCGCCTCGACCTTCGTCCTCGACTCGTCGCCACACCGCCGGCCGTCGCCCTCGCACGCTCTCCTTCCCCGGCTTCGGGTTCGAGGTAAGGCCTACGAGAAATCGACGCTCTCCTTCCCCGGCTTCGGGCTCGGCAGCTGGAGCTGTAGATCTGCTAGGATGGTTGGGGTTTATGCGAAGGTCGTAGATCCGCTAGAATGGTTGGGGTTTATGCGGACTGCACTTGTGATGGTGCTGGAGTGGAAGGAGGCTATGCATTCCGCAGCGTGAGGCCCGAACCATTTTGCAGCACCCTTCTGTTTCCAGCATCCATTTCGAGCTTGCAAGCCTCCACTTTTTCCATTTCTTACGATATGACAGTAGCTTACCCAGTGCTTGTTGGGGGGTATGGGTGGATTATCTAGCTAGGGTTTGTGGTCGGATGATCTGCTATGCTGTTACCATATTCTGTACTATTTTTACAATTCATGTTATAGTCATTTTCCTGTGTGCATATTTTCCATGCTGTAAGATCCCTCTAGATTTATTTCTTTGAATTTCAATGTGTACTTGGTTGAACACCTGCTTTCTGCTACTTTTTCCCAGGTTTTGTTTGGTATAGGTAACATGCTATATTTACTATTATAAATATGGGGAGAACTTTTTCATTGGCCTCTCAAGTGTAGACAAGTGGCTGGGTTCATTTTTTACCATAAATGATTTGGTCAATTTAGAGTTTCAGTACCCTATCCTGAAATTAATGGGCCATAAAGTTATATTTGAATTGCATGGAGCATCTCGCTTCACAACAAACTTGTTGCTACTTGTTCTAGATGTGTGATTTTCTGAAATTTCTTGTCTCTAAATAAAAAGTTGAGTAACTGGTGTGTCCTGTCCTGATCCAGATTTTTGTTGCAGTGAATTGCATTAAAGGCATTGAGCCCCTTCCTTTTGTATCTGGGTTATTTTGAGGTATTAATTTGCATTCTGGAGGTAAAATGAGTGGTGCTCCAAAGAGGTTGCATGAGGAGAGTAGCCACTCTACACCTACGAAACGGCCTTTGGATGACAATAGCTTGTATTCGAGTCCTTCTGGGAAAGCTATTCAGTCGAGCAGCAGTGATTTCCATGGTTCTTTTGAACATGATGGTAGATTCGCCAAAATCCAACGTCTTGAGCCCCGTGATGATAAGAGGCCACCCTTGGCCCATCGGATGCCTGGTAGCTCCACCAACTTTGTTGACCACCCCATCTCATCTGACAGCAGATTAGAATCAAAGCAAAATAAAGATGCAAGGGACACTAAGGCTGATGATCGTGAGACGAAAGCTGATGCACGTGATGTCTATAGTGATCCCAGAATTGAATTTCAGGCTAATAAAGTTGAGAGTGATGTAAAGGTAGACAATAGAGCAGATGAAAGTGAAATAAGGGCTGACAGGAGGGGTCATGCTGATTACAAAGGTGATACCAAATTTGAGAAGGATAGTCATTCTACTGTTCCATCAAACTTAGGCTGGAAGGACAACAAGGAACATAGGGGTAAAAGGTATTTTGAACAGCCGTCTGATAATGTGGATTGGCGTTTGTCTCGTCCTGGTTTGCAAGGCACTGATGAAACTCCCAAAGGTCCAACTTTGGCGGAAGAGCGTAATTCAAAAGATGCACATGAATCTGCAGGTGACAACAAAGCTGAACCAAAAAGTGAAGATAAGTTCAGAGACAAGGACAGAAAAAAGAAGGATGAGAAACATAGGGACTTTGGTGCAAAAGAGAGTGATAAAAATGATCGTAGAACCGGTATACAGCTTGGAAGTAGTGGTGTTGAGCGAAGAGAAATGCAAAGGGAAGATAGGGATGCTGAAAAATGGGACAGGGAAAGAAAAGATTCCTCGAGAGACAAGGAAGTCAACGATAGGGAGAAGGATTCTTCTAAGAAAGACTCATCTGTAGCAATTGAAAAGGATAACACAATACTGGAAAAAGCTTCATCTGATGGAGCTGTTAAGAGTGCCGAGCATGAGAATACAATAACAGAATCTAAGATGACTAAGGATGATGCATGGAAAGCTCATGATAGGGATCCTAAGGACAAGAAAAGAGAGAAGGATGTGGATGCAGGAGACAGGCATGAGCAAAGAAGCAAATATAATGACAAAGAATCAGATGATAATGGCACTGAAGGGGATATAGAGAAAGATAAGGATGTTTTTGGAAGTGTCCAACGAAGGAGGATGGTGCGACCAAGGGGAGGTAGTCAATCATCTCAGCGTGAACCTCGATTTCGATCCCGAATGCGTGATGGCGAAGGGTAAGCTTAATGCTGCATCTTGCTATATTTTTCATAGTTTTTTTTCCCCGAAAGCACAATAATGGAAATGGAGGCTTCATGACTTTCTCCTTTTCTGGAAATTCAGACTCCTTGAGAAGTAGATATGAACATGCTGTTTTATTGTTTTGAGATTATTAATAAGTGATGACTAGACTATCAATACATCTTATTTTCTTTGTTTTGTCGTGCAGGGCTCAAGGTTAGTCAAGTATCGACATTCTTAACTGAATCAATGAACACTGGTGCTTCAATTTGGAGCTGGAGTAATTGAAAGTTTTGTGTCTCTATATATTCATTTTACATTTCCTTCAGAAGACTTTACAACTTAAACTTGCACTCCGATACGTTCCTTACATTTTTATGTTGGAGTAAATACATTTTACAGTGCAAGCATGTTTTAGTGTGCTTTTTCCATGTTCTGCTGGTTAAACCAAGCTGGTGAGGAAAATGGGTACTGTTATGGAAACAATGCGTGCAGCAGTAGTTGGAAGGTTATTAGTATTAGGAGGGCTATCCTAGTTTTGGGAAGGTTATTAGTATTAGGAGGGCTATGCTAGTTTTAGGAATGTTATTAAGTATTAGGAAATTTATTCTTAGGACTCAAGTCAGATGTGATATATTGGCTGGTGCCTAAACACTACAAAGGCAGGCCATGGATCCGAGTATCCGACAGAGAGGAAGGAATCTTGGTGGCTGAGCATCTTGTTGACAGGAGAAACCTGAAGATTGCCTCCATCTCGCCTTTCAACTGGTTCCGTGATATTTGGTATCACAGTCACCGTGTCCACCGTCATCCATCTGTAAAAAATATTCACCGCCGTTTCTCATCACCTGTTTGCTCCGCTCCACTCCTGCAGCCATTGTGTACTTGTTGCCGTTGCCCAGAAACCCTCAAATTGCAACCACAACCGCCGTCCCTACCCTGAATATCGGCTGATGCCTCTGCTAGCAACCAAATTTTTGCTATGACTCAATTAGCTCCCACTCTCACCCCTTCTCTCTGTTGTCCTAACTCTATTCTGCACATTTCTCTTCTGCTCCACTTCTTCAGCTTTGCGCCTTGTTTACTTGCAGCAGTCCTCAATTGTCAACGCCCCTACCCCTCCAATTCCCTCCGCTGCCATCAAAATTGACCCCCTTGGTCCTTCATAGTCAGTTTTCTCCACAATTACATCATGTTATCGTTTCTCCATCTGCCCTCCCCTGTTACTGCTGCTCCACCCGCCCTCTCCTGTAGCTGCGCTTGATGCATCCAATTTATTGCCATCAAAGACCACTTTCCCACCAAAACTAGCTGCCAAAATTATCCTCTCCTTTCTGCAAACTCCACTGCCAATCCCCAAACCCCCAACAGCCCTCGCAGCACTAGGATAGCCTTGGGCTCCCGAGGATAACTTTCCTAGTACTAAATACTAATACCTTCCTAGTACTAATAGCCTTCCTAATACTGATGCATGCATGTTTCCCATAGCAGGTACATTGTAGAAATGATGAGCACCATGTTGCAAAGTTCACAAAATGATTTATGGGTGGCTCGATAAACTTAGGTTTTGTTTTGTTATCTTAGTCTCCTCTTGATTGCAGGTAAGTCTGAGGTGCCTGCCATTGTTTATAAAGCTGGAGAGTGCATGCAGGAGTTGCTGAAATCATGGAAAGAGTTTGAAGCAACTCAGGATGCTAAAAATGCTGAAAGTCTACAAAATGGTCCTACTCTTGAAATTCGGATACCTGCGGAATTTGTTACTTCCACTAATCGTCAAGTGAGTATACATACTTGGCGGACAATCTCTGTTTTAGTCACTTCAGCTATCTCCATGATCCATGTTGATACTGCAGCTCTGTCAGCGACTCTGTTATGTATAATGTTATTGTAGCTTCAGTCAGTTTTGAATTCACTTGATTGTTCTGAACTGTGGATGTGGTTGCTTGTCTTACAGTTGCACCTATGCATACCAGCATGTTTCCAATTGTCTTGAACTTTCCTAAATTTTTATTGACCATGCTTCCACTACTCATTTAGCTCCTTTATTCATTTGCTGAAATCTCTGTTATGCAGGTAAAGGGTGCTCAGCTTTGGGGAACAGATATATATACAAATGATTCAGATCTTGTGGCTGGTAAATTCCTGCTCACTGTCCAAACTTCTAAAAGTTTGGGAAGTTTTCAATCTTCTAATGTGTTTTTTTTAGTTCTAATGCATACCGGTTACTGCTCGCCTACATCCTCCCCTCCACCATCTGCCATCCAAGAGCTTCGTGCAACTGTTCGAGTTCTACCACCACAAGAGAGTAAGTCATTCATTTCCATACCGTTCTGTCAGACTTGGTTTAGACAGATGGGTGAACAAGGACTCATAAAACTTGGTATTTATCCCAGGTTATACTTCAACATTGAGGAACAACGTACGTTCACGTGCTTGGGGTGCTGGGATTGGTTGTAGCTTTCGCATAGAACGCTGCTGCATTGTTAAGGTATCAAGGGTGTGGGTGATATATAACTTTTCCATGCCTCTTTTCTTGGACTCATGGCTACCTTTTTAAACCTTTTACTGATCACTGTTTCATACAATGTTTGCTTAGCTTCTTTTACTTGCTTTGCAGAAAGGTGGTGGCACCATTGATCTTGAGCCGCGCCTTAGCCACACGTCAGCTGTGGAACCTACACTTGCTCCAGTTGCGGTTGAGCGTACAATGACGACAAGAGCTGCAGCTTCTGTAATTTTCTTCTCAAATCTTTTTTTTTCACAACTTTATCTCCAATTGATAAATGTTTATTTAAGTTTGCAAGTATATTTTATAACCAACAACCTTTTCTCTATTCTAAACCAAGAATTTTGCAACATGATTGATGTAGAATGCATTGCGTCAACAAAGATTTGTTCGTGAAGTGACAATACAGTATAATCTCTGCAATGAGCCGTGGTAGGTTCCTGATATCTTTGATTTGTACTAGTTCACTAAGATTTTTGTCCAGTACCTGTAGTTTCAAGCTACTCCTATTGGGCTTTTTGTATGTTCTGACACTTTTCATCGTTCAGGTTAAAATATAGTATAAGCATTGTGGCAGACAAGGGATTGAAAAAGTCTCTTTATACTTCTGCTAGACTGAAGAAAGGAGAAGTTATATACTTGGAAACACACTTTAATAGGTATGAGCTTTTCCCACTATTTTTTTAGTTCTAATGATTTGTTCTTTGCTTCTTTGGACTTTGGTTGCTTTCCAAGTTGTCCTTTCATGGAACTCACTGTTCTGTTAATTTTGTTACAAGTTTCCACAGGTACGAGCTCTGCTTCAGTGGAGAGAAGCCTCGTAGTATTGGATCAAATTCCAATGCATCTGATGCAGAACCGGAGAAACACCAGAACAGTAGTCACCATTCACAAAATGGGGACAGAGGCTCTGTGGACCATGAACTCAGGGATGTGTTCAGATGGTCTCGTTGTAAGAAGGCCATGCCTGAAAGTGCCATGCGTTCCATCGGTATCCCCCTACCAGCAGACCAACTTGAGGTATTTCTGCTTCGTTTGTGAGACTTCAAACCGTTTTGGCTGGTAGAGACACTTACATGCAGTGTTTGGGTGACGATGCAGGTGTTGCAGGATAACCTAGAATGGGAGGACGTGCAGTGGTCACAGACCGGTGTTTGGGTAGCTGGGAAGGAGTATCCCCTCGCCCGGGTGCACTTCCTCTCAGCTAACTAATAGTACTAGCAGCTTGATGTTGCAGCCAACAAAGGAACTATTGTTTCTTCTGGACAAGGCAGGAGCTTACAAGCATTCCGGTTTTCTTCTACCGTACAGTGTGTGATGCACCATGCCATTTGTATAAAGAAAGCTCAACCGTTGTAGGCTGTTTGGTGGGTAGTCTACTAGTCTTCACATTAACCATATTTGGTAGGTTGCGTTCGCCTGCCCGTGTCTCAAAGATGTATTGTTGGTTTTAGGTCCTGATTAAATAATTGGTGGTTTGTAACTTAAAATTATCGTTGGATATTATTTCAAGATAGCAAACCATGAATCTAATTGAGTATATTGCTATAGTGTTCTGTGAATATATTTTAAGGTTCGAAATGTATGTACTGCCAGGGTTCCCCGTTCCGGTGATGTCGATGACATTGGGGATCAAATGTCTGATTCCAACTGAATTAAAGATGTGCAGGAACCCTAGAAAGAGCAGTGACATGACCAAGTGTCTGATCTTTCTTATGGCTTTGTATGTCTGATTCTTCCAGCAGCTGCAGAAACAACAGTTAATAAAAGGCAAAATTACCCCGTCTAGCACTCCCAAAAAAAAGGAGGGAGGGAGCGAGGGAGGGAGAGAGAGGAAGGGGGGGGGGGGGGGTGGGGCAGGGGGGCGGATTTGTGTATGATCGATATTTGGAGATGCATGTGTGTGTAAGTGGGCACATGTATGGAGCACAACTTACATCATGCCAGGTGGAATAAGAACATAACGGTGCGTGGCACAGCTTCGCTGCATTTTTTAGTCCATCGCATTCACGCATTTACCATCCATGTGACTGTATTAATACTTTTGAAAGGCGTTTTATTTGCTCGCAGTTCCCGTCTGATACCTGATAAAGCAAATCTAGGCTTTCGCTTCCCTTGCGACGGGCCTGGGCGAGGGGAACATGTCAGTATCCGCCTGGGATCATGTTTTCTTAGGTCTATTCTGGATGTATAATTCGATTTCGGTAGTTATTTTCCATTTCAGTTGGAAAATGCAGTCGGATGTTTGGGGTACTATAAGTGATCAAGGGATAGTAACTCATATCACAGGGGGAAACTTTGCACAGAGTTCCATTACGATTAATGGGCAAAGGAAAAAGATGTAGATTCACTTACGAAGATGCAGGCAAGGAGAGAAGCTGATGGAGACCAAAGGGCACAACGCCAGAGAGAGCAGCTGGTGGAAGGCGCAGAGAAGCTGAACAACATGTCTCTACTTTAAAATTATCATTTGATGTCTTCACCTTCGTTCCAGGTGGCAACTGTTTTTAAGCTGGTATTGGACAAATCGACTAAACCATGGTAAAATACCAAATGTAAAAGTTCAGCTAGATGGTTTTATTCTTGGTAAGACATGCTGTAATTCTTCTTTTTAGTTAACACAATAAGCTGGTATTTGTGGTTGAAATCATTTTTGTAATTTTTTTATTTTATATATTGATTATTGATGCATGTTTATATATTCATTGAAATATATTTTATTATAGTTTTATTTATTATATGCATAATTATTGAAATATTTATAGATAAATATGTTATTTTTGACGAGCTAATTTTGTCTACATTTGTTATATTCTTATACTATAGTTTTATTTGTCGTTCTAAAACCATCACTAAATATCCGAACTATCTGTTTTTCATTCATGTTCGATAATATCTGAATTGGTATTCGAATTAAAATACGATAAAAAGTTGCTATTCGGATTCGGTTTCATATGAGTTCGATCTGTTTCCAACAGTTGCTGTAAACAAAGACTTTACTCCTATTTTGTATACCGTACTTGTCACATCTCGGATTTGTCAGAGAGCCCGGTCGTGCTAGTCCCCCACTACTCGGGCACTCTGGCGGTAGGACGTGCCGCGCCGCACGGGCCGGCCGCCTTCAAGTCACTCCCCGGCTGCCCGGGTGCAGCCGCCCGACCAGGCTACGTGCGCCGCCGCGGCCACGCTCACGCCAGCGCACGGCACGGTCCCCTCGCGGCACGTCTCTTTTATCGCCTCCGCACACGACTTCACGTGTTCGCTGGCCCGTTACCCCCGGTCCACGCACAGTGATCGCCCGGCCGGGAACGGAAAGCCCGGGACGAGCCGCGCCGTCGCGTTTGCCGGCCGCCCACCAAACCCTCCCTGTTCAGCGAGTGCTGCTACTAGTACAGTATTAGCAAGAGAATTTGGGCGCCGGATTTACACTAGCTCGGCTCGCCGGGGTAGGTGAGGTGGTGGCTGACGCAGCGCTACCGCCCAGTTCCATCCGCCAACGGCAGCTCCGTGTGACGTGAAGCCATGACACACACGGTTGGGCTTCCCGTTTCCGTTTCCGTGTAGGCAACTCCCAACTGTCCCCTCAGATTCCTGCGCCTTCATTCCCAAGCACATAAACATCCAACCCGGCCTAATCATACCAGAACCCCGGGTCAATCTGCGTCGATTAGCTTCAGCTGATGCAGAGTGCAGAGGCGTCATGCCGGGCACGAACCTCGGCTCGCTCGCTAGATGCAGTGCCATCGCATCCGTACACACGTTAGGCTGGTAGCTTCTGCCTTGAGAAAGGCACGGCACTACCAAGCACGGGAACGGAACAGAGCCAGGAGAGCGACGCCTGACCGAACCCCGGGCGTTTCCTCCCGTCGAGGGTTCCGCCCCGGCTCTGTCGACCTGTTCCTGCGGGCTGAGGCCGACCCTGCTGACCGACCTGCGCCCAAGAAACTTCGCATCACCGCGCGCCCGGCAACGCGGTGCCGCCCGCCCCGATCGTGCGAGCGATCTGCCGGCACGAGCACGACGTACGACGACTTCACCGCGATGCATATATACTATCGTTTCCCGGCGTCCTCGCACACGTGGTTGACTGGCCGGCGACCGCCGCGGCTGCTACCAGGAAACACAAGAGGCATTGCGTGCGTCAGGTTTCAAGTCAAGCCGCGGCTTTTAATCCACGGAGACGATCGAGGGAGGTCAAAGTTCGCATTCTAAAATGTCCAACTTTCAACGCGCCGGCGAACGCCCCGCGGCGCCGTGCGCGATCGGCAAGCGGCCGGCGGTGGAGGGGAGGAGGAGAGTGGCTTCACGGAAGCGACAACCTAACCATCAGGCCATCAGGGCCTGCCCTGTCCTGCTCCTGCCTGCCTGCCCCATGAAAGGTCTGAGATTTCTGATAGGGCGATGCTTGAAGCAACTAGAACCTCTGAATCTCCGACGCCGTGCTCCGGTCCGGCGAACCCTGGCTGCAGTGCCGATCTCAGACGGCGACGCGGGTACGGGAGGGGGTGCCGGCCTGTTGGGGGGACAAGGCACCCGTCACCACATACCAACAACTCCTTTGCCGGAAACGCGCAGGCCGTGTCCCCTGCACACTTGCTACTCCGGTCAGCCTACACTTGAATCGCCCTAGTACCTTTCTTCAAAAATAAAAAAATCGCCGTAGTACATTTTGTTAGGCACATTCGCACTCGCCTTTCCGTCAGGAACGGCCTTTCGGGCTCCTGCTGCACGGTCTGAACATTTCTAGCGTCCTGATCCTGGTGATGAGGATGGTTAGCGAGTGACAGCAGGGAGTGACCTGTTTTTGTTTGGTCGCACATTGTAATGTAAGCACACGGCTTGCTGAAGAGGAAGTGTTAAACTGGAACTCGTGCTCCTCCCAAGCGAGGAAGCGTCCTGAGGAGCGAGGCCAAGTAGTAGGAGTAGTCAAAAAGTTCAAGAACGAACCCGTCAACATGTATGAACAAATTGGTCAATTACTTTATCCACCAACACCACGAACCAATCAACACCGATGTCTCTGCTTTTGTTTACAAATCAGAATTTTGGGCCAAAATTCCTCTTTTTTGAATCGAGAAGAGAGGGGAAAAGAAGGGGAGAAAGAAACAAAGAATGAACACATGTCTGCGCGGCTCCGGTGATCGGCCGAGGTGGGCCAAATGCGACCCGGAGCTCGGGGATCCGAACGAATCAGTTCGCCGACGGAGGGGTCTTGGGCGGGCGGGCGGCCTCGGGTCCGGCGAGCCCCTGCTCGATGTCCCCGGCGGCGGCGGCGCGCGGGCTGTAGGACGTGCCCACCATGGCCTGCTTGCCGCGGCTCAGCAGCCGGCAGAGGGACCGAAGACGGGCGGAGACCGGGGACCGCATGTCATCGGCGCTCCCGGGCATCCGGCTCGCCGGCAGCGGGGAGTTCATTGGCGGCGTGTTGATGGCCACGGCGCGCGCCGGAATGTCGATGACCAGGTTCTCCTTGCGGCGCCCGGAGGCGGAGGAGCTCGTGGCGGAGGTGCCGGCGATGGGGGGCGGCAGGGCCGCCTGCGGCGGCGCGCCGGCGTTGGTGACCTCGTCGTGGGTGCCCCAGAAGAGGACGTTGGTGGGGAAGACGGGGAACTCGAGCGGCGCGGCGGCGTGGTCCTCCCGAGGCAGGGCGCCGAGGTCGGCGCCGACGGGGGCGCGGCAGAGTGGGCAGGTGTCGTGGGAGTGGAACCACATGTCGATGCACTCCACGTGGAAGCCGTGCGCGCACTTGGGCAACGTCCGCAGCTTCTCGCCGTCGGCCACCTCGGACAGGCACACCGCGCACTCGAGCCGCTCCTTGCCGGGGGAGCCAGGGGAGGCGGCGGCGGCGGCGGCGCCGTAGACCGTGACGGGGAGGGAGCGGAGGACGGCGGCGGGCAGGCCGCGCTGCGGGAGCGGGGACGCGGCGACGAAGAGGAACCGGGAGGACGGCGTGGACGGCGCCAGCAGCGGGTTTGCGCCCAGGTAACGCTTGGCGTAGAGGTAGAGCAGGAAGACGAAGACGACGACCATGAAGAGGAAGATGACCGCGGCCAGGAGCACCCCGTTGCTGATGGCCAGCTGGTGCTGCGCCGCGACGCCGCCGTCCGACGGCCACGCGGCGGCGCCGCTGGGGAGCCCCTGCTGCGCCGCCGCTGCGGCCTCCGGCGCCAGCGACGCCGACGAGGAGGACGGCGTGGGGAGCATGGCGCGTTTCTTCCCGGCGTTCCTTTGTCCGGCGCCGACGCGAGGAGGAGGAGACGGCGACGAGATGGAGATGGAGATGGGAGACCGGAAGAGATGGAGAGGAGTGGCGAGCTGGGAGGGAGGGAGGGAAACGCCTCCGTATTTGAAGGTGGGCACGAGGCGAGGCGAGGCGAGGCGGCGGCATTGGCGTGATGGCGGAGGTGGGATCCTCTGCGGCGCGGTCGTGCCGCGAGTGGGGCCACGACGCGCTGCGTGCCTGCCTCCCTGGCGCAGAGGATCCGGGGTGCGTAGCGGACTTTGTCAACTAGTGGTTGGGGGTCCGCGGATCGGGACGAGGCCCGCCCCCCCCCCCCCCCCCCCCGCGTCGCTGGTCGCCCAGTCCGTTTGACTCGTCCGCCGGCCGCTTCCGCTGCCGCTTGCCGGGTGCTCGTGCGTGCTCTAGGTGCCCGCCCGGCTGGCCGCTGGCCGCCACGACCCGCGGCGGCGGCGCGGAAGCATCCAACTGGCAGGCGCGGCGGTCGCCGCGGCCTCCGGAAACCGGAAGCCTGCCACCGTGCCACGTCTAGGGTGACGGAGGCGGGCGTCGCCGTCGCCGTCGCCGTCCTCGTGCCCGGCGCCTCGCGTTGCCACGCCACGCACCCGACGGCTTGGGATTTCTGTGGGCGTGAGGCTCGGAGCCAGGCAGGCAGGCAGGGAGCGTGCCGACCGGCGCGTCGCGAGCGGCCCATGTGGAGGGAAACAGTGCGGCCGTGCGGGTCCGATCGATCGGCGGCGATTGGAGCCGAGCCGGGTCCGTGACGCCACGGCTGCCTGCGTTCGTGGAGCTCGGGGACATCACATGGTGAGACCAGGACGTCTGTGGACGACCGGCCGGGCGTTGGGGCCACTTGTCTCCGGAGCACGGCAAGGGAGCCGTCTGATCTCAGATCTACGGATCGCAGCAGTCACCAGTCAGTCAGTCAGTGAGTCAGTGGTGATTCCGACCGTAGATTATTAGCCACTGTGAAATCATAAGATGGTCAAAATCTCCCAGGTGGGACGCCGTCTAAACTTCATGCTACTTGTGGACACGAGAGAGGAAGAGGGAAAAAGGAAAGGGGATGCCTCGCTAAGCTGGTTTTGTCATCTCTCTGTAACAGTTTTGACCGAGCGTGGATGTATCTACGTGAAGGTAGTAGCTGCCAACGCGGTAAAATCTGACGGTATCAGCATCATTAAGGATTGGAGCTAATGATGAAAATTAAGTGAAGCCAATAAATTCAGGGCGCGGGTAAATTTGACCTTTTCCTGGAGCAGTAACATCGCGTGTTTGACTTCTTTGAGACATGTGTTGCTTGTTGTTGAATATATTTGATTCTTCTTTTATTTTTTTCTCAAATATGTAGCAGAGTTGCATATCATTGTATGAACGAAGAAGTAGATTTAAGTCACCATTGTGATCACGGCTTTATTTTTACACCCTATATATATAAATAAATGTCACTTTTGATTATGCACGGTCAAGGAGGCTACTCCTAACCATCAATGCCTCTTTAATACTTCCACTCGACCTTTGAAAATAATTTGGCCTAATTTGTCTTAAAAGTGTATTCTTACTACTATTACTCTGCTATATTTTGCTTATCGTACTAATCAATGATCAAACTGGTGCCTTAATGACCATGGTGTCCTCTTACTTCTGACGCTCATACCTACATCGATGTTGTCGGTACATACCGACAGGGATACCTCCTGCTAGGGTGTCCAGACCCTTAGCGTCTCGCTATCCGTAACCTCCTCCTCGTCCTCTAGGTGACGTGGCATACGGCTCGGGCCTGACAGCTGGGATCATGGTCTCCGAACCGCCCCCGTGCTCTTATAGGTTCGGGGCCTCCACGTGCCATGAGGGCAGGGGTGCTCTCGGGTGGCCCCCACGGACCCGGACTCCCCGGGGAGGTCCTGGGCCACCACGTGTGGGGGCCAGACCTCCACGGGCCTGACCACTCTGATCGGCCTCGGGGGCCCGGACCCCCCTCCCCCTAGGAAGGGGTCCGGTGCCCCCACGTGCCGCCTCCGTGGTAGGAGCGGGGCTGGCCCTGCCACGTGCCCATGGCAGAAGGCCCTTCGCGGGACTCCAGCCAAACTACCGTATTAAATGTGTGTAGGTGGGCTGGGCGCGCCCAAGTTAAAAGTATGGCCTGCCACTGACACACGGGGCAGGTAGACTGACACCGCGGTAAGCCCGCCTGATCTGAAGGCGGCGCGTCACTGTACTCCGCGCGCAAGCAGGCGGCGTGTAGTCCTGTCACGGTGCCGCACGTGAGGGTGATGATGGCCTGCAACAGGCGAGCCGAGGTGTTGCAATCGTGCATTGCAACAGTGCGCGCGGAGGTAACGGCGCAGCGGGTTAGCGCTGCTTCTTCGCATGACAGAAGGTTCTGACCCCTGACCCAATAGTGGCAACACGGCTTCACTATTGGGTAACACTGACAGCAGTCACTGTGCAAGTATGGCTGCACACGGCCATATCCTGGCTGTAGATACGCACGTCAACTTCCCGATCGAGAGGACTACAGAGAGGAGCTGGATATGAAGATCTCCATATCACTCATAGAACAAGCTCCTGTTGGCCAGACTCACCTGTCGGGGCCCCGCACGGTGTAAGCACCTCCCTTGGACTATAAAAGGGAGCGTGCACTCGTTAGAAGACAAGCTCACAGGGTCCAACCTTAGACTCCAGCTCAGGTTTCATCCAGACTTCTACAATCAATACAACACCAAAGTGGATGTAGGATATTACGCTCCGGCGGCCTGAACCACTCTAAAATCCTTGTGTCTTTCCTGTGTTCATCCGCCCACCGATCAAGCGCTTCTAAGTCTCCTCCAAACCCATCCTTAACTAGGATTAGGCGGGTGCATTCCGCCACCCGGCTGGAGATTTCCTCCGACAGATGTCATTTTCTCATTCTACATATTTTCTCCGTCCTGTGATGTAGGGTATTCTAGTATTTTTATGAATGATTAAGAAAATAAGTAAATGACGCATGTACCTCTATTAAATCCCTTGTTTAATTGTTATTTTGCTGATTTTATAGCTGGCTGGGATTAATTACTTTCCAAAACACCATAGAATATCTTATATTTGGATACAAGTTTTATAGGACGGTGAGAGTATTTTTGAATGTGCCATGGAACCGCTTATACGGCATACTTGGTTTTAAAAATCTCGTCTTCTATTAATGAAATACGTGCAATTAATGCGTGTTGTAGAAAAAAAATTATGATATGCAGGACTTTGACGGTTCAGCGACCTCATTGCCCTAATTTTTTCTCATAATTATAATGGTCGTTTTGTACCACAAAAAAAACTATGGAAAAATTGTAGATAATCCAAATAAAAGTAACAAAAACTGTAAGCCTGTGCATTACACTTGACCACCTTGTTACATCACCGTCAAAGAATTTCGCCGTCGCTCACGTACACAGTACACTCCCGCCGCTCACGGCAGCTTGCGGGTATTTTTTCCGCCGTGGCCGCCGGCTTTTTCCGTCAAGGCAGCCCGTGCCGTCAGCCGTGACCCTGACCGAAGGGAATGGGGAAACAAGGAAAACGATCCGTGCGTTCAGACGTCCGGCGGCTGGAGACGTGGAACGGGGCTAGGAAGCGCGTGCCGCGCCGAGACCATTGACAAGTTCAGAGCAGGCGCCGGGAAGTCTCCGGCTGCACGGGATCAGCTGGTCGTCCGGCGTCGTATCAGTCCCCGCGACCCACGGCCAATCACGGCCTCCCCGCGTCGTGGCGCTCGTGCCTGCCGGGAAATTGCTCGCGCCTCCACTAAACCAGAGTACCAGATCCAGCTCGGTCGCTGCCTGTCAGTACCCGGCCACGCACTGAGGCTAGCCCTGGTGGATTGTTGCGAAGCTGGCCGGCTCGTGCGTGGGTTGGGGATCAGGCGATGAGCTTGGAGGGCAGGAGAAACTTGGTGCTCCGGAGGCCAGAGCACCTGTGAATGTGATCTGGGGAGAGCGTGGGAGCTTGGGGAGGAACAGAAGTTTCGAGCTTCGGACTGTGTCACGCCTTGTCTTGCACGATGACCGTTCGAGATCGAGGCGACAGGACTGGATGACCGTTCGAGATCGAGGCGACAGGACTGGAAGTCCGAAGTCAGGGCCTGGCTGGCACGTGTAAGTCCGCGGCGGTCGTAAAACGCTGGCACCCAGGTTCTTCGTGGAAGGCCATGCGCAGTGACAGCGGAACAGTCGCAATATGCCTGCACACGCCTGGGAGATAGAGAGCTAGGGCAGGCAGCAGCTACCAGTAGCTAGCGGTACACCGTCTCATGCTGCAGAGTCTACACTCACTCCCTTGCCAGAGGCCAGGCCACACAAGCTGCCAGGCAGGATGGCGTCAACTGCAGCTGGTAGAGGCCCAGTGGCGTCATCCTCCGGACGACCCGGTCCGCCGACTCCATCGTGCGCGCAGGAAAGGAAAGGAAAGACCTGGCTTTGTCGCGGCAAAGAAGCGGAGGCGGACAGGTTCTCGGGATCGGGATCTGCCGGGCAGAGACGGGACGCGAAGGCGCAGGCGGGGAAAGGCGCACCGAGTGCGCGGACCAGCCGCGGGGATGCCGGGGCCTTTCGCGCGACATCTCGGGCGGAGCCTGCGTGGCGCCGTGCCAGGCCTCAATCGTAGCGCAGCTGCGCTGGCGCAGCGAACGCTCGGCCCTCCGGAACCGCCGGCGCGGCGGGCAGAGCGGTGAAAGCACCGGAGCCACGACGCGGCGCCGACGACGACCGTGACGCGAGGGCGAGGGGCGGACGCAGTTGGTCAGTTACTTCTAGGCCGCACAGCGTCACCTGCCGCCTGCCGGGTCAGCCGGGGGGACGCCACGACGGGGACGAGAGCAAAGATGCTAACGGGTAAAATCCGCGTGGATTAGATACCTATGTCTGCAAGCTAAAATTCACATCCGCGCCCACACCTGCCACCCGCCACGGGTAGTAAATAATGCCCGTACCCGCTATCTGCAGATAGCGAATAGCCGGGGGCGACGGCGCGCAGCTCCTGTAGGGCATGTGCTTCAGGGGCGGCGAGGACGGCGAGAAGGTGGAGCATCGGCGCTGGGGTTGATTGGTAGACCGCGGATTCGGGGGTGCCTAGCTCGAGGATGGCGAGCCAGCGGCGAATCCGGGGATGGCCGGCCTCGGGGCGGCGAATCCAGGGGCGGCCGACGACCGACTAGGGAATGACGGGCTGGCGGCGGTCTCGGGTGGCAGGTCGGTGAGGCAGCGCCGGACTTGGGAAAGACAAGGTACGCGGTGGCCCCTGCGGAACCGAGTGTGGATGCGCGGTGCAGTGGCTGCCGGGATGCCTGCTGTCGGGGTTGCGGCTGCCGGGCGGCGGCTCCGGTGAGGGAGGAGGATGGCGGCGGTGGCGCACTCGAAGGAGAAGCGGAGGGGCCTGGGGGCGGATGGACGGTTGGGAGTCGGCGCCTCATCCGCTTGAGCAGTCGAGCCTGGGGGAGCGAGGATGGGCGGACGACCGCTTGGATCTCGCGGAGTCGCGGGTTAGGGTGCGGCGGCTCGGAGGAGGATTTGGGGATGGGAAGAGAAAAATAACCAGAAATCCTAGCTGCTTATATATATCAAGCTATTAAAGCGGGTTTGGCCGATTCGGGTATTAATTTTCTATATCTATTATCAGATATCCGTTGAGTTTAATGTTATACCCGTGCCGGGCCCATGAATACAGATTCAAACCTAAATCCGTACCCGTTGGATTTGCTGTCCGTGGGTACGCGACTATTTGATGCCCGTTGCCATCTTCAGACGCGAGGCGGTTTCGCTGTTTCCATGACGAGGCGATGCGATCTCGCGCGCGTCCCGCCAGCGCTGCTCGCGTCGGGGCGTTGCCATTGGAAAGGGAGGAATTCCGAAACAAAAAGGAGAAAAAGAGATAATCATTTTCTGCTCCCAACGTGTCTCGCATTCGTACAGTAATCCATAAATGAATCCAGGTTCTACCGGCCGCTTCTCATGTCATTACGTTCTTCCCCTCTCTTTCGTTTCCGCCACTAGATGTGTTTGGCAAAAGAATTACTCTAACATACTCTAATCACAAATTTTTTTAGCAACACACAAACCTCATTGTGCGTGACAAGCACGGCTGATTAAAATCGATGGCTGCTGTTGAAATCCCTCTTTTTATGCTTGAACAAATATGCATTTTGGATGCCCGCTGTCGAGTTTATTAACAGCAACTTCAAAAGTTTAGGTATAATCTTAGCTAAATTTAGAGTTTTAGAAGATCTGTAAAAAATAGAAAGCTTCGTAATGGTGATGTAAATCAACAGACTCTCCAAATCCTAACTCTCCGTATTAATCCCCTTCCTCTTCCCTTCGTCCCGAAGCAAACCTTCCTGCTCGGCTCGGACCGAGCAAGAGCATTGTCGCCGGCGCCCCGGCCAGCTCGGGCCGCCATTCTTCGATTCCTCCCGCCCGGACTTGCACCACGCCCTCCCGCACCTCTGCCCGTACTTCACCGTCCTCACCCGAGCTTCTCCCAGCCGGAATCGGCCATCTTCAGCCCACCAGAGTTGCTCCTCCGCCCGACCTCCTCCCTCACCGTCGACCCCTACATCCGGCCGCTCCTCCTCGCCCTCCGACCGCACGAATCAGTCCCCGGTGAGCTCTTCGTTCTGTCCGACCCCTTCCTTGCCGTTTCCCTCGCCAAGCTGCCAGGAACGGTCACCCCACTGCGCCGGCCCCTCCTGCCGCTGCCGCTCGTTGCGGGCAGCCCTCCCGTGGCCCGGCGCGGCGCCGGCGAGCGCCCCGGCTCCACCCGGGTGCGCAGCCCGTGGATCTGCCCCACCCCGCCGCCGGCGAGAACGGCGCCCAGCACCGCCGGTTCGAGGGCGCGGGAACAAGCGTGCGCGGGGGAGTAGGAAGATGGCGAGGGGAGGGAGCTCGGCAAAAAAGGCTGCTGAGAGGGATAGCGAGAGGAGGAAGATGGAGTCTATTGGATGGAGCTTTTACCGCCCGTAATCCAAATTTACCCAGCCAAATAGATTTACCTAGCTGTTGGAGTTGATCTAAGAACCTAGCGTAGCATGTAAAAAGGTAACCATACACTGCGCTGGGTTGGGCTGTGGCGTTCGCAAACACCATTGCCCCACCCACATAAACGAAAGGAAGAAATAGGTCCTATGAGCTCCTGTATGTAGAAATTTCGAGCTTGGGATGTACTAATCGTTCGAAAATGCCATCCCAGTGGCAAATGGAATTTACACAACACATGGCCACGTGGCAAACGTGGAAAAGGAAATGATCCTCCTATTTTTTTGAAAAACGAATGGTCCTCCTATTTTTAGGATACATACAATCCGGAATACATATTGATGCGCCAAACCTTATGATCCGCACAGAAAGGGTAGCACAATTGCGAAAAGTGACTGAAAGCCAACCAGGCGTCCAGACAGCCTAGTTGTACACCATGTATTTCGGGGTCGCACTGAACTTCTGGTACCCTTTGATAACCTTGTTGACAGCATCCAAGAAATCCTTCTCCGTGACAGTCTTCCTGCGTGCACGGATGGCGTACATGCCGGCCTCAGTGCACACACTCCTGATGTCAGCACCTGTTGCAAGATGCAATGATAAGCACAAATCTAACTGCAACATGCACTTGCAACATATGTACAGATCATAAACGTGGCTTACCAGTGGAGTTAGGGCACAGCCGAGCAAGCAGCTCGAACCTGATGTCACGCTCGCAGTTCATGGTGCGGGTGTGGATTTTGAAGATCTGAGTGCGACCCTCGAGATCCGGCAAGCCGAACTCAACCTTCCGGTCCAGTCTCCCCGGACGCAGTAGAGCAGGGTCCAAGGTATCCGGCCTGTTGGTGGCCATGAGCACCTTGATGTTTCCTCTGGCATCAAACCCATCAAGCTGGTTCACAATCTCAAGCATAGTACGCTGAACCTCATTATCGCCACCAACGCCATCATCAAAGCGAGCACCACCGATGGCATCAACCTCGTCAAAGAAGACAATGCATGCTTTCTTCGACCGGGCCATCTGGAAAAGCTCACGGACCATGCGTGCACCTTCACCAACATACTTCTGAACCAGCTCACTGCCTATCACACGGATGAAGCATGCGTCTGTGCGGTTGGCGACCGCTCTAGCAAGAAGGGTTTTCCCGGTTCCAGGAGGACCGTAGCAGAGGACTCCCTTGGGAGGATCGATACCGAGCTTGACAAACTTTTCAGGGTGAAGCATCGGAAGCTCAACAACCTCCCGCATCTTCTCAATCTGTTCCTTGCAACCACCAACATCATTGTATGTGACATCTGGTTTTTCTTCAACTGTCATCATCGTTACACTTGGATCAATTTTGGGTGGCAAAGGAATTTGAATCTGGTACTTGTTCCGATCAACTCTGTAATAATAAACATGATCATAATCAGCACATAATTGACTAAATGCTCTAATTGAATCAGGAACCATGCGGTGGGGCACTTATGAAACTAACTGCTGATATCATATACACATAAACAATTTCAATGCTGGATCAAATTTGCTAGGCAGTTAAGTTTTGATGTCTGAGTACATTTGAAGCTAACCTGATCCATGAAAACAAAAATGCTCTAACTATAACATCTTCCTGAGAACTTTCTCAATCAACAAAATGCCATGAACTCAAACTAGCCTCATGAATGGAATATATACAGTTCATTCCTATTATATTATGATGTTCCCTATTACCCCAGGCTGAGAGCATAAACCATTTTATGGACCTTGCTGTGAGGACTAAGTGAGATTAACTAGGTAAAAGGTCCAATATCTTGATCACTAAAGTTCCATTTAAAAACATGTATACATTAATTTTACATATCATCATCACTTTACAGGTAGCAGTTTAAACCAATGCCATTATCAGAAAGTATAACCGAATAAAAGAATTTTTTTAAATGCAGCCAATAAAGATGGTAGAACACTGAAGAGAGAACCAGGGATATACCCAACTCGCATGCCTTCCTCAATATCAGTTGGTGAAACTTTGTCTCCCAATCCAACCACAAACTACATACCAAAAGTCATAAACAATCAGGATTCAACATCCACGAGATATGATTAACTTGGTACAATAAGATCATGCCGTACCTTTGCAATCTGTTTCACGTTTATGACATATTTGGCATCATCAGTATTAGGACTAATGATTTTCGTGCATCTGGCCACCTTCATACGAAAACAGAAGTATTGTTAGAACAACACCAAGAAAGCATAAGGGCATGGCACAAAGCAATTACTTATTGCCGTGCTTTACAGTGCCAACGATAGAATGAGAAGGCAAAGGGTGTGGCCATTTACCTGCAATGGTTGCTCCTCCTGCATCATCTGCTTGTCCGATACAAGATCCCACTGGCTTGGTGGGGCTAATCCAGTATCTGACTCCTTGATGCCTGGAGAGTTACAGTTCAGATCAATTTGATGCACCAATGTGCAACTGCACTAGCTATTACATGCAATTCATAATTGGAAAAATTGCTCAGAACAGGGACAGGTGGTTTGCACGTTTTGACAATGAACTGAAATTACAAGCAGCACATCCATCCCTACATCTATAACAAAACTATCTCAACATCTACTTACCACAAAGGTCATTGATCTTCTTTGCCATCTCCTTTATCTCCTTCTCGACCTTCTTGATACTGGTCGAGTAAGGCCCCAGCCCCTATTGTGAACAACAGGGCATCGAAAAGATTAGACTAGCTGGGTCCCCAAATTGACGCAGCATAGTTATTAAACAAACAGTGCATCTCTAACATGACCAACCAAACATCTCGCAGCGAAATAAGCAAAACGCTTAGTTCACAGAGAACTTGTGAAAAAACAAATTTCCCAGCGCAAAAACAATTCATTTTTCGCAGCAAGGGGGCGATCGCCCGATATTTCCCCCAAATTGTGTCGAAGGGAACGGGCAACCGGAAACCCTAGATCTAGCCCGGCTCTAACCTACCACCGAAAAATCCAAACCCTGGCCGGGAACTAACTCAAGATCGACAAGAGCGACGACAGACGGAAGAGACGACGGAGATCGATCCGGTCCGGGGGAACTCACGTAGGTCTTGAGGAGGGCGATGTCGTCCTCGTCGAGCGGCCGCGGGTTCTTCTCGTTGAGCAAGTCATCATCGGGCTCCGGCGCCATGGCGTCGCAGCTGGCTCTTCTCCGGCGACGGCGACGGCGCCGGCTGGAGTGCCTTGGGAGTTCTGCTGTGTCAGCTCGTGCGCTGCGCCGCTGCGACTCGATTTTATTACTCCCTGTTCACCTCTTCGTGGCCGTCCGGCCGTCTGGGTCTCCGCCGTTCTCCGTTTCTTTCCTTCTCGGCAAGCCGTCGGGAATCATTCAGGCCGCAAGGCGCGTCCAAGCCCAACGCCGCCCAAGCGTGTTGTTAGGCCCAAACGACGCGTAATGCTGGCCCAAGTAGCATGTTTGACTCCGCCAGCCCAGGTTACTGACGAGTCAAGCCCAAGTACCTTGTTTGACTCCGCCAGCCCAGGTTAGGTTACTGACGAGTGTAATACCGGCCCAAGTAGCTTGTTTGACTCCGCCAGCCCAGGTTACCGACGAGTGTAATACTGGCCCAACTAGCTTGTTTAGCTTCGCCAGCCCAGGTTATTGACGAGTGCAACTCCTTTCTATTTTAGTAACATTCCATGAGTTTTTACTGCTTATTCTCACTTTTCAGTTCCGGACCTTTTCTATGTTTTATTAATTCTCAGGAACTTGTTGAATGACAAATAATCATTATGTTTTAGCAATTCTCAGGAACTTGTTGAACGACAAAATAATCCCTTGGAACAATATACGTGAACTACTTGGGGGTGGAATATTGTAAAGAACTGTAATATAATAAAACTTTGATTACTAGCGTGTGAATTTGATTTGCATGTGGGGTGGGTTGAGCCTTGAGAGTCCGCCTGTTTTCCCAGGCTACTCCCAAGTCTTTCTAAAAAAAAAAGAAACAGAAAAGGGTCCTCCCAAGTCCCAACAGCAAACGTTCCACTTTCATACCCGCCAAGCCGTTGGTGTTTAACAAATCAAACTCAATCCTCGGTAGCGTAGTACTGCGGGGCGAGCTCCGCTAGCCACAATGGGTCGATCCGGGTCAGGTTCTTGACGTAATTCTGCGTCGTCCGGACCAGCTCGTTGAAGATGACACAGTCCGGCTTGGTCCGGAAAAGCACGGATGAAGGATGGACCTGGACGCTCTGGCTTGTTGCGAGAGCCCTGCCAGGTGCCAGGTGCCAGATGACAGATGAGAACTAAGCTTTGGTCGGTAAGATCAGGTGCAAATTGGCTCATGGTACAAGTTTAGGATCATGATGCAGGGAAAGATTGTAGCAATGACTTGCATGGATTGAAAAATGTAAGAATGGAACACTACCTGTATGATCCATCTGGCTGTCGCATCGCTGCATTCAAGAAGAAGGCAGCCGTGAGACATCTCCTAAACAGAGGCATGTCCTCTCCACATGATGACAGGTTGAGGCCCATCTGTTGGACATGGCCCTGAATTTGACTGCAATAAATAGAAAATTGCTAATGTCAACTTGCAGCATGGTCAGGAAATCCTAAAGCGGATAGCCTTCCATTTTTTTCTAACATAATTTTTGCACCAGTTTTTTTAATTCAAATAGATAATCTGTACAGGTATGGCAAAGCCGATGGAGCAGAAACTAGAAACTAACCTGTGAACATCACGAGCATGCTTTAGAGACCGGTGGTTGATAAAGTTTTCCCTGCACCATCTGGTCAAAGCCTTTTCCATTGTTCTCTCTTTGGCATTTGCATTTTTGCTCTTCTCCAAGCATTCTGCAGCTGCGCGATAGACATTCACCAAGGTGATATGGTCTCCTTCCGAGTTTTCAAAACCCTTCCTAGCAGCTCTTGCCTAAACAAAATGGCATCAGTTTTCAAAGTAGTATGCCAAAATTTAACCTTGAATTCGCTCCTAACTTCCTAGAACCTTTTGACACAAATTTAACTAGCAGACAGTAATTAAAACAGATACCTCTTCTAACTTCTCACGTGGGGAGAAAAAGATTGATTCCACAGAAAGCATAGATACAACAATCAGCATTTCTTCCAAGCACTTGAATTCACTTGCCACTATTAATGCCTTAGAATACATTGGATCCAAAGGCAGCCTAGCCATCTGATGGCCAACGGGATCTGACAATTTATAATCATCAGTCAGAGCCCCTAGTAAGATTAACTGCTCCAACGATTTCAAAATAGCAGTCCTGTAGTAAGGTTGCGCACCAATAAGCAATAACTCAGCATTGATATAAAGCAACAAGCTATTTAACTTATACTGGATATTACTGAGAAGCTTCAAAAAAACTCAGTTCGTTTCTTCAATTAAGCTGTTAAAGCGTAGGTCATAAAGTTCATAAAGAAATCCAGGTCAGGGGGGTTTCTTTTACTATAATGCCAAAGCTGGGGTACATGTGACAAGAAATAAAATACATCAAATACAGTAATATATGTTGCATCGTCTCATCACAGATATTAATTTCCCAGCACAATAGCACACACTGAACAGAGAGTTACTTTGAGAATATTCTTCAACATAGAAGCAGGCTAAAAAAATTACCTTGATGGTTTCTCCATAAAATCAAAACCTATGATGTCATCAATTCCAAGAGCCTTGAGTTGCAAAACAACATTTGATAGGTTACACCGCTTGATCTCAGGCACTGTAGAGTCTACCAGTTTATCAAACTCACTTTCTTGGAACAACCGGAAGCACTTCCCAGGCCCCTCACGTCCAGCACGACCACTGAGTGTAGAATGGTGACATCAAAAAAAGAGCAAATAAAAAAACAGGCCCATAAGCCTTGTTATCTAATGGAACCATGTGCATCAGATATAAGCAATAAGATGCAAAACAGTCAATCATCACATGTGGATTCATTCTACCTCATCCTGTAAAACATAGGATTGGCTAAAGTGCTAAACAGTAAGCCATGCTGACAAACCACTTAACACATGAATTCTTCGTTATCCCAAATATTAGGCACAAAATAAAAAAGAATCTACCTCCTTTGGAGAGCCTGTGCTTTCGAAACAGGGATGATGATTAATGATTCCATTCCAGTCACAGGATTGTAAGCACGAGCTTTTACCATCCCAGGATCAATAACATATTTGATGCCAGGTATTGTTACAGAAGTCTCAGCAATATTGGTTGCTAGAACTACCTGGCATATGAAAATCAGCAAACAGTCATACTTAGCTTAGCAGACTCTGGTGTGGAACTTTCAAGGGTAATTGAAACACCGAAAATGAATACAAAGAAAAATAAGTTACTGAATGGACACAACAGTAAAACATATAACCAGAAGGTTTGTCTTTATTAAAAGTAACTCTTGTCAGGAACACTAAATAGCCTAAGTCTATTGTAAAAAATTTCATCTGCAACTGATGATATGACTTTTGGTTCGTAGTGACTTTAATGTGTGTTCTTTTTCTCTTTTAGGGGCAGGCAAAGTGATTGAATGACAGTTAATACATTTCCGTTTTAGTTGATCTCTATTACAACAATTGTTACCCAGAGAATAACAGTAGCAAGATCAATTCTGTATTCTGCCTAATAATGATTATTTAACAATAGGTCGTATAGCTAGAATAGCAGTATCATGTTAGAATTAAGGAAGCTTGGATACATTTTTGAACATATTTGAAACATGAACAAAGCTTTGTTAAAATCCTGCAGAGAATTTTCAGACAGACTATCAACATTACATGTGTTTGTTATGGACGTGGACCAGGAGCACGCCATCAAGATAGGATTAGTTAGTTTGTTCAAGTTTGTTAGCTCTTAGGATTTGTTAGTTGCTTGGATAAGATTTGTTAGTGAGTTTGTTAGGCGCCTTGTCTATAAAAGGCTGCCGTGAGTCCTAGGTTAGGCAGGCGAGAATTGAGCAAAGATCTCCTCGGCAGGAGGGGGATCTTGCTCAAGGTGCCCTCTGCATTCCTCGTTCTTTCATCTACTAAAGGTTCCTTCCCTGGCCATATCATTTGGTATTCAGAGCCTTAGATCCTACAATTTTTTTCCACCACCATTTTCTCCCCCGCGCCAGATTGGATTGATTTCACACCTGTTCTCCCCAAAAAAATCCCACCCAATCCCACCCCAGATTGCATCTGTTCTCTTCATCCATCGTCCATGGAAACCATCAGGGAGGCCAGAGTCCTTTGTCATGACATCCGTGCATTACTGGAGAAGATGCAAAGGAAGCTCAACGAGATGGACTCTCCAGCCGGGGCAGCGCCACCGCGCCGCCGCCAACACCTGCATCACCGAACCCAACGTCATCTACCCTGGCGACTGCAACAGCACCTTCTCCGTCTGCAGCAGCACCTCCATCTTCACCACTGATTGCAGCAGCTGCAACACCAGCCCTGGCGGTCTGGGTGCCATCCCTTGGCTACGCGCGGGCTGATGCATCATCAACGGCTGTGGCACTAGCAGCGACTTCGCCACAGGTGGTGCCAGGCGCTCCGCCGGCGTCTCCTCCTACGCCGCAGCCACCGGCAACTCCAGCTGCGCCGCCAGCATCTCCTCCTATACCACAGCCGCCCTTGCCTTCTCTGCCTGCACCGGTGGCGCCCACGCCGCCAGCGCCGGCCCCGGCCCCGCAGGTGATGCCACCGCCGTTGCCCACACCATAGACACCGACGCCATTGCTGCCAGCGATCCCCGCGCCATCGACGTCCACGCCATTTCCGCCAGCGATCCCCGAGCCATCGACGCCAACACCGTTGCCTTCTGCGACGCCTGCGCCCACGCCGTCACATACGCCGTTGCCTCCGATGCCGCCTTCACCAACGGCACCAGCATCCTCTGCCCCGACAATTGCGACAACACCTCCACCTACGACAGCGCCATCTCAGCCATCGTTGGAGGCAGCTACGGTGTGGGATCCTCCCCCACAGCCACCGGTGTCTCCTCCTACACCGCAGCCACAAGCGACACCAGCTGCGCCACCGGTGTCTCCTCCGGTACAGCAGCCGGCCACACCCTCTCCATCGACGATCATGGCAGCAACTGCTCCATTGGTTTCGCTGGGGCCATTATTGGTTGTCGCTTCGCTGGCGTCTGCGATCGAACCAGCACCACTGGCACTAGCACCTCCGCTGACAATTCTTCCCCTGGTGTCGTCCCTAAGCCAGCCGCTGGAAGTGCTGTTGTCAAGACCAGAGGCAGCAGCCCCATGTTCTGGGGATGAAAATTGTGATGCAGCACGCTACCAGATGTGCATGTGCCAAGTGCCATTGCAGCCATCATCCACGCCTCCGCTTGGCGGCAATGCTCGGGTCTCCACGACTCCGTCCTACAAGCATGCGACAGTGCGACCATGGTCACAGGTCGCGCCTTCCTCATCGTGCGCCATACTGCTGCCTGCATCAGCCTTTCCTCCGCCTTCGGCACAGTTTGAGTGGACACATCATGCCTCCTGGCGGAGCGACGAACTTGCGCTGCCGCCTACAACAGTTCTCCATCACCACTCGCCCAGGATTTCGACCGCCTACACGCGCTGCTGCACATTGGAGGGCACCTGCTGTTGGCTGTGCCCCCCATCCTTCTCGCTGGGGCAGACTCCATCCACTGTCGGATTCCACCAGCGACATCGATACGGGTAACCAGACCTTGAGCTCATTGGGCGAGATTTGGCACCACCAAAGCTGCGGCCACCTTCGAGCTGGAAGGGCGTTGGGCTCCAATTCGCCATCAGCTGCGGCTGTCATGGTTTGTCCGGCATCTCGCGACGCCCTGACTTTGAGCTGAGCGCCTTCAGCGTTGATGACGAGAGTTTGGGTCAACAGGATTGGGCCAGGGGATTCTACAGTGCTGCTATGTGTGCTGTTTCTTTCTGAGCCAACAAGTGTTTGTGGCGTGAACTGCTCTACCGTGCTGCTATCTTCACCAACAACAGGCTACTTCAATCTTCTGTCTTCAGTTCTGAGCACTATTGCAGCTCAAGGACGAGCTGTCTTGAAGGGGTGCGGAAATGTTATGGACGTGGACCAGGAGCACGCCATCAAGATAGGATTAGTTAGTTTGTTCAAGTTTGTTAGCTCTTAGGATTTGTTAGTTGCTTGGATAAGATTTGTTAGTGAGTTTGTTAGGCGCCTTGTCTATAAAAGGCTGCCGTGAGTCCTAGGTTAGGCAGGTGAGAATTGAGCAAAGATCTCCTCGGCAGGAGGGGGAACTTGCTCAAGGTGCTCTCTGTATTCCTCATTCTTTCATCTAAAGGTTCCTTCCCTGGCCATATCAGTGTTACTAATTCATTTTTTCACATATCTAGAAGAAAACTAATTAACTGTAGAGAAATGACAAGATTCACCTTAAGTTCCATGTACAAAAAAGTTTCATCAACAAGGGAAATAAACCATATTAAATGCATGTAAACAAATAAATTATGCCACATTATTCATAAAGAATTGATTGAGCAATCCATGATTTGCAAAAAGGGAAATGAAGGCATGTGACTGATGTTTTTTGATAAGGATCCCACATAATGAATTCAGAGCCATCAGCCTCCAATTGTTGTTTACCTTGCGGGTTCCAGCTGGTGCTGACTTAAAAGCATTCATTTGCTGCTCTGACGGGAGAGATGAATAAATAGGTGTAGTCCATATCTTACTACTTTCTGGTGGAAGTAAACGAGCACGCTCATTAATAAGTCTTTCTAGTGATTCAATCTCCTCTTGGCCAGTTAGAAATGCGAGAATGTCTCCAGGTCCTTCCTCCAAATGAATCTAAAAAAACAAACATCTAAAAATGAAGTTTGTACAGAAAGAGCAGGATGCATTGTGCCACAGTTGAATAACAGGTTATGCAAATTAGGAGATACTCCCTCCATCCTAAATTATAGGTCCTTTTAGCTTTTCTAGGTACATACCTTTTGATATGCACCTAGATATATGCTATATCAAGATACATAGATCTAGAAAAGCCAAAATGACCTACAATTTGGAACGGACGAAGTACATAAATTAGTCATCATGTTTTCTCAGTTCTCCTGTATGTTCGCAAAAAAAATTCTGAAGCAAATTTTCCTTTCTGAAGTACCATTTATGTATATTTCAATTATCTTTCTTTGTCCCAAAACCAACTACAGGTTGCATGCAAATAAAATTCTTGCTCACCTGAAAGATAGTAACTAGAGTGGCATCAAGATAATCAGACTCAGGCTGATAAGTATATAGTATGTCAACAGGATACTGCCGACCTTGAATATGCACAGCTTTAGCACCGCCAAAATAATCAGAAAAACACTTGGCATCCAAACTAGCAGACATAATTATCAGCTTCAGAGGAGCACATATTGTTCCCTGACATGCCTTCTGAGTTAAATTTTGAGAATGGCCCATGCTAGGCAAAGTCTTCCCATTCTTACTGGCATTGGCTCGGGAATGTTGCACCTTTTTCAACAAACCCAGTAATACATCAGTATGGACAGTTCTTTCATGAGCCTCATCAACCACTATAACACTATATTTGGACAAAAGGGGATCCAAAAGTGCTTCTCTGGATATCCAAAGCAATGTTTCGATTAGAAAACAGAATGTTACACATCAACTGGAAGAGAAATGTTTCCAAGCATGTATGTTAGTAGGTAAAATGACACGGTATAGTCCAATGGAAAATTCACTTTAGAGGATTCAAACTAAAAGATCTCACACAAAAGTATTCCACACTAGTAAAATTATACAGGTGAAGAAGTCAAACCTAATTGGTTACGGAAAAGTGCAATGTAGATACACAACAGCAATGCAAAAGGTAGGTAATAGAAGAATTTCACCCTTATGCTAAACAGTTTCTATGCAGGTGTAGGGGCAGCTCCCATCACGAAAGTTAAAAATAGAATATAAAAGGGATACAATATTTAAGAGAAAGAAAATGGAAGTGTATATCAATGCGTTCTGTTCTGCAGTACATCAACTCATATGGTTTGAACTGCTTAAGAAACACGCCATAATGCTGGAAAGAGAACTTAAATGATCCACATCAGAGAGGATCAAAAGACTTATGTACATCCCAACAATAATCCACATGGTTATCAAGCAATCAACAATGCAGTAGTAAAGCATTTACCTCAGAAGCAAACCATCAGTCATATATTTGATCCGTGTTGCATTGGATGTGGAATCATCAAATCTGATAGAGTATCCAACCTTTTTGCCCAGCTGGTCGTTACATTCCTCAGCTACACGCTTAGCTACTGTAACAGCTGCAACTCTTCGAGGCTGAGTGATGCCAATGACTTTACCATCCTGACAAAACCCACCATCATATAAAAATTGAGGTAGCTCTGCATGACAAAATAAAGAAACAAATCATCAAAGAATCCAAGTAGAAAAAAAGAGACATCTCAGGGAAAAAAATACTAGTGCAGTTTGTTTCTGCAACTACACATGAAAGATATATTTATGTAAACAAACCAATTTCATAAGGAAAAAGTCCAAATTACTCCCCTCAAGTATGGCCAAAGTTCGGATAACCTCCTTAACTATCTTTTGGCTCAATTTGACCCCTAAACTATGTCATTTGGTTCAATTTACCTCCTAATAAAATTTGTCTTTTTTTATTTATCCACATACAAGTGGAATCTTAATTTAAGATTTTGCAAGGTTGTAGTGGGCATTACAATGTATGTCAAAAAAAGATATTATGAATTTTTCGTCATTATGTTTTCTATAATTTTGTATCATAAGATTTAATTTATTATTAAATAGTGCACCCAATCAAGATAATGATGAAAAATTCTTGACATAATTTTCTAAAATGTGTTATGATGTCCGCTATCATCTTGCAAAATTTTAACTCAAGACTTCGCTTGTGCGTGGATAAACAAAAAATATTAATCTTATTAAGGGGTAAATTGGACCAAATGATATAGTTTAGGGGGTAAATTGAACCAAGAAATAGTTTAGAGGGTTATCCGGACTGACGATACTTGAGGGGAGTAATATGAACTTTCTCCATTTCATAATATGCTAGGTTTTTGTCAAATAATCCATACAAGGCTGAGAATAGCTTTCCTAAGAAAGAGCCCAATTGCCATAAGACTACTATGAGATTACACATGGAATATCTCATTTCACTTTTGCAATGGTCCTTTCCATTAGTTCTGTAGTTGACTGAACCCAAATGTTCCCAAATCCACAAACACCAGCAATCCACAGCACCAGTTTCACAAATCTATGCCCAACACAGTTACATTTGGAGCAGAGCATATCCATACTGACAATCAAAAGCATCGGAAAGCCACAGGCCTCTAATCCAAACAATTGCAAAAAAAAGGTGGGGAGGGGATCAGAAACAAACTTACGAGTAGTTTTGCCACTCCCAGTCTCGCCGACTATTATCAATGTGTCGTTCTTCCTAACCTCGTCAACAAGCCTCTTCTCCACTGAACCAATAACAAGCAAACAACAAATTTCAGCTCCCCGACCTAACAGCCCCAAAAATAATCAGAGTGAACAGGCATCTAAAGCACGGCAGGCAAACCTGAAGCAATGGGAAGCGACTTCCGCTGTTCCCGAATCTGCTGCCTCCGCCTGCACATGCCAACCAAAGGGAAGGCTCAATCCCCAATGCAATGAATGAAACGATGGCAACAAAATGGCGTCGTGGAGGCAAAGAGCTGGCACCTCTGGTAGTTCTGCTGCTTCTGCGTGGAGGCACCCGCAGAGAAGGACGGCATCTCGGACGCCGCCTTCGACCCCCGCGCCCTAAAACCCGCCACGGCGCCGAAAGGGGTTTCGCCGGAACCCGCGCGCCGGCGGCGGAGGGTGGGGAGGCGGGAGGGTTTAGAGTTGGGGGGTAGGGTTTTGGGCGCTGCGGGGCTGCGGGCGTCGGGTTCCACTGCTGCACCGACGAGTTAGAGCTTCGCTTCGATGGGCAGGGCTGCGGACTAGCAGCGACTAGCGAGGGAAACGGAAGTGGGCTTGCCGCGGGGGACGACGAAGAAGAGTCGCCGTCCGGCCACTCCGACGACGGACGGGAGGTGGTGCCTCCACTGCCGCCGGAAGATGGTTTTGTGGTCTCGTTTACCGCCGACGAAACGCTCGTCTCCACGGTTGGGGGTCCGAGCAGCAGGCCGCCGCCGCCGCCGCCGCCGCTGCTTGAAGAACGCACCTACAGAGCTTCGTGCCTTCGTCTGCCGAGGGCGAACCAGTCGGGCGCGCCTGAAGCCCGGGCCGAAAGGTAAACGGCCTGGCGGGATTATGCGGCCCAAAGGCAGTGCCCGATACAAGGCCTTGATTTCTAGGCTTCAAGCCCGTGCATGGGGTCTTGGTGGGCCGAGCCAAAAGCGGCCTGTTTTGGTAGGTTGTCTCGACCCATGATCATTTATGTCTTTGGGCTACACAGTAACATGCCAAAATTCGTAAATAGGCCCAATTGTGTTTTGGTCACGGGCTTACTATTTTCAGTGAATTTCATTGTGCTCTCCCAATTTAAGGCATCGTTTTTAAGTGTGTAAATAAGGTTTATTGTCTAAATAATAATATTTTGGGTATACTGTTGGTCACTCCTAAATTACATTTAACAAATGGTATATCTTCTTAGTTAAGTGCTACTGAATTGATTATGAACTAAAACACAATATATTACATTTACCCGTAGCAACGTAAGGATATATTTTTAGCTAAGAATATTTGTTTTTTCATAGGAACAATCTCATGTTGAACAAGTTTATTGGTTGACTGAAGAACCATGCACGAGTGACGTCCCACCTACCTGATCAAGTTGACGTTCGAGAACAGGTAATTCATCCATTGATCCAACGAACGGCATTACCGTGTAGCTGTGGTCGTCTATAGTATATCTTTTTGTTTAATTTAACAACCACTTAGAAGGCCCGTTTCTTGTCTTGTGACCTTAAGAACCCTTGCACGTGTGTGCAATTTCTGCATAGTTCAAAGGAGTTGAGATACACGCGACAGCTGAGCTGTAAACGTCTCCAACTGACATAGTCAGATAATTAGTGAGAAGAAGTGCAATGAACAAGGAACCGTGACACAATATATTTTTCTAATTTTAATTAGATCGTCACTGTCCAAGGTGATAAAACAAGTGGGGGGAGACACCCAGCTTGAGCCAAGTGTGCCATGCTAGAGTGTCATTATTAGTACTTCCTCCATTTCAGATTTTAACTTTTGTAGATATATAGTTTTTTCAATATATACTAGAAAAGGTAAAATAATCTATAATTTAAGATGAAAGGAGTAATTTCCAACTTCCAAGTAAACGGCCAGTTCCGCGGTTGGCCGTCGCACAATGGAATATGCGGCATTTTGAGAAAAAAAATCTCAATTTCGATTTTTGTTTTCTTACATAAAGACTATGTCTACATTTATCTCAAAAAATAATAGTATTATAATCTTATTAGGTTTTGTATCGACAGAATGCATTATAGCATTGTAACTTTATTAAGTCTTCTGACATTCTGTTACATTGACCCAGACATTATTATATATGCGCATAATAAACCAATGCAATCATAGCTAGTATGCTGACCTACAAGGATTCTCTAGCTTGCTATACACATGGTATACAACGAGTATTTGTAAATTCACCTAGAAACATCCCATCCTAGTGCGCTTGATTATATATTGACACACGCCTAATCACCAACACAGCACACAAAGAAGAACTGGAGGAAGAAGAGGAATTGAAGAGGAGACCTCGATCGACGACAGCGGCCGCAATGTCGCCGTACCTCAAGAAGCCGTTCACCTACACCGTGTCCCTCATCGTCCTCCTCCCTCTCACCCTCTTATGCCTCACATTCCTCCTTCCGCTGTCCGCCTACCTCAGCAACCCGCTGACCGCGGCCGCGGCTGCCAGGGCCTGCGGCGGTGGCACTGCCGCCGGCGTCACCGTCCGTGCCGCGCCAGCGGCCGAGGGTGACGACGGTGTTGGCAGCCAGCGCCGCCCGGAGCTGAGCGTCCTGGTCGGCGTGCACACGATGCCCGGGAAGCACTCCCGTCGCCACCTCATCCGCATGGCGTACGCGCTGCAGCAGACGGCCGCGCTCCGCGCCGCGGCGCGCGTCGACGTCCGGTTCGCGCTCTGCGCGCGCCCGATGCTGCCCGAGCACCGCGCGTTCGTGGCGCTCGAGGCCCGCGCCTACGGCGACGTGCTGGTCCTCGACTGCGCCGAGAGCGCGGAGCAGGGGAAGACGTACACCTACTTCGCCAGCCTGCCAGCGATGCTCGGCTCCGGGTCCGGCGGCGGCGGCCGGCCGTACGACTACGTGATGAAGGTGGACGACGACACGTTCCTCCGGCTGGACGCGCTGGTGGAGACGCTCCGCGCGGCGCCGAGGGAGGACATGTACTGCGGCGCGGGGCTCCCGTTCCACGACCGGCAGTTCCCACCGTTCATGCTCGGCATGGGCTACCTGCTGTCATGGGACCTCGTCGAATGGATCGCCAGCTCCGACATGGTCAGAGAGGAGGCCATGGGTAGGCACCTGCTGACTTGCACTCCATGCATCCCTTCTTGCTCCTCGAGTAGTGATTTTCAACGTTTAGCTACAACTGCATGCATTTCTCATGGAAATTAAATATTTTCAGAACATTATTATATCTTTTTAACAATGTTTAGCAACTCATGTTTATTCAGGGGTAGAGGATCTGACCACAGGGAAGTGGCTGAACATGGGCAACAAGGCCAAGAACAGGGTTAACCTTTTCCCCAGGATGTATGACTACAAGAGTGCCAAAGCTGAGGACTTCTTGGAGAACACCATTGGTGTGCATCAGTTGAAGCCGGACCTGAGGTGGGCACACACGTTGGAGCACTTCAATCTCACTAGGGTGGGGCCCTCCAGCAAGCTACACAGCTTCTAGAGAGGGGGCTTCTCAAATGGTTTTGTGAAGAATGTAAATTTATTGTGGCATTGTTGCTAAGTGTCTTAAGGAATTAAATATCTAGGGTTGTTGCTATGTTGCTTGAAATATATAGAATTGATAGCTTCCACCCCTCAAGTTAAATATCTCATCCACGATACTGTTCCATAGCGACATGTATATTAATAGAAGGAGATGGTATTGCCAAAAAAAAATAAAAAAACACAATATAGATGTAGACGCTCGTACACAGTCACTTCTATAAACGTACATAGGTAAACTTTGAGATTGACGAAGTGGTTGCTAGTGTCTCAAAGTCGACGAACGTGTCGCTTACTACTAAAGAAATAGTAACATTAATAAGACACATAGGGCAGCGGGCGGTTAAGGGGTACAACCACCTCTAACCATCCAAGGCATAACTTCCTTCTCAAAATGGCAATAGTCAATCGGATAAGAATTTAGAGTTTGAAATTTAGAATCTTGGAGAAATCAATTTTGTGTATTAGATTAGCCTGTTTCTGTCACATTACTTAAGTGGCAATAATAAGACAAATATATCTTTTTTCTGACTGCTCACTGCTCGTCATTCCGAGCTACACAGCCTATACAGCTTGAGAAAGCAACTGTTTACATATAGAAGCAGCCAATGATTCAAAGGGTTTTTTTTTAAAGGAACGGCAAATCTTTTGCTGTAATTTTTATTAGAAGAAGAAGGTTAAAGAAATACAAACAACTCCAAACCCCAATGATTCAAAGATTACCCAACATTTTAAATGGCTAGTACTATGACGATTGACGACAGAGTATCATTGCACTAGTTTTGTTGCTGACATGGCATTCTGCCGCAACTAATCTTCACCAAGTATTTTATATCAGCTCTGAACTTCTTCATATCAAGTTGTTGTTTGATTTCGTGCCTTGCACCAGTTGGAGCTGAGTTCTTGTAAGAAGAATTGAAGATGTCACAGTCAGGAACATATGAAGTGGCAGTCAACATTAGGTAGGAATATCCGGTGGAATCCGGAAACCCCTGTAAACAATATGTTTAGAAGCTTTGAAATATCCTCCAATAAGAAGAAAGAAGAAACATGAAACATGCATGTGCATGCAGGGGGTGGCGAGGACAAGCACCCAAAATTTCTAAGTCTGAACTTGGCTTCATTTGTGGGTGAAATTGCCAAAGAGCGAAAAAAATACAGAACGGAAATGGAGCACTAGATACAAGTTCGAATTGTCTTTTTTTTCCAGCCATACAGACTATTTCTTTTTCTCGAATACGCAGGAGGGCGACCCGTAATTTTGATGGAGATCGCAACCAAGATGATCCTGTTGAGGTCTTAACATTTGGGCCCTGTTTAGTTCCCAGCAAAAAACGCAAAAAAACCGTAAACACAAAGATGCCAAAGAAATCTTGCTAATTTGAAGTACTAAATGAAATCTATTTATAAAACTTTTTACATGGATGGGCTGTAAATCGCGAGACGAATCTAATGAGCCTACTTAATCCATATTTTGCAACAGTGATGCTACAGTAACCATCCGCTAATTATGGCTTAATCATGGATTAATTAGTATCGTTAGATTCGTCTCGCGATTTACAACCCATCCATGCAAAAAGTTTTGTAAATAGACTTCATTTAGTACTTCAAATCGGTAAGATTCCTTTGCGCAAAATTTTTTTGCCCTTTACAGGTGCCGAACTAAACAGGCCCTTGATGGAGATGGATGGGATGCATCAGCGTTGTTGACTGTCAAGCTGATGAATGCACTCTTGCAGAAACCTGATTTCTTCACCTGCCACTGGGGAGTAAGCTGCTGAGCTTGGCTTCAAGAATGTGATTTCACTTTCAGGACAGGAGGTTGATCAGTAGTGAAGCACAAGGCAATAGCCAATAGCAATAGCTCTTCAAATCACATATTGTTATTACTGACTGATTCATATGACACTGTACCGTCAATAGAGTGCTGCTGACGTACTTCGAAAAGAAAAAACAGTGCTGCTGATTTCTCAGTCCATAGGTACTCGCGAAGCATCCACACGACAGGAATCCAACGACCATCTCAACCATGATAGACCGGCTACGCTAGAGAAGAATGACAAATGTTCCATGGTAGACCTGCTACACGTTGGTTTACAAATTTGGGGAAAATTGTAAATCTCTATATATGCTACTTTGATTTGAGTTGCCCTACACGTGATTGTGCTATAAAGTCCTACGATAGTTTAATTCCCTCAATGTCAAGTTGTTCTGGTCGACTGATGGGTTCTATTTGGCAACAGCCAATACAAAATTTCCAGGTAGCAGGTGTTGACGTGAAAACATACCACGCCAAACACCAAGCTCTGAACGTGCAGCCCGCAAAATAGGAAGTTCTGGTTTGCAGAAACTAGAAGTTCCAGAATTTCTAGGATTTGGCTAGAAAAGCATGAAACACTCGCTTTAGAGGGATAACTAGCACACTTACGTGGTGAAGGTGAAGGACGGCTAGGTTTATAAGCAAACCAGCAAAGGATAGCCAACGCGCTTACGTGAAAGATGACTAGTTTACGAGCAAACTAACAAAGACCGTCGATGCTCTCGCCCGGGAGGGACCCCATAAGGGCGTGGACGTCACCGGTCATGCCCTAGGATGGCCAGCTTAGGACGCCATCTATGGTCGTGGAGATCAGTAGACGAACAGCATGGGAGGTTGGAAGAGAAATTAAGGTTTAAGAGTAAAAATGTGAATGCATAGTGTTTGGTTTAATTGGCTGTCCCTCAATCAGTCTGGGCCCATGAGGGTAGGGTGGTCTTAGGGTGGTCTACCCCATGAGGCGTCAAATGCATATAAAATTCGAGCTAGAACCGATTTACAACTTCTCTTTCGGACTTCCTAGGTAAAATCCTAAGTAAAAACCGGATGTTCCAACATCCAAAATCAGAACTTCCGGTTTTTACCCTATGAGCATCATGTGGACACCATAACTTCCGTGTCCAGGCTCCAAATTAGGCGATCTATATATCCATTTCGACCAGCTTGACGCATTTAAACTCAAGTTTTTACCTCGTCTTGACACTTCTCCAATTGCTTCTGTCTTTCCATTGAAATCATGTGCAAATGTTCAACTATGATGTTCATGGCCTGCAAAACACATACTCATGCCAATATTGCATAAAAAATAAACATTAGCATGGAATTAGCTATTTTAGCCTTAATCTCCCTTATCTTAGTACGTGCCAATTTTGACTGTCAACAGCAGGCCTAGATACATTCATCTATTCACAGTTACACAGAATGAACGCACATACAACAACCAACCTGTATGGTTGAAATTACAAGGCAATGGCTAACGTTACAATTAACCTTTGAGAAAGTCAAGTTACAGAACTCTCAAGTCCATCTGCGGAATTCAGCTCATCATCCCATTCTGTCCATCATGGTTGTTTACCTTATTCCATGGGAATGCTTTCTCAACCACCTGATTTGCAAACATAGGTTGTCTTCCTAATGGTGGGCCAAGATAAAAACTTCAGTCTTGGTATCTAACTGCAGAAACGCATGATCTGATCTCTTCCTCTTGCTGCTCTATTCACCCGGCCAGTTCGACCTAAGTGTCCGCATAGGTTTGATAGGCCCTTTCTCCAGCATGCGCTGCATAGTTGTTGGTCATAATCAACTCAACAGCATGAGTTACAGATTGAATCGAGTCATTGCACCTTTGAGCTTTGGCAAATGCAGCACCAGAATAAAATGATAGATGGGCCTTCATCTTGGGGCTGGAGTTTTTCTAGTTCTTTTTGAATCATTGGGCTTGCGTTCAGCGGTTGACTGTCCCTGCGGCTGTTTAGAACTTCTGGTTTTGCTCCGGCTAGTTTCAGTTGTGCGAGAAGAAGACGACCGTTGGTTCGCTCTAGATCCTGTGCGCTTTACAGTTTCTGGCTTCAATTTAACCCTCGCTGACCGAGAAGAAACTTGCAAGTTCTGCATTGAACTTGCACCCTGTTTATCCATTTGAACAGACCCTTGCTGGATTTGACTCCAGTCATTGCTAACATGGAATTCCTCACAGATAACTGATGCTGAGATGCCCTGAACAAAGAAATATCTTAACGCATCAGCAAATCAGAAGAAAAACAGAAAATTGAAATAAAAGAGTAATAACAAGCAGAGAAGAAAGTTTCAAACAAATTAACTACAACCAGGATAAGAATTGTGACTTCTGCACCATTCATCTATCATCTAGCATTGCAAGGAATATGCCTTGCAACCTTGTTAAATAAATTACTCAAAGAATGCAAAACCAATAATGCAAGTTTAAATTCCTGGCAAGTTAAAGCAGAGCAAAGCAATAACAAAGAAGTAGAACATCATTTAACAATGAGATTGAAAACTTTTAAGAAACGTTCATGATACAATTCCATACTAGGATCAAGAACTATAATGCTAACAGATGTATATGCAAACATCACCTTATTTTGAATTGGAGAGGCTTCTGGACCCTGAACTTGCTCCTCTTCAGAATCATCCATTTCCTCACATTCGAACTCAACATGTTGGTTGTCTTCATCGGAATCACTTAATTCTTCTTGTTCCATTACAATCCCTTGCATTGATTCTTCATTTGCCTCTTGAATGCAATGATGAGAACAGGAATTTGCAACCTCTAGCTCTGGAACACCAGCTTTGTCCTTCCTAGAAACTTCAGCTTGAACATTTGACTGGCCAAAAGTACCTCTGAAGTCATTTGAATCTTTTATCTCCGTCGGAGAACATAAATGAATGTTCAAGTCAATACTGGTCTCCCTCTCAGAAGGGCTTGTGGATGCTTGCCCAGGTGTTGACGCTACTGGGGCTTGCCTCATATTATACTCAGACTGATGGTAGTCATCTTCTGGTACTTCATCATGCACCTCAACTTCAGTTCTTTGCAGAAGAGGATGGAAGTCAATAGTGTTAGCATTTACCGTACTGTTTTCAGTGGAACCTGTAGTCTGGTTGTTACTTCTCTCAACTTGAACTTTTTCAAAGGGAAAAAGATCATATTTTCTTGACTGATTAATAAGATTTTGGAGTGGATGACTATATGATGAAACCACATCTCGAGGATACTGAAACAGCAAAGGATGCATCTGCAAATCTTGATCAGCACCATCTTCTGTCGTATTTTCATTAGAGACCCCACTCTGCTGCAATCTAGAATTAGCTCTGTGATCAGGAAACAGATTTAGCTGTCTATAAGCACTTTCCGCAAAGGTTAGAGGTGGCACGGAATACATATCCTTTGCTGCATTATCTGATGTACCATGAAAGTGTGTTGCATTTGGATGAAATGCCACCTGAGATAGGACACGGACAGAAGGAGGAAGGTTCACGGGAGGCAAGTCTGGAGCCAACTTGACCACACAACTACCTTTCTCTTTACTCATTTGGGAAGCTTGAAGTTGGTCCAGAGAGCCACATGATACCACTGGAGCTGTAGTGGAAGGTGCTCTCACATATGAAGGGCCATCGGAGGGGCAGTACATAAAAGGTATATATGAGGTGGTTACATCAAGTCTTGTACCACTTCCTTTCTGTGGTTCAATGTAACCACCTGTAGTGCCACATTCTTCATCAAGGCATGTGCCTGACTGCATTGTCATGCTTTTTCCAGCATTTCTTGGTAATGGCAGCTGACAAGGCATCATGTTAATGCTTCTACTATCTGTGTCTTCCAAAAATGCTTCATTGACATATGAATCATCATCATTTTCAACATCCTCGGAAGCATTGTTATCAGCCTGTGATGAAAGCATTAAAAAGTATGCTCAAGGACATCATCGTAGATGGATATTAAGATGTTATTTATATCTTACAAGTTGGAAAAAAATACTAACCTCTTGCCCACGAACTACTCGTGAATCAGGCATTGATGCTCTCAGCTTTCTCCTCTTTGCTTCATATGTTCGCCTTCTTTCTTTTTCGGCATCACTTTTAGTGTAAGATTTCTGAACTCCACTTGCAACTCTCCATTGACGTTGGAGCAGTGAAGGATCCCTATGTGGCACTACAAACCTCCAAACTGATGTCCAATCATTTTTGAATATCCTCAGCCCCTGAAATCAACAGCAGGTACAGAAGAAAATAAGCGATAGAAACCAGACATGAAAAACAGAAGATAGCCTGTAGTCCCAAATTATCACCTCCCGGATACATTCCTTCTCCTCAACTGTCAATGGAGATGTCTTCATACGGCGCACCTCCTGCAGTTTAATTCAGATGAGAATATAGTTAGTTTGGAAGGTCACATTGATTTTTGCTGATGGCTTCTATTCAAAGATACTAGTCAATGAACTCAAAGTTTCCCCTCCTGATGGTTGACATAAAAGAAACACACTACATGTCCAAGTATCAAGTCAACCCAACCCAAGTCAGTATCAGAATGAGGGAACACACAGACAAACTTTTTCACAACACATATACATAATCTTTGAAAAATTTAGTAGCTTGAATCATATAGCACCATAAAAAATCATCTTTTCAATTTTCTACTGAATATGAAATTAACTAAAATGTGACATGGTCCATAATATCAAAATTTGTGTTTCCCTAATATTGCCAAGAAATTTAAATATCATACTACTATGTTGTTGGCACATAAGTAAAATGGTATAGATATCAGAATGAGAATTGATCAAAATTATCAACAGGTTAAGTGCTGCTGCAGGAACTTCACTACCTACAGAATACAGGATTCCATAAAGGACTTGCTTTATTGTTTACAGACCAGTTAAGAATTAGAACTATACTACTCCAATACCATACAATACAGAATAAGAATAACATACTACTATATTGTTTGGATCAACTGTCACGCTATACTATCCAATTCGATAGATACCTTGAACATACTGCTGAACTAAACCAGTGAATGGAAAAGGTCACCATGCATACCTTAACTGGATTATCAGGAGCTTTGGAGGAGCTACGATTTTTTTGTCTCACAAATATCTGCACGAAAGAAGTTATTTCACTTGGCAAGCTTAAAACAGAAGTCCAGAACAAGGAATTCTCAAAGATTATGAGTAACTAACAACTTAAGACAATAAACTAAGCAATAGGCATTATAGGAATTGAACAAATATTCTCACGTTACGACTGTATGCAAAGATTAGATGAAAGATTTGATCCAAGCTTACTTATTTGTACAATCAAAAGAAAAGCAAAGTATATTGACAATCAGACAAAATGTTCATACTTCAATCTTTATTGAAAGAAAAAAGACATGCTCTGGCAGTAGTGAGAAGTGAGAACAGACATGAAAATTTAGGCCACGAGTAATGCCAGCAAGGTGAAAAATGCCATTGCCATGTTAATTCAGTCAAAACAACACTTTCTATAATACTGTTTCCTTTAAGGCATTTCATGCTCTTCATTATGCTCATAAAGTTTCACTACATTGAGTAATGCAAGCACAATGTTCATCAAACAAATGATAAAGATTTAAAGCGTACCAACTATTGATTATGCCTGACAAATCATTAAATGAAAAAAACTTTTGAATCTTGAAGGAAAAGTAACAAAAATACCTGATGCTTCGATTTACAAGGAAGAAAGCGCTTTTGTATTGATCCCCAATCATTATTATATTCCTGAATTCCTAGAGCTAATAATCTGCAGGCAGATAGTATACTATTGAAATAACCGTGAAACAAAGTGTATTAGGCATCATATCAACTACAGCATGAGAAGGGTAATCCATGATTTCTTTTAGGCAGGTGGTAATAACAGCGCAGCAACCTTAATACCATTAACCATACAAAGCAAAAGTTGAATATAAAGATGAAAGGAATAGCAATGGTAGAGCAGCTGAGGAAATCAACACAAAAATTGCATAAACCAATGCCACTAATACAGAAACAAAAACAGTACGCAACTCAACAAAAGCTACAAAACCTCAGCATTCTTGATTTACTATGTTCTGAAGTCAAGGTGGCAAGGAAGTATTCAAATCCACGGATATGATAAAATTAAGAACACGATGCACGACTTTCAAAAGAAATGTTGGAGAAGATGTAAAGCACACCTGTCCTCTGCATCAGTAAAAAGCACTCTATTGGCCATAGCTGCAGGAGGTGGCTTATGAGGAAACAGTGCAAAATTGAAAAGTGAAAAGAATCTCTGTGCTAATCTTGCAATGTCGGCTGGAACAAGAGCAACTGTGTCCTTTTTAGTATTCTCAAGCAGGGTAGCAGCTAATGATTTCTTCTGCTGTAACTGCCCAGATGAAACAGATGATGCTGTTGGCGTACTATTTGGTCTATCTTGAGAAATGTTGCTTGCTTCTTGGCAATTGCTAATCACTGGTGAAGGAAACAGAGGCTCTTTTCTCCGGTTTTTGTCAGCAGTGCCATCCACATGACTTTTTCTATGCTTCACGACAGCTGTACATTCAATATGAAAGCAAAGTTAAACTAGTGGCAAACAAAATAAACAAGAAGTAAAAATAAATAAACTAAACCATGTAGTGATCTTGAACTTACCAGTTGCGACATCACTTAAATAACCGAGGGCAAACTGAAGTGGTGCGACATCAAGGACGGACATAACAGGACTCTTGATTAATGGCATCCATTGGCATTCTGAACTCTCAGATGAAACAAAACTAGATGAGAGATGCTGGGATTCAAAAAAGATATGCCGATGAGGAGCACTCCTAGCCAATGCTTGATCACGAGAGCCTGCCAACTCAACTATCATCTTTTTGACATTATTAGCCACATCTTGTTTAGAAGGATCAAGAACGCATAGGGAGAAGGTTTGGATCAGGAGCTGAACATGCTCATATATCAACAGATGCAGTTGGCCAAGTTGCTGATCAGTAAATCCGCATACTAAAGGTGCACAATTTACCGGTACCAACGATGAAGGGAAAAGGGCATTCTGGGTAGGATATTTCCATCCAAAAGAATGTGCAGGAGTCACCACTGCAGTTGGAACATATGGCAGAATCGGTCTTAAATGAGTTTTATTGGATTCGTGACGATAGCTACCTGCCCCAGGCAACTCAGTGAATGGCCGCCTCTGTCTCGTCTGAGGCCTTCGACCATCTTTCCCCTTTTTACCATTTGTGTCATCATAGTTCTCAGCATTTTCATCACCGTCACTTTCTAGGGCCTCCTCAATCTCTAGCTCAAAGTCTGCATCATTATCATCTTCATCCTGGTTTTCGTCCCCCTGGCACGCCTGTGTGTCATCGCCAACACCAGACAGGACAGATGCAAGAAACTTGCGGTATTCCTCTTCCTCATCAACATTCTGCGGATCACCATCGTCATCTGATTCCTGGAGAAAGGTCTCCAATTCCTCAAGTGAATAGTTTGCTAGTGAGTACCTTGCCCTTGTCCGTCTGCAAATTGCATCTTCCTCACTGAGAAATAGGTGAGGAGGGTTTTGCACTGTTGGAGAGCAAGCGGCTTCGCTTGGTAAAACCTCTTTTTGCAATCCATTCAAGCGACCTTCATCATTCTCAAGATTAACCTGGGTTGATGTTGTTTCTGGAAATATTTCTTTGACAACAGCTTTAGATGACAAATTATTTTGAGGAAGTGCACTGTCACTTGTGTTTTCATTAACTAAGTTATTCTGCTGATATGTCTCGCTAGTTGGTCGATTGCCAGAACTATGTTCCTCACATTCTGCTTCTGAGGTAAGGCTTGATGAGGTCTCAGAGGGAGACCCCTCCCTAAGAAAAGGGTTAAAATCCATGTCATCCTCCTCCACGTCATCGTCAACTTCCATATTTGATTTCGCACAGTAGGATTTCCTACAACCTGCCATCCATAATGTGTAAATAACTGTGTTAGTGATCTATACAACATGTTGCACTTTGCAAGAAAAAAGGGACAAGAGCATACAACGGTGAAACTATAGCATAACACGAAGACTTTAACAATCACACATGTAAGATGGTATTGCTCAAAATTTGGGTTACAATAAGCACCCACATAACCGACGGTTTATTGGCACATAACAACAACATACTTGTTAGGTGTTCAAATTGCTCCTTCATAGCAGAATAGCAGGCATAACACACTCATCTATATTTGGAAAAAATATTAAGTTTTCAAATAAGGCTAAGCCAAACATCCAAATATAAACTGCAAAAAGATTACATCATAGATATGGCAATATATAACCATAAAGAGAAATATCACTAATATCATTTCATTATTAAGAACGAGGGATGACATAAAGCTTCAATATTGGAGAATGTATTGCACAAAATTATGAAAATAAATTTAAATGCAAAACGGTCAGATTATGCAGAAATGAAGTGACTGCTTCATATTAAAATTAAAATACATTTGTATAAATGAAAGTGAAGGGAGGGCCTAGTGCAGTGGTAGAGTCTCTCTCCATTTGTGTCAAGGAGGTCTGGGATTCAAATCAGCCTCGTTGCAAAATAAGCGAGGGTCTACCTAGAAATTCCTTCCCCAGACCTCAACTTGTGTGGGAGCCTACAGCCTAGGCAGGCCCCTTATTCGTATGAATGGCACTACATGCTACATCCTATGGCTGATGTAGCGGGCTCATTGGTTACACAGCTGTATTGAACACTTCAACAGCTGCTACCAACAGCACAAACGGAGTTCATTTTAACACGCTTTAATGCAAAATTTTAACAATCATTATGGCAAAATTGTAGAAGATAAGCATGCCAGTCTATCCTTTTTAGGTAACAGTTCTTTCTGACATGATCAACTTAATATGCTAACCTAACATAACATGAAGACCTAACAACGTGTCAACCCAATCCACAATTGGTAATCTCAGTGCCCTTCCAAATGCCGCGACTCTCCTAACACAATAAATGCTGTAGCACAATAACATTGCAACAACCTTTTCTCCAGACACTAGCAACTAAAATCTACAAGAGAAACGGGGGCAGACACGGGTGAGTCGGGCACAGAGCAGAGAAAACAATACTGCTCGAGTGCTCGGACAATGGCCAGGGTGCAGACTCCAGCTTGATGAGCAGATTGCGGTAAGGGATGTAGTGAGGGTGAAACCCCATCTTTTTCGGAAGAACAAACTGAACCCACACGGGAACCAAAAGGTGTGGCATCAACTGACATCGATGGACCTTGCACACTGAGGGGGAGGAAAACGAACCTAATCGAACCATGGATGGATGGAGTAAGCTCCTAGGGAACAAAACCGCACACAATTCGGCAACCAACAAAATGGAGATCGGAGTTTCCAACTTGATTGTGAACAAGGGAACATCCACCCCAAGCGAGCTAGGGTTACTTACCCACGGAAGAAGGATACGATCCACGCCCAGATGGGTCTCAACTCCACGCCACTAGACCGCGGGCCAAGCGACCCTGCGCCCGCTGCGGCTGCGGACTCAGGACCGGCGCCGGAGGGAGGCCGCACCGGCGTCGAGCTCGCCCGCGCCGGAGGGAGGCTGGGGTGCGCGCGTGGAGAAGTCGGAGAGAGGGAGGCTGGGTGCCCGGTTCGGGTGTTTTTTCTTTTCGTTCTTCTCCTGCTTGCGATTCTGACACGACTAGTCGAGCCTGGGACCACTGTCAGAGAGATGGCACGGGATAAGACATTATATTTACAAATCGGGCCCATTATATAGACGAACAGGCCCATAATGGCCCAGATGGGAAGACGAAAACACGAAGCCCAGTAATCAACCGGCCCGTTTAACCGCGAGACCTTAAACCCTAGCTTCGCCCGACTCGTCCTTTGAGACATCTCAACCGTCCGTTTGGACCCGCAAGATGATCGCGGCCGTTGGTCTCTCCCTCCCCTGCTACATATAAGCCGCCTCCGGCGCGCGCCGTCTCAGCGTCTTCCCCAACCTGCACAAGCTCTTCTCCGGCGGCGGAAGCGGAAGCAAGCAGGCGGCCACCATGGTGAAGGGACGCACGGGGCAGCGCGTCAGGCTCTACGTCCGGGGCACCATCCTGGGATACAAGAGGTGAGCTCCGCGGCGCCGCTCCTTCTCCGTCTGCGCTGTGCGGATCTGGTCATTTCTCTGCGGGTTTCATTCAGCTAACAGTGGTGGTGGTCGTCGTCGTCGTCGTGCAGGTCCAAGTCGAACCAGTACGAGAACACGTCGCTGGTCCAGATCGAGGGGGTGAACACCAAGGAGGACGTCGCGTGGTACGCCGGCAAGCGCATGGCGTACATCTACAAGGCCAAGACCAAGAGCAGCGAGACCCGCTACAGGTGCATCTGGGGCAAGGTCACCCGCCCGCACGGCAACTCCGGCGTCGTCCGCGCCAAGTTCAAGTCCAATCTCCCGCCGGAGTCCATGGTCAGTAATTCGCTCACTCCTGCTTCTCCCATTATACGTTGTGTGATTTGTTGCCTCCCTATTGATGCTCTGTCTGACGCTGGAGTTTTGTATTCGTTGCAGGGACGCAAGGTCAGAGTGTTCATGTACCCGAGCAGCATCTAAGGTTAGCATCGAAAAATGGATGATCCGCTCATATATTTGTTATGCTGGTTGCTAGTGAATTGTTTATCTGTGATCGAATGATGTGGGAATGTTCTGATTGCCTTGAGAATGTATTTATCATTTTGCGCTTAGAGCCTAGGCCTAGGGCTATGCTTTGTTATGGCTAATTAGGAGACACATTATGGTTTTTATTGAGTCTGTATGTAGCATCATACGATGGCCTGGATTCTGTGAGTGTAAAGTTGCTTTGCTAACGAAGCATTTCACTAAGTATTGTTTGAACGTACTGCTACTATTCAGAAAAAAATAGTGTGCCTAGTTTTTCTGTTTACTTTTTCCCTGAAATCTCACTCAGGAAGCAGTACATTAGAGCTGTTGCCTGCTGATTTGGAATGGTGAAGATTTCACTGTTTTTACATGTCTAAATCCAACACAAGTACATGGAATGTAGGATATGGGTTCATCCACTTATTTATAAGTAGTATGCAGTTTTGTTCCAACAATTGTTTTCTATCAATTGTTTTGTTTTTACAAGGTGTTATTGTTGCTATTTGATCATGTCGTTTTCTTCTTACTGGAGCTCTTAAATGTTGTTTAGAATCAGTTCTTATTGTGTTGTCATCATGTCTAGCCATAGTGATGCCAGTTTCAAACACCTTAAACATGTCAGATTTTTTTTGTTCAGTTATAGTTGTGCAATTTTCTTCTTATATTAGTGCAAATCATAAGTCTGATCAAAGTACTGTTGTCTATGGAATTGTGTATGCTTTTTTGAAATACTTGTATACATAAGATAGCACTTGCGAGGATTAATAAGCATGTAGGGTTAGCAATGAGGCTAATTATATTTTATCTATGAATGGCACTTAATTTTATATCTCTGATTGGTCATAGCTTACGATGGCTAATCATGTATCGTCTATTCTTGTTTTTTCAAATGCAGGTTTTGTTGGAGTAGGGATGGCCATGCTTATTTCTTACTTGTCTTGAGCTGAAAATTCCATGTTTGGTGAAACCCTGCTATGTTGGCAACTTAGATTGTTCATGTACTGAGAACCTGTGGAAGTTTTGCCAAAATTTGTTGTCTAAAGGATGAACCATTATCGTAATGTTATGCCAGCACCAGAGCTTATTTTGCGCATCAGATGCCTTGCCATTGTTGTTTAATATTATTATCTTCAAGTTCATACGGCCATATTTTCCCCTGTGGTCTGTCAGCCATGTTGTTCATGCGCCATATATATCAAATAACGGGCAATGTGGATGTGATGTTTTTGTGGTTTGGTTCCAGTAGCCAAAATGCATTTCATTTAATGCGGATGTATGTTTAGAATTTCTTCTTTTCCTAATTAATCTGGTTGCCTGAAGAAAGATGATGTATTCTTACTAGTTGCTGTAGTATTTAATCAAGTGTCATTGAATTGCTTTGGGTCGTTTCTATATTTTTAATGTTTGTTATGCGGTTTCCAAGAGTGTCATGTCATCATTTAATGGTTTTGTTTGATGAATGAAACAATTACTCACAATACACAGTAGTTTCATTACACGATTTCACATCACTCATGATTGTTTAGATGGAGCCGGTCATGACAGACCCTGGTTATAATAATCAATATTTTTTTGGATCAATACATATGGAACCTGCCCAGGTAGGGTGATTTGATATCTCGGATACAACGGGATTGTGGTGTTGAGGAGTTAGGCTTAGGAATTCTGGGATCAGCAGAGACTAGAAAAGCGCCGCCTTCCCTCAACTGTAGTTGCAAATGTAGCCTTTCTAGAGCATTCTTAATGGTACAGGATTCTGTGCTATTTATAGACATGCAAAGCCTTTGTGGTAATCGTCTTCAAACAGTCTAAACGGCGCCTAATAAAGTACGGATGGTATGTTTATAACAGGAAAAGTTGGACCGATAGTCTTCTGGAGCTTTTAGAATGTACACTCCTTTAATTTCAAACTATACATCGTTTTGACTTTTCTAGATAAATAATAATTACTATGCATCTATCTAGATGTATGATCTATATATGTAGATTATACATCGTTTTGACTTTTCTGGATAAATGATAATTACTATGCATCTAGATGTATAATCTATATATCTAGCAAAGTTAAAGGTTAACGATTTTCCAGGGATTGACAGTTAGCACGTCCCTTGAATTGAAGAGATCGGAGAGCTCGATTTGCATGGCCGCAAGAAGCTCGCCAGCACGCCTTCACCATGTACAGAACCTGTGAGTTGTGACATTGACTCCTAGCAGACGAAAAGAAGCAACCGATCTCCTCCGCCATGGTGATGGGAATGGCCGTGGTGACGACGAGATGATTCAAGCACATTCATAAAATCGTACTACGAGAAATGAAGCATTCAGCTCAACAATCTACAGGCACCCTGAATACATAAAACCAGTCCCATTTCGATCGCCCGGCAACAGGGCTTTCACACGCGACAGACTATCTCCACGAACTCGTCGAAGTTCCTCCTGCACGCGCCGCCGGGCGCGAACGCCGCGGCCACCGCGGCCTGCAGCTCCTGCGCCCTGGCCCTCATCCTCGCCCCTTCCTCCCCGCGCAGCAGCGCCCCCACGGCCGCGGCCACCCCGGCGCGCGTAATCGTGGCGCCCTCGAACGCGGCGCCGAACCCCCACACGCTCGCCACGGACCGCGCGTTCATCCGCTGGTCCCCGAAGAAGGGGCGGCACGCCATGGGCACGCCGCTGGACACGCCCTCCAGCACCGACGCCCACCCGGCGTGCGTCACGAACGCGCCCACGGACGCGTGGCGCAGCACGGCCACCTGTGGCGCCCAGGGGACCACGAGCCCGGACCCGGCGCCGGCGGCCGCGGCGCGGGCCAGGAACCCCGCGGGCAGGAGCGGCCACGAGTCCTCGCGCAGGGACCACAGGAACGGCGCACCGGAGGACTCCAGCCCGGCCGCCAGCTCGCGGAGCTCGTCGGGGCGCGGGGACGCCACCGTGCCGAAGCTCACGTACGCCACGGAGCGCGCCGGGTGGGCGTCCAGCCAGGCGAGGCAGCCGTGCGGGTCGCCGGCTGCTGGCGCCGCGGCGTCGGTGGTGTCCTTGGGGAGGAGGAAGTGGTAGGGGCCGAGCGGGAGGCAGTTCGGGAGCGTCTCGGCGAGGGCCGCGGTGACGTCGGGCGGGTCCAGGCCCGGAAAGGTGTTGAGCGCCACGGCGGCGGCGGCGGCGCGCGGGAGGAGCTGCCCCATGCGGTGGACGAGTCGGCTGATCACGTAGTCGAAGTCGCCGGAGATGACGCCGTCGGGGAGGTCGACGACGCGGTAGCTGCCGAGGCCCGGGTGCGAGACCAGCAGCTCGTCCGCCCTGCTCGCGGCTGCGGCGGCGCAAATGCAAACGCAAAACCGTTGATCAAGGTGAAGTCTTTTTTGAACCTACCGAACGCAAACAAGACAAGGGGACAAGAGAGAAGAGAAGAGAGGATCCGGCGAGCGCACCCTGGTCGCCGACGTCCGCCCGGAGCGCGTCGGTGCGGAGGTGCGCCAGGAGCGCGCACGACGCGGCCGTCCACACGGGCACCCACGGCGCCCCCGCCGCGGCGGCCGCATCCGCCGCGGGCCACACGAACGCGTCCCCCACCACGCAGCTCACCCTGGCGCCGCCCGCCGCGGCGCCGGCCGCCTCCAGCCCGGCCTTCACCCCGCCGGCCTCCGCGGCGGCCATGAACAGCTCCATCTGCCGCGGCACCGGCACCGGCGCGGCCCCCTTCGCCGCGGGCGCCCCGGCGCCGTCCGGGACCTCCACGAAGCGCAGGTTCCCCGGGAGGTCGGCGCCGGCCGCCCCGCGGAGCTGCGCGATGGAGCCCGCGGTGGAGAGGAACGAGAGCGTGGCCCCCGCGGGCGCGGCGGCGGCGGCCAGCGCGCGCGCGAAGGTGAGCAGCACCGCCGCGTGGGAGCTGAAGGGGAACGCGACCACGGCCACGTGCGGCGCCGGGGAGGACGCGGCGGGCGACATCGTGTGTGCGGTTCGAGCTCTAGGCTGGCGTCGGCGTGGGCGTCGGCGGGTGCCTGCTGTGCGGCGTCAGTTGCGGCGCGGCGCGGGGGCATTTTAAACCGGGGTGGGGTCACGCGCGCCGCACCTGCCGGTCGCCGTGAAACGGGCGCTGGAAGTTCAGGTGAGCCGGCGGTTGGGTCGCGGCGCGTGCGGCGCTCCGGTTAGGTGAGGGCGTGAGGCGCGGCCACGTGCGGTCAGGTGGCGGAGCCGCGGCGTGGCGCTCGGTGAAATTGTCAGAGCTGCGGAGGAGGGCATTGGCAAATGTACAGGGTGCTCTGTATGCGGAAGGAGATTAGGCTATACGATTCGCAACACAATATCGATGCACATGCCGTGCCTCCCTCCATCATGCCCGCACCCTCTCGTGACAGCACGGAAGATTCAAACCGGTAACCACTTTCAGGGTGAGGTTGAGGTTTATCCGTTTATCCAGTACACTACAAATAAACTTCTAAATATGAAGTGGCAAGAGGTCACCTCAGCGGTTTCATAAAATTCATTGTATTCTTTATACCAACAATTTTTAGATAAAGGATTAACCCAACCTCTATAACCACATGGCCAAACGTTACAAGATTTCTTAGACTCTAAATCTCAAATGAGGGATTTCACAAAAACAAAAGAGAAAGTTATAAAAAAAGAAGAAAGCTAAGTGTCGGTACATACAGACAGGGGTACCTCCTGCTAGTGTGTCCAACCCGAGGGGCGCGAGGTTATCCGTAACCTCGCGTTAAGCCTTTGGGTGACGGGACGTACGGCCCGGACAGATCACGGTCTCCGGACCTCGCCCTATGCTCTAACAGATCCGGCGCCTCCATATGACCATAAAGACAAGGTGCTCAGGAACAGCCTCCATGGGGCCGGACCACCACGGGGTGGTCCGGTGCCACCATGTGTGGAAGCTAGACCCCTAGGGGGCCTGAGCGCCTGGGTCGGTCTCAGGGGCCCTGAGGAATTGGCTGCTAAGCCAGCTCTGCCACGTGTCCGGTGGCTGCCAGCCTTCTGCGGGACGCCAGCCCAACTACCGCATTAAATGCCGGTAGGTGGGGTGCGCGTGCCCGGGTCAGGGCGTGGGCTATCCGCTGACACGTCAGGTAGGTATGCTGACACCACGGTAAGCCCGCCAGTTACCGAGACGGCGCGTCGCATCACCACACGGTGTACGATGACGGGCGGCGTGTTGTCACATCACAGCTGTGATATTCAGGTACTTAGGAGATAGACATGCTAATTTCTAGTATAAGCTGTGCTTGTTAGAATGAAGTGTGTGTTTGCATATCAAGTAAAATCGACGACGCTTGAAGACGGAACCTACGAATTGGTCCCGGAACCCGAGTAGGGTATATCTGAAGACCAAGTAAACATAGCCGAAGATCTTACTGAAGCCCCGAACCAAAGTTCAGAAGTTGTTGACATTCCTAACCCCTGCCCCACCCAAGAAGGCAAGCCCCGGTGCATAACCCAGTTTTTCAAATTAAGCACTTATTATGTTATATATCTATATTGTGCATTAAGTTTTAGAAGTTGTAATGAAACCCTAGATGCATGAAACTTAGAAACCTATGTAATGTTTTTTTAAGTCTTTACCAAATAGATGCTCTGCTAATAGGACCGGCAGAAGTCGAGTGATTTCCTGTCACTCGCGCAATATAGGAGTTGATTATTTACCATTCTGCAATCACTATAAGGATATCGGACGGGGTTATGTACGATATCATGACTTGAAAGAATACCCCGTCTATATTGATTTAAGTTTGATAAGGTCACAGTGTGTGGTACTGGTGGTCAAGTGTTTGAAAGTACTAGTCACGTACCATAAATATGGTACGCGGTAAGCCTATTACCTGATTGGCCCGGCAAGTGGACTTACCCCACCACTCGAATTCTGATTTTTGTCACACACACGCCCCTCGATACATTGGACCATACCAAATTCTGAAGAAAGTGGAGCCGTAGCGTATCGATTGGAGCTACCCAGAGAAATGGCAGATATACACCCAGTGTTTCATGTCTCGCAATTAAGAAGGTGTTTGAGAGTACCCGAGGAAGAACACGTGCCAGTGGAGACAATAGATCTGCAGCCGGACCTGCGATACCAGGAAGTACCGGTCAGAATTCTGGACACTGTCATTAGAAGGACAAGAAACTCCGAGGTACGGATATGCAGGGTTCAATGGAGCAGACACGGAGTAGAGGAAGCAACTTGGGAACGCGAGGAGGCTCTAAAGAAGGAGTTTCCCCATCTGTTTAGGAACCAGTCGAATCTCGAGGACGAGATTGATTTTAAGTGGGGTAGGTTTGTGACACCCTGAAAATTTCCAAATTAAACTACGCGTTAGAGTGTTCCGATCAAAAACTTATTCGTCGTCGAACCCTAGCCCTAACCCTCTCCGTTTCCCCGCCATCCTGACAGCCGACGCGAGCCGACCGCCATCCCGTCCCGCACCGCTTGGTGGCCTGTCACTCACGCGTGACCGCCCGCCGTGATCTGCGCCGACGCGATTCCCTTTTTCTCCTCGCGCGAATGCCGCGCGCGTGGCCGACAGCCGCGGTCGCCGCCGCGATCGGCGCCGACGCAACCTCTCTCTCTCCTTTTCTTTTCTCTTTCTCCCCCCTTTCCATTTCTTTTTCTTTCCTTTTCTCCCTCTCTTTCTTTCTCTCTTCTTTTCCCCCCTTCTCCTCCTCCCTTCCTCTGCTCCCGAGCGCTGCTCAGCCCGCGCCACCCCTCCTGCTTGGCTCCCGTACGCGCGCCTCGCCGCGCCAAGTACCGGCCGCCTCCTCCCTCGCGCGCACCCTCACCCCTGCGCTCGGCCGCGCACGCCCCGCGCGTGCACCAGGCGCCGCACCGCCCGCCGTGCCGCCCGTCGCGCGGCCGAGCCGCGACGCCGCCTCGTCCGCCGCTGGCGCCCGGCCCAGCCACTGCTCCCACGTGCGCACGCCGCGGGGTGCACCGCCCCGCCCCCTGGCCCGCGCCACGCCGCGCCGTGCGCGCACGCGCGCGTGCCCGGACCCGCGATGCCGCGCCGCCCGCCGCTGCCACGTCCTCCCTCGCCGCTCGCGCCATCGCCTGTGCCCGCACAGCCCTCCCCCACGTGCTCGATGACGCCTCGACGACCCCGCTGCCCGCACACCGCTCCACAACGGCCACAAGCGGCCGGAGCGCCATTAATGGCGCCCCGCACCGCCCGCCGGCCGCCACCATCCCATTCCCCTCCGCCCCACCGCCTTCTCCCTCTATAAAACGGCCCCCCGCGTAGCTCACCTCCCCCACAGCTTCCACCACCGCCTCTAGCTCCCTCCCCGAGCCCCTAGCGCCATCCCGCCGAGCTCCCACGACCGCCGCCGCCTGCCTCCGTCGTCCCACCTCCACGCGCCACCCCGGCCCGAGGTGAGGCCGGGAACCGGTTCCCCGTGCCCCTCTCTCTCTCATCCCCCTTGCCCCGGGCTGCCCTTAGCCCTGGCCGGCCGGATTGGGCCGCCGCCGGCGCCCCTACCCCCCCCCCCTCCTCTGTTCTGTGCGGGGAGAGGAGGAAGAAGGGGGCTTTTTGCCCGAAGCCCCTCCCCCCTTCCTGTATTTCCCCTTTTTCCAAAAGAACACCCCCCCTTGTGTCACTTTTATCTGCAGGCCCTTCTGCTCTTAACTAATTAGAAAAACAACCCCCGCCGCGTAAACCTAATATCAAATAAACCCCTACGCCTTTCTAACGTACCCCAAAATAGTTCTGGAAAATTATAACCAAGTCCTTCCTATAGAATAACTACTTACGAATAAGTCCCTGAACCCTGTTTAACCCCTGAACCCCCCTTCACCTCGTCATTTTATGCGCCAAACGATCTCCGATCGACCCGAAACTTTACCACGCCCTTCCTAGTATAGTTCCAATCATGCCAATACGAAACCACCCAAAAATATTACCCCTACCTCCATAACTAAATTATTTCCGATTTAAGCTCAACGATGAAAGCTTTTAGTTCTTTCGCTTGATTGTGTGTTTGTTTGTTTGCGTCATAGGACACGGAGTGAATGAGGAAGGTCCCGACTGTGACCAATCGAACGAGGACTAGTTCTGGGACCCCGAGCCCGAGGGACAGTGAAAGATATCTAGGCCCCTAAGTGGGTTTTGGTGATATATGACAAAGCACATGTATATTTAATCGTGTTATTAAGCATGTGTGCAGGTGCTAATGGTGACTAAGCAAAGTTTTTTGAGAAGCGTGAACCCTCAAAAAGGATATGAAAAGCAGCGTCCTCAAGTGTTCTTAAAGACTAGATTTTATTTTTGAAATTGAGTATAGGAACGCCGTACTATCAAGGGGAACTGTGATCCACTAGTGTAGACATGGTATTTGTGCTCAAGAGAACCCACAAAAATCATAAGAAACCATCTCAACACTCAAAAAGGGACTTAAATGTGAAATTCAGTGTCTAACCCGAAGTGTCCGGGTCTCAGTCCGGAATGTCCGGAGTATCCGGACGTATACCCGGAGTGTCCGGGTTACTGTTATCGGTCTGCAAAACCAGTTTGATCTGGAGTCTCCGGACCCCTATGTACGGAGTATCCGGACATATACCCGGAGTTTCCGGGTACCGCTCTCCCAACGGCTAGTTTCTGGGAGAGGGGGTATAAATACCCCCATACCCCCTCTCACTCTCTCTCTCTTGCTCATTTTCGACCAGAGCTGCAGAAAACCAAAAGAGAGCCCTCTCACTCCCCTTTTGCTCCATTCTTGAGTGATTTTCGTTGGGGTTTGAAGTGAGATTGTTGCAAGAGCTAAGATTGTGCAAGTAAGCCTTGATTTCATCTCTTGAGCACATCAATCCAAGTCTAGCCCGTGGATTCTAGTTTATTACTCTTGGAGCTCCAAACTGCTAGACGGCTAGGCGTCGCTTGTGATTGCGTGATTGGTTTGTGAGCATCACAGCTGATTTGTAATCTTCATTCCTCTCCGAGGAATTCTTAGTAAGTGTTCCTAGGGTTTGAGCGTTGGTCTCACCCTTGGGAGAGGAGCATAGGAGTTCTTGAGCACCGTCTCTTGAATTCTTCCTCAACGGAGACGTAGCTCCTTTGGGAGTGAACTTCGGGAAACAAATTCTGTGTCTCTCTCGCAATTTTAGTGTACATTTGCATTTGTTTGCTTGTGAGACTAACCTTTTAGGGTTTGAGGGCGATCTATCATTGTACAAGTCTCAGGAGTAAAACTACTGGTGAGAAACACTTCAAAGGTACCACTTGTCCCTCTAAATTTATTGGATTCAATTTACAGCGTCTCCATCTGTGATTAGTAGCATTTTCTTTCATACCCGGATAGTCCGGCCATTATATCCGGAGACTCCGGACACTGTATCCGGAGTATCCGGACATATATCCGGAGTATCCGGACACTTGTGTTGCTAACCGTGCTCGAAGTGTTTTTAAGTTGCAGATTAGCCTATTCACCCCCCTCTAGGCATCTTGAGGTCTTTTCAATTGGTATCAGAGCAAGGTTCTCCATATTTGAAGCTTAACCGCTTGGAGAGTCAAGATGTCGAGTGACGCTTCATCCAAAGGTAAAGCCGATCCAATGGTTGAAGTTCAGAAGGAGAAGTCATTTGAAAAATCAGAAGATAAGTAAAAGAACAGGCTACAAGAAGATGAAGAAGATTTGGAAACAACCGACGATGAATTGTCATTTCAAGAATGGAAGGCTTGGAGGAAGAAAAAGAAATTGCAAAGAAAGAAAGAGAAATCAAGCACTAAAGTTTTAATCGAGTCAAGTGATGACTCAGACAATGACTACAAGAGAAGATCTTCAAGCTCTTCAAAGGTGAAGAAAAGAGCCGACTATCACCAAGTTGGTCATGACTATACATTTCAAATTCCTAGTGATCACAATGCTTCAATTCACATGGGAAAGCCCCCTTATTTTGACGGGACGGGGTATAATCAATGGAAGACCAAAATGTTTGGTGATTTGAGTGCAATTCACAAGGATCTTTGGAAAATCATTGAAGTTGGGTGTGAGATCCCGGAAGATGGAGAAGCCACAACACCCGTTCAAGCATATGTCTTACAAAAAAATTATCAAGCATTGAACATTCTTCACTCTTCCGTGAGTCCGGAAGAGTTTGACAAAATTGAAGATTCTTCTACCGCCAAGGATGCTTGGGACACTCTCCAAGTAAATCATCAAGGGTCAAGAAAAGTCCGAGAATCAAGAATCAAGACTTTGGAAGATGAACTAAGTCTATTCTCCATGAAGAAAGATGAAACCGTTAAGGAGATGTATAAACGCATGAAAAAGATCACCAATCAAATCAAGTCTCTTGGTGGAGACAAATGGGGTGATCGTGAGATAGTGGATAAGCTCTTAACCGTCTACATGGCTAGGGATGTCACATTACCTAGTTTGATAAGAGCGGAAAGGGGTTTCAAGCATTTCACCGCCGAGAATGTTCTCGGAAGAATTGAGTCTCATCATGATCAATTGAAGAGAGTCAAAATAAATCAAGATTTGGCCGATCTACAAGAGCAAGCTGCAAAGAATAATGGGTTAGCTCTTCAAGCTAAATTGAAAGGCAAAGAAAAAGTGACCCAACTCTCAAGGATTGAAGACTCTAGTGATAGTGAAGAGGATGAGCTTGATGATGAGCAAATGGCCTTTTTTATCAAGAACTTTAGAAGAGTTCTAAGGAAGGGCAACTTTCGAAACTTTGGCAAGAACAAGAATGAATCAAGGAGAAGATCAAGTAAGCCATGCTTTGGTTGCAAGAAAATCGGGCATTTCATTGCGGATTGTCCGGAAGAAAAGAAGAAGAACAAGAATGCCAAGGAGAGTTCATCCAAGAGGGACAAGCCAAGATATAAAAAGCATGTTGGTGAAGCTCATCTTGGTCAAGAATGGGATTCAAATGAAGAAAGCAACTCCCACAATGAAGATATTGCAACCATGTCATTCAAGACTTTATCCTCACATCAACCAAGCTTGTTTGAAGATCTCACCGATGATGAAGATCAAGATCCAATTATATGCTTGATGGCAAAGAACTCAAAGGTAATATCTCCGAACTCATCGGATGATGAAATAGATGATGATGATGAAGTTGCTAGTCTTATTAAACAATATGGCAAGAGTGCGGCAACTAGAATAATAAAATTAATAATGAAACTAGATGATCTAGATGAGACTCTTAAATCACAAGAGGAATTGTTTAGCCTTGAGAGAGAAAAATCCGAAACTCTTGAAAAGCACCTTACCTATGAAAGGAAGGAAAACAAGAGGCTTGGAGAATCTCTAAAAGCCAAGGATAACATGTTTCTTGAGGTAGAAGAGTCATTTACTAGCGAAAAGAGGAAAGTGGATGACTTAACTAAAGAACTTCTTTTAGTTGAAGACACTTATGCTAACTTAAAGAGAGACAATGATAAACTTCAAGAAAGCTTAACAAGCTTGCAAGTCATGAACACGGCACTTGAAGTTAAAGTTAGCACTCTCTCAATAAATTCCTCTAACACTTGTAAGGCATCAAAGTCATCTAGTCCTTCAACTAGTAATGGTTGTGCACGATGCTTTAATGTTGATATTCAAACTTATGTGACTAACCATGCCGAAGTGCAAACTATGAAGAAAGAGATTAGTAGACTCACCCAATTGGTGCAAGAAGATGCACCATCTCACAAGGAAGTACTCAAGACAAATCTCTCACCTAGGGTAGGTGAGTTTGAGAAGCACACCAAGGGGTTTGGTTCAAGGTACTTAAGCAAATATGGATTTGAGAAAGGTAAGGGACTAGGAAAGTATGAAGATGGCACTTCTCAAACCATTCCTTATGTCAAGAATAACAAGAAGGCCGCCTTAGGGGCAAGAGGAGGCCTAGTGAACATGACGACTCCCATCCATAGGAGAAGTAGTGAGAAACAAGGGTTAAGTCAAATCAAGTTTGTCAAGAAAGGCACAACATGTGATGAAGGTGCCAAAATTGTTGCATCCTCTTTGAAGCAAGACAAATTCCAAACACCCAAGACACCAAAAATATTACCTCAAATGTCATTTTATGCGGATTATGTTTTAACTAGGAACCACCATGGTAAAGTGGTTGCTAGATTTGTGGGTCACCGCTCATGGAACACTAAGGTGAAAAGCCATGTGTGGGTACCCAAAGTGCTTTTGACTAACACTCAAGGACCCAAGTATTGTTGGGTACCTAAAAGAAAGGAATAATCTTGTTTTGTAGGAATACTTCTCCGGTGGATCAACATGGGTGATTGATAGCGGATGCACAAATCATATGACCGGAGAAGGAAGCGTATTTGAGAGTTTGAAAGAATCAAGTGATGATCATTACATTACTTTTGCCGGAAATCAAAAGGGAAAAGTGCTTGGTACCGGTAACATTGATCCAAACTCAAAATTCTCTCTTTCAAAAGTTCTCCTAGTTGAATCTCTTGGGTATAATTTGTTATCCATATCACAACTTTGTGCATCGGGTTTCAATTGTTTATTCACTAACGAAGGTGTGACCGTCATTAGGAGAAGCGATGGCTCCGTTGCCTTCAAGGGTGTACTCAAGGGAAAGCTTTATCTAGTGAATTTTTTACAAGAAAAGGCTCAACTTGATACATGCTTGGTGGCAAAGTCTAGCTTGGGTTGGTTATGGCATCGCCGACTAGCTCATGTTGGGATGAGAAATCTCAACAAGCTCCTAAAGGGGGATCACATTCTAGGACTAACAAATGTTTCTTTTGAGAAAGATCGTATTTGTAGTGCTTGTCAAGCCGGAAAGCAAGTTGGTGTTCCTCATCCGTCAAAGAGCATCATCACCACCGTCAAGCCATTTGAACTACTACACATGGATCTCTTTGGTCCGGTGGCTTATATAAGCATTGGTGGTAACAAATATGGACTTGTTATTGTTGATGATTATTCTCGTTTCACTTGGGTATTCTTTTTGCATGACAAAAGTATAGTGCAAGAGACATTCAAGAAATTTGCAAAAAGAGATCAAAATGAATTCGAGACCAAGATCAAGAAAGTGAGAAGTGACAATGGCACCGAATTCAAGAACACCAACATTGAAGAATTCTTAAAAGAAGAGGGCATTGGGCATGAGTTCTCCGTTCCATATACTCCACAACAAAATGGAATTGTTGAAAGGAAAAATAGAACTCTCATTGAAGCCGCAAGAACAATGCTTGATGAATACAAGGTCTCGGATCAATTTTGGGCGGAAGCAATCAACACGGCATGCCACGCTATCAACCGTCTTTATCTTCACAAGATCTTGAACAAGACGGCCTACGAGCTTCTACTTGGTAAAAAGCCTAACGTGTCATATTTTAGAGTTTTTGGAAGTAAGTGCTTCATTCTCAACAAGAAGCCCAAGAACTCTAAATTTGCATCTAAAGTTGATGAAGGTTTTCTTATTGGTTATGCCTCAAATGCTCATGGATATCGTGTCTTCAACAAAAACTCCGGTTGTGTTGAAGTTGCGTGTGACGTGACATTTGATGAATCTAATGGCTCTCAAGAAGAGCAAGTTGATGATGTTGTAGGCATGGAAGAATCACCAAACAAGGCGATCAAGAAGCTAGCCACTGGTGAAATAAAGCCACAAGAACAAGAGGATCAAGATGATGATGATGTGTTGATGTTCAAAGGGTCATCTACATCGACTTCCGCGGCACAACCCGGAAACTCCGGTAATATGTCCGGAGACTCCGGATCCCCTGTCCGGAGTATCCGGACACAGGGCCGGAGTATCCGGGTTACAGAAGATGAACCATCATCTCCACATCAAGATCAATCTCAGGCTGGACAAGAAGTCGAGCCTATACAACATGAAGTTCAAGTTCCTCATCCAAGAATTCATCAAATTATCCAAAAGGATCATCCCGTGGATAACATCCTTGGAAGCATAAACAAAGGGGTAACTATTCGTTCTCGTTTAGCAACCTTTTGTGAACATTACTCGTTTGTTTCTTCTTTGGAACCACTTAAGGTTGAAGAAGCTCTGGATGATCCGGATTGGGTGATGGCCATGCAATAAGAATTGAACAACTTCACACGGAATGAAGTCTGGTCCTTGGTAGAAAGACCCAAGCAAAACGTCTTTGGAACAAAGTGGGTCTTTCGAAACAAACAAGACGAATATGGCGTGGTGACAAGAAACAAGGTAAGGTTGGTTGCTCAAGGCTTCACACAAATCGAAGGTTTGGATTTTGGTGAAACTTATGCACCCGTAGCTAGGCTTGAGTCAATTCATATCTTGCTTGCATTTGCAACTCACCATGATTTCAAGCTATACCAAATGGATGTGAAGAGTGCTTTTCTTAATGGACCAATCTCCGAATTGGTATATGTTGAGCAACCACCGGGTTTTGAAGATCCCAAGCTACCTAATCACGTCTACAAGCTCCATAAGGCGCTCTATAGGCTTAAGCAAGCTCCTAGAGCATGGTATGAATGCCTTAAGGATTTTCTCTTAAGGAAAGGCTTTGAGATAGGCAAAGCCGATCCTACTCTTTTCACTCGCAAAGTTGACAAAGAAATTTTTGTGTGCCAAATATATGTCGATGACATTATATTTGGATCTACTAATCAATCTTGGTGCAAGGATTTTAGTAGGATCATGACGAAGAGATTCGAGATGTCCATGATGGGAGAGTTGATATTCTTTCTTGGCTTTCAAATCAAGCAACTCAAGGAAGAAACCTTTATTTGTCAAACCAAGTATACCAAAGATATGTTGAAGAAGTTTGACATGGAGAATGCCAAGCCCATCAAGACACCCATGCCGACTAATGGACATCTCGATCTAAATGAGGATGGCAAGGCTGTAGATCAAAAGGTATATCGCTCCATGATTGGATCCCTTCTTTACCTTTGTGCATCTAGGCCCGATATCATGCTTAGTGTGTGCATGTGTGCAAGGTTTCAAACTAATCCTAAGGAATGTCATCTTATGGCTGTTAAGAGAATTCTAAGATATTTAGTTTTCACTCCGTACCTTGGCTTGTGGTATCCCAAGGGCTCCACTTTCAATCTACTTGGCTACTCTGATTCGGATTATGCCGGTTGCAAAGTAGATAGGAAGAGTATATCGGGGACGTGCCAATTCCTTGGCCGGTCTCTTGTGTCTTGGAGTTCCAAGAAACAAAATTCCGTTGCCTTATCAACTACCGAAGCCGAATATGTTGCTGCAGGTGCTTGTTGTGCACAATTACTTTGGATGAAATCCACCTTGAGAGACTTTGGTTGTAAGTTTAGCAAGATTCCACTCTTGTGTGACAACGAGAGTGCAATCAAGCTAGCTAACAACCCCGTTAATCACTCAAGAACCAAACATATTGACATAAGGCACCATTTCTTGAGAGACCATGAAGCCAAAGGAGATATCGTTTTAAGTCATGTGAGCACCGATAAACAACTAGCCGATATCTTCACTAAACCACTTGATGAGCATAGGTTTTGTACCTTGAGGAGTGAGCTAAATATTTTGGATTCTCGTAACTTAGTTTGAGATCATGCACATGTTTGAGTGCTATAGAGAAATTATTTTGAAAAATCTACTAGAATTAGTAGGAGTGTGACTTTGAAAATAATTTGAATCTTTTCTTACTTGCTTGAGACTATTGTTCCCATTGTTGATTGCTGGCTAGTCTCAAGATAAGTAAGCCTCTCACATCACTAGATCTCTCTTATCAAAATTCAATCCTTTTCTCATTGGAATTCCTCACAGTTTTAGGGGGAGCCGGATAATCCGGACCCATGTCCGGATACTCCGGACACATCCGGATACTCTGGACATACGTCCGGATACTCCGGATGGTAAAACCATCTTATATATATACCGCGGGGGGGTCGGTCAAAAACGGTTCTATCTCTTATTTTCACCTCCACCGCGCCTCTCCCCTTCTCCACTGCCTTCCACTCGCCCAAGGGGCGATTTTCCCCACTTTTTCCCGTAAGATTTGCGAATCTTTGAAGGGAGTGCTTTCTCTCGTCCGGAATCTCCAGAGAACGCTTTGGATTCGGATTTTCCCGCGCTTCCCTCTTCATTAAGGTATTCAAACTTCAAATCGCTCGATCTCTCAACGTAGTGGTCAAAACTAGATATCCTTTGGGGCATTATCTTCCCTCATGTGCAGCAGCTTGTGCCCCAAATTTCATTCAAATCCCATGGTCAAATCTCTAGATTTCATGAAAGTAGGGTTTGTATGTCGATGCCCGGAGACTCCGGACGTACTGTCCGGATACTCCGGATTGTTCGGAGTATCCGGACATATGTCCGGACTCTCCGGACTCTTAGCGTCTCAGCCTACGTGTCTCATTCCTATTGCTTCTAGTTTGCTCCTAATCGATATATCATATGTCCAGGCTATGGGACGTGAGCGTGCACAGGCTTCTTCCGGTCAGAGACGGCAAAAGCGCCGTCATGATCCTCAAATCCAAGAGGAGGAAGTTTCACCTCCTAGTCCTCCTCCAAGAGAACTTCGTCCTCGTCACCGTCCGGGCAAAGAGCCTGCAGGAAGCAGCTCACAAGCCCGTCCACCTCGTCAAGCTCCATACATGATGCCAAGCATGGCAGCGCCTCCTCCTTCTCGGGCAAATCCATCAAGACGGGGAATTGCTTGGGATATCTGCCCTCGCACTCCTCCTCGTCTTCAAATTGAATATCCACAAGATCAACGCCAATATCCTAGGTGCCCAAAACTTCACCGTCCTCAAATTCTCACTGAGTTTACTGTTTCCATGGGACGGAACTATTTCAAGCAGACTGTGGCTCTTACGGATGCACGCAAGGAGGATGTTTACAAGTATTAGAAGGCTGAAAATTTGGAAAGGAGATTTTGGTGTCAGTTGCATCAAGATTTCTACTCCTCCGTTGTCATGCGCAAGGGCAAAGCTCCCATTGTTCCTTGTAAATATGTTGATTGGGATTATTTTGAGAGGATGAATGACCCATTCTTCAATCAAGCTATTGCAAAGTGCAAGGAATTTGGTCTTTATGACATCATGGGTTTTCGGTATGATTGGAATGAGGAGATTCTTGCTCAGTTTCACTCCTCCCTATATTATGATGCAAGGCAAGTTGCCTTCTTTTGGACTACCGAGGGAGTGAAATATGGAGTCGATTACATGACATTCTCAAGACTCCTTGGACTTGGCTCAGAGGATGAGAAGAGAGATCCTATTCATGTGGAACATCAGTTAAAGCCAAGTCAATTACCGGCTCTTTTCTACAATCCTATTCTAGCGGAAGCCAGCAATGCAAGCACTCTTCAACCTTTCTACTACACCATGAACCAATTTTTTCGTGCCACCATTGATGCAAAGGATGGTGATGCCACTGCTCTTAGGTACTTTGCTTGCAATCTCCTTGCCCGTGTTATGCCCGGTAGGCGACCCTTCTCTATTATGGACTTTATTTGGAATGAGTTAAGGAGGACGATGAATGATCCACAAAAGTTTCTACCATCTGCTCCTTACATTATGTATATGATTGAGAGGGTTACAAAGGTCACCTTTCCCAAGGATTGCAAGCATGCTGCCCTACATCTTCGTCCTCGATCCGGTGATGCACCGCACGCCCCTCCTCTTCATGCCGGTGCCACAAGGAACCCTCGGTTTGACCCAGCTCCATCTTATTCGGGTCCATCTTCCTCTCGTCGTGGTCATCATGATTCTTTTATCAAGAGAGCTCTAAAGAGCATATTCTGCATGTGCAAGACTGCAACTCAAGAGATCAATGAAAACCGCCGTGACATTATTGAGATTAAGAGTCACTTGGGGCTTCCGGCGGATCCATACCATGAGTTGCCCGAGTTTGATGACCCATTTGCCGAATGGGATGCTGCGGATGAGGCCGCCACTACTGCTGCTCATGCTCCTCTTCCTCGCCCACGTTAGCGCACACGTGCCCCCACACGATCCCGTCGCTCTCCTCCTCGTGGCCAAGAGATATTTGATGAAGAGGAAGAGACCGAGGAAGAAGCACCTCCAAACTACCGCGAAATTTCCGATTCGGATGAGGATGAGGACACCTCCGATGAGGATGCCCAAGATGATGATGAGTAGAAGACCTTCTTACCTTTTTTCATCTCCTTTTTGGCACTTGTTGACAAAGGGGGAGTGAAAATGTCATTTATGTACTCATTTGGGCTTTGTATCAACTTTATGCGTTTCTTTTGAACAATTTTTCATGTAAGGACTATGTGGTGTGAGGAACTTTGTAATGTGTGCTACTCTGTGGTCGACTAGTTTGCAGTTTGTTTTTAAGGATGAGCTGATAGTGTGATCTTAATTTGATTATGATGCAATGTTATTTTTCTGTGTTCTGACCTGATGGTCCGGATACTCCGGACACATCCGGAGTCTCCGGATTGAAACCCGGAGTCTCCGAATTGAAACCCGGAGTCTCCGGGTTATCTTGATCAAACACTACTGTTTCTTGATTATATGACATGACTTTTGCATCACACTTTTTTCAGCACACACACATGCTCACCCCACTGTAGAATGTATAAAGAGTTTCCATATCTTTTTCTAAATATGCCAATCTTGACTTTAGAGAAGTCAATTTGAAATTCAAATTCATGGCATACATTAAGGGGGAGCTCTTTACATGCTTAAGATTACATTTTTATGGTTATCAAATGAGATACATGTGGGTTGTCATCAATCACCAAAAAGGGGGAGATTGAAAGATATCTAGGCCCCTAAGTGGGTTTTGGTGATATATGACAAAACACATGTATATTTAATTGTGTAATTAAGCATGTGTGCAGGTGCTAATGGTGACTAAGCAAAGTTTTTTGAGAAGCGTGAACCCTCAAAAAGGATATGAAAAGCAGCGTTCTCAAGTGTTCTTAAAGACTAGATTTTATTTTTGAAATTGAGTATAGGAACGCCGTACTATCAAGGGGAACTGTGATCCACTAGTGTAGACATGGTATTTGTGCTCAAGAGAACCCACAAAAATCATAAGAAACCATCTCAACACTCAAAAAGGGACTTAAATGTGAAATTCAGTGTCTAACCCGGAGTGTCCGGGTTACTGTTATCGGTCTGCAAAACCAGTTTGATCCGGAGTCTCCGGACCCCTATGTCCGGAGTATCCGGACATATACCCGGAGTTTCCGGGTACCGCTCTCCCAACGGCTAGTTTCTGGGAGAGGGGGTATAAATACCCCCATACCCCTTCTCACTCTCTCTCTCTCTTGCTCATTTTCGACCAAAGCTGCAGAAAACCAAAAGAGAGCCCTCTCACTCCCCTTTTGCTCCATTCTTGAGTGATTTTCGTTGGGGTTTGAAGTGAGATTGTTGCAAGAGCTAAGATTGTGCAAGTAAGCCTTGATTTCATCTCTTGAGCACATCAATCCAAGTCTAGCCCGTGGATTTTAGTTTATTACTCTTGGAGCTCCAAGCTCCTAGATGGCTAGGCGTCGCTTGTGATTGCGTGATTGGTTTGTGAGCATCACAGCTGGTTTGTAATCTTCATTCCTCTCCGAGGAATTCTTAGTAAGTGTTCCTAGGGTTTGAGCGTTGGTCTCACCCTTGGGAGAGGAGCATAGGAGTTCTTGAGCACCGTCTCTTGAATTCTTCCTCAACGGTGACGTAGCTCCTTTGGGAGTGAACTTCGGGAAACAAATTCTGTGTCTCTCTCGCAATTTTAGTGTACATTTGCATTTGTTTGCTTGTGAGACTAACCTTTTAGGGTTTGAGGGCGATCTATCATTGTACAAGTCTCAGGAGTAAAACTACTGGTGAGAAACACTTCAAAGGTACCACTTGTCCCTCTAAATTTATTGGATTCAATTTACAGCATCTCCATCTGTGATTAGTAGCATTTTCTTTCATACCCGGATAGTCCGGCCATTATATCCGGAGACTCCGGACACTGTATCCGGAGTATCCGGACATATATCCGGAGTATCCGGACACTTGTGTTGCTAACCGTGCTCGAAGTGTTTTTAAGTTGCAGATTAGCCTATTCACCCCCCCTCTAGGCATCTTGAGGTCCTTTCAGACAGTGCTTCAATCAGGACCTCCCGCAAGGGTTTGACGATGGCAAGTTCAATTCCGCCCTTTGATGCATGATTCTGTCCTAGTTTTTACAAACACGACCCAGTGGCCTGTTTTATGAAATTGCATGGTTTTGCTTGTTGAAAACATGGTAGGATAGCCGCCCTTGTTTGTGATAACCTTACCTTGACCACCTGTTTTATAAAGAGAATGTGTGTGGGGGGAAGGGATAAAATATGGTTTTGAAAGACGAGTTAGACGGGATGGATGGCATTTCTGTGTGAATTGCCGTGGGTGTGCTCGTACCTGTGTGGTAGAGCGAAGAAGGGAGATATCCATCTTGTCACCCCTAAGGACCGAGTTGATGTGTCATGTCACCTAGCTTCCTGTCGTGCAAACCACTTGACCGTTATATGGGCAACGGCTTAGCATAAATCCCACTAGTTAGTCTGATGGTCATCAGGAGAGCTGAGGGCAACGGGTGATCAAAGAGAAGGGATAAGCTCTGTGTTACTTATGCCCCGGTTAAACCTCTGAGATAGGTCGAATGACCCCTTGATGGATCCCGTGGTGGCTAGTCAGGTCTAGCTAAGGTGGGTAATGGCTTTGTTGGGATCTGCACCGACACTAAGGTGATCGTGTTGTGGTACCCCACCTGTGGGTAAAGTTGCACACCTCTGCAGAGTTAAAAATCTATTCAAATAGCCGTGCCCACGGTATTGGGCAAGTTATGGTATGGTCACATAACTAGTGTTTTCTCTCTGGGATTGGTGGGACTGGTGTGTTATTTGGAAAATGTCCGGCAGTTGTGCCGTGGGCTACGACGGACGGGGAGTCCGGTAGCAGCTTAAGACTCGGATCCTGTGTGGATCAACAACACGTGCTCCTTGGTACTTGAAAACTTGTTTTGAAAATATTTTAAACGAACCTTTGCATAAAACCGAGTTTTTCCGCAAATGAACCATAACCTTATCCTTGGATTATCCTGTACATTTAATTCTATTATACCCCCCTCCGCGGGTGTGATTGGACTTGCTGAGTACGTTCATACTCATCCCATTCTTACTTTTACAGTGGAAGATCCAGACTACATCCCGAAGACGTCGAGTAGGGTTCCGTCCTGCACCCAGTCTTGCCTGTGGTTGAGGCCACCGTTGGAACTCCGCATGGCGCAAGACTCTGATGACTCTCTTTTCGTAGCCAGTGTAGTAGTGTGGGTTTTCGTTGTAATCCTCGCGATAGTGGCGCTTCACTGCCCATTACCGCGAAGAATTGTACGGTGATGTACCATCTGATGTAATAAAAGTGTTATCAGCCTCCTGGGACTGATAAAGTAATACTTTTAAGTCTTCCCTGATGGGGGGACGCTTCACCTTGCTGAGTATTAGTATGCTCAGCCTTGCTAGTAATATGGTTTGCAGGTATGTCGTTCGTGACCCAAGTGGATAGTCTGAATTGGCCTGGCACTGTTCCGCTTGGCTGATCTGTGGAATGGGATCCGTCCCCGGCCGGCAATGACCCTTCAGAGTAACACCATATGTTGGGCTGAGTGTGGTGCCTACCTCTGCGATGTATGTAGTCGCGTTGTTGTTTTCGCTAACTCTGAATACTATCTGGTAAACTTGAACTTTCGAATAATACTTGTATAAATTTGTATCAGTTAGGATGAAACAAAACCTCTATGTAATAATGTTTAATTATCCTATGGTGTAAAAGTTGCGAGCTGTTGTAAGACTGGACTCATCTTCGTATGAGGTAAACCTACATCGATCCTGTGTAACCGTGATTGAATCAGGCAGTGATCCGACAGACCAATGAGTTGTTCCGTTTGAAGTGCGCTGAACTTCTATCGCTTGCCTCAGCGAGGACTAGCGCGCTTGAGCCGAAATAATTCAAGCGGTTCTGCCACAACAGCGCCGCGCGCGTGAGCAAATGGAAATTATGATCTGCTGCAGCAGGGCTGCGGCGTGCACTGCTACAGTGTGCGCAGAAGCTACAGCACGGCAGGTCAACACGACCCTTTCGTCCGTCAGCGAGAATTCATCCAACAGTGACAGCACAACTTCCACTGTGCATGCCACTGACAGCAGGCACTGTGCCCGTGAAACGGTACATATGACCATATCCTGGTAGAATATATGCACCTCAACTTCCCGATCGAGGACTATAGGGAGGAGCCGAAGAGGAAGATTTTCGAATCTGTGGCATAAAGGCTCCAATGTGTACATTATTTAATGTGCAGCCAGGTCCACCTATCGGGGCCCCGCTCAGTGTGCGCACTCCCCTTGAGCCTATAAATGGGAAAGTGTGCTCGTTAGAACACAAGGGCTGGAGGATTCAGAGACTCCCAAGCTCACGAGCTCTCGGAAGCTTCAAGTTCTCACAAGCAATACAACACACAGTGGACGTAGGGTTTTACGCTCCGGCGGCCTGAACCACTCTAAACATTTATGTGCTTTCCGTGTTCATTCACCCCTTGATCTAGCGTTCCTTGACTTCCCCCAAACTTATCCTAGACTAGGATTAGGCAGGTGCATGCCGCCACCCGGCTGGAGATTTCTTCCGACACTAAGCTTCAATCTTCTTCTTCGTTCCCGCTTCAACCTTGCAATATCTTCACGTAGCATCAATCCATTACATCTCTCGTCTGCTTAGAAACTTATCACGTAGCATCAATCCATTACATCTCTCATCTGCTTAGAAACTTGATGTCCGGATTATCTGCTGCTTCCCTTTTTCAAATAAACCTCCACCTAGTGTATGAGTGTGAGGAGATATTGATATCACCTCAAGGGAGGGTAATCAATACTGACGGCAGCACAATACTGGAAAAGAATCTCCTCAAACGTTTTCCATAGCACCGACGTCCATGGATCTGCAAGTAGGATAGCACATCGACAACACCTCCAAGAAGGAAAGCGGCACAAGAAGCGACTCCACTGCCGGCCGACATGAAGCCGGGCTGAGATTTCTCCCTGTGCTCCCTCGAGCCAGTCGGCACGCCTGCGCTAGATGGTCGGACACGAAGAGGCCGTGGCCTTGCACGCCGCCAGCTAGACTCCCGAGCAGCACACCCAGCAGGTGCCTCCATGCCAGCGGTCCGCCTCAGGGCTGAAGCTAAGCGACCCACCCGCGAGTACTTGCCCGGGCCCCATCTGGCTTCACGTCGGCTCCCCGGGCGAGACTCCGGCCTCACCGGCCCAGGATCCGACGTCACCTTGCTTGACTCGTCGCGCCCACGGGTGGCAGCGAGATCTGGAGCAGCACGGCGACGGCCACGAGAAAGAATCCTGTGGGGACGAGCAGCGGCCAGAAGCGAGCCGCTGGATCGAAATCCCAGCCACCACCAGCCCCCGGAGAAGAAGCACTGCTGGGAGGAGAAAGGAGGTCTCGCCACTGCCATCTTTGCAACCAAGCGGGCTTTCGCCGGCTTGCTCGAGTCGCCCGCGAGGAGCGGCGCAGGGGCCTGAGTCATTTCGTTTCTCCGACTTTATACCAACATTTGGGACAACATATCTAGATTTTGTGAATTCCGGTTACTCTTTGAAACTTTGAGAAACCAAATACAAATCCCTTCGACCCTTTTTGGTAGGATTTTGAATTTCCCCAATGCCGTTTTCTTATTCTGTTTCTCTCTGGAAACAATTCTCTATGAACCAGAAATAACTTTGTGAAATAGTTTGGCTAGTACGATGGTTTGGAGTTTTGAAAAGTTGTATGCGTGAGGAGGGAGGAGATGCTCATGACAAACACATTTTTTATGATTCTCCTTCTAGTAAAAAAGATGAAATGTTTCTACCGGTTTTTATCCAAAACACTTGCAAGTTGTATCATTTGGCAGGGATTCTTATTTTTCTGTGAGAAGCAGAATCCAGAATCCCTTCCAAATGAGACCGAAACTATATGAAACCCTATGGACTGCCGAATCACAACCCTCATCGCTAACCTCGCTGGCAGGTTCAATCAAATCCACCTTTTTTTGGAAGCAAATGTAATTTCAATCACTTGAAAATAAAAAGTGTATTTATTTGATATTTTAAATTTTATCATATTTGAAAACAGAGGAGCATGCGATTCCATCGCCTGTAACTAAGGATACGAGCAATAACACGTGTTCCAAAAGGCCATGAATCCGTTGTTTGTTTGTTCTTCCTATTATCATGGGACTTGGGACCTATGCGTGCATGGAGCAAATCCGTCGCCCAGAGGCCACCCGTTGAACGAGGTTGAAGCCCCGCTGAAGACTCTATTTTGGGCCGGCAAACGGCCACCACATCCCTGAAATGGCGTGCTTAATAACCGAGGTCAATCTCCGAGCAGGAGCCGACGACGACGACGACGCCCCCCTCCCCGCCCCTCGGCGTCCCCCCCGTCCTCCCCCTTGGATCGATCAGGCCATGGCGCAACACTACTTCTGAGATCCCCGTCGTCGTGTTGCGGCTCGTGAGCCGAACGATTAATCCGGCGGGCGGCCATCGCGGCGGAGGCACCGATCGCCGGCAATAGATGGGGCGGTCGTACCTCGACATGAAGGACGCGGCGGTGGACCTGGGCTACCCGCTGGTGGCCGTGTGCATCGACAAGGACAAGGACAAGAACAGCCAGAACGCGCTCAGGTGGGCCATCGACTCGCTGGTCCAGAAGGGCCAGACCCTCGTCCTCGTCCACGTCAACACCAAGGGCCACTCCAGCGGCGTCGAGGATGCCGCCGGATTCAAGCAGCCGACGGACCCGCACATGATGGACCTCTTCCGCCCGTTCCGGTGCTTCTGCGCCCGTAAGGACATCCAGTGCAAGGACGTGGTGCTGGACGAGCACGACGTGGCCAAGTCGATCATCGAGTTCGTGGCGCACGCGGCGGTGGAGAAGCTCGTCCTCGGCGCGACGGGGAGGGGCGGCTTCGTGCGGTTCAAGGCGGACATCCCGACCACCATCTCCAAGGGCGCGCCGGACTTCTGCACGGTGTACATCGTGAACAAGGGCAAGGTGTCGTCGCAGCGCAACGCGATCCGCACCGCGCCGCGGGTGTCGCCGCTGCGGTCGCTGATCCAGTCCCAGGCCCAGAGCCTGGCGGCGCCCAAGCCCGAGCCGCCGTCGCAGCGGTGGTCGTCGTCGTCGAGGGGCACCGACCCCTCCGAGACGCCACGGGTGGACAACTTCCGCTCGCCGTTCGCGCGGGGGGACACGGGGAACACGCGCAAGTCGTACGCCGACCTCAGCCACATGTCCATGCCGGACTCGGCGGACATCTCCTTCGTCAGCAGCACCGGCCGCCGGAGCATCGACCAGCACTCGGCGATCCCGCCGCGGATGTCCAACTGCTCCGCGGACAGCTACGACCACAGCTTCGAGATGCGCACGCCCAGCAAGTGGGGCGGCGACTCCTTCGGCGGCATGGACCACACCACCTTCTCGCAGACCAGCAGCTCCTCCTTCTGCTCGCTCGGCACGGTCGGTGACTTCATTGACTTGGATAGTTGGATCCTGTTGGCTCAACTCATCATCAGCTCCCCATTGCCAACCATCTTTGCAGGACGACGTGGAGGCGGAGATGAAGCGGCTACGGCAGGAGCTCAAGCAGACCATGTACATGTACAGCTCGGCCTGCAAGGAGGCGCTCACCGCCAGGCAGAAGGCCATGGAGCTGCAGCGGTGGAAGATGGAGGAGGAGCAGAAGACGCACGACTCGCGGATAACCGAGGACTCGGCGATGGCCATGATCGAGCGGGAGAAGGCGCGGGCCAAGGCGGCGATGGAGGCGGCGGAGGCGTCGCAGCGGATCGCGGAGATGGAGGTGCAGAAGCGGATCACCGCGGAGAAGAAGCTGCTCAAGGAGGCCGAGGAGCGCAAGAGCCGCGGCGGCGGCATGTCGCACGAGGTCCGGTACCGCCGCTACACCATCGAGGAGATCGAGCAGGGCACCGACCGCTTCAACGACGCGCGCAAGGTCGGCGAGGGCGGGTACGGCCCCGTGTACAAGGGTTTCCTCGACCACACGCAGGTCGCCATCAAGGTGCTCCGGCCGGACGCGGCGCAGGGCCGCTCTCAGTTCCAGCAGGAGGTGGAGGTGCTGAGCTGCATCCGCCACCCCAACATGGTGCTCCTCCTCGGCGCGTGCCCCGAGTACGGGTGCCTGGTGTACGAGTACATGGCCAGCGGCAGCCTCGACGACTGCCTCTTCCGGCGCGCCGGCGGGCCGGTGATCCCCTGGCAGCACCGGTTCCGCATCTGCGCCGAGATCGCGACGGGCCTGCTGTTCCTGCACCAGACCAAGCCGGAGCCGCTGGTGCACCGCGACCTCAAGCCCGGCAACATCCTGCTGGACCGCAACTACGTGAGCAAGATCAGCGACGTCGGGCTGGCGCGGCTCGTGCCGCCGTCCGTCGCCGACAACGTGACGCAGTACCGGATGACGTCCACCGCCGGCACCTTCTGCTACATCGACCCGGAGTACCAGCAGACGGGCATGCTCGGGGTCAAGTCCGACATCTACTCCTTCGGCGTCATGCTGCTGCAGATCATCACGGCGAAGCCGCCCATGGGGCTCACGCACCACGTCGGCCGCGCCATGGAGCGCGGCGCGCTGCAGGACATGCTCGACCCGGCCGTGCTGGACTGGCCCCTCGAGGAGGCGCAGTGCCTCGCCGAGATGGCGCTCCGCTGCTGCGAGCTGCGCCGCAAGGACCGCCCGGACCTCGGCACCGTCGTGCTCCCGGAGCTCAACCGCCTGCGCGCGCTCGGCGAGGACAACATGCAGTACTGCGGCGCCATCAGGGGCGGCGGCGGCGGCGGCATGTACAGCTCGCCCTTCTACAGCAACGTCTCGCGATCGCACGCCGCCGTAATAAGCTACCTCTCCTCTCCTCATCAGTCTGAATTCTGAATTCTGAAACCACCATCACGTGACTCCATTTGATTGATTGCAAATTGAAATTCGCAGGAGATGATGAGCGATTCGTCGCAGTACCCAAGATCAGTGTTCAGCTCAAGAGCCGGCGACTCGCCGATGCCGCCGAGAAGATCGAACGTCTGACGAACGCCCCGTGGGCGGTCAGGGCGAGGGGATGGGATTGCCGTTTGCGCATTGTGATTTTTGCAGGTTCGTAAGCTGCTTAGCGTGCATGAGGGGAGCTAGGGCACAGGTGGTCCTCATCTTCTAGCATGAGTTTGGTGCAGGATTATTTTCTTTGCACAAGCTGTGTACTACAATACAGGCAGCGGAACCGCATGGCTCTGCCGCCATTGCCGTGTACCTGTTCGTGTAACTTGTGAGCTTCCTCTTTTGTGTAATGGATCTTTGCAGTTTTCGAACGGAGTTGTTTGAATTGGGGGAACGTTCCTACGGATTTTGTTGGGGGAAATCCAGACAAGTGTCGTGATAGCCGAGGAGCGTCTTACATTTCCGATCGGCGAGAATAATCCCTTCTTGTAAAGATACATACTTCTCTCGCATATTCAAGAGAAAAGAAGAATGATCTTCTTGTACCTGCTAATTATATGGAGATTATTGGGGATGTAAGGACGAAGGCATAGTAGAGCATAAAGAAAGTTTAAAAACAAACATATTCATCATACAAGAATTTAATGTACATGACAATCATTTTTCCTACTTGTACCCGGAGGCGTACTGCTTACTCATTCGCTAGAAACGCATTTTCAGTGTCCTTTATGACGGCGGCGTGACGGCGAAGATACGAGATGAGAAGTCAATGCTACTCAAGATTGGCATGCACGCTACTCTTGATGGCTGTGTAGCGTGGATATTTTTAAACATAATATACTCACATATATATACAAGGGTTTGATTAGTATTACAACCCCACGTAGGGTCTGTTTGGATGTGTTAAAGTTGAGTGCTAAATTTTAGCACTTAGCACTTATTATTAGCACTCGTACTCGCTAAAGTTTCTGAGTCTTGGCTAAAATTTAGCCCACCCTATTAACACTTAACACTTATGTTTGAAGAATCTAAATACTAGCACTTCAATTCAAGCACCCTCGTAGTTATGTTGACTCTTATGTTGTTAGTCTAGGAATATTTCGAGCATCCGCATATATGCTCCAACACATACACCATATGGGTCGAAACTAGGGAGCGAACGGGCCATGTTAACAACCTCAACGATGACCGCAATCCTGTATGAAATCAATAGGAGATCCTATACATCTTCTAGAAAAAAAATTACATGCGTCTCAATATTTGAAATTCGTGGTAGTGGTAAAGATGGTACTGGCGGGCACACGAACAGAGCAGCGCGAGCATCAAGCTGGGGCACCCGAACAGAGTTGGCGTGGTGGCACCCGAACAAGCTGGTGTCCACGTGGTGACACGCCGTTGGGATGACAGGTTGGCGTTGCCGTGGAGTTAAAGTTTGAATTTCATGTTCCAATGCATTTATCTCTTGACCATTTTCAAAACCGTTAGGACATGGTGCTCGTCAGAATTTTCTAGAACAAAATGTTGACTGTGCAAGTTCAACACTTTTAGCTACCTACTTCATTCCTTCGAATGAAATGTTGAAATAGGATTTTCGAAATGTCGAGTCTGATACTAAAAATATTGAACGCACAAAGCCATAAATATAATGATAAACTAAAAGAAAAGGAAAAAAAACTTACCTGATGTGCAAGGCGTGCATTGTTAGGTGGATGGTGGACCTGAACCCGAAATGACGGTGTTCTCCGCATTTGCTCGCTGGGCAGGAAATGATCGTACAAAATCAGAACGGAGCGGGGAAATACTGCGGCGCGCGTGGAAAAAATACGAGTTGGGCATGCTGTTGCTGGTGTACCCCGTCCTTGTTCACGGCATGACCAGCCTCACCAGCAACAGCAACAGTGATGCATGGAAAAAAAATTCGAATCAAGAAACCGGGCCGACGGCGAGGCCAACCAATTGGTCCAAGTCAGCGAATTTTTCTTTACCCCTTCGATTATTATCCCACGGCGAGAGTTTACTCCGCCGACACTTTTTTACTGTTCCGACCATGTGTTACTCTGTGGAAGCCTCTCGGAGGTTGCAGATATGCGAGCAGATAAGATGGGTTCTCTCTTCTCCTTTCTCCCTCTCCCTCTTTTTCTCTTTCTTTCTGTCCGCCTCTCTCTCTTTCTCTGTCGCTTGGTCTTCCTGTTCTTGGTGAGTTCTTTTGGCCTCCCTCTTGATTTGTTCTTTGGCTTTTCCTTGCTCGCTTTCATCTGCCATTGCTTTCGCTAGATGCTGAAGGTTAGTACTGAGTGTTGCTATTGGAGTGGACCACCTGATGCTGTCTTTTTCGCTGATTTTTTTGATCTACTTTTCTTTTTTTACTTCTCTTCAATATGGGGACCTCTTGTCCAGGTACCACATGTGTCCGTGCTATTTGGTGCTGGTACTCGGTTCTTTTTTCCTCACCATTTTATTCCCGTAACTGAAGATGTGGGGTTCAGAAATGAAATTTGCTGCGCATGTAGAGGGGTGTCCTACGATGGTGGTTTCCTGTTGGGTAGACAAAATGTTTGGCCGGAGCTAGAATATTCTGGATGTGGTTCCATGCTTACTAATGACGGTGCTTTTTTAATCACTGCCTGATTCTCTCTCTCTCTCTCTCTCTCTCTCATCAAGAAACCGGGCCGCCGGCGAGGCCAACCAATTGGTTACCCACTTTCTAAAATCCACAAACACTCCTAACATTACTCTTTATTTTTTCCAATTAGAATCCCACTGTTGTTCACATCGACAGAAAATCTATTTCCCATGCTGTTGCTCAAGAGTTAAATCTCTATGTAAAACAAGAAGCTGCAATTCGGATCGGTCAAGATTACTATATCGGCAGAATTTAAGAGTAGAAGCCGCATACGGTGATGATGCAGTGCAAAGAGAGGATAAACAGTTCTACAGCGGCCTCACTACTTCAGCAAATGAAGCCATACAAGGTGCTTACAACGAAGCCCTTAGATTTTTCTAGACCAAGAAAAACTAGTGGCTATTGACGGCTACAATTATCATGAGCTTCAAAAGACAAAATCAAAGCTTTTTTAACAGTAACATATCTAATGTTCTCCAAAGAAAGTGAAGACTTGATGGAAAAATGCGTTGAATTTCAAAATAGAAGGCAACAAAAAAACTCAAATCAACTCTACATGCTGCATGTCAAGAAGTTTCTACAATATTACCGTCGGTGCATACGGACATCGGTACATACGGACACGGATACCTCCTGCTAGAGTGTCCAGCTCTGACGTGTGCGCCAAGCGATCGTGGTGGACGCACGATCTGCCTCTACCATCTCCAAACCCTTATCGCGCTACTGCCGCATCACAGGTAAGGGCGCGATGGTGTCCGGCTTCGGCGTGTGCGCCAAGCGCATCGTGGTGGACACGCGCCACCATATGCTCGGCCGCCTTTCCTCGATCATCGTCAAGGAGCTGCTCAACGACCAGAAGGTCGTCGTAGTCCGATGCGAGGAGATCTACCTCTCCGTGGGCCTCGTCTGTCAGTAAGTCATCTGACAGAGTGTCCAACCAGATGGGCGCAAGGTTATCCGTGACCTCGCCCTTATCCTCTAGGTAACGGGACGTACGATCCGGGCCTAACAGTTGGGATCATGGTCTCTGGACCTCCCCCCGTGCTCATATAGGTCTGGCGTCCCCATGTGCCCACGAGAACAGGGAGCTCGGGTCTGGCCTCCGCAGGTCCGGACCCCCAGGGGGTCCGACACCGCCACGTGTAGGAGCCAGACCCCTATGGACCTGTCCACCCGGGCTGGCCTCGGGCGTCCGGACCTCTCTTTCCTCAGGAAGGGGTCCGGTGCCGCCACGTGCTGCCAAGGAGGCGACGACGAGGCCATCCCTGCCACGCGTCCGTGGCAGAAGGCCTCCAGTGGGGCGCCGGCCCAGCTACCGCATTAAAGGCGGGTAGGTGGGCTGCGCGTTCTCAGGTCAGAGCATGGCCTGCCCACTGACACACTGGGCAGGTGTGCTGACACCACGGTAAGCCCGCCTGTTTCTAAGGCGGCGCGACACTGTGCACTGTGCACGGGCAGGCGGCGTACAGTCGACTCACCGCGCCGCGTGCGTGGGTAAGGAGTAATGATGGACTGCTGCAGGAGAGCTGAGGCGTGCGCTGCCACAGTGCGCACGGAGGCGACGGCGCGGCGGGTCGGCGCAACTCCTTCGCCTGTCAGAGGATCCTGACCCAACAGTGACAGCACGTCCTCCACTGTGTATAGAGTTGACAGCAGACACTGTGCCGGTAAGACGGTACAAGACCATATCCTGGCTATAGATACGCACATCAACTTCTCGATCGAGAAGACTACAGGAAGAAGCTGGAGAAGAAGATTACATATCTTTCGTATTACAGGATCTAGTCGTCGGGCCCACCTGTCGCGGTCCCGCACAGTGTATGCACCTCCCTTAATCTATAAAAGGGAGAGTGCGCTCGTTAGAATACAAGCTCTCTTGGGCTCTTTTCAGGTCAACAAGCTCTCAAGCTCATAAGCTTTCTCAAGCAATACAACACACAAGTGGACGTAGGGTATTACGTTCCGGCGGCTCGAACCACTCTAAATCCTTATGTCTTTCCCAGGTTCATCCGCCCTTTGATCAAGCGTTCCTAGGTCTTCCCAAACTCATCCTAAACTAGGATTAGACGGGTGCATTCCGCCACCCAGCTGGAGATTTCCTCCGACAATTACCAATATCAATAGACCACTACCAACACAAATGGGATGACGAAGAACAATACAAGATTACTTAAACTAGCAGATTCTACTACACAGATGCATAAAGATATGAAGTTCTAGGGATATGAGCTAAAAAAGAGAGACCATGGAGGCTACAGAATTAAAAGGCAGCGAGCTGACCGATCTTAATGGATTTCCTTTTCTATATACCTCCTATCTAGCTTACTACTGTATCTCACTATATATAAATTTTAATGTATGCTATCATGTATTGTAATATGTTTATGATGCATTTCGATCACCGTTGTTTCTTTTAGGCACGCCAATGATTAGTACTCTCTGCGTCTTAAAATACAATTCATTTTGATAATTTTAGATATATAATTTTATTATATATTTAGATATAGTATACATCTAGATATAATTTTATTATATATCTAGATATAGTATATATCTAGATGTATATATAGAAAAATTAAAATAAATTATAATCTGGACGGAGCAGTATAAGCTAAAAAGATATAAATGATCACTGACACATTATTGAAAGTCTTCCAGCTCGAGAGAAACGTATGCGCCAACAGCGTTCCTGAGAGAAAAAACACACACACACACCCCTTGCTATCCAGATCCACGCGCGAGTCATCCATGATGTCACAACAGGCCCCGCGGGATCGTTTGCGAAGTCGCAGTCTGCGGAGCCGTGCCCGTCCGCAAAACCGGCGCGCTAAACCCCCGCACCGGACAAAGCTCTGGCCTCGTAGTCAACGGCCCCTCGCAATCGGTCAAAGGCGACACTGCCGGTCCCGGAACGGAGTGGTTGGTGTTGGATCGACGCAGTATTTAATTTTCGATCGGAACGGAGCCGCCGCCTCCACATATATGATATCCACACACTGACACGCAGTTTCAGACCGGCGCCCATCGCGTTGGGGTCCCTGGTGCTCGGCATGGGCGGCGGTGGTGGAGGCGGCGTCGGGCTGGTCGCCGCCGCCCTCGCCGCGGTGGCGGCCACGTGGCTGTGGGCGGCGCTGGTGCGCCTGGTGTGGCGGCCGTACGCCGCCGCGAGGGCGTTCGCACGGCAGGGCATCCGCGGGCTGCCGTACCGGCCCTTCGACGGCCACGGCAAGGAGGTCAAGGCGATGCTGGCGGCGGCGAGCGGCGAGACGCTGGACCGCGGCTCCCACGACTTCATCCCCCGGGTCATGCCGCACTACCGCGCCTGGATGTCGCTCTACGGTGAGCTGTTCTTCCCTGCCGTGGATGCCACCGCATCCATCCATGTCAAAAATTGCCAGTTCCAGCAAGGTTCATGCGAAATTTCTGAGGTTCAGGTAGAGCTCATAGGACTCTGAATTTCTGATGAGTTCTCTCGCTGTCGGTGCACGGCCGTCGGCGGTGTGGTGTTCAGGCAAGGTGTTCATGTCGTGGTCCGGCTCGACTCCGTCGCTGTGCGTGGGGAAATTCGAGATGGTGAAGCGGATCCTCTCCGACCGGACGGGGCTGTACGCGAAGGTGGAACCCGGCCCCGTCATACTGGCGCTGCTGGGCAAGGGCCTCGTCTTGGCGGGTGGCGAGGACTGGGTGCGCCACCGCCGCGTCGTGCACCCGGCGTTCGCCATGGACAAGCTCAAGATGATGACGGGGGCGATGGCAGCGTGCGCGGAGGAGGTGATCCAGGCGTGGGAGGTGCGCGCCGCCGCCGCGGCGGGCGGCGAGGTGACGGTGGAGGTGGGGCAGCAGTTCGCGGAGCTCACCGCCGACGTCATCTCGCACACGGCGTTCGGCAGCAGCTACCGGCAGGGGAAGGAGGTGTTCCTGGCGCAGCGGGAGCTCCAGGTCATCGCCTTCACCTCCATCTACAACCCCTCGCGCGTCCCCGGGATGCAGTACGCGCCGACCAAGTCCAACGTGCGCCGGTGGCAGCTCGAGAGGAAGGTGCGGGACACGCTCATGGCCATCATCGACGAGCGCCTGGCCGCCTCCAAGGAGGCTGCGGCCACCGGCGGCTACGGCAGCGACCTGCTCGGCCTCATGCTGGAGGCCAACGCCGGCGAGGACGGCAAGAGGGTCATGACCATGGACGAGATCATCGACGAGTGCAAGACCTTCTTCTTCGCCGGGCACGAGACCACCTCGCACCTCCTCACCTGGGCCATGTTCCTCCTCGGCACCCACCCCGAGTGGCAGCAGCGGCTCAGGGAGGAGGTGCTCCGGGAGTGCGGCGGCGCCGAGGCGCCCATCAGCGCCGACGCCCTCAGCAAGCTCAAGCTCGTAAGCCGCCCTCCTCTTAAGCTACCAAGCTAGCTGGTGGACCGCCGGCAAGCGTGTTCCGTTCCGATCGTGTCCTTGTGTGGTTTTGCAGGTGACGATGGTGCTCTACGAGACGCTCCGGCTGTACGGCGCGGTGACGCTGACCGGGCGGCGGGCGACGGCGGACGCGGACCTCTGCGGCGTGAAGGTGCCCAAGGGCACCATGGTGCTGATCCCCTTCGCGATCCTGCACCGCGACGAGGAGGTGTGGGGCGCCGACGCCGGCGAGTTCAACCCGCTCCGGTTCCGGGACGGCGTGGGCAGGGCGACCGCGCACCCGAACGCGCTGCTGTCCTTCTCCATGGGCCCGCGGTCGTGCATCGGGCAGGACTTCGCGATGCTGGAGGCGAAGGCGACGCTGGCGCTGATCCTGCGGCGGTTCGCCTTCGAGGTGGCGCCGGAGTACGTGCACGCGCCGGCCGACTTCCTGACGCTGCAGCCATTGCAAGGGCTCCCCGTGGTGCTCAAGCTCCTGGATCCATAGGTGGAGGGGGGTCCTTCACGAGCTGGAGACTGTAACTATTTCCTTCCAATAATTATTCATAATAAAAAAAAAGTGGCTTCTAGAACGCGAGTAGTTTAATTTTTGGAGTTTGGCCATTCATCTCTGTGAACTTTCAATTCAATGTATCAGCAGTGTGACTATTCTGATGTGCAAATAATGGTCTAATTGGCAACTCTGACGTGCTAACAGAACATGACAAATCTGTCACTATCACGTGCGCGCACGCGGCACCATGAATAAATAAATACTACATGAGTTCTAAATTATTAATTATTTTAATTTTTTTATATATAAATTTTTCTATGCATCTGGATATATGTTACGTTTACATGTACAGTTAAATTTATATATCTAGAAAAATCAAAATAATTTGAAACAATCTTAAGTTAAATTATTCTAAATTTGATCAAATTTGCAGATAAGATTATTAACATCTACGCCATCAATAAGCAAACAATGAAAAGTTCTATAGTAGAAACAAACTGGACCACTGTTTTTTGGATAAATTGGGCCGGTGTTGTTGATGGGTGCTAGGTTGAGGTTGGCGTATGGGCTGCCAATGAAGAGGGGATTGATGTGGACCATTTTTGTTTTTCTTCGACGCTCTCAAACCAACCGAGAGGCAAAACGGGACAGAGTTAGGTATCGTTTCGGGTGCTCGAAGAAAATCCTCCGCCAGCCCATGAATCAAGGCCCATAGCCGCTACTGTCGCCCACATCTCCGTCCTCCTCGCCTCCACGCCACTATCCTTCTTGCCCCTACGTCGCCATCCTTCTCGGTGGCGGCTCTCCGGCGGCTCCCGCCGCCCGCATCCCCATCCTCCTTGCCCCCGTGCTGCCGACGGCTCCTGCACTCCCCCACTGTCTCCACAGGCCACCAGTTGTCCTCCATGGCCCGCGGCCTGCGGCTCCCGCCGCCTTGTCGTCCCGCCCATAACCCGCCGCCACCACCGGTCCACCGCCACCCAAGACCTTTCCTCTACAGTCAGGAGCCCAAGATCTCGTCGGAGCACCTTGAACCCCGAATCCCAAACTCCCTAACCCTAGCCATGGTGGGGCAAGCAGAGGCAACGGCACGAGGAAGAAGATGGCGCGCGCATAGGCCGTCGTGAGCCGCGAGAGGCAGAATGCAATAGGCCGCGCGTGGGGGTGACGGATCGTGAATTTGAAGCACAAGCAACATATAGCCGCGATGGGCAAAATGTATTCTTTGAACAGGTTGCAACTTGCTTTGCAGGGATGGAGCGCATTTGTGTTCTGATGGTGGCCACCCCGATTGGCGGCGGTACCGACCGCCGAGGTACGGCGCCCCTTCACGGAGACGTCCCGAAAAGGATCAAGCCCCTCCCTCGGGCCGTCGTGCTCAAGCTCTTGGTTGGATCCGTAGGATGACGGTCCTACATTCACAAGCATACAACGCATGCAATCAGCTCTTGGTTGGATCCGTTGGACGGTCCTACATCTGGATCGGAGGAATTTTCAAAGGAAAAAACATAGGAATCTGAAATGGGCCAGCTCATGTTGTGTTCTTAAAGGCTAATCTATCATACGGGTGTTGAACAGGAAGTGCGGGGATCTTTCTGTTTAAGATGCTGCTACAGGTCAACTGAACAGGACGTGCCCTGACGCGGTGACGCCGAAGCCTGAACGTCCGAAGCGGCATGAATTGCCAGGAGCCCGGGGGATGACCATGAAGAAGTGCTCAGCTCTTCACTGTTCATGGGCTCCTAGACATTTCTACTAGTACTGTGCAAGTCGGCGACCAGGCAGTTTTATCACCCCTCTCCCGCGTTCCTTTTAAAAAAAGAACTAGTGTTCGTTCGCTGGTGCTTATTTTAAGTTCCGTCACATCGGATGTTTGGATACGAGTATTAAATATAAATTAATGATAAAATAAGAGTAAAATGCACTGGCGGTCCCTAAACTTGTAGAGTGTAAGAGTGTAGTTAGGTCCGTTAATCCTGAAAGTGCATTTCTGGATCCACAAATTTGTATAGATATGTTGCTTAGGTCCGTCAAATTTGAGAGTCTATTTCTAGACGTACAAATATTTCAAATTATTCACCATAGTTCCATATATATCCTTATGTGCACGTAACACTGACATGACATGCTGATCGTATGTCTCCCGTCTTATTTATCTTCCTCTTCTCTCAATCTGTCCGACCAACCCTGCACGGGCTATTGTGCCATACGTGTTCTTTTACCCGTTCAACACATCCACCGAATGACCGGACATGGCACACATCAATGCCATCACTGATGTGACCCAGCCACCAGAGCGGAAGGCACCTCGAGAGATGGTCTTAGACTGTCCCAGCAAGTAGCGGGATCAACAAGCGATCCGCCGGCCAAGACGAAGAGGAGGGAGATGGTATGGTGGAGAAGAAAACAAGAGGCAAAGCCTCAATGCTCGTCATAATCCATGTTGGCAGTCTCGAAAATGTACAATCAGCGTGCCATATCGGTGTTACATGCATACGTGGATACACATGGATCTGTGGTGAACAATTTCAAAAGTTTATGGACCTAGAAATGCACTTTCAGAGTTAACAGACACAAGTGACACACCCTTACAAGTTTGTGGATTCAGAAATGCACTTTCGGAGTTGACGGACCTAAGTGATACACTCTTACAAATTTAGAGACCGCATGTGTATTTTACTCTATAAAACAAATTTCAAAACTCTAGACTTATACACGAGAGGAATTTATTAAGCCTAGTTAGTTCGTGATTAGCTCATATGATGCTACAATAAATATCTGCTAATTATGAATTAATTAGACCTAATATATTCGGCTCATGAATAAGTTTAGATTATGCAATTAGTTTTATAATTAATTTATATTTAGTCTTTCTAATTAGCATCGAAATATTTGATGTGATATGATTTAGAAGAAGCCACACCCCTAGGAGGAAGAAGAAGAAGTAGCAACTTATTAACTGGAACTAGTAGTATCACCACTACTGGAAAAAGACTCGGACTCGTGGCATAGCGATGACCGCAGCAGTAGTCTACGGAAAGTCCACCGGATGAGAAAAGTCACGGGCAATCCGTTGCCAGGACTGAGCGATTCCACGGCCATCTGGAAGTGGGATTCGCAAAGATATCTTCGTGCTAGCACTTTTGTTGCTTGTTTCGCTTCCAAAATCCTACAGAATTCCTGGGAAACTAGAAGCAAGCAACGAGCTCAACCACTCGTTCAACTCTTAACACCTGGTGGCCAGATCTCTGACCCTGAGGCCGTGACGATGGCGATCAGTTCGTGTTCATCACTGTTGCAAATTATGAATTAATCTGGCTTATTAAATTTATCTCGCAAATTAGCATATATATATATATATGTAAAAAAGTTTAAACAGATATTATTTAATACTCGTAAATGGTAAAAAAAAATTGATGCGATGAGGCTGCAGCTTAGGCCTTCACAACCAAACCAAACAGGGCTACCGCCGCCGCCGCCCGCCTTATCGGCCCAGAAGGAATCGCAGTGTTGCTTGCCGTGTGTAGTTTTATCTCGAGTTTCGATTGTTGATTCACCTCGTGCATGGTTTTTTTGTTTTTGTTTTTCTTTGTTGATAAGAACCTCGTGTATGGATTGGAGCACCCATTACGCTTGCGCCTGAACTCCTTCCTAGCTGGTCTGCACTGCATTTCATCAAGCACAAGACAGCATCCACAAGAGACAGATCTCTCAATCTGTCGTACACCCTCATCATCCCCAATTCCCCACAAGCTAGGACCACTTGCCAGGAAGGACGCAGTCACGCAGTTGATGAGAGTTTTCATTTTTAGGATGGCCAGCCACATTCTGGGACTTTTAGCACACAAAAACTGTCTCTGTGCAGTATAAAATCCACAAAGCCTCCGAGATCAAGGACCCTTAAGTCTTGCACATTACCCATGTTGATAGCACCACATGCTGATGTAGCTGTTGTGCTTACTGCCAAGCAAAGAGAGACACTGAAAGGAAACAATAAATGGCTCGAAAAAAGGAGAACCTGCCCTCAGCATGCCCAATTGCCAGCACCCACCTTTGCAAGGGCAAACAAAAGGCAGGTCGGATATGGGAACGGGAAAGGCCCGGATCAGATTTCAGGAGCAGCATCAAGAGAGACACGAGACCAAAGCTAGTTTTTTTATTCGCACTTCAAGATTCTCTCTAAGCAATCATATATCCCGATAAAGGAATCCAAGAACCTATCAATCGGCCGCAGCAAAGGCGCAACAGTGTTATCGTCGTCATGTGTTCAATCATCACCCACTTATACACCAAAAAATATCGCAAAGAGATGCTAGCACAATTACCAGATCATGTGCCAGATCTGCTAGATGGAGAGGGGGGGGGGGGGGGGGGAAGAAGATGTTTCTAACCAAACCTTTTTAGAACAATGGAAATTGGCTAGGAAGTGTGCCTGTACTTGACATATGATCTTTTACAAAATCATTTTTACACACATTTTTTCTCTCTCGTTATGCTATCATCGCTGAAAGTAAAGAACATCAAAGAACAGGAAGGGGAAAAAACCTTAATTTGCAGTAAGGAGCAGGTTGAGGATGATGACTGATGGACAGGACACTCAAAAATGGCTTGAAGAACATCAACAAGTGACCTTAATTGCGGCAACGGCAGCGACAATGGATGCGGACGATGGGATGACGGATCGAACATCCAAATTGGCTCCGGAGAGCTTCCCAAGATGCAGAGTGAATTACCTTCACACCTCGGTTCTGTCCAACCAAGGATACAACTGACATGATGACGGATCGGAGTCGCCACAGCCTGCAGCCAAGGCCGAATTGAGATCCATAGCAGTTCCAATCCGAAATGGTGGTCATGACGGGGGAGGAGCGGCAAGGGGCTGAGGCTGTGGCCCGGCGACAAACGGGTGCTGCAGCAGCTGTGCGGCCGTGAGCCTCCTGGCCGGGTTCTTCTGCAGGCAGCAGCTGATGAATCCCCTGAACTCGGGCGAGGCGGTGGGCGGCGGCTCCGGCGGATCGGAGTAGCAGATGGCGACCATGAGCGCGGCCCAGTCCCCCTGCTTGCCGAGGTTCTCCCCGAAGGGGAACCTGCCGAGGTAGAACTCGAGAATGCTGAGTCCGAAGCTCCAGATGTCGCCGGCGTACCCGTCGTAGTTGCCGTCGTTGAGGTCGGTGTTGATCCGCTCGGGGCTCATGTAGGCGATGGTGCCGACGGAGGAGTTGCAGGGGTCCATGGTCTGGTTGAGGATCCGTCCCACGCCGAAGTCGGCGATCTTGACGCGGCGCGCGGCGTCGATGAGGAGGTTGGAGGGCTTGATGTCGCGGTGCACGATGTGGCGGCGGTGGAGGTAGGCGATCCCGGAGAGCACCTGGCGCGCGACGTCGGCGAGGAACGGCTCGGCGGCGATGCGGCGGCCGTCGAGGGAGCCGCCGTCCATGTACTCGAGCAGGATCTGGAGCTCCCCGCCGCGCTCGTACATGCCATGGCAGCGCACCACGGAGGGGTGGTCCGCGGCGCGGAGGATCGCGATCTCGCGCGCGATCTGGCGCCGCACCGCGTCGTCGTGGTTCCCGTAGAGCACCTTGAGCGCGTAGGGCCGGCCCGTCCCGCGGTGGCGCACCAGCCAGACGGTCCCGCCGGCGCCGCTGCCGACGCGGCGGACGCGCTCCAGCTCCGCGAGCGGGGGCGGCTGCTGCTGCTGCTGCGCCGGCGCCGCCACCCCCGCGGCGGGGGCCCCGGCGGGGGCGGAGGAGGAAGGGGGCGGGAGCGGGAGCGGGACGGCGAGGGAGGTGGCGACCTCGCGCTGGGGCATGGGGAGGGTGAGATCCGGGCGGCGGCGCGCGCGGCCCGGCGTGCCGGGCTGCTGCTGCGGCTGGGTAGGGAGGCCGCCCGGGCGCATGGCGTCGGCGCGGGAGGGTGCCTCTCGCGGTCTCGCTCTGGCGGTGGCGCGGGGCGGGAGGTGGGTGGAGTTCGTTAGCAGGGTGGTGGTGGTGGCGGCGACGTCTCGCTCTCGCCGCTGCCCCCTCGGGGTTTGTCGCGTCTCGCTCCGGTGCGCGTTTATTGGAGCACAGCCTGGTCGGGTTGGGGAACGGGGAGGGGAGGGGAGGGGGAGCACGAGGCGGGCGACGACCTACCTCGCCTGACGGCAAGACAACAGCTGGAGTAGCAAGCACCAGCCAGACGACGACGAATCGGACGGAGCCGGGCGGCGGCGATGCGATGCGATGCCGAGTTGGAGTTGATGAACGGCACGCACCGTGGCGTGCTCATTTTCTTGTTTTTTAAACCAACCGGCAGGAGAGCTGCCTGAAGAAGAGCGAACAAAATTATTTACATACCTCACACATATAAAAAAAATAAGAGATGCTAGATGCTTAGCTCCCGCTACAGCTAAAAAGATGCCTCATCCTTAATTTTCTGTAAAATTATTGGGTTAGATAATTCTTTATACTAAAAAATTCTCGTATTTAACTAGGATGCGCAAGCTCTTTGTAGAGGCGTTTGGGGCAGCTGGCGTGCTCATCTTCACTTGCTGCCGCCGCATCGTGACAATTTTTGATGCATTGACCTACTCACCAACCTCAGTGGATGTGAATGGGAATATGGGATGGGATACACGACCTGTCCTGCCGCCCGTACAAACGTGCTTACTGTACGAGGTACTCCAGTCCTACTAGTACTTTCTACTTAGGGCATCGGATGTTTAGACACTGTATTAAATATAGATTAATTATAAAACTAATTATATAAATAGGGGCTAATTTAAGAGATGAATTCATTGAACCTAGTTAGTCTATTATGATTTGACCATATTATGCTACAGTAAATATATGCTAATGATGGATTAATTAGACTTGATAAATTCGTCTCGTGAATTTGCCTCCATTTATGCAATTGATTTTGTAATTAGCTTTTATTTAATACTCTTAATTAGTGTCAAACATCCGATATGACGGAATTAAATTTTAGTCCGGCGGATCAAATAGACCCTTAGACACTCAGATAGATTAAAATATATTTAGACTGACAAAGTTCCTATAAAGATTGACAAATATACTAGGACTTTCGTTAGGATGGTTTTGGAAGATGCATCATCCATAGAATAACAAAAGGTTAAATATGCATGGAGTAACCATGGTCATCTTATCAACGAACATATCATCTACTACTAAAAGAATAATTAGTAAAAGAAATACGAAAGCTGGAGACTTGTTTGGTTGCACGTACTATTTCGCAAGAGCAATGAACCGTGCTTCAAGAAAATTGGTTGAATCACCATTCAGAATTATCCCTACATGCTAACATGCACCATCTGGTGCATCCAACCAAACACACGGTAAAACTGAACCGCACAACAGGTTTTGCTTTTGTGAAGTAGAGAAATGTATGTGGCGTGTGTGGCCACGTATCAAATGATTGCCCACGAGATCAAATTTGTCCAGTAACTTTTTGTTTAGCACTACAAACAGAGCAACGTGTGAGTGCTTAATGGATGTAAATCGATTTGATGAGAGAAGTAGGTACCAATACCAAGAACCTGGCCGGCATAAACAGAAGCGTGACACACCAGATACACCATGTCCACTCACAGCACGTGCTCCAAGTTCAAATCATCAGTTAGTGCCGAACAAAGGAAAAGCGGTGGAAGACGGGCGATGTGCCAAAAGAGGCTACAAACATCATGGCCGAGCTCTTTCACACCACGTGCGACAAAGAAATATGCGGCCTGTGCACGCACACGTTCAGCCAAATGGCAGGGATCAATGGACTCAAGAACCTGTCTGCCTCGCTTTGCAGTTTCTAACACGGGGATAATGGGATGTCCTCACTCTTCAGGGTGACCATCTGCTTCAAAAGTGCTATAGGAAGTTAGGAACACGACCCTGACCATGCAATGGCGGTCATCACTAGCGAAACTGCGACACTTCCGTCACCCTAATCACAGATTCAACGGGGATAATCCAAATTCAGTGTACTGGGTTACTTCAGTGATGACGTCAAGCCATTAAGGTGACGTCATGGATGAGCATATGCAAGTATGCAACAGCTTTGAGCCTGGATTTCCTGGGTTATTAAATCAGAGGAGCAGGTAACTTTTTTTTTTGGACCGGGATAACTTGTGTTAACCCTTACATTAATAATTTACTAAGTTCCTCACCCACTCAACTCACACGGCAACCCGAGTAGACGACATAAGAACAGACAGCAGGACCAACTCATCATACCGCGTCCAAGGGGCTGAGTTGTTACCTGCCAACGAGAGACATGGATGGGCATGCAGGTTCGGACGCACCATGACCCAGGCTTGGAGCTAACGTTAGCAGCCATGAAGATCGCCTCCTTTTACCAATCCACTCATTGCTATTTGCTACAAGCAACGGCAACAGAAGAAGATGGCCAGTTTAACAGTTATCAGATTTCTCCGGCAACTTGAAACCTGATATGACATGAGTGGTAATGGAGCGAGAACTGTTGCTGATAAGTCAACTTAAATCAACAATGTAGCAGATGCCTGCTCTGAAGTTTCATCCTGTAAGAACAACATGTAACACATTGTTAGACTTGAGGTACGCGGATAACTTTAAATTGAGGGTAACATTTTCTTAAAAAAAATATTATTGCAGTGAAAATGGATGCAGGAGTCTGAATATTGAAATGTTGGCCAATTAAAGCCATATGCCGAACCAGCTTGTTAACTAAAACGAGCTGCAGCTTTGCACATACTGACATACACTTCAAGTACACACTTACCTCTAAAGACTATTGTCTGCAGGCTAGTAAGTAGCTTATATTTCATTTCAGATGCGCAAGCATACATTTAAAATGCACTATCAAGAAATCACTTTGTGAATATATAAAATGAAAGAAAAAAAATCACTTTGTCAAAGTGCATGTATGAGTTCCTGATAGAACTAAGTAACCTGGTAATGAACATATTTCAGTAAGTGTAGATATAGTATGTCTAGAAGTAATGCAAAATGTCAGATGAAGTGCCTCGCTATGTGGACAAATAATTTTTCCTTGGGTGCATACGCCACAACCAAATCTAGCATAATAACTTAATGAGTGATTTGGCATCCAAGCGCCTAATGTTAACTGAAAGTTGCAGATGGAAAGCAAACACTATCAGCTGTTAGAAATCCAACATATTGCAGATAGGTACAAATGATATGAATACTCCAATACAATGAATCAAAAGGAAACAGTACACATAAAGAACATTGAAAGATTGTTAAAGACTTGGCACAGTACTGTGCTGTACTTACTTGTACAATTGTAGCCTTCAATGTTATCTTAATCAAAGCCCATATGAGTATCTCCATTGATCGCACGCCGAACATTTGTCAAGCTTAGTGCTGTTCTCTAGAGTACAAAATTTACAAGACCAAGTTGCGTACTTTGCCTTTGCAATTTTAGGTTTTTCCGTACCACAAACTTCACATATTGGTGCCAAAGGCTGCAGAAGTTCATATTTCAGTAATGTGTTAGAGAAAAACATATTAATAACTAGAATTAGAGTGCGTAGTACAAGAATGTGGAAGGAGTGAATACTAGATGTAAAAGCAAACCAGGAAATGCCCAAAAAAAATGAAAAGAAATATAGTTAAGCATGAAAAGGAGACTACATGATAATGTTTTGAAGGGAAGAAAAGAAACTTTCAACACTTGGGAAGAATGAAACTTTGTTGGTGCTTGTTGTGGTAGTTTAAGTTTGAATTTGGCTTCAATACAGTCGTACTACATCTAGGTGATGACTGATACACTAGTCTACTGGCTTTTAACTTTTAAGTCAAACCTGCAGGTAGAAACAGTCTCCAGGTATCACAAGCAGCAGAGATCTCAAGACTAAAGAGGCATATAGTTACCATGAGGTTCAACACTACTATACTAGCCATGAATATTTTACATGTCAATTTGCTATGAATGAAGAAACTACTTACAGGAATTGCAAGCCATTATGGCACTTCAATATACCCATTAAATTTGATTACTATGGTGTGATTAGCAAATTGTTATTAGCTCAAGAAATAAACAAGAAGACCTAGGAGGAACTCTGTATCTTTGCAGTAATAATAAGAAAGATGCCAAAAGTTATATGTTGGGCTGTACATCCATGCCTACATAGCTTGGCTCAGTAACACAACCTCCACATTAAATATGCATCTGAAGTGTGAATATCCCTTGTGTAATCTAAACAGCTAAGGGTTATGGTGTTAAATTGGTTCAGTTGTACAGAGATAGGTGAATTTCAAAGATAAAACTTATATTGATCAGAATGAAAAAAGGCCCAGTGGGAAACTCCTAGTCTCCTACTATGACATATAAGAGATTTCTGCTATATAATCTCTGCGTATAGTAAAAGATGGTGACGCAATACATGCAGAGATTCACAGTTTTATAGGTCAAATGGATAGTAGGCACTTATATGAACAGTGTTACAAAACAAAGTGGAATAGAAATCTTGCCTCATTTAGAAGAGTGCAAGCACCACATTCCCACTTTGAATCATCGCCTGCATCACTTGTTGTCCTAAAAGATGAGGAACCATCTCGTGGTGCTGTGTGAATTACAGACGAAGCGCTGGATTCTGCAAAAGTGTTGGAACAGCTACCCTTTGTGGTTTTTCCATCCATTGCTGTCAAGTTAGGTGGTTCTTTAAGAATAATAACGTCATCCGAATCATCAATACCAGATTGATCATGGGATCCACACCACAAATCATCATGCATTCTCCTTTCAGCTGCCATTGCAGCAGCTTGTACTGGACTAAGCACACTCATAATGTAATTGTTTCCACCCAACTTTGTTGGTCCAGATGGCAATAGAGCTCCATTCCTTGCCCGCTTCTGTGCAGCAGCAGCCGTAGCTTGTCGAAGAGATGGCGGCAGCGGATGTATTGTAAATCCACCCAGTCGCCTTCCTGTACCATCGAACCCTTGTCCTGTTCCAGTGATACCCTTCGAAACAAGTTCGTCGCATTCCTATCATTTTTCATAAGCAATGGAAGAAAGCCTCATTGTTAATAATAAGGCACCATATGAAGAAAACTAAAATTGCATGCAACGCCACAAAATTTACGCAGGAAATTACAAATGGCTATATTAGGTGTGCTTGTCAGATATGACATGGAATTCAGGCAAATACAATAAAAAACACAACTCAAAATCCTACAAAATCCAGCAAATACAAGCTTGATTAAAGATCAGTTTAGTAGAATGCAGTTCTGGAAAATAAGATGAGTTGGTTTTCTTTTATGGTAGGGATTTTCACACAATTAAAAGTCCATTTCCTACCCTCCTTTTGCACTATTGTTTGGTAAACAAAGGAAAAATCCCCCCTCCCCCCCCCCCCCAAAAGTCCGAACATCTCCATTTTAGTGTATAAGACGGTACGAAGTAAATAACAGAGCTCTCCATCTATGATGCGTGTGAAGTAATAATCCTATTCACTAACAGGGACCATGATGTTCTCATCAAATTATGTTTGGATATGTACAGAACAAAACAGGTTCCATCCATTTTAACTTTGGTGATCATAGTAAGACATCCAAGCAAACATCACTCTATGATGGATGTTATAAAACTCAAACTCACTTTAATTACCTAACTACGGCATGGTTACAAGTATAACATTGAGAGAAGGAAATTTAATATATATGCAACTACAGATCATTCGGTCAGGGGCGAGATTGTCGTGGAGTTGAATAAGCCAAGCAATCCCTTCGCTTGTACACAGCACTCCAAGTCTAAACATCAAAATGCACAGCAAGCCACGCACCTTGCGGAGTTCGTCCCAGAGCTTGTAGAACTGCGCGTCGTGGGGCCCGCGCTCGTTGTGGCAGAGTTCGTGGAGCATGGTGTCGAGCACCTCCTCGTAGGGGATGAAGTCGAGGTCGCGGCCGTCGCGCCGCAGCCGCAGCTTGACCTCGATGCCCTTGCCGACGTTGAGCCCCAGCAGCCTGGGGCTCCGTGGCCTGAGCAAACAGACACACATACACACACGGGGTCCATCAATCGATCGATCAATCCGGGGCGAGGATGCTAGGGTTAGAGTTCGTGGGCGAGTGGGGCGCTTACGAGAACTCGGAGAGGACCTTGACGCGCCACTTGCGGCGGCGCATGATGGGCTGGACCTGCTTGGCGATGCGGTCGAGGAGCGCGCGGGCGGCGGGCGCGTCGGGCTTCCTCTTGAGTTCCCGGACTTCCCAGACCTTGTGCAGGTCGCCCACCTCCATCGCCGCCGCCGCCGATGATTCACGCCGACGGGGCGCGGTTTGAAATTGATTGGGGGGGCGGAAAGGCGAGCGAGCGGGAGGCGTGGGCGCGCGGCGGCGTTTATGCAGGAGCCGCAAGACCGGAAGAGCCAAGAGGCCCGCGTGAGGAGGCGGGGGAGATTCGATTGCGCTGGGGCTCGAGGGAATTTTGGGGACGAGTTTTGAAGTAGGGAAAGAGAGAACATGCTTTGGACTTCGATTTTGTGAATTTATCATGGCAAAATAACGATCGGGAGGATTGTTTGGTGAATTGATGATATGAAATGTGGATTTGGCGGTTTTCTTATTGAATGTGCACATATTACCACGTAAAGTAAAGTATCAAAGATTAATTATTATGCTAGGGATATTTGATATGAGGAGCGAGGTGTTCATCATCATCTCGCTTTCTTAGTGTTTTTTTCTGTTTGATTTGAGAAATAGAATTGATTGATCTATTATCACCTAATTTCTATAGAAAAAAATTTGCATAATCTCCCAACTATTCATGGTGGACTACTTCACGCTCCAAACTATAAAACCGAATATTCTACCTCTAAATAATCCCTCAAGTGGTTCCGGAAGGTGGTTTTGTTATAGTGGCACGGTTTTATTTTTTTTCTTTTTTTATTTATTTCCACTAAATATTTGAAAAATTATAGTAAATTATAGAAAATTTATAAAATAAAAATTCTAATTTTATTGGACTCCACATCAGTAGATCTAAACAGTGAAGACATAATATGGTATGCTTTAGTACAAAATTTTTGCTGTAGCTTTATATTTATATTTTTTATAATTAATTAAAATAATTTATAACTGCAGCTTCTATAGTCCAATTATGGTAAAAATTTCATACTCATTGGATTATATATATATATATATAACTTAATTATAGATAAAGCATAGATTCGGAGTATAGATTTTAGTTACAAGACCATTGGGGCTTCATATGAAAGGCTACAAAAGGCAGCGTTCGCCAATAAACACAAGAGGTCGGGCTCGCTTTCATGACCGATGTCTTCCTTTCCTTTGTTCAGATTGCAACATTTTTGCGTTGTCACTTGCTGGTATTGGAGCGTTTACCAAACATGCCGATTTGACAAGCAGTAGGAGATCAGCCGTTTGAGCGTTTACCAAACATGCAGATTTGTACGAAGTTCAACTAGCCGTCCTAGCTCAGTCGGTAGAGCGCACGGCTTTTAACCGTGTGGTCGTGGGTTCGAATCCCACGGACGGCGCTTTTTATTATGTATGATTTTTCCTCTTTGGATTTGGATTTTGCAAACGCACCCGGTTCGAATGTTATTTTTCCTCTTTCAAATTTTGCACATACCAGTTCGAATGATTAATTTTTTCCAATATGCTCCCATCGGTTTTGCAAAATGTTTTCCATCCACCGTTGTCAAGTTAGGAATAGATATTTTTTCCATCTCTTTTTTTCAAGCGTCCACCGATGCCGATCGGATGGAGTACATGGATACTAGTTTTTATATCTCAACACGTGGTAACGCACGAGGATTTATACAAATTGGATGAACTCTGCCAACAACGAGCCTTTATTTTCAGTTAGTTCTTCACGAGAGCGCTTCGCGTCCGGTATCCTTTCGTCTTTCCGATCTCGAACTCGAAGGGATAACCTCCGCCGATCCCATGCATGCACACAGGCACACAGCCCTGCAAGACGCCCTGCTGGATTGGATGGGTTCTGTAAGCTTGTCGCTGTTTTATCCATGGCAGCAGCAGCAACCGGCACTGCACTTCTGGTGAAAACGTACGCCGTCTCCTGCGTCACTTGGGAAATGACAGTGAGGCCATGTGTCACGTGCGTGAGCGCGGGTGAAACGCGCATGTACGATAGATACGTCGTTCCAAAACAAAAATGAAAATAAAAACGTGCATGTTCGTTTTTCAAGCAAAGCAGGCGCGGCCGGCCGGCAGACGAAGGGAAACACGAGAGCAGCAAGAGGGCAGAGCCTAGCTCTCTGTCCACGTACGTGCCTGTCCACGTGCTGCTTTCACTTCACTTTCACTAGTTCCCTGCCCCCGGCCCGCATCTGCCAACCGGTTGTGAGGCAGCAGCAGGTTGGCTAGAGTTGCGTAGCACTATGGCAGGCCGCAGGAGTCGCGGAAACACGTACGCATGCATCTGGTGTAGCCTTTGTCTACGAGTGTTGTACACGACTACACGCTCGTGAAAAAGCGTGTATATGCATCACCCGGCCGGCTCCGGTCGTCGTTCACCGCCGGCGGCATCCGTGCACGAGGGCGGGGCCTCCTCGTCAGCGTACCTCGCGTACGTTGCCGAGGCACGGTGACTGACTCCAGTGGAGTCTACACGCGGCGTGTGCGTGCGTCGATCGACGACCGATCGGCCCTCCAGCTCGTTATGCATGTCCCTGACGTTGAGGTGACCTCAGCGTGTATACACCCCCTCCAAAGCCCAAGGAGCTGAGGGTCACGTCATCACAGGCCCCCTCGCTCGATCTCGCAGAGCCGTCGCCCTCTGAGTGAAGATCGCAGTCACGGGAACGCCAGCGCCACAGATGGCGACGACGCGTATACGTAGGCGTAGCCTGGCCAGTGGCGGTGCCACTCCACCACCGCCGCTTGCCTACCGCACCGCCAGTACTCCTCCCGCCGCCGCCGCCGCACTGATGATTCTCCTCGCCGTCGGCGGTGGTGCGCTCCATGTCGGCGCGGCGTCCGCCGCCTCGTCGCGCGCCGGTGCCGATCCGCGTCGGGGTGATACTGGACCTGGCGACGGCGCTGGGCAAGAAGAGCCTGCTCAGCCTGGAGATGACGCTGGAGGACTTCTACGCCGCGCACCCGGTCCGAGACAAGTTGCAGATAGTCGTAGATCCAAACGATTAGTTTCTGAAACATCCAGTAGCGATTCCAGTAGATAATGCCGTGGCGTATTCTTCCAAGGAACTGGATTGGATGGCTAGTTGCCGGCTACATTAAGAAGTATACATCGGTTGATCACAGCCTGTGAAGGCTCGCCTCCCATCTCTAAAGGAGAAAGGGGAAAACTAGAAGAAAAGAAGAACATATAGAGGGTTCTTCTATTGGGGTCGGGGAGTCATGAATAATACGGAACTAGGTTCCAAGGGTATTCCCGAAATTAACGTTGTCACAAATCACCATACGGATGCGCAGGTTACTTTGATGTTGTTAATTGAAAAATCCAGCATTCTGATGGAAATTCTTTATCTTTTATTTCCTGACTGTAAATCCGAATTCCAGACATTTCGCCCCTTTCACTGCCACTGATTGGCTTGTGACTTGTGAGGTAGTACCGTGCTTTATCTGTTAGCTTTTGCTTGTTCTTTCACCATGTACTTGACTCGTCTTCGGATTTGTGTAACTTTATTTGTTACTGGCATTCAAAGTTTGAGCTTGTATGCTGCAATTTGGTTGTTATGAACTTCTAATTTATGAGATCTATTGCTTTCTTTACTGGGTGATTGATCCCCACATGGCCCCGACGGGGTTCGGGGATCCGGCGGGAACGGGGCCGGGGCAAATTTTTCCCCGGTTATGATTTCGGGGCCGGGCCGGGGAACGCAGATCGGGTATCGGGGTGGGGACGGGGGCGTTCCCCTCGCCCCGCCCCGCCCCGTTGCCATACGCCTCTTGCTACTGATTTATATATTTACATATTTTTCAAAATACTAGATATCATCAGAGTTTTTTACCATGGATTTAGTTCCATGGTTTGCTAGTTTTCGTCGCTCTAGTCTGAATGTGCCATATTTGATGAAAGATTTATGAAGTTGAGTTTTTTTTTGTCTTGCAGCTTTAGATCTCATCTGTAATGGAAATGTCACCATAGTTATCGGTCCTCGGAACATTTTACAAGCTGAATTCATAATGTATCTTGCCAACAAGACTAAGGTTCCTGTTATCAGTTTCTCAGCAACAAGGGATGCAGTCACTCAGTATCATGTCCCATACTTTGTTCGTGCTTGTGTCAAGGACTCCTTCCAGGCAGCTTCAATTGCTGCATTTGTTAAGGCATATGGCTAGACAAATGTTGTCATTTGTCTATGAGGACAACGATTATGGTGTGGCCGTGTGGGCATCCTCCCTTCCATTACTGATGCCCTTCAAAGTGTCGAGACGCATGTCATTTACCGTTCTGCCATTCCTGCTTCTTCACCAAATAATCTCATTGATTTGGGACTATATAAGCTCATGACCATGCAGACACGTGTCTTCATTGTTCATATGTTGCCAGCTCGTGCTTCCCGTTTCTTTGCTCGAGCTTCAGTAGCCGGCATGATGACTGAAGGGTATGTCTGGATTGTCACAGATAATGTTGGCATCAGCCTTGATGTACTTCCCCAACATACCATTGAAACCATGCAAGGTGTTGTCGGTTTCCGGCCATATGTAGCAAAGTCTGCTAGGAACATGGACTTCATGGGTCGATTTTCTGCACGACTCGGAGCCAAATACCATCAACATCCTAATATAAGAATGGCAAGACCCACTATCTACCAATACTGGGCGTATGATGTGGCATGGGCAGTTGCAATTGCAACTGAAAGGTAAAGGGAGTCAGATTTTCAGATATAGGCTTTCAGAAGCCAGAAGATGTGAACAAGAGCTTAATAGATACTCTCCTACCATCTCCTGTTGGGCCAGAACTCCTCAGTGCCATTTTGGAAACAGACTTTGATGGATTGGCTGGGAGATTCACACTTGTGGATAGGCATATGCAAGTTCCTGTTTATGAGGTTGTCAATGTGATTGGAGATTAAGCAAAGGGCATTGGGTTTTGGAGCCCAGCTTCTGGACTGTCGAGGATTCTAAACTCAAGCACAAGCCATGGCCAAACTAAATTTAGCATAGGCGCAGGTGAAATCCAGTGGCCAGGAGGTTCAAAAATAGTGCCCAAAGGTTGGGACTTACCAGTGAACGGAAAAATATTCCGGATTGGTGTCCCTATAAGACATGACTTTAAACTTTTTGTGAGTGTTGATACTATTCCTGGCACCAATACAGTAAGTGTCAGTGGCTACAGCATTGATGTCTTTGAGGCTGCTGTGAAGAAACTCCCATATGTTCTTCGCTATAATTACATTCCATTTGATTGTGCAAATTCTTATGACAAGCTGGTAGCCAGGGTGTACCTCAAGGTCAGTCCTTTCGATAGTATATCTAACCTTTCGCCTTTCTAGTTGTTACTGGTTTCGAAATAATTGTTCATTCCATATTTACTTGCTTCCTTTTGCATGTTTTCCTTGGTGTATGGCAGGAAATTGATGCAGCAGTGGGTGACGTGACAATTATTGCTAACCGAGCTACAGATGTGGACTTCACAATGCCATACACAGAGTCTGGCGTGTCAATGCTTGTACTATCCAAGAACAATGATAAACTATCCATGTGGATCTTCTTACAGCCACTAACAAATGACCTCTGGATTGCTACTACAGTATTTATCTTTTTCACCGGCCTAGTTGTATGGATGAGTGAATTTCCTTCAAATGATGAATTCCGAGGGTCAAGATTAAGACAGTTCAGCACCGTTTTCTACTTTATATTCTCCACTTTGACCTTCTCTCATGGTATGTGGTCACAGCCATCCTTTTTCTTCATAGCATTCATCAATCAAAAGTACAAAACTGCATGCATCTATATGACTCTGAACTTGAGCTTAACAATATGATTTACCTTCTAAGTGTATGGTTTGACTTCAGTAACAATATTCATTTATTTATGCTTTTTGACAGACCAAATTATCAGGCGCCTTCTGTCGAAAGTTCTTGCGGTGATTTGGTGCTTTGTAGTGCTAACTCTAGTTCAGAGTTATACAGCAAGCTTGTCATCATTGCTAACTGCGAAGAGGCTCCAACCTTCAGTGACTGATCCGAGTCAACTCTTGCGCAACGGCGATTATGTCAGATACCAGAATGGATCATTTGTGCTCGCGAAGCTTAAGCACCTCAAGTTCGATGAGCGCAAGATAAAGGTGTTTAGCACGCCAGAGGAATATGCAAAGGCATTGAGGGCAGGATCAAACAATGGAGGGGTGTCAGCTATCTTTGATGAGCTCCCCCTATATAAATACTTTCCTCGTGCAGTATGGATCAGAGTTCCAAATAGTTGGTCACATCGACAGTGCTGCAGGATTTGGTTTTGTAAGCTCCTTGCGCCTATCCTTCTGTTGACCATACGATCTCCTGGCCATGCTCACGTGACTGTTTATATCATGTGTTACATGTCTGCAGGTTTTCCCTAGAGGCTCTCCATTGGTGCCTGACCTTTCAAGGGCCATCTTGGACTTAAGAGAGGGGCACGAAGGGTTTGCAATACAGCAGAAATGGTTCGGGGATGCAACTCCTTCACTCGATTTCGATTATGGTGGTCGTGACACTGATTCCGCTCGTCTCAGCTTAAAAAGCTTCGCAGGCCTCTTCATCATCAATGGCTTTGTGCTAGTAATCGTTCTGGTAGCTTTGATTAAGATAATTTTGGCCTACCGGAACCATTCCCATGTTATTAATGGAGAAACTTTTGGTGACGAGGAACAAGAACCATTGCAGAATGACATGGCCACGGACTCTGTACCTGCTGAGTCACTCCAGGTTGAGACTATTGGTGACATCGGGCATCAACAACTGCAGAATGGCTTGGCCATCGACTCTGTGCCTGCTGAATCACTCGAAGTTGAGACGAGGACCAGCTAGAACATTAGCGGTTATCGTCAGGTTGCTTTCTATAGGTTCTATCCTAAGAACAATGTAGTCGGTCCAGTATGTTAGAAATCTAGGCAATTTTCGGTATATTTTAATTCCAAATATTAATATCAATTTCATGATATAAATGAGTGATAAGGTGTGTACAATATATGTGCACGTGTTCATGTTATTCTTATTAATAAGCATGAACAAAGAATTAAACCAGAGTAGGTTTAGTAAGTACTCCAAGGCGGGACCAGTGCCGGAGGCACCGGTTGCGCCGTTACCAGCTGGAATAGACATGCTATTCGACTGGCCTTGCTTGAAGTAGCCGAACTATGTCGTTGCAGGGAGATGTTCGCAGTGCAGTCCCACGAACGGTCACGCCGGAAGTAGACGAAGTAGTCGTTCGCACGAGCGTAGACGAAGGAGTCGTTCAGGGAGCGAGCAGTCGCGTCAAGACGCTCCCCAAAAACCTAATTGCCCGCGTCCCGTGCAGGACCTTCAGCGAGCAGAGGTTCCGGAGGCCCTGCTCTCGCTAGACCTGTGCGCGCAGTGCTAGCGATGGGGAAGGCAGAAAGCAGCTGAGGGAGAAGGGAGAGGTCTCCTGAAGAGGAATACCTGAATGAGAGCTTGAGATGAGTGAGGATGGGAGGAGAGGGTGCTGGCTTATATAGGCTCGAGATGCCTCAGGTTCAACGAACCTGGACGTCACGAATGGCTTTGATGAGCGGCAGTTAATGTGCCTTAATGTGCCTCAGATTCAACGAACCTGGACGTCACGAATGGCAGTTAATGTGCCTCAGGTTCAACGAACCTGGACGTCGTAAAGAGCCTTCAATGTAGTATCGACATTAACACTCTGTTTTAATGCTCTTTACTGCAAAAACGTTCTCATCTCAGCACATCACGCCGCACCGCACCGCACCGCACCGCACCGCCCGCCCGCCCGGCCGGCCGCGCCGCCTCGGCCTCGGCCACGGCCACGGCCACGGCCCGGCTCGGCGAGGCGAGCGAGCGCGCGCGCGCGCGGTTCACCGTCCTCCTCTTACCGGCTTCTCAAGCGGTGTACACGAAGTCCACCTTTTAAGTCGGTTGAGATCCTCCTCAATTCCCGGTACGGAATTAAGCATTGATTTCCTAGCATTAATAGTAGGCTTTAAATTCTTTTAATTGCAATAGAATGAATGGGCCAAGCCCATTATTCCAACAATCCCCACCAAGAAATTCAAGCCGCACTAGAAATGCCCTCATTCCCTCATTGATATACCAGTATTCGACAGAGACTGTTAAGTTGAACTTCCATCTAGGACAAAGGCTACACTTATTCACAACTGTGCAATGGACTATGCCTTGAATTGCCAGTTTTGTGCAAACAAGTTTGACTAGAGCCCTACACTGGTACTAGGCTGCAAGAGCATCCCCGCGGTTTGGAGCTTATAAGTCATACTCCAGGCCCTTCTTGAGTTTTTAGAGAATACCCAGTTCTCATAGACCATGACCAGTGGTCAAACTCATATAGGTGTGTTCCTTTCAGATGTTCTGTAGGACAACATCTTTATTTCAAGAAAACAACTCATTTGTTTTAAAGAAACCACCTGGAACACATTAAGGTATAGACCAACCTGCCATACAGATTAGAAGAGAAATGCACCTTACACACGGAATGAGCCCTTTTCACAAAGATTCTCTTCTCACCGTCAGACTTTAGTTTGTTTCACCATCCTAATTCACGGGATCTCCGATCACATAGAATAGGTTTCCACTATAGAATGACTCACGTGGGTCTCAAGCCCAATTCCATAGATGCATTGTCTATCACATTTCGTGAAAGACCCTTTGTAAACTGATCTGCCAGATTTTTAGCCGTCTGAACATAGTGCAGGGCTATAACTCCGGAGTTTCTCAATTTTCTGATAGATTTCAACCGCCTTTTCACATGTCTAGATGACTTCATGTTATCCTTTGAACTGTTCACCTTGACAATTACCGTTTGATTGTCACAGTTCATTAGAATTGCCGGTAATGGTTTTTCAACTATCGGCAAGTCCATAAGGAGCTCACGAAGCCACTCAGCCTCAACAGTGGCGGTATCTAACGCTGTGAGTTCTGCTTCCATAGTTGACCTCGTTAAGATGGTCTGCTTGCAAGACTTCCAGGAAACAGCTCCACCACCAAGTGTAAACACATATCCACTTGTGGCCTTTATCTCATCAGCATCAGAGATCCAATTTGAATCACTGTACCCTTCTAGTACCCTTGGGTACCCGGTGTAGTGAATTCCATAGTTCATTGTCCCCTTCAGATAGCGCATTACTCTTTCAAGAGCCTTCCAATGATCATCTCCCGGGTTTGAAACAAACCGGCTCAGTTTGCTTACAGCAAACGAGATGTCAGGTCTTGTAGCGCTCGCTAAATACATTAATGAACCAATGATCTGAGAGTATCTCAGCTGATCTCGCATTATCCTTTTGTTCTTTCTAAGAATTAAACTGGCATCATATGGTGTTGAGACAGGTTTATAGTCGCTATAACCAAAGCGACTTAACACCTTCTCCACATAGTGAGACTGTGTAAGAATCACCCCACCATTGATCTCTTTTACCAGTTTTATATTAAGGATAACATCAGCTTCTCCCAGATCCTTCATCTCAAAATTTTGAGATAAAAACTCTTTGACTTCCTTAATCACATTAAGGCTAGTGCCAAAGATTAGTATGTCATCCACATACAAGCACAAAATCACTCCTTCAGCCCCACCATAGCGATAGTACACACATCTGTCAGCTTCGTTCACAACAAAGCCGGCAGAGGTCAAAGTTCTATCAAACTTTTCATGCCACTGCTTAGGCGCTTGCTTGAGACCATATAAAGATTTTAACAACTTACAAACCATTCCTTCTTGACCCTTTGATACAAACCCATCCGGCTGATCCATATAGATCTCCTCTTCTAACTCTCCATTGAGGAAAGCCGTCTTAACGTCCATCTGATGAACGAGAAGACCATAAGAGGCTGCCAGGGAAAGTAACACTCGAATTGTGGTCAATCGGGCAACTGGTGAATAAGTGTCAAAGAAATCTTCTCCTTCTTTTTGGGTATAACCCTTGGCCACAAGCCTAGCCTTGTACTTTTCAATAGTACCATCTGGCCTAAGCTTTTTCTTAAACACCCACTTGCATCCAACCGGTTTACATCCATAAGGACGTTCAACGACCTCCCAGGTTCCATTAGACATAATAGAATCCATCTCACTCCTTACTGCTTCCTTCCAATAGTCAGCATCAGGAGATGAATATGCCTCTTCAATGGTTCTGGGTGTATCATCTATGAGGTATACAATGAAATCATCACCAAAAGACTTTACAGTCCTTTGTCTCTTGCTCTTTCTCGGAGCATCATTGTTATCCTCCTCAGGATTTTCTACAAGTGTATGTTCATTGTGTTCTATCGGCTCAGCAGAGCCATTATCCTCGATGAACTCTTGCCTAGATGAACTTGTTTCATCTCTCATGGGAAAAATATTTTCAAAAAATGTAGCATCTCTGGACTCCATTATAGTACCAACATGCATGTCAGGTACTCCAGATTTCACTATTAAAAATCTATATCCAACGCTGTGAATAGCATAACGTAGAAAGATACAATCCACAGTTTTAGGTCCAAGCTTACGTTTCTTGGTTATTGGCACACTCACTTTTGCCAAACAACCCCATGTACGTAAGTATGATAGTGTTGGCCTTTTCTTCTCCCATTCCTCGAATGGAGTTATCTCTTTATTCTTTGTAGGAACACGGTTTAGGACATGACATGCAGTCAATATAGCCTCACCCCACCATTCCTTGGAAAGTCCCGCTGTATCTAACATGGCGTTAACCAAATCCATTAGAGTGCGGTTCTTTCTTTCGGCAACCCCATTTGACTGAGGTGAATAGGGAGGCGTCCTCTCATGAATAATACCATGTTCCTCGCAGAATAAAGTAAATAAATTTGAGAAATACTCGCCACCACGATCTGACCTAACTCTTTTGATCTTTCTCTCAAGTTGGTTTTCTACTTCAGCTTTATAGATTTTAAAGTAGTGTAAAGCTTCATCTTTTGACTTCAACAAATAGATGTAACAAAATCTAGTACAATCATCAATCAAAGTCATGAAATATTTTTTACCACCTTTTGTCAACACTCCATTCATTTCGCACAAATCGGAATGAATTAATTCTAAGGGTGCCAAGCTCCTTGCCTCCGCGGTCTTATGAGGCTTACGAGTTTGTTTTGATTCAACACATACATGGCACTTAGAATTTTTGACAAAAGTAAACTTTGGAATTAAGCTCAAATTAGCTAAGCGCATCATACAACCAAAATTAACGTGACAAAGCCTCGAATGCCAAACATTTGTTTCATCAACGTTAATAACATTGTATGCAACTTTATTACAAACATCTGACAAAGAAAGACGGAACAAGCCTCCGCTTTCGTAACCTTTTCCAACAAAAGTACCAAACTTAGACAAGATACATTTGTTGGACTCAAAGACTAATTTGAAACCATCTCTACACAGTAGAGAGCCACTGACTAGATTCTTCTTGATGGTGGGGACATGCTGCACGTTCTTCAGCTGCACGGTCTTCCCCGAAGTAAAATTCAGATTTACCGTACCAACACCAAGAACACGCGCATGCGATCCGTTCCCCATCAGCAAGGAGGAAATCCCGCCGGTCTGGTAAGAAGAAAACAAAGAAGCATCAGCACAAATATGAATATTAGCACCAGTGTCAACCCACCAATCGGGTGAACCAAAGACTGAAAGAACAGTAGGTAATAAATTACCGTACCCCGATGTTCCTCCAGGCTCGCTAATAACCATGTTGGCGGAGTTGTTGCCTTTGCGGTTCGGACACTTTGCAGCAAAGTGATCCGTACTAGCGCACACATAGCAAGCTCCCGTCTTCTTCTTCTTCTTAAAAGTGGTTGTCTTCTTAGTTTTTGGTTGGTTCTGCGGTGGCTTTTTCTTGTTCTTGTGGGAGTTGTTCTTCTGAACAAGATTGGCACTTGAAGCACCAACAACTCCTTTCCCACGTATGTCCTTTGCTCTCGCCTTCTCCTCAACATCAAGAGTCCCTATGAGTCCATCTATTGTGAACTCCTGTCTCTTGTGTTTTAGAGAAGTAGCAAAGTCCCTCCAAGAAGGTGGCAGCTTAGAAATTATACCTCCGGCCACAAACTTATTGGGTAACACACATGGGGACTCTTTGCTGCAATTTTTGAGATCTTTTGCCAGAGTATGTATTTCATGAGCCTGTTCCACTACAGAACGGTCTTCGACCATCCTGTACTCAAGGAACTGCTCCATGATATACAACTCACTCCCGGCGTCAGATACTCCATATTGAGCCTCAAGAGCATCCCACAATGCTTTGCCAGTTGGCAGCCGGATATAAGAATCCACCAGGTTATCACCGAGAACACTAATGATCAAGCCTCGAAAGAGGATATCAGCCTCATTGAACGCACTCTCTTCCTCTGGAGAGAATTGTTCAGGCTTACCCTCTTTCACATGGATCACTCTCGATAGTGTTAACCATAGTATAAGCCGCTCTTGCCAACGTTTGTAATTTGAACCATCAAATGGTGATGGTTTGATTGATGCAGCAAAGCTAGATACCGAAAGCCTATTAACAAAATTAGGTTTTTGGATTGTTAGAAATCTAGGCAATTTTCGGTATATTTTAATTCCAAATATTAATATCAATTTCATGATATAAATGAGTGATAAGGTGTGTACAATATATGTGCACGTGTTCATGTTATTCTCATTAATAAGCATGAACAAAGAATTAAACCAGAGTAGGTTTAGTAAGTACCCCAAGGCGGGACCAGTGCCGGAGGCACCGGTTGCGCCGTTACCAGCTGGAATAGACATGCTATTCGACTGGCCTTGCTTGAAGTAGCCGAACTATGTCGTTGCAGGGAGATGTTCGCAGTGCAGTCCCACGAACGGTCACGCCGGGAAGTAGACGAAGTAGTCGTTCGCACGAGCGGTTACGCCGGGAAGTAGACGAAGTAGTCGTTCGCACGAGCGTAGACGAAGGAGTCGTTCAGGGAGCGAGCAGTCGCGTCAAGACGCTCCCCAAAAACCTAATTGCCCGCGTCCCGTGCAGGACCTTCAGCGAGCAGAGGTTCCGGAGGCCCTGCTCTCGCTAGACCTGTGCGCGCAGTGCTAGCGATGGGGAAGGCAGAAAGCAGCTGAGGGAGAAGGGAGAGGTCTCCTGAAGAGGAATACCTGAATGAGAGCTTGAGATGAGTGAGGATGGGAGGAGAGGGTGCTGGCTTATATAGGCTCGAGATGCCTCAGGTTCAACGAACCTGGACGTCACGAATGGCTTTGATGAGCGGCAGTTAATGTGCCTTAATGTGCCTCAGATTCAACGAACCTGGACGTCACGAATGGCAGTTAATGTGCCTCAGGTTCAACGAACCTGGACGTCGTAAAGAGCCTTCAATGTCTGGTCATTATTATTGACATTAACACTCTGTTTTAATGCTCTTTACTGCAAAAACGTTCTCACCGCACCGCCTCCGCCTCGGCCTCGGCCACGGCCACGGCCACGGCCACGGCCACGGCCACGGCCACGGCCACGGCTCGGCGAGGCGAGCGAGCGCGCGCGCGCGTGTGGTTCACCGTCCTCCTCTTACCGGCTTCTCAAGCGGTGTACACGAAGTCCACCTTTTAAGTCGGTTGAGATCCTCCTCAATTCCCGGTACGGAATTAAGCATTGATTTCCTAGCATTAATAGTAGGCTTTAAATTCTTTTAATTGCAATAGAATGAATGGGCCAAGCCCATTATTCCAACACAGTATGCACATGCTACCTTGCCACCTTGGTGATGCTGCTTATGTGGTCTGGTTAGGTAGTGGTTCTTCGTTGTAGGACTGTAGGAGTAAGGGGGCAGTAGTAGCCGTTGGTTTATGTTCCTTCAGTTAATTGTCATCTCTGATGAAGCTCCATCTTGTTTTCCTTTTAACACATGCATGTTAAATTGTTAGCCGTTGTTCGGTTGATGTTATCATTGGACAGTTTGATTTATGGTCATTGAGGAACAACATGAACAGCTGCAATATCTTAGTGTTGTACAAAACTATTATCTTTCTTGATTTTTTTTCAAAAAACCATTTTTTCATCTTGCCACTCTATCCTCAATTTTGTTACTCCTGCCACATTAGCTTTCCAGATGCATGGGGGTCAAATTTCACAGTGGTCACACTACTTCAATAACCATCATCCGTGCTCAATCAGTGCTAGTATGGCAGATTTGGTTTTGCAAGCTCCTTGCACCTTTGCTTTGTTAGGTCATGACTCATGAGATCTTCAAGTTGTGCTCTGTCCTGATATCTTGTGTTACACGTCTGCATGTTTTCCCTCCATCGAGGCAGTCCGGACTCCGGACACTGATTCTGTGATTAGCACGCCTAAGTTCCCAGTGCTTCAAAGGTCTCTTCATCACCAGTGATGCTGTTATACCCATCACACTTCTGATGACCTTGCGTTCTTGCCCAACTTCAGTCGCTCCAGATACACTGAAGCGAACAATAATGTCAGTCCATGGAGTGCCTGTTGGAGTGTTGGAGTGAAGAAACTACTGAAAACCCACCCCCCCTCGAGAAGGAAAAAATCCTTTCAACCCCCTCAACTATCAACACAATCTATTTTACCCCCCTCAACCGAAAAATCGGATATGCAACAACCTCAACTAAACACCTCCAACTATGAGTGTTGCATATCTGGTTTTTCGGTTGACGGGGGTAAATTAAATTATGTTGATAGTTGAGGGGGTTGAAAGGACATTTTCCCTCGAGAACGAGAGATGCAGACCAGAGTTCTGGGCTTCTGGCAAAACCTATTATGGGCCCTAGCCTAATAGAACGGACCCATCAATATTGTTGGGCCTGGCCCAGATCGAGAGCCATCTAGGGAAACCCTAATCCCCATCAGGGTGCTATATAAGGCCTCCGCGTGCGCCGCCGCCACATTTCCCTAGCCCCTGCGCCTCCACACACCCACCCGGCAGGGAGACCCCCTCGGCGGCGGAGAAGATGGTTTCGCTCAAGCTGCAGAAGCGCCTCGCCGCCAGCGTTCTCAAGTGCGGCAAGGGCAAGGTCTGGCTCGACCCGAATGAAGTCAGCGAGATCTCCATGGCCAACTCACGTAAGATCACCACCACTCCCACCCGAACCTCCCCCCTCGCCGCCCGGCCCTTGTTTGCTGCGCGGCGCGTCTTCCATGGTTCACCAGTTCACGCCTTGGTTGCCCGGTGGGTTGGGTTGCTGCCGTAGGAGGTAGATCTGTGGTTCCGCGCATGTAGGTTTAGTTTCGAGCCTATGGTAATTCTGCTAGGGGCAGCGGTAAGGGTTGGTTCCACTAGTAAATCAGCTGCGCTGATCCGTTTGATAGACTGATAGTGCCAGGCCTTTGTGGTTAGCTATTGTTGAGGTTCGTAGACGTCTGGATGTTCAAGCATGTTTAGTTTATGGGCATAGGCAGCGATGGAAAACTCGTTTTGTTTGCATTCGGAAGCTGCAGGTTTCATGATAGGTCTGTCACTACGTTAAGATTGCTATCATCACGTTTGAGTCTTGTTTAGTCCGACGTTCTGATAATTGTATGTAGGTTGTAGTTGCTGTTACAATTTTGTTGCCTGTGTGCATTCTAAAACGTTTGCGATACTAGTTTAGCTGAAGGAGATATTATTAGCTGAGTGATGCAGTTTTGTATTAAGTTAATAATCTGAATTTAGATTTTGGCTAGGACTGCTATTACTTGCATTTCAAATGATGATTTGCAAGGAAGTGTTCTTGTTTTTATGGCATATTGTGCTCGTTTATTATATGGTCGCCATGATAAAGCTAGAACAGTTCTGTTACTCAGACTTGTTATGCTCTTCTGAGTAGTTTGTTGCTCTGATCTTTTGTGTTCATGTGGTTTTTTATGATGCTTGCACTTGTGCTTTATATGTTCTGTATTTATATATTGAAATTGTAATGTCTTGCTACCGACTTCTGAAAGGAACATAAGTATGAGCATGTCTTCTACAAAACTTACAGGCCAGAATATCCGCAAGTTGGTTAAGGATGGTTTTATCATCAAGAAGCCTCAGAAGATCCACTCCAGGTCCCGTGCAAGGAGGGCGCATGAGGCCAAGCAGAAGGGACGTCATTCTGGATATGGTATACTAAACTGATTTATCCATTTTATGTATCCTGTAAATATGTACCTGACATCTGTACATTGTCAAAATCTTGTAAATATATGTTAATCCTATATCTCTACAGGTAAGCGCAGGGGTACCAGGGAGGCTAGGCTCCCCACCAAGATTCTGTGGATGAGGAGGATGAGGGTTCTGAGGCGCCTGCTGCGCAAGTACCGTGAAGCCAAGAAGATCGACAAGCACATGTACCATGACATGTACATGAAGGTCAAGGGTAACATGTTCAAGAACAAGAGGGTGCTCATGGAGAGTATCCACAAGTCCAAGGCTGAGAAGGCCAGAGAGAAGACACTCTCTGATCAGTTTGAGGCCAAGCGCGCCAAGAGCAAGGCAAGCCGTGAGAGGAAGATTGCCAGGAGGGAGGAGAGGTTGGCCCAGGTAAGATAATGTCTGTTCTTTATACTATTCTGAACTGGGCCTTGTCGACTAATGAAGTTGAACTTCCATTTTAATAGTATTTCATGATTCACCAAAAATAAGTTTTATTGATCTTGCTAATGTGGCGTATGATGAGGCATGGGTTTAGATGTATTTAGTTTTATTGTCGGTCAGGGTCATGGTTTGACCTGTTGTTCTAAACTGTTTGATTAGTTGTATGCCTTTTCCCTGGAAAGGCTTGAGACATTGTGATCTATCTTGTTTGTTTTCTGGATGCCATGTTGAAATGTATTTTTCATTTTTGTTTAGGGCCCGAGGGAACCTGCAGCACCAGCTGCGGCTCCAGCTCCAGCTGCAGTGTAAGTGCCTTAAATCCTCTAATTTTCCCAGTTTCCTTACTATAGAATTACATATTTTGTTGACGTATTTCCCTGTTTCCCTCCAATGTTGCAGGGCGCCAAAGAAGGCGAAGAAGTGAAGAGTTGATCTGAAGCTTTAGCTTTCTGGTACCAGGAGTAGCCTAATTTTGGAGCGCCTCTAAACTGTTTTGCTGTTATTATATGTCCAAGCTGTCATGCCTTGATATCTCTGAATATCATATCTTGTTTATGTTGGGTTGGATAATGTAGTAGACTTGTTTATGCAGAGTTTTCTTTGCTACAGATCTAAGAAAATCCCGTTGTGCTCTATGAAACGTACTTGTAGTTCTTTATATGGGTTATCCTCAATAGTTGTGAAATAGGCTGTGATATGTCCAAGACTAAGGTTCGTCTCCTGGTTTACTTGTGTCGCTTGTGGATGACTCTTTGTAACTTCGCACCGACCATTAGTGAGTTTTAGTTTTTAAGGCATGCTAGTTTGCGACTAAAACCTCGAGGATCCCAGTGATTTTTGGACATCGTTACCGCCTTACCGGCCTCGTGTCAGCCAGTTCGCTTATAAGTAGTCTGTCAGCCGTAGCTGTCTTTCTCCGCTATATTTTAACAATCCTCGGAAAATAGGTTTCTTATAATTCTGCTAGATTGGCAAAAAGTCAAGTAGGGAAAGGATGCATACAGAACCAAATTGCCTGTGGATTTAAATGCTCTGGAAGGTTGAGGCCATTTTGGTTGGACAGTTTCTGCATGTTAGGCTTTTCCAATTTTTATGTGCCTTTGAATGGGGCTAACAGATATCATTGCTTTTGAATGGGGCTAACAGATATCCTCCCATTCAAAAGCACATAAAAATTGGCTTTTTACGTAGGTCACAGACGGAGAGCTCAAGAATCTGTATCCAGCATTCTGGGATCTCCTAGCAGCTGGAGCTTTACATCATGCAATTCAGTGAACTTAAATGTAAAGTATATTCTGCATATTATCAGTTTCAGATGAACTAGATAAGATTCGTAATATATATAATTCACCAAAGATACCTCATTTGAAATCTTGATTCTGGCATCATAGTTTTTCCCAATCTCATGCAAATGCTCTCGACACCAAGGTTGCAAGTAGTTTTGACAGGAGATCTTGTCAAATGCTCTAGTATGAATAACTTGCTGACCATCCGCTGAAAATGGACCAATCACTACCTGGAGGCGTCTTATAAAATCACCATCAAGGATCCAGGTTACATCTTTGCTCACATCAGAAACCACGCTGGAAGTGGTGTAAGATTAAAAAAAAACCTCAAGTGTTGTCTAACACATGAACCTATGCTATTCCAAATACTAGCAAAGGAAAACTTTAAAGCTAAATCTCAACAAATCCTAAAGTCTTAAATGGATTGAAGGTGAACTAGGGGAAACTGAAAGAGGGTCAGAGGGAGGGTTCCTGTACTGCCTCTCCTTGCATATCTTGCAATATTAAGCCACCAAACGCAACATCTGTAGTAGGCATTATGTTGCATGCGACTGTGGCTACATACTCCCTAATAACTGCAATAAACGAATCTGAGAATCAATCAGTACACGGAAAACAAGAATAAGAAGCGCACCCTCATGTTTAGTCATACTTTTCATAGACCGTGCAAGATCTTATGCAGGGTATTAAGAGTAATATTACAATGATCAAAGACTTGGTAGCAGCCCTTTTATGTCACTTGTCACTTAACAAGGGTATTAAGGGTAATATTACAAAGATCAAAGACTTGGTAGCAGCCCTTTTATGTCACTTGTCACTTAACATAGTCAAGAAGAGGATATGTGATCAACTAAGCTTGGTAAGACCTAAAGAACAAGATTCCTACAATGGAATGGCACATGAGTGAGGAGCAGGGCCTGTCATATCAACCGTTTAATTTAAGGTAAAAAAAGAGCGTCAGCAGTCAAGTTGGCTATATAAGCTCAAAGTATAAAGAGGAGCAGACAAGATCCTGGTAGATATGCAGAAGCCAATATTAAGCGAATCAAATTACTGGTCATCCATGTTTGATGATTCCAGACTTTACTATTGCTATGCTTTGCAGGGAGTGGCAAGGCAGTCAGATACTCCTTCCCTACAGCTGTTAGGACAGATGTTGCCAATCCAGTACTTCATCTGACATTTGTGTGGCATTCACCAAGGCCCTGATTAGGAAATAAAATAGAAATGCAAGCATTAGCAATCAGTTTCGCGCTAGAGAAACTAAGTTTCAAAATACTTGAGAGTCAGTGAGGACAATGATATTAAGAATATCGCTCAACTTTGATAAACCAGTACCACTGGGTTATGTGCAACCTATTTCAGTTTCTGAGTAAGGCCCTTTGCATTCAATACCAACTGGTTCCCTATATTATAAATTATAATGGCAGTCAGCAAGACAACTAACTGATCTAGAAATAAAATCATTGGAAGTGCTAGTGGAGCAGAACTTTTATTGTACTAGCACTATTTTGAAGAATGAAACCCAGGATGAAGGTTAAGAATGCTAACTCTACCATAATCCCATAATGGGTTTCCTTCATTCCTACATCTCATGCGCTTCTGCATATTGGCCATTTGCCCTACAGTCTCAAAATAAAATATTTTTTTAGGGAAACTACTGCAACCCTTGGGTTGTCAAAATAGAATATTTCTCCTTTATATATTCTTAATGATGCAATCTTGTGACTTCAGTTTACCACAATATAAGTCATCCACACCAGTATCTAAGATATGGCATGACAATTCAAGGCAGAAGAACATCCTTATTATCCTGACAAATCTAGTGGCATGCCACTTGACAGACTTAATCAACCACCTCTTCGGTTAGCAATCCGTCATCACTGAAATGCGTCATCACTACGAAAGGGTCAGGACGCAAGGCTTAACCATGCCAACATCTCATAGGAGTATAGGAAATTTTGTCTCAATCCTGTGATATCCACCTCATTACTCCCTATCCCAACCTTGGCATTCAACAGCAATTATCACAAACCATGAAAGGCCATATAAGGTAGTAAAAAGGAGGATTTACTTCTCCAACAGTAGCAATAGAACATTTTCTCTTGAGAAAAGGAGAAATGAGAGAGCAGTAAAAACCTGCAAGAGCATGCAGCTAGTTATGATAATTGTGACTGACTATGACTATGAAAAAAATAAAACAAGAGCATATTCCATGCCAACTACCAAAAGAATTACCCACAATTGTTTGCATAACTTTTTGCATGTGTAGTTAAACTTTGATGTCCTCATTTATGCATTATCAAAAAGGAAAGATTAAACAGTCCAAATGTCGTGTCAGGGAAAACATACTTGACCGGTGAGGGAAAAATCGCCTCCACAATATTTCAGTTAAGGAACTCAACCTTCTACAGACTGAGCAAACTATCAAAAAACATGTCATCAACAATTTCCTTAGCCTCATCAAAAAGATCCTCAGCAGTCCAACTAAGACAAGCCCTCCATCATTTGCAACAGAAATATGAAATCTATTCACGAATTGTTTGAAGATGTGTGCTGCACACAAAACAAACTAAGAGAGGCACAATGGAACTAAACAATTGCAGGAGATTCAGGACAGAGGATTGCAATTCCACAATTTCATGCACATAGTAAACACTTGGCATACAGCTAAACATGAAAGAAGAAAATTCAAAATTAATTTGCTACAAAACGAGATTCTGCTTACTTAGAATTTGAAAGATTGTTCTAAGGCAGAGAAAGGGAATTGTTTTGACGGATAAGCCTCACTCAACCCCTGCATACTTCTTTGAATTATCTATCACCTTATTTAGGCTATTTCTTTCTGGCCTTTGTTTGGTAATTTAAATTTGATATCCGCAGTACCAAAAGTTGATATTACTCAAGACAGATCAAACTCTGAAACCCATTTTTCTCTGAAGTTGTTTCATAGGGATTAACTTGTTCACACAAGAAATAAAATGTTCTTTCGCATCCTTAGCCCCTGTCATAATGGAACGTAAAGCACAAAATTTTTTAATCTTATTGACAAAATATCATGACGACTTAAAGATTACCTAAAATAGCAATCCGCATTATAGCCCTTGCTCCCTAATGACACTGGACAGGAACACAACACTTGAATCTTTTCCCCTTGTTGCTGGCTATACGAACACCTACAAGATACTTACACAAACACGCACCGTTTCAGCTCCATCCTGGCATTCAGTGCACTATCTTGGACGATGAAATCCGCTGCAGGTCTTAAGGTGTTGGACAATGGTGGTAGGCAGGCGACGGGGATGATGCGACCTTACCAGAAAGTGGGTGTAGCCGTCCGTGTAGGGGTCGCCGAGGCGGCGGCGCATGCGGCGAGTTTGAAGCTGTTCTCGGAGTCCGTCCGGCTCCGGAAAAAACTCCCGAACGCTCGATGTTGCTCACCTTCGATGTAATCTGAAAACATACTGAGCTGCCCCTCCTGGCCTCCTCCTACTCCTCCGCCGGCCAAGGCAGACAGGCCGCGCGCGGCTGGTTCTGCCACCCGCAAGCCGCAGTAGAGAGTAGACCATGATACCGGAGGAGGGATACGGGGAGGTATTCGAGCATCCGGTGCGGCCGTGCTGCTTTCGCGGCCGCGGGAGGCGCCGGACGGCCGGAGGGCCGCGGCTCTCGGATGTGGCGAATACTTGCACCAGAATATAGAGGATCAGGACTCAGGAAGCTAGGGCAAGGGATTGAGAGGTGGATGCGGCCTCGCGTTTCTGGCAGGGATGGGGGGCGGTAAGTGCGCCGCCGCGTCGGCTCGGCGTCGAGCGGTGGTGGAGTAGCAGCTGGCTAGGGACGATGGTGCTTACATTCCAGGTCGCGGACGAAACCGGGGGCTTTTATGAAAATTACATATCCAAAATAGGGGGTTTTATGAAAATATTTGGATCGCGATTACTAAATAGGGGGTTATATGAAAATAGCGTTCCGAATATTTTCATAAACCCCCCCGTTTTATGTAAATAACAGGGACTAATATGTAAGTTTCTGGCCGGCGACGCCCCGCTGCCGTCGGCGACCCTGAATCTTCCGCCGAGCTGTTGCCTCCTCCGCGCCCGCGCTCCCCGCCTTCCCCACTCATGCGGTAGATTCTCCCACGGCTCCATGTCTCGCTTCGGGCGGTTCCATCGCCTTCCCTCGGGCGCTCCTCGCTGCAGCTTTGCAGCCCAAGAAGGGAGCCGCCAATCGGCGTTCTCGCGAGCCATGGACGCCGGCGCTGTGGAAGACGGCCTGCGACGATTCTCGAGCGGGCATCAGTCGCTGGAGGCTGGAACGATTGGGGGTAGGCCCTCTTCTGCATCTTTCTCCCTTGGCATTGCCTTCGTCTCGGAGGGGCAATGGCGCTGAGTGCATCACATCTCTTTCTGCCTAAATTTGCTGGATCGTGTGGGTTTTGGATGCGAGATTGTATTACCGGATAAAATTTTCCTTTAGATAATGGTGATTACCGGATAAAACTTGAGGGGCCTGTGTGGATTTCTACTTATAACTTCTTAACTGAAGTCTGAACTCTGAAGAGGCCAATTCCCTCTCCACCGCCGGACACATCATTTCACTGAGATATACCCTCGTCTGTCGTCTCCACCCCCATGTATTCAGAATCAGACTGGATGTAGTCCAGCTTCTGAATAAGAAAGCTTGTTGGGGACTTGGGGGAGTCTGCAACACTTCATAACAGTGAGGAAAAGTATTACAAGAATGTCCGTTGACATGTGCTTCCACATGACACAATCTTTTTTTTTTTGAAAAAATGGCAGGAGCGCTGCCATGTCATTTAAGGGAGAAGAAGAAGTCCAAAACTTACATCGTTTTGACTACATAAATAAACCGATAAAACTCTACTCCTACAAACAGAAGAAACAAACAAAGCTATTACATTTGGAAACTAAGGAACGCTCGGTCCGCCACGAGCCTTCTGTCGTAAGCCAATTTCTTCCAAGTTGAAATGTACAACCTGCAGGTAGAGGCTTGTGTTCCTTCAAAGATCCGGCGATTTCTCTCTTTCCACAAATTCCAAGTTGAGTACATCAAGATTGCTGCGATCACTTGCCCTTGCTTCTTGGGCAACGCCCTTAGCGATCTAGACCACCATTCTTCAATGCTGCATTCAGGAGTTGGGTACCTGAATCAGGTTCCCTGACCAAACTCTGATTTTTTCCCAGACCTGCAGAGCAAAGGGGCAATGCAAACACAAATGCTGGGCGGTTTCTGGGGAGCTATTGCAAAACACACAGTATAGAATTTTTGCCCTACACTCTCCATTTAGAATTTTCGTCCTTTCTATATTCCTAATGATGCAATCTTGAGACCAGTTTAGCAAAATATAAGTCATCCACACCAGTATCTAAAATATGGCATGATAATTCAAGCCAGAAGGACATCCTATGAGAATGATACCCCCTCATCTTAAGACCTTATTATCCTGAAAAATCTAGTGGCATGACGCCTGGCAGACTTAATAATCAACCACCTCTTCAGTTAGCAGTGCGTTATCATTCTGAAAGGTTCAGAGGAAAAGCTTAACCATGCTAAGATCTCATAGGACATTTTTTTTCTCAATCCCGCGATATTCACCTCGTTACTCTCTATCCCAGCCTTCATATTCAACAGAGACCATCACAAACCATGAGAGGCCATATAAGGTAGTAATAAGGTTCATTTACTTACTCTGACAACGGCAACAAAACATTTTTTTCTTGAGAAAAGGAGAAATGAGAGAGCAGGCAAAACATGCAAGAGCAGGCAGCTAATTATGAGACTTGTGACTATGACTATGAGAAATAAGACATAAATATATTCCATGCCAACTAACAAAACCAAGCCCATCAGTTGTTTGCAAAATAACTTTTGTCATGTGTAATAAAACTTGAGGTCCTCGTATTTGCTTACATCAAATAAGAAAGGGTAAACAGTCTGCATCAGGTAAAAGATAAGAAGATAAGCTAGATTTTCAATAAACAAACTATCCAAAAACACATCATCAACAATTTCCTTAGTCTCATAAAAAAGATCCCTCAGCAGTCCAACGGAGAGAGGCCCTCCATCATTTGCAATAGAAACCTTGTATCCGTTCATGAATTGTTTGAAGATGTGTGCTGCATGCAAAACAAACTGAGAGAGGCACAATGGAACTGAACAACTACAGGAGATTCAGGAGAGAGGATTGCAATTCCACAATTTTCATGCACAAACACTTGACATACAGCTAACACGAAAGAAGAAAATTCCAAATTAATTTGCTAGAAAATGAGATCCTGCGTACTAAGAATTTGAAGGATTGTTAAGGCAGAGAAAGGGAGTTTTTGTGATGGTAAGCCGCAGTCGACCAAATCCATTTAAAATAAACTGGATTTTGCCACTACATTACTCTTTGAACTATCTATCACCTTATTGAGGCTATTTATTTATGGCATATGTTTTGTAATTTAAATTTGATCTGCACGGGACTAAACGTTGATATTAGTCAAGACAGCCCAAACACTGAAACCCATGTTTCTAGTATAAAGGTGTTTCCTATAGGGATTGACTTGTTCACGCAAGAAATAAGTTCTTTCGCATCCTTGTTCCCTGTCATAATGGAACGCATGACACAATTTTTTTTAATATAATTGACTAAATATGATGACGAGTTAAAGAGTACCTAGAAGGCTAGAAGAGCAACCCACATTGTAGCCCTTGCTTTCTGATGATAGTGGACTATGATGTTAATCAGGATAAGGAGAGGTTGGGGGACCTTACCAGGAAGGGGGTGTAGCCGTGCAGGGGTCGGCGCATGCGGCCGCCGGCCAGGTCGAAGCCGTCCTCGGAGTCAGTCCGGCTCCGCGCGGCACGCTCGAACGCTCGATGTTGCGCAGCATCAATGCAAGGGATTGAGAGGTGGATGCGGCCTCGCGGTTCCGGCACGGACGGGAGGCGGGGAGTGCGCCGCCGGGTTGGCGTCGAGCGGTGAGGAGCAGCCGGCTGGGGACGACGGTGTTTGCATTCCAGGTCGCGGAACCAGGGGGTTTTTATGAAAATATACACATCCAAAATAGGAGGTTTTGTGCAAATACTCGGATCGCGATTAATAATCGCGATCCAAATAAGGGGGTCTTATGAAAAATAGTTGGATCAGGGGTGCTTTATGTAAATAAATAACATGCCCGGGAATCCGCGGTATATCCAATCTAAAGGGGGTTACTGCAAAAAACCTGGACTGAGATGTAAAGTTTCTAGCCGGCGGAGCCGCGCCGCCGCCGGCGACCCTGAATCCTGTGCCCCGCCCAAGCCTCCATCAACGCGGCCTTACACGCCGAGCTGTTGCCTCCTCCGGTCCCCCGCTCCCCCGCTCAGCCCTATGGATGCTCCCGCGGCCTCGCGTCCATGCCTCTGTCCGGCTTGTTCCGTCGCCTTCCCTCGGGCGCCCCTCGCCGGAGCACGCACTTCGCCTGTCGGCGTTGTCGCGAGCCATCATGGTTCATGGAGGGAGGCGCCGAGGACCACGGACTGTGACGGACTGCTAGCAGGCACGAGTCGCCGGACTGCTGGCGGCTGGAACGACTGGTTCCTATTGCCGTGGGTAGTTCGGCCGGCCCTCCTCTGCGTCCATGTCCCTTCCCTTGGCATGCATTGCCTTCGTTTCAGAGTGGTATGCAATGCTCAAATGATTCCGCGATGGCATAGCGTTGGGTGCACCTGATCTCTCTTTCTGCTTAACTTTGCTGGATCGTGTGGATTTTGGATGCGAGATGGTATTACCGGATGAAATCTCGAGGCGCCAGTTTGTTGACGACAGACTGAAATCTTTCGGAAAAAGAATGGAAAGGAAGACTAAAGTCTGAACTCTGAAGAGGCCGATTCCCTCACCAGAGCGTCACGTTCAGAGAATGAATCAGAGTGGTGCAATGATAACAAGAATTCACTGTGAGATGACAGCATATCAGCTACAGTATTTCACTGGTATCGATCTCTCATTGTATTCAGACTGGATGTGATCCAGCTTCTGAATAACAAAGCCTTCTTGGGGGACACAGGGCAACAGCAACATAAACACTGAAGAAAGTCACAGGAAAAAGTAAGATGGAGGAGCGAGCACGCGAGGGCGTTGGTATCTTTGTTCAGGGATCGGGCAGGGCCGCAGGGTTGGTTACTTGGTTATAGCTTGAGTGCTTGACGGAACTGGAGATCAGCCAGGCAGCTCATCAGTGCTGGATCCGCGAGGCATGGCGCTAAACGCGCTGACAGGCAGCGCACACGCCCGCCCGCACGCCGGGATCTAGTAGTAGCAAAATCCCTTGGCTTTTGTCGCCAGCGCCGGCGGCGGACAGGCCTGACCGGACTGATCAGCCCACCGTCAAGATGCTGGATAGATTACTCTTACTGGAGGGAGGACTTGCTAGCTGCAAGCTGGCTGTTCAAGGCGCCCGGCCTCGTGTCGCGTGCTGGATCATATCGAGCCACATCGATCCGCCGGCCCGGCTGGCGCCGTACGCCGTGGGGGGTGGGGGACCGGGCCTCCGCGGCCAGGCCAGTTTTATTTGTGCCTCTCTCCCTCCGTTTCTCATATCCGCCCGGCGGCCGAAGCGGAGCCGCTCGTCACGCTGCGCGAAGGACTCCAGCATGACGTGGAGGCGACCGGCTTGATGACGTCGCCGCTGCCGAGGATGGCATGGTACAGCAGTCACGGGGCACGCACGCCGCGCGCACGCTCCTACTATTTGTGCGTGCCAGATATGCATACTCACCTAGCGCCGCCGCTACAATGGTAGGAGGGTGAGCGAAAGGCAAGCGTAGGCTCGAGCTCCACAGCGCTCTCGCTGTCCACCGGCGACCAGCGGCGCATCGGTATATCACTGACGATCACCATGCCGCAGAAGCGAGTGCGCGCTGCTGCTGCTTCCGCCGGCGTTCCCTTGCTCGCCGGCGGCGGCATGGTCCTGCTAGCTGCCTTTCTGCCGCTCCTCGCAGCGGCCGGCGTCGGCCACGCCGGCGCCGCCGCTGCGCCGACGGCGACGGTGCCGGTCAGCGTCGGGGTGATACTGGACCTGGCGACCGGGCTGGGGAAGAAGAGCCTGCTCAGCCTGGAGATGGCGATGGAGGACGTGTACGCCGCGCATCCGGACTTCACCACCCGGGTGGAGCTCCACGTCAGGGACTCCGACCGCGACGTCGTCACCGCCGCCTCCGCAGGTATGTTAGAGACACGCTAGCTGCTCATCGCTTGCTATACGGTTCTGCGATCTGCTCTTAATTTAAGGTAGCTGCACTGCAAGCTTGGAGAGTTTGCAGTGATCTGCATGGCATGGATAGCTTGATCCTAGAAATCTAGCAGTGTCCTAGTAGCTAGAAATCTTGATGGATATGTCTTTCTAAAAACAAATCTGGATGGATATATTATTATTTATACACTAGCTGTAGCATTTCTCCTGGATTCTAGGCGTCAGCTGCATTTTGGATAAGATCGGGATCAGAATCTCCGCAAGCGGCCGCGCGGGGACTGACAAGCAAGTGTCACAAGTACTCAGAACTGAGGCTACGCATGTTCCTATGGCTTCGTTTTATATGTAGATAGATTAGCCTGGATCTCGCGTGCCTCGAGCTAGAACTAGAAGATGACGACGACCAAAGAGTCCAGGGATTGTTTTTTTCCAGCTCTTTGTTTTTTTGGAGCCGGTACTGCTGCGCATGTGTTTGTTGTCCGTCCTACCTGCGACAGCTGCCATTTGACACCAATCATTTGATCACTCGAACAGGAGAGACTAGTGAAAAGGGCATCTTTCAAGTTTCAACAACCTTGCCGATATTTCCAAAAAAAAAATCAAAAAAATAGACCCATGGACATGGAGAAAGATTTTTTGTTCGGGTGTGTCGCTTAGGTTTCTGAAATATTAATTTTTGATTCATAAATTTTTATTCTAAACTTACTAAGTGGTTCACACAAGGTCCAAACCACTCTATTCAGATTTCAGTGTGATCCGCCTACTTGAAATTTATGTGCACTGTCACTGATTTTTTGAACTCATCATTCATTTTTTGAACTTTATAAAATAGGCATGTTTATTGAGACTATACTCGTAAGACTGTACAAGTTATTTGTTCCTTCCATTCTTTCCAACATTGAAGTGATGCATCCTTCATTTCCATAGAACATCTAATGTTTTAAGGAAATGTTATTTTGTATTAGAATGATGAAGAAGGAAGAAATAGGCTGACCTAAACATAACAAATCTTACAAAACATTCTAAGTTCCATGGCTTGTAATTTCCTTTTGAAATTTCTTCAAGACAGGTATTAGTCATGGAAGAAAGGTAAGTAGACCAATGCTTGAGAACAACACCTCTTGCTGTTGACTTGTGATTTTTAGAATATTGGCCGCCTTCAGAATTTTAACATGGATTTAGTTCTACAACTTACTAATTTTAACAGAATTTCCATGTGCCATATTTGATGAAACCTTTTGTCCTTTTTCTTGCAGCATTAGATCTCATCCGTGATGAAAAGGTCAGCGCTGTCATTGGTCCTCAAAGCGCTTTACAAGCTGAGTTTGTTACTTATCTAGCAAACAAGACTAAGGTTCCTGTCATCAGTTTCTCAGCAACAGGTGATGCAGCTATCCAGTATCACCTCCCCTACTTTCTTCGTGCTTGTGTCAAGGACTCTTTCCAGGCATCTGCAATTGCTGCCTTTGTTGAGGCGTATGGCTGGAAAAATGTTGTTGTTGTCTACGAGGACGACAACTACGGTGCTGGGATCCTCCCCTCCATTACAGATGCTCTTCAAGATGTTGAGGCACATATCATTTACCGTGCTGCCATACCTGCTTCTTCTCCTGATCATCACATTGATGAGGAACTATACAAGCTCATGACCATGCAGACACGTGTCTTTATTGTTCATATGTTGCCAGGCCCTGCTTCCCATTTCTTTGCTCGGGCTTCAGCAGCTGGTATGATGACTGAAGGGTATGTATGGATTGTCACAGACAACGTCGGTATTGTCCTTGATGTACTTCCCCAACATACTATTGAAAACATGCAGGGTGTTGTCGGTTTCCGGCCATACGTTGCAAATTCTGCAAGGATCATTGATTTCATGAGCCGATTTGATGCACGATTCAGGGCCAAGTACCATCAGGCTCATGATGTAAGGATGGCAAGACCCACTGTATTCCAGTTCTGGGCATACGATGTGGCATGGACAGTTGCAACTGCAGTTGAGAAGGTTAAGAGAGTTGGATTCTCAAATATAGGCTTTCAGACACCACAGGATGTGGGCAAGAACTTAGTAAATGGTCTCCTAGCCTCTCCTGTTGGGCCAGGAATCCTTAGTTCCATTTTGGAAGCAGACTTTGATGGTTTGGCTGGGAGATTCAGGTTTGTTGACAGGCATTTGCATGTTCCCATTTATGAGGTTGTCAATGTGATAGGAGAAAAAGCAAGAGGCCTTGGATTTTGGAGTCCTGGTTCTGGACTCTTGAGGCTTTTAAACTCAAGCACTACCCAAGTCCAGGATAAATCCATTGTAACTGCTGGCAAAATTCTAAAACCCGTCATTTGGCCGGGAGATTCAACCACAGTGCCCAAAGGTTGGGACTTCCCAGTTAATGCAAAAATACTTAGGATTGGTGTACCTGTAAGACATGAGTTTAAATTTTTTGTCAATGTTGAGGCTAATCATAACACCAACGGATCACGGGTTAGTGGCTACAGCATTGATATCTTTGAGGCTGCTGTAAATAAACTTCCATATGCTCTGCGTTATGAGTACATTCCCTATGATTGTGCCAATTCTTATGACCAGTTGATATCCCAGGTGTACTACAAGGTTAGCCTTTCCTGTGATATAATCAATTTTTTCTCTAGCTACTGATTTTTAAACATTTATCATTAAAAATTTTCCCTTTTATTTTCTTGTTTGGATGACAGAAGTTTGATGCAGCAGTGGGTGACGTGACAATTATCGCCAATCGATCTAGATATGTGGACTTCACGATGCCATACACAGAGTCTGGTGTCTCAATGCTTGTCTTAGCTAAGAATGATGATGAAACAACCATGTGGATCTTTTTAGAGCCTCTAACAAAGGACCTCTGGATTGCCACTGTTTTCTTCATCTTCTTCACCGGTCTTGTCGTGTGGATGATTGAAAATCCTAAAAATAAGAAATTCCAAGGTTCAAAGTGGAAACAATTCAGCACCGCTTTCTACTTCGCTTTCTCCACTTTGACCTTTTCTCATGGTATGTGGTTATGACCATTTTTGTTCTGTTCTAGTACTCCAGACAGCTGCATGCATCTTTGCAGCCCTTTGAACCCCATACCTCGTGAATTAGTTTTTAGCTGCACTTCTTAATAATGAGTTCTTTTTGTTAAACTTTGTGATAGATCAAATTATCAAGAAACTTCATTCAAAAGTTGTGGTGGTGATTTGGTGCTTCGTGGTGCTTGTGTTAGTACAGAGCTATACTGCGAGCTTGTCATCCTTGCTGACTGCACAGAGGCTCCAACCTTCGGTGACTGATCCGAGGCAACTTTTGCGCAACGGAGATTATGTTGGATACCAGAATGGATCATTTGTGCAGGCGATGCTTAGGAGACTCCGGTTTGATGAGCGCAAGATAAAGGTCATAAGCACGTTGGAGGAATACGCAAAAGCATTGAAGGCAGGATCAAAGAATGGAGGGGTATCAGCTATCTTTGATGAGAACCCTTATCTGAATTCTTTCATCGCACAGTACGGAAAAGAGTTCCAAATAGTTGGTCCCATCGACAGGACTGATGGATTTGGTTTTGTAAGCTCCTTGCAACTGTGCCATACTGCTATGCTTCGATAGACTGTAAACCATACAATCTTCTAGCCATGCTCACCTAGCCTGATCATACCTTAAATTTCTGCAGGTTTTCCCTAGAGGCTCCCCATTGGTTCCTGACCTTTCAAAGGCCATCTTGAACATAACAGAGGGGTGTGAAGGATTTCAGATTCAGAAGAAATGGTTTGGCGATGCAACTCCTTCCCCTGATTATGGGAGTCCGGATGCTAATTCCGTACGCCTCAGTTTACGGAGCTTCAAAGGTCTCTTCATTGTCAATGGATTCGCTCTGTGCGTCATGCTGGTGATAAACTTGCCTGAGTTCGTTCGTGCCAATTGCACCGAGCTGAGAAACCTTAGTCTGCAACGGGCTCAAAGCAGTGGAGAAATTGCTAGTGACAGTGAACCACAACAGTTGCAGAACAACAACGCTGCGCCTGTGGAGCCGCTCCAGATCGAGAGGGAGACCAACTAGGATGTTCTTGTTCGGTTGCTTCGTTTAGGTTTTTCCCTTCATATTTGAGCTGCAAGAAAATCTCATATGTAGTGGTAAATTATGGGAGTATGGGATTTTTTTTGAGACGTCACGTTTTTTTAGTTAAATTGTGAGCTCTGCTGAAACTCCAGTGCGGTCATCTTTGCAGCACTTGCTTGTTCAGTTGACCCTGTCTTTCTTTTTCTGATTTCAGATCTAATCATGTTAACTAATTATCAGACTAATTAAAGTCTGCAGCCCTGAACATTGAAGAAGTAGGCATGCCGTGGTAGCTCTGAATTCAGGTCTACTGAATTCAGAGCTAATCATGCTTACTACTTCTAGGTCCCATGCAGGCACTGCTCAAGGCCGGCCTCGCCTTTGGCATGCTGAAAAAAATCGGTCACTGAAGAAAACCTAAAGCACAAGACTGACTCTGATCAGGGATCACTCCACGCACGAACCGTTCTGCTAAATCTTCAAAGTCAAGTGATCGAGATCATGCTTCCTTACACCCTTGCTTTCCCACGCGTACGCCCTGATTCTTGCACAAAACTGAGCTGTCTCCTGTGAAAAAATCATGCAAAATATAATCCTGGGAACTGGCAGCGTCAACTGTGTGCCATGTATGTGTGCAAATTTAGTATGTAGCTCGTGCATGCTTGCCAAGCCCATATATATTAATTGTGGAGCAGCAGCGCAAAGGCAGCCATGCAAGCAATGGAGTGGCCGCGCCGCCTTGGCGCTGCCGGCTCGCCGTCACATCCTACTTGCGCAGCATCGGCATGCGCTGGCGGTGGCGGCGGCGATGGTGCCGCTGGGAGCTGGCGTCGTTGTGGACGCGGCGGCGAGGAAGAGCCACTGGAGCGCTTCCATTCCATGGCGCGGCGGGAGGCGTAATGCGCGGCCCTGTTGTTTGTGTATCAGTGGCGCAAGGAGATGCCGTCACCCAAGCAAGTGCACACCATTCTGGTACAATAAAACGAAATGGGTAGATATTTACGTGAGGACTATTTTCTTAGAACAGTTATTTTTAAAGTGGAAACAAGGGGTTGTTGCTACCCGTGAGGAAAAAGATGTTTGATTCCTATTAGGATTCTACTGTAATAGCCTATTAGGACTCATACGCTGTGATCCTATTAGAACTCCTACCTTGTAATCCTATTAGAAACCCTATCCCCTGAGATATATAAAGGAGGGCATGGATATCTAGATAGGCAGAGAACCGAGAGAGAACCGAGAGAGAACCAACAGAGAGCAGCCAACAGGCAACTCAACACCCAAGCGCAGGGCACAATAAACAACACCCCAAAATAGGACGTACGGTATTACGCTACTCTAGCGGCCCGAACCTGTCTAAATTTGTATCTTGTGTCCTTGCATTCACCTTCAAATTCCAGATCCGGCGATCCTTCACTAAATAATCACCTACCTTAGAATATCCCTAGGTAGGCCGACGGTAAAAACACCGACAGAGGGCGCCCACCGTGGTGCCGATCGTCGTGATCATTGGACGAATTTGAAAGACCTCTTCATCAACATCAATCCACTCAAGGTGGCAGATTGCTACTTCCTACATATGCATCGGCGGATTGATTCATCGAGTTCGAGATCGGATCCTTCAGCGAACGGCTACATCGACCTCGACTACTCGGCTCGACTTCACCTCGCATTGCAACGTCGATGCACCGCGGCCGACGACCGCGACGAGTTCGACTACTTTGACTTCGCGAGGACGATCGGCGTCCCGCTGATGACTACTTCGACTACTCGTCTCGACTAGAAACTAGTCGAGGGCGAGCCTCACAGCAACGACTACATCAACTACTCGTCTCGACTTGAAAATTAGTCGGAATCGACTCCGACTAGTCGAGCTTCATCAACAAACCGTCGCAGCTCCATCAACGAGCTCCACGGCTTCATCGACATTCGTCCACGAATCAAGCTAAGTGACTTATACCTTTTCCGACTTGTTCTTCACAAGATCGGCTACCTTTTTAGGTACGCCTCTCGACGGGCATGAAACTCTCGGGGGCTACACCATGATCGACTACCTATCTGTGTACACCTCTCGACGGGCATTGAAACCCTCCAGAGCTACACTTCACCGACTACTTATCTGTGTACGCCTCTCGACGGGCATTGAAACCCTCCAGAGCTACACTTCGCCGACTACTTATCCGTGTACGACTCTCGATGGGCATTAAAACACTCCAGATCTACACTTCATCGACTACCTTTTGCGCACTGCACATCCTCTTTGTCGCATGACGACTACTTTCTGCTTGTTGTCTCTTCTTAATGGTCGCTAATCTACTCAAGTAGCAAATACCTTAATCCGTGAAACCTCGAGTCTCCGGTCATGACCTAAGCGACCCGTCCTGTATGAGCGAAGGCTAGAGACTTGTACATGCTATGGGCAAAGGCTAAACTGGGACCGGGTGAATGTAAAGGGTGGACTACTCGAGAGATTTAAATGGCCTAAAAAAGAGCTCGATACAACAATTTTTACACCGAATAAATTTTGGTGTCTTCACATTATTACTGAGTACTACTCGGTATCTTCGTATTATGCTACTGTAAGGATCGATGGACCAAGAGGGGGGGTGAATTGGGTCTTTTTCAATTTCTAAAACAAAGTAAAGCAACCTTAACCTATGCAATGCTACTAAGGCACCAATTCACTAACCGGTTAACTAAGCTACCTACACAAGCTAAGAGAGATAAAAAGAGAAGTAAAGCCTAGCAAGGTAGATCAAAAATATGATCTCTAAGTCAAGCACATGAGTAAATTGCATGAAAGAAAAATGCTTGAATAAAGAGAGTGGACAAGAGACAACCGGATTTTTTTTCCCGTGGTATCGATGTGTTGGAACACACCCCTAATCCACGTTGTGACACTCACAAAGAGTCTTGTCACCTCCCAAGTCACGGAGACGAGGGCGCTCACTAAGAGTCTCCGTTCACCATTCCGGCGTGGTGGAGATCAAGCCACGTACAATCTTCTTCTCGGGGCTCCCACAATTCTTGGCAAGCTCCGAGAGAAACACCCCGATCACCAAGATCACCTAGGTGATGCCAATCACCAAGAGTAACAAGCTAAGACCTTCACTTGAGCAAGAACCGATCACCAAGAACGGATGCACACAAGCTTCTCTCTACTCAAGTCCTTAATCTTGCTTCTTGATTGATTGAATGACCAAGTGTGTGATATGATGAGGCTCAAGGTGGCTCTTGACTATAGTGTGAGTATTTGGATGTTGCCTGCTGCCAACCACAACAAAATGACCCATTGGAGGGGTATATATAGGCAGCTCACATTAATAGAGCCGTTGGAGAAAAAAAGCTGCCAGAAAACTGCGTAGCGCCGGTTAATCCGACGTACCTCCAATAGTCATCGTCGGTTTAACCGGTGAATGTAAACTGCCACCTTCTGGAAACTAGCCGTTACAACTTGGGCAGATTAACCGACGTATCATCGGTTTAACCGGTGAGTGTAGTTGTCCACTGATCAACTGAAAAACCAAGTCTCTGGACAACTGCACCGACGTCTCATTTCAAACATCATCGGTTTAACCGATGTATTGACTTGTCCAGACTCTGCTGACTTCGTTTAACCGACGTATAGAAAAGTGGAAGCGTCGGTTAAACCGGTGTTAAGAATTTTTTCTGATTTTGCCTTTTCTGATTTGAGTCTTGAATGAAATCCAAATATTCTTGAGATATAAGTTGAGAACCACTTGTTTGAGCTTTTAGAAACCTGAGTGACCATTGTGTGCATCCATTTTCAAATGACCAAGTCCATGCTCAAGTTACTTAACCTTAACCCCTCTTAATAGTGCGATCACTACAAAACTATAAAACCTATACTAACCTAAGTGTCCTTCTCAACCTTATGACACTTAGGACTAGAAAGATCCTTAGTTTTGACATAAAATTGAGTTGAATGCCGAGATCACCTTTTTGAATAATGAAAATTAGGGGTCTCTTTTGACTTATGACCAAATGAGCGATAATGATTTATTAAGCTGCACAATCTCATTAGTCACAATAATGGTTGTCATTAATCACTGAAACATACCTTGAGAGCCTAGATGCTTACAATCTCCCCCTTTTTGGTGATTGATGACAACATAAACATAAATGACGAGAGAGCGAGAATAGATAATGGCAAGAATAAACACAAACAAACTCGGAAAGAGAGAACCAAAGAACTCAACGGATCAAACGAAATCCATAGATATGTCTCAAAACACAGCATACTCAAGCGGCAAATGTACATATCCATGAACTGACACCAAATGTGATATAATATAAAACATCAAAGTCCTGATCACGAGCTCTCTCTAACTCTACCCTCCCCCTGACTCCAACTAACTCTACCCTCCCCCTGACTCCAACTCCCTCTCCCCCTTTAGCATCAAAGCACAAAAAGGAGCGAGCTACTGATCCGGCTGACGTGGTACGGCAAGAAAGCGGTCCAGGTCATCGTCGTCGTCGTCGTTGGACGGTGGATCCTCAGTGACGGATGGGAGCTGCTGGTCAGAGCTTCCTGCTGGAGCTGAGCTGACTGGAGGTGTGGCTGTCGTCGAGGCTCTCATGCTGGCACTGCCTGGAAGAGGGTCCGTGGAAGTAGTAACCGGCTCAGCAGAAGATGTGTCAACATCTGAAGTAGTAAGTGCTGAAGCTGCCGGCTGTGTCGACTGCTGAAGCAAGGAACCCTCTCCACCTCCCCCTGAAGGTAGTGTCTGTGGTACGACGGGGAGGCCGACTGTCTGCACTGCTGAAGGAGACTCCTGGAAGAGTGAAGTCGCTGGCAGTGGTGAGAAGAAAGGACGACCCGCAGACCCAAGTAGAGCTGACAACGAGAACATGGTCTCCGGGGTCGCTGAGGTAGCTGGAGCAGTAGAGGCTGGAGCTGGTGTAACGGCAAGTGGAGGTGCTCCAACACCCTGAAGGCCTGGCTGATCTGGCTGCTGCGGGGCGAGTCCGGTGTGAGAATACAGCTGTGAGATCATCCCGAACATCGCCATCATGCCCTGCTGCATCTGCTGGAACTGAGCGTCTGTCCTCTGAGATACTCTATCAATAAGGCCGACAAAGCGCTCCTCGGTCGCAGCTCGCTCACGGGCGGCCTCTCTCTGTATAGCTGCAAGTTGAGCCTCATGGGCTCTCCTGGCCTCCTCCTGTGCTAGCCGGTCCTCTCTCTGCTGAGTCACAAGCTGCTGTAGAAGTGCGGTGAGTTCAGACGGCTGAGACACCTGAGACTTTGAAACTGTAGCAGCAGCGGCTGACTCTGGAGCTGGCTCTCTGGACCCCCCTGCCTCATGATCATGACTAGCTGGGGCTGGTGCAGGGAAGTACTCCTCATCCTCGGAGGAGTCTGACTCAAGGTCGGACCAGTGTATCTCATCTTCTCCTCCGGGGAGTTGTGCCTCGGCGGCAAGCAGTGCCTCATCCTCCTGTGCCACACGAGCCTGTGCCTCGGGTGACAGTCGTGCCATGGCAGCTCGATCGGCCTGTCTGCCTCTCCTCCGGTCCGAAAGTGCTGTCGGACGGTAGACTGGGAACCATGGAACCTCGTCCTGACGGTAGACTGCACTGACAGGTGACTCAGCTGGCACAATCATAGAGCAGATATAGCTGATCCAGTGAGCATAAGGAAACTGACGTACAACACCCATCCCGTCAGTGATAACATCCTCGATCTCAGCCAAGATAAAGTCAACAATGTCAAACGGCTCGTGGGTGAGGATGTGTAGAAGCAGTAGCTACTGCAGACCTGTGAACCCTCTGGGTAGCCACTCCTCGGTAGCAAAGTCCTCCGGAGTGCCATATGTACTGCGTATGCCTCTGGGGTCAGCAGGCTGGGAACTCTGACGTAGGAGGCAGGGAATGGCTGGCGGAAACACTGAGAGATCACCTCGTGAGAAGGTGCAATCCCGCCAATCATGGCTCTGCGCGGTGGATCTGCATCACCATAAACCATCTCGTGCAGGGAGACGTCAACCAAGTCAACTCCAAGAATCCCTGCTAGTGTAGCCCTGGACAGACCAAAGACCTGGCCTCCAAACATGAAGTGTACTGCTCTGCGCTCTGGGGCTATCCAATCTGTGGCATAAAAAACTCGAACCCAGTCCTCAATGTATCTGTTCCGCTCAATCGAAAGTAATCTGGGCAGCCCCCTGAAGTGAGCAAAGTGCTCTCTGACATCTGCTCCCCCTGCTGCTGTCCTCAAAGATACCCAGTCAAGTACCCTGTGCGGGAAGATCCGGTGGCCCCACCTCTGGTAGGTCTCGTAGAAACTGGCCTGAAGAAGCGTCCAGAACCTACGATCAACCCTGCTGTCACGTTACACTGGGAACCAGTCCTCCTCCTGAACACTCCACCTGAGCCTCTTGACCTTCGCCGCATTGGCCTTGGTCAAGTTCTGGAGTAGCACACCTGGCTCCAGAGGCACAACAGTGTCCATGCGGAACACTGCGCGCTTGGCCGCTAGGGCCTCGGCTCTACGAGCTGCTGCTGCTGCTGCTGCAGACCTGCGAGGCTCCTATGGCTGGTGACCTCCTCGCGTCCTCGGTCCGGTGCGACGCTCGGTCGCTGGCGAAGTGTCTCCTGCGGGGGACGTCTGCCGGGTGCGGCCAGAACGTCGTAGAGTCGGTGACTGTGTGCTCTGCCCCTGTGACTGCTCAGACTGCTCAGTCTCTATATCTGAATCTGTCTCTGCAGCTGAAAGTGACTGATCTGACTCTGCTGCTGCCGCTGCAGTCGTGGCTCTGGTGGCCCTGGCACCTCTGACTCTGCCCATGCCTCGACCTCTGCCCCTGCTCCTGGCTGACGGATCCCTGATTGTGAATGGGCGAGCACGGCCTGATGCCTGCTCCTCGGCAGCCTTAGCCACCCTCTCGGCCTCTCTCGCTGCACGAGTCCGCTTGCGAGCGGGCTCCTCGACCACAATTTTCTTCCCCTTCCTCTTCTCACGACCCATCCTGACAATAGCGAACAACAGGGACGCGGCGCTGCGAGCTACGGCGAGTGAAATGGTTCGGGCAAAACACCGAACACTTGGCGTGCGAGGCGTGGATGCGCGAGTGCGGTGCAAGGCGTGTGGGCGGCGGCACGGAGGAGGTGCAAGGCGTGCGGGCGACGGCGTGGAACGGCGGTGGCGGCGGCGCGCGTATGGGCGGCGGCGTGGTTGCGGCTGGGCGCGCGGAGCGACGCAAGGCGGCGGCGGCGCGGTTGCGGTGCAGACGGCACGCGGGCGGCGGACGGCGGCGCGTACGGGCGGCACAAGGCGGCGCGGTGGCGGAGACGACGGCGAAGGCGAAGGGGCGGCAGAAAACGAAAACGAGCAGGCGGCGGCGAGCGGGCAAGAGAGTTATATGACAGGTGGACCCCGCAGATTTTCTTATCGCCGGTTGATCCGACGCTTAGGGTTCGAACGCCGGTTGATTGCGTCAGTGTAGTTTACCCGAGATTCCACCAAAACTGCATCTGAACTCCGGTTGAACCGATGATCCGATAAATGAACTCGCCGGTTGAACGACACAAACGTCGGTTGATTGCTGGGTCAGATCTGTGATACGTTCACCGGTTGATCCGATGCTCCATAAATTGTATACACTGGTTGAACGCCTGGACTGACTGAGCTGAAGCTGACACTTAGTAACGCCGGTTAAACCGATGGGTGAAGATCCTTTGAGCGTCGGTTTAACCGGTGAAGCCAAAAAACCCTCACTCAGCTCACTCTTCTATGCTAAGTCCAGTAAACTTATAAAATTCAGATAAACTCAAGTAAATGGACTTGCATAGGCGACTTTACCCCTCAAAGTAAATAGGATAGCTCACTAGCTTAGATAATTTTTCTTTTCAAACACAAGGAAAAGCCGCAAGAGAGAGAAGGCGCCAAATAAAATATATGAGCCATGTCATAGGAATATTGAAGAAAGAAAGCTTCAAACTCATCATGACATTGCTTACTAGGCAATAACGCACCTAACACTTTACTTTTTTCACTTTTCACGAATTAAGATCTTGTATATGAAACAAGTCTCATTTTCATCAAGTGATCTCCTTTGTGACCCTTTCGCATGCAATGATAATGCAAGCTACAACCACATGCGAAAGTAAGGTAAACATGAGGTGCACATCTATATGACAAGAGATGCATAGCAAGAATTTAAATTCTACTTGTCAGGTTTGAACCCACGGGAAGCTTCTTCATGACGAGCCTTTCTACAAGCCTAGAGGAAAACAAGTGGACCACCACCTCTAGCTAAACCCTTACTCATCACTATCTTACCATGGTTAGACAAGTGTCCTATATGTATGCATTTTTCTATATGACATGGCAACTTACATGACGTTTGCCGCATCTAACACATTAAGCTCATTCCTTAGCCTAACAAAAGTACTCTCGTCTAAAGGTTTTGTGAAAATATCCGCCAATTGCTCCTCGGATCTCACACCTTGAAGGGAAATATCCCCCTTGGCTTCATGATCACGCAAGAAGTGATGGCGAATATCAATGTGCTTTGTGCGAGAGTGTTGAACCGGATTCTTGGCAATTTTTGCTTCTTACTCGACCAAGAAACTAGAGAACGCCCAAGCAAGTGGCAACCCCCGGAGGTACTCTTGCGATCCACACGGCTTCCGGCAAAATCCGAATCCGAGTATCCCAAGAGATCTAAGCTAGCACCTTTGGGGTACCACAAGCCTATGCTAGGAGTGTGCTTGAGATACCGAAGGATCCTATTCACTGCCGAAAGATGTGATTCCTTTGGGTTAGCTTGAAAACGGGCACACAAGCACACACTAAACATAATATCGGGCCTAGATGCGGTAAGGTAAAGCAAAGACCCTATTATAGAGCGATAGAGGGATTGGTCAACCGGTTTACTGTCCACATCCAAGTCGAGATGCCCATTGGTTGCCATGAGTGTCTTGATTGGCTTGCACTCATCCATCTTGAACTTCTTCAAGATATCTTTAGTATACTTTTCTTGATAGATGAATGTCCCTTCCTTCATTTGTTTGACTTGAAAATCAAGGAAGAAGGTCAATTCGCCAATCATGGACATCTCGAATTCTCTAGATATCATGGTAGCAAACTCATGGCTTAGTAAATCATTAGTTGAGCCAAAGATAATATCGTCAATATAAATTTGACAAATGAAAAGATCCCCGTTGACGTCTTTTGTGAATAAAGTGGTGTCCACCCTCCCGATCTTGAAGCCTTGCATAATTAGGAAGTCACGAAGCCTCTCATACCAAGCCCTTGGAGCTTGTTTGAGCCCATAGAGTGCCTTGTGCAACCTATAAACATGGTTAGGATTTCTCGGATCTTCAAACCCGGGAGGTTGCTTAACATAAACAAGTTCGTTAATAACGCCATTTAAGAAAGCACTTAATGTTATGATGTGAAGAGTAAGCAAGAAGGATGCGGATAGCTTCAAGTCTTGCGACCGGAGCAAAAGTTTCACCAAAATCCAAACCTTCGACTTGAGAAAACCCTTTTTGGCACAAGTCTTGCTTTGTTGCGTACCACCACCCCATGTTCATCTTGCTTGTTTCGAAAGACCCACTTTGTGCCGATGATGTTCTTGTCTTTCGGAGGTGCTTCAAGGACCCAAACTTCATTGCGGGTGAAATTGTTCAATTCTTCTTGCATGGCCATCACCCAATCCGAGTCCTCAAGCGCTTCTTCTATGCTAGTGAGTTCAATACAAGAAACAAACGAGTGATGTTCGCAAAATGAAGCATGCTTAGATCTAGTCCTTACTCCTTTGGAAGGACTACCAATGATTTGACTAATTGGATGATCCATGGAGATGCGACCATGCTTCACTAGCGGTACTTGCGTGGATGCTTGTTGGGGTGGATCACGGGTGACTTGTGCTTGTGGTGGAACATTTTGCTCTTCTTGTTCTTTGACTTGGATTGTTGGCGTTGATACATTTTCTTGAGGTAGTGGATCAACTTTTTCTTGATCTTCATCCACTTGGGGTGCCGTGGAGGTGCTTGGTGTAGATGAGAAAGGTCCTCCCCCTTGATCATTGCCTTCATGCACCTCTTCCGGCTTGATATCCCCAATGGACATATTCTTCAAAGCTTCATCAATCTCTTTATCACCTACATTTTCATAGCCAACAACCTCCTCTTGGGAGCCATTAGATTCATCAAACTCCACATCACATATTTCTTCAACTAACCCGGAGGTTTGATTGAATACTCTATATGCTTTGGAGTTTGATGCATAACCAAGAAAGAAACCTTCATCACATCTACTCTCAAACTTACCGAGCCTTTTCTTCTTATAGATGAAGCATTTGCAACCAAAGACTCGAAAGTAGAATATATTTGGTTTCCTCCCGGTGATGAGCTCATATGGGGTTTTCTTGAAGAGTCGGTGAGGATACACTCGGTTGGATGCATGACACGCCGTGTTGATTGCTTCCGCCCAAAATTTCTCGGACGTGCCATAATCATCCAACATTACTCTTGCTAGGGTGATGAGTGTCTTGTTCTTTCTTTCCACCACTCCATTTTGTTGAGGCGTGTAGGTGGCGGAAAACTCATGCTTGATTCACTCTTCATCGCACCATTCTTCAATCTTCGCATTCTTGAACTCGGTGCCGTTGTCACTCCGGATCTTCACAATTGGGGAGTTGTACTCCTTTTGAGCTTTTCTTGCAAATGTCTTGAAGATCTCCGGAGTTTCACCCTTATCGCCTAGAAACATAACCCAAGTGTAGCGTGAAAAATCATCAACGATTACTAGGCAATAGAGGTTACCACCAATGCTCTTATATGTAGTTGGACCAAAAAGATCCATGTGTAGTAGCTCGAGCGGTTTGGAGGTAGACAACATCGTCTTGATGGGATGATGTGTTGCAACTTGCTTCCCAGCTTGACATGCTTTGCATAACTTGTTCTTGTCAAAAGTGACGTCCTTCATGCCGGTGATCATCTCTTTCTTGTGGGCTTTCTTGAGGTTGCTCATGCCAATATGAGCAATTCTTCTATGCCAAAGCTACCCAAGAGACGACTTGGTGAAGAGGCATGTCATGGTGCTTGTTTGCTTTGAAGAGAAATCCACTAAATAGATGTTGCCATGCCTAAACCCCGTGAATACCAATGACTTATCTTTTTTATGAGTTACTACAACACCATTCTTGTCAAAGGCACACGTTAGTCCAAGATCACATAATTGAGCAATAGAAATAAGATTGAAACTAAGTGCTTCTACAAACAAGATATTTGAAATAGATAAATCTTTTGAAATTGCTATTCTACCCAAACCTAAGACTTTCCCTCTTGAGTTATCACCAAAGGTGACATGTTCATGATCGCTGGGGTCTTCAAGAGAGGTGAACATGCTATCATTGCCGGTCATGTGTTGAGAGCAACCGCTATCAAGTACCTAATGTTTTCCACCGGCTTTGTAGTTCACCTACACACATGAGAATTCACTTTTGAGTTTTAGGAACCCAAACAAGATTTGGGCCTTACACATGTGTGACAAGAGCTTTTGGGACCCAAAGTTGCTTGGGGAGCTTCTTCTTTGACTCCTTAGCCATTTTGCCAATGAACTTGTCCTTCACCTTGCCCTTCACTTTACTCAAGAGAAAATGGTTATTTTGAAACATTGATGAGTAATTCTTGGGTAAATTAGGAAGAGAACGTGATGGTAAAGTGCACTCCCTAGTGTGGTGCCCGGTGACTTGGCAATGTTGACAATATGAACCAACTTCCTTGATGAAGCTAATCTTGATCTCCGGAGAAGGAGTAGTAGCTATGTTTGGCTCCGAAAATGAACCAAGACCTCTTTTGCCAAAGTCACGGGCATTGTTGAAGAGAATTTCCTTGTGGATGTATTCTCCTCTTGAGAGTTTCTCCACACTACTCTTGAGGCTTGCCACTTGATCCATCAATTCCTTTTCCCTATAAGGAGCAAGCTCGGGCACAATATTAGTGGCATTAGCATTAATGAGTAGGTCATCACATGAATTAGAAGCATTGATCTTTTCAAAAGTTTCATGAGCAAATTTCTCAAGACTTGGGTCAATTGCTTCATAGGCAAATTCAAGTTCTTGATACTTGTGAGCCAACTCCCTATGCTCTTGTTTGAGCTTTTTGTGGCTCTCTTCAACTTGCTTAGCAAGATCAAGTGACTCATTGTGATTTTTGAGCAAGTCATTGTACTTACCAAGCAAGTCGGAGTGGGCAAGCTCTAACTTGTCATGAGTACTCTCAAGAATTTTGACTTTGCCCTTTTCCCTCTTGATGACGGATGTATACTCATTAATGAGGTTAGTGAATTCATTGGGATCAAACTCTTCATCACTATCATCTTCACTATCTGCCTCACATACCTTGGTGTTACCTTTTGCCACGAGGCACATAGGAGGCGGAGGTAGTGGTGGTTCTTCATTGGTGAGGGCGATGGTGACGATGTCTTCTTCATCATTTGAATCTTCGCTTGATGAGACATCGGTCACCTATTCTTGTTTTTCCACCAAGAAGCTTTTCTTGGTGTGCCATTTCTTCTTTAGGAAGAGCTTGGTGTTCTTGTCATGGGTCTTCTTTTTCCCAAATCTCTTGTTTTTGTTCTTCCTTTCTTCTTCTTCATCATCGCTTGAATCATGACGATGCTTGCTTTTGTTATCCTTGTTTCTTTTGTCCGGCTTGGGGCAATTTGGACGGATGTGACCTTTTTCTCCACAATTGTAGCAAATTTTGTTCTTGACATCCATTGGCCGGAACATTCCCTTTTTAGAGTCAAAGTTGAAACCCTTCTTATTGATCTTGTCATTTAAGCGTGTGAACTTTCTTATCATGAGAGCAAGTTCTTCATCTTCTTCAACATCGGATGAGCTTTCATGATGATCATCTCCTTCATTGCTTGAGCTTGAATCTTGCTTGATCATCTTGAGCTTGCGGGATTTGTTTGCCTTGGTCTTTAGAGCAATTGATTTGCTTGAAGTTGGCTCTTCGGACATACCAAGAATGCTCATTTCATGAGCGCGAATTTCCCCCACAAGCTCTCCTACTTCCATTGTGTCAAGATTCTCCTTTTGAAGCATAGCATTGATGATGTTATACTTGGGTTTCGGTAGAAGCATTAGAATCTTGCGATTGATGGAGGCACTGTCAATTTTGGATATTTCAAGTGCATTAATGTCCTTGACAATGACATTCAAGCGAGAATACATATCAATGCAATTTTTATGAGCTAGCATTTTAAAAGAATCACACTTAGCTCTAAACAAGTGATATTTTTGCTCACGAACTTTAGTGAAACCTTCATGAATTTCAATGAACTCCCTCCAAATATCACTTGCTAAGTCCATGCCATTAACTCTAGCAAAAACTTCCTCACTAATGGCTTCGAAAATTGCATTTCTAGCCTTGGCATTCCATTTTAATTGTTCGGTGGTGGGAGGTTCGGTGAACCCGGTCTTAGTCACCAACCACACTTCGGGGGCAATCGCATCAAGGTATGCGGCCATGCGAACTTTCCAATAAGTAAAGTTCTTGCCCTCGAAGTGAGGCGGCGAACCACCCATCTTGGCCATAGCTCTAGGCGGTGAAGCCTAATGATCCAAATGAGCAACGAGGCTCTGATACCAATTGTAAGGATCGATGGACCAAGAGGGGGGGTGAATTGGGCCTTTTTCAATTTCTAAAACAAAGTAAAACAAACTTAACCTATGCAATGCTACTAAGGCACCAATTCACTAACCGGTTAACTAAGCTACCTACACAAGCTAAGAGAGATAAAAAGAGAAGTAAAGCCTAGCAAGGTAGATCAAAAATATGATCTCTAAGTCAAGCACATGAGTAAATTGCATGAAAGAAAAATGCTTGAATAAAGAGAGTGGACAAGAGACAACCGGATTTTTTTCCCGTGGTATCGATGTGTTGGAACACACCCCTAATCCACGTTGTGACACTCACAAAGAGTCTTGTCACCTCCCAAGTCACGGAGACGAGGGCGCTCACTAAGAGTCTCCGTTCACCATCCCGGCGTGGTGGAGATCAAGCCACGTACAATCTTCTTCTCGGGGCTCCCACAATTCTTGGCAAGCTCCGAGAGAAACACCCCGATCACCAAGATCGCCTAGGTGATGCCAATCACCAAGAGTAACAAGCTAAGACCTTCACTTGAGCAAGAACCGATCACCAAGAACGGATGCACACAAGCTTCTCTCTACTCAAGTCCTTAATCTTGCTTCTTGATTGATTGAATGACCAAGTGTGTGATATGATGAGGCTCAAGGTGGCTCTTGACTATAGTATGAGTATTTGGATGTTGCCTGCTGCCAACCACAACAAAATGACTCATTGGAGGGGTATATATAGGCAGCTCACATGAATAGAGCCGTTGGAGAAAAAAAGCTGCCAGAAAACTGCGTAGCGCTGGTTAATCCGACGTACCTCCAATAGTCATCGTCGGTTTAACCGGTGAATGTAAACTGCCACCTTCTGGAAACTAGCCGTTACAACTTGGGCAGATTAACCGACGTATCATCGGTTTAACTGGTGAGTGTAGTTGTCCACTGATCAACTGAAAAACCAAGTCTCTGGACAACTGCACCGACGTCTCATTTCAAACATCATCGGTTTAACCGGTGTATTGACTTGTCCAGACTCTGCTGACTTCGTTTAACCGACGTATAGAAAAGTGGAAGCGTCGGTTAAACCGGTGTTAAGGATTTTTTCTGATTTTGCCTTTTCTGATTTGAGTATTGAATGAAATCCAAATATTTCTTGAGATATAAGTTGAGAACCACTTGTTTGAGCTTCTAGAAACCTGAGTGACCATTATGTGCATCCATTTTCAAATGACCAAGTCCATGCTCAAGTTACTTAGCCTTAACCCCTCTTAATAGCGCGATCACTACAAAACTATAAAACCTATACTAACCTAAGTGTCCTTCTCAACCTTATGACACTTAGGACTAGAAAGATCCTTAGTCTTGACATAAAATTGAGTTGAATGCCGAAATCGCCTTTTTGAATAACGAAAATTAGGGGCCTCTTTTGACTTATGACCAAATGAGCGATAATGATTTATTAAGCTGCACAATCTCATTAGTCACAATAATGGTTGTCATTAATCACCGAAACATACCTTGAGGGCCTAGATGCTTACAGCTACATAATATATGCATTGTCTTTTTTCAGATCAAGCTTCGGCAACAACCCTCCAGGCAGCACGGCGTGCCATCAGAGTTCCGCTAGTTCCCAGGCTCGAGGACTAGGCAATGCACACTACTCGACATGGCTCCTTCAGCTCTTCTGGCTCGTAAGCTCAGGGGCTGGACGCCGCAAAATTACTCGAAGACGACTCATATAAAGACTGAGAGTGCAGAAGAAACCCTAAGTCGCCGCGCGGTTAAATAAACCAGCGGGAGGCTCAATTTTACTGTGCAGAAGGCGAAGAGTTTTTCTCGGGATTTCAGAGTAACACCAATGACATGATTCTTGGATCCTTTTTCCGAACCTAAGGGTTTTGGATTCAAGGCTCGGGAGCTGCAGGATACATGTCATCGACTATTTATTTTTCAAATATATTCGAAGAGTAAGAAAAGAAGATTCAAGACTAATGTGACCCTCAGCCTGATTCTTCGATTCAACCTAAGACTCGGGGGCTACTCCATATGGAGTGCGATTTTCCATCGCACCCCATACAAAAGAAGACTTGAAGCTATTCGGGGCATGAGCACCTCATAGCCTCGATGCAACCAAGGAAGTACTCGAAGAAGACTTTCAAGATGGAGTTTCAGAAGAAGCCGAAGACTACTTGAGAAGTACTCGAAATGCCTGCAGTACTCGGCTATGAAAAGCTCGGGGGCTTGTCAGGGATAGATCACCTGGGTATCGCAAGGAAGCTACCCGTGAGAAAAAAGAAATCTGATTCCTACTAGGATTAGCTAATCGTGAGGAAAAAGAAATCTGATTCCTACTAGGATTAGCTACTAGGAATCAGACCCCAGGGGATCTATCAAATGTTACTGTGTTGAAATGCACAGTTGAGACACAACAACATACTGTGATCATAAGAATATGATTAGGAAGATCAACGAGTTACTCCTATAATTCCTTATAATCTCACAAATTTATAGGCTAATATTATATCATGTATTCGGGGTGCCAACATGCTACATAGTATTACGTAAAAACATAGCAATATAATTCAGGGTGCTAGTAAATTTTTGCAGAGATACTTATCTGTCCTACAAATTAATTATCTTTTCACCTTTGCTGTTGTGATCGTTACGTGAGCAGCAACAAAGACTAGATTCGACGCTTCTATTCCATAGTTTGTAAGACCAACACATTATGATGAAAAAGGAGAATCAATCTCCTTTATTTATATATAATTCACTATCATCTTAAGAGTTTACATCCATGGTCAAGGTGAACACCAGCTTCTTATTTGTAGCTTATTCTTTGCCTAAAGTCAATGTCAAAGGGTACATAATAAAAGTGTTGGGTGCCCCTTTGTACCAATTTATAAGGCTTATTCATAAACTACGGTTAGGGTAAAAAATGAGAATGAGTGTCTATATGTATACCGCTAATTGGTTGTCAAACTGAAAAAAATCACACATGGTATTTGTTGGTTGTTTGGGATGACGAAACCTTCTTTAGTAATATGAATTTGTGAACCTATGTTCGTGATGTAGTGTTAACAAGATACATGCCCACTGTTTAGCTTGCTAATGAATTGCAAAAGCTACGTTGTTATAGTTTGAATGTGGCAGGCTGGCAATAAGTTGATTCACAAACTTACTTATGATTATTTGTAATTATAACATATCTAATATACAGTAGAGTGGCTTTTCTTCAACTATACATGTATACATGCATGTATGATTATAAATGGTCTGCTCACCTTTGCTATAATTATGGCTATTTGTAAAAACTGCTGGCTAGTTATAGTTTGCTATTGGTTTATAGAGATATTATAGCGGCTGCTGCAGTTGCAACCGGCACTTCTGAACAGGTTTAATATGCGGTACATGATACTTGAAAAATAAAATAAACTGATTATTATTTTTGTATGGTTGAAAATTAGTTATTTGATTGGAAACCATGCCCACGTGGAAACGTTAAAGCCTTGTAGACATGGGAAGCGTAAATTACAAAGTGTGCTTTCATCGTCACAATGCGAAGGTAGCGTGGAGGCGTTTTCAGCTTCATTCGGCGCAACAGTTGTAACCCGAGGAGAGAGGGAGCGAGAAAGGGCAAAAGCGATAGGAGGAAATCCATCCCCAGATCCCATCGACTCCCAATTCATCCTTGCGCGCCTCCAATCCCAGACCAAATCATAGATCGGTGGCCGAACCGCTTGCTCCGTTGCAGGATCGAGCGGGCGGCGGGGGCAGCGAGGCGGGGCCGCGGGCGCGCAGACGCAGGGTTGAGGGCACGGGAGGCAGCGCCTGCCGGACGCCGTGGATCTCCGCCTCGACGTTGGGTGGTGGGTTGAACCTTCGGCGGGCGGCGATGGAGGCGGTGCTCTGCGGGCTTGCCTGAAGGGCGTGGGGGACGAGCTCGGGCGTTCGATTCCGCGCGCCTTAGCCTGACCTCGGTTGCCTGAGTCACCAACGAAACAACACTCAGGTAAATCTCTGGGAGGACTCCGGTCAGGCGAATTCGGCTCTTGGTGACAACCAATCAAGCCCTAGATTCAGCTTAGACGCGGGTTGTTGAGGTCGTTGGCGCGGTGTCGAGATGAGCTCCGAGCCCCCAGAGCTCAAGTGAGTACGCCTTCCATTTCACTGTTGCTAGCTGCCAGGTCCTCGAGATTGTGATGTGCTCAACATGTCTCTGTATCTATGACAGGATGAAGACGAGGATATTGTACTCCAGGGATTTTCTGCTGTCGTTTGGCGAGCTGGAGCATTGCAAGAAGCTGCCCCCTGGCTTTGATACGGCGCTTCTTAGGTCAGTTCGCCTCCGTTTCTATTGTTTAGGCCTTTTGCGCAGCTGTCAGTGGGATTACTGCCTGATGATCTTTGTTGTTGCTCGTCCAACAGTGAGCTGCAGGAGCTGTCAGCAGGTGTGCTTGAGAGAAACAAGGGCTATTACAATACACCCCTGGGAAGGTCAGATGGGTCGGGGGGCTATGCTTACTCGTCTCGTGGAGGGAACTCTGGAGGGAGGTGGGACACTCGCTCAACTGGCTCAAGCGATCGGGATGGGGAGGTACCTGATCGCGAGTCTCTGACACAGGGTAATTCACCTTTCTTTTTGGGTAGTTAGTCATTGAGTTCTTGTTTTGTTGGTGTCGGCAGTCTATGGTTTATTAGTAAAGAATTGGTTCTCCGCGACATTTTTGCCCAATTTATCAGCTTGTGAACTTTCCATTCAGATGCTTTCTAGTCTATACAAATATATGCGTGTGTTTATTTCACCAATAGTAGGAAACCAAGGGAGGTGGAGAACATTCGACTGAATGACCATATTGTTAACAAGTCATGCATATTTACTTCATGTTGTCCATCTTACTTATGGAAGGATAGAAAAGTTGACTGCATTGCTTAGTTTACTCTGTGGGTTTAATAATGTTGCCATGCAGCAGGGCGTGGTGGAAACCAGTACAGACGCAATTGGCAGAACACGGAGCATGATGGCTTGCTGGGAAGTGGTGGTTTCCCTCGGCCATCAGGATATACCGGGCAGTTGGGATCAAAGGATCATGGTAATGCAAATCAGCTAAACAGGACATCGGAACGCTACCAGCCACCACGTCCTTACAAGGTTGGAGCTTGTGCACATGGGCCCTTCCTTCCCTCTGTCCTTCCTCTTATTGATTAACAATCTTGCAATTTTTATGAGTACTTTACACATCAATGACAGGCTGCTCCTTTTTCACGGAAAGACATTGACTCAATGAATGATGAGACATTTGGGTCTTCTGAATGCTCAAATGAGGATAGAGCAGAAGAGGAAAGGAAGCGGAGGGGTCGGTTTCTCTTACTACAACATAAAACGTCCATTCTTTTTTTTCACTGCAATAATCTATGCTAGCTCACATTCCCCTATATGCAGCGTCCTTTGAATTGATGAGGAAAGAGCAACACAAAGCCATGCAAGGAAAGAAGAATGGTCCTGATATCCTAAAAGAAAATCATAGTGATGACATCATTTCACAGTTACAGACGTCTACTGAAAAGGCTGATGTCAAAACTAAAAACGAGAAGCTAGATGGATCTGCAGTATCCTCATATCAGGAAGATACCACTAAACCATCTTCAGTTCTACTAGCTCCCGCTGCCAGGCCTCTTGTCCCGCCTGGTTTTGCAAATGCATTTGTGGACAAAAAGCTTCAGTCACAGTCGTCCAACATCTCACTTGAGCCAAAGGTGTGTATCCAGATGTTGTTTCTATAGATAAGAGAATGCCAGCAATTTCATGCAATTATCTGCTACCATTCATGTCACCGACACCATTTTATGTAAAGTTGTTTTCATTGAAGATTGAACCTTCAGTTCATGTTATTTCTGATGGAATCATTTCCTTTGCAAAAGAGGGATAACAAAGCTATCCATCAACAAGTGTTACTTAATATGTTTGTACTTTGTAGGGTCGTAACACAACTACTGAGGCTAACATGTTGACTGTTGCACGACTTGGTGGTCGGCTAGAGGGTAACCAGTTAGTAACAGAGTTCACTGCATTTGAAAGCAAAGAGAAGGGAATTTCTGATAATGTTGCTATTATGGGTCCAAAGCACACGCTTCCATCTGGTGGCGTTACCTCTTCACCTGAATTGGCTTCTAGCATTCTGAAAGGTAACGAGGATTGGGAAGCTGATGTGATGGATAAGTATTCTATTGGAAAAGAAGGCAAATCAAAGAGTATCGATCCAGTTAGGAAGGATGATTCAATCTCAATACTAGAACAGTTCTTTGGCAATGCTTTATCAAAAAGTGGCAGCAATTTGCCGACTTATGTTGAGGTACAATTTGGTCCTGCTTACTCTTAGTTTTCCTATGATCCATATCTGCACGAAAACATCCGGATATTTGTGGTTTCATGTTATATTAGCCATAATGTGCAACACCATCCAACCAAATATATTGAATGTCAATGTGATGTAAACTTGCCCCTTCACAATTTTATCTGATTTTATTGTGCAGCTCATGCTAACAATACATTTAGGTCTTAAATATTACTTGTTTTACTGCTCCAATTCATTGATTCTTTTATAAGAAAGGATGGCAGTTAAACTTTGATTATCTTATCTGAAACATTCATCTTTGTGTTGGCTTCTGTGCTGTGCGTTGATGTGACAGCTCTTTATTTATTCACCAGCTCAGATGGCCTTTTATCCACATCATTCTGTTAAGTTTAAATATAGCATGTGCTGGGTTGCAGTTAGAAATGATAATTTAGTTCTAGTTTGTCCCACCAGGCAAGTGCTCAGAAAAGTAGAAAGCTCCAATTTTGTTCTCCATTGAAGTTTCTGAAAAGAAGAAAGCTCCAATGGTGCTGGGCATTGAAATTACTGCAACATACTGTTACATGGGTCATATGCTTATTTTTTCTTGGACGTGTTTTGCAGAGCCAATCATTGAAAACTGATGACGACATGGTTGCTTCTACTCTACCAGAAACATCCAAATTTGCTCGCTGGTTCCTTGATGAAGGTATTCTTGTTTCATAAGTTTTGCTAGCTGGTCTCATTATGTAGACATCTTTTTAATGAGTGGTATTAGCATCGTGGTAGGTCATCATGCCACAAAAACTTCCAAATAAAAATAAAAGCTGAGGACATGTCCCTTGTTGCTCCATAGCATTCATTTGGTTGTATGTTCTTCTGCTGATTTCATATTTTGTATTTCCTGCAGACTTGAAACCTGCAGAAGACTTATCTTCAAAGAGCCTGCTCTCCATGATTGTCAAAAATGAAAAACCGGGGCCAGAAAATATAATCCATGCTCCTCCTTTATCTGATGCTGCTGTCCAGAATTTATCACCAAGAGCACCTATTGATAAATTTGATGCTGCATCAAAACTTCTCTCGTTTACATCCTCTACACCTGCTGACGGAATTATGGAATGCAACCGTTCTGATATTACAGAGACAGTTCCAGTTATGATGACGTGTGAGGATCTTGAGCAGACAATGTTGGCACAGGTTGAGAGCAATAGCAGTTCAACCCAGAGAAATGCTACAAAGGAGCATCAGACTGTTGTGGATGAGCCAGTTGCCATGCAGAAAGTAGCTGTAGATAATCACGCATCACAACATCTTCTTTCATTGTTGCAAAAGGGAACAGATAATAAGGGATCATCTTCTCTGGGTTTCCAGATAGGATCAGTTGATGAACCACAGAGTGTTGATGCAAATTTAATGGCCAATGGTGCAATATCTGGAAGTGATACAAATAACAAAGTTGACAATGCTCCTACTTCAGGGAAGAATCTGACACTGGAAGCATTATTTGGGGCTGCGTTTATGAATGAGCTCCATTCCAAAGATGCACCAGTTTCCATTCGAGGATCTGCAACTGGTGGTCCTAATGAGTTTGCAGAGACAGGTAAAACTTTATTGTCATCTAGCCACGAAAGATACTACCCTGTAGAGCAGACCCTTTCCTTCAGTAATGCTAAAGATGCTGCTGTCCCTAAAGAACCAGGAATTGCTTATTCAGCGGTACCTGGTGGTCAAAATCAGGGGAACACTAGCTTTGACAAGAAAGGCTTGGAAATTCATCTGCCTGAAGAAGATAACTTGTTTACGGTGAACGACTCTCTGCCTGGTCAAAATTCTGATATCTTGTCATCAGTGAGATCTAGCAGGGTGGAAGGGCTATTACCTGAAAAAGCAGTTGACGATCTCAGTTATAGGCTTCAAAGTCTTGTGCCTGGTGATGCAGAACACATTCAAGTACTTGGTCCTGATGCACTTGGATCTCATCCTCGCGACCAGCGTTTACAGGTTGAGTCTCAGAATCTTTACCATCTTCTACAGGGTAGGCCACCTATGATGGCACCTCGACCTATGATGGATCACATTGTTAATAGGAACCAGCAAGCCCCATTCGACATGCCACAGCCAATGCGCCATGATCCTCACCGTTCTTTCCCATCTAACATGAATTCTATGCAACATAATCTTCATGGTCCAGGGGTCCCTCACTTGGACCCAGCTGCACATCATCTTATGCTACAGCAGATGTCCATGCCTGGAAATTTTCCTCCAGAAGGCTTGCCAAGAGGTGTTCTGCCATCTCAGCCTGTGCATCACATGGCTGGTAATAGACCTGAGATGGGCAATGTAAATAATTTCCACATGCACCCTCGCCAGCCCAACTATGGAGAATTAGGATTGATGATGCCAGGTGCGACTCTCAGACACACTAATTTTATATGTTGTGTTTCCTAGCAGATGTTACTCGTCACAGTTTGCAAGTTCAGATATGCCATATTGCCTGACTTGCTATCAATGGGAATTTTGCTTACTAGTTTCCTATATCTGATATCCCTGATCGCAGGACATAAAATTTACTTGTTCACATTGATTCATTCAGTCACACTTCTCCTAGTTTAATCTGTCTGGTTTCCATGAGCAGAATACTGTTCTGCTTTTTTTGGAGATTAAAATTTTTGTTTGTACTTCTTTGATGTTTCAGTATGAGAAGCAACTGTCATGAGACTAAGATTTTAGTTTTGATTTCTCCTTGTTCTGCTTACTATTTTCAACTTTTTATCAAGTAATTGGCTCTCTTATTTTCTGCAAACTTAAGAGTATGCTGGCAAAATTTGCTGATCTGTTCTTTTTTCTGCCACTATTTAGGCCCATCAGGCCCAGAGGTGAGAGGCAATCATCCAGAGGCCTTTGAAAGGTTGATCCAGATGGAGTTGTCAGCCAGATCAAAGCAACAGCAGGTGCACCACCAAGCAATGGCTGCCGGCCCTGTACCTGGTGGGATGTACGGGCATGAGCTTGACATGAAGTTAAGATACAGATGATGGATGCCTGGATGCTTTGCACAATCCAAGGATCCAGAAGTGTGGTTTGTTGTATGTGTGGTCACTCTTTACCCAAACCGCTACGTACTGTGTCGTCCATTAATTTGGTTTAGTATCTGCAATCGACGGCCATGGCTGATTGGGTGCCTGTCTCACTTCCCTGGTAGTGTTATAGCATGTATGTACTTGTGGAGGGTGAAGGAATGGAACGGGTTTATGATCTGGAGCGGTAAGTCTACTGGGAACACGGATATGATGATGTGCTGACTGGCAGGCACGCCACACGCTGTCATTGTCTTAGCAGCCACCTGTGTAATGTGTTTGTGTCCTGTGTCTGACGACTACCCATTTCGATTTTGTATAAACGCTATTTCTGCAAAAAGGAAAAAAAAGAGAACCGGATTAACATATTTGCATCAGTGTCAGAAGATTATGTATGTCAGTTGGGCCTGCTGCTTGCTTGAAATGTTTTGTCGGATGGAAAGGCCTCGTTGCAGAAATTCTGCTCAAAACCAGGATAAATTTGTTAGAAATCAGAAGATTAGAGATAATCTCATCCATAGGTTAGGGCTAATCCTAGCCATTAGATTAGACCAATAACTGATTAGCAGTTAACCTTAGTAAACCCAATGGGTGTGTCCGTTGGCGCAGGGATGCGTCCCTCCGTGTACGGACGCAACTCTCCAGTGTACAGTCGCGTCCTTTGGAAGGGACGCGTCCTCTCGGTTCTCCCTGTATATATATATTCAAAGATCAATGAAATCATTCAACGGTTGTTCCCGAACCTTTGTTCATTTGCATTCACTCTTAACACGTTATCAGCACTTTGCTCTTCTGAACAAGACGCAAGAACAACGCAGAGGCACATGCCTCTGAACCCCACGGTAAGAACAATGACGCGAATCAACATCAACCTGTCTTCGCATGTTGTTCGTCAACTGTTCTTCGCACTTTGCCGCGTCGGAGGAATGCGCCATCGCCCCATCCGTCACCATGGACAGCGCCGCAGCGTCTTCGAGCGCCTTGGGCCTCGTGTTCGCCGCAGCGCCGTAAATGAAAGTGGATGTGGCCGCATCTTTGCTTCTACTGTTCGCAATCTCCGACAGGATGCTCGTCGAGGACGCCGCTGGAACCCAATTCGTCGCGGCCGCCAGGCTTCTCCGCTCGCACCGCGTCTGCAGAGCCAGCCCCCGTCTCCTCGCCGAGGCGTGGACGGTGCTGGCCCAAGCAATGTTGCGCCACAAGCGGTCGAAGCCCCGGCGCCCCCAATTATTGAAGCACCGGCGCCGCCCGTTGATGAAGTGGTTGCCGTCCCCATGGAGCCAATGTCGCCGGCACTGCCTCCGCCACCACCGCGCTTCTGGTGTGACTTCTGCAAGGAGTTCACGCCGATCCCGCACACGCTCGATCCGTGGCTCCTTGCCACCCAGGCCGCTCCTGCACTTTACGCCGTGAAGGAAGAAGAAGAGGATGATGTGGTGCCCGGCCTTGGCATCCGCGACCCATTCAACACTGCGGCAAGGGCGGGTATCTCCCCGTACTTCTTCCTCGACAGGGCCGGTCCCTCGGCTCATCCGCCGGCAGCGACGCTGCCCTTTCCTCAGCCGGTGAAGACTGAGGACGCCGAGATGGTGGCCGCCCCAGGCATCGGCCCCTTAGCGCCTCCACCTGGTACACGCGTGGCGGCTGCTGCTCGAATGATGGCGCAGGCCCTCCTAGAGGAAGGCACCGCGACCACCCCTCCGACACTCCGGCGCCTCCTTGGCCGCAGAGTGGCAGCGGTGGACCGGCGCCCCGGCATCCACAGGGGATCCTGGAACCCGACGGTCCTCAACCTCCCAAGCAAGGAGGTGCTGAACATGGGAGCCTACAGCAATGGCTTCTACTCTCCCGACAAGGGGGAGTCCTCCTCCAACTAAATCACGCGAGCGCAGCGGCAGCACAGTGGTGAGCGGCGGCAGGGTGGTCAAGTGGCGGCGGCTGTTTCCTGGTGTCCAGTGGCGTGGAGTAGGGTTGCAACCCTGCTGCCTGCCAGAGATGCCTCTAATAGGCCGTGAAGATGGCCCAATGGCCTACGCTCGGACCTCCCTTCCTGCTGTTCGTCCTGTGCACGCTTGATGGGCCAAGCTAATGAACGTGGATTCATTTTCCAATCCCCATGGCTGGCTGGCCTATTATCTTTATTATTTAGTTGATTTAATTTCAGCAATAATTCGCATAAGACTCTGTTAGTCTACAGTAATTATGTGCTATAAAATATTACTCTTATGTTTAGTCGCTAACTTTAAATGTATTTGTACCTATGATAATTTATCATTGTAAAATATCCATTTGTGATATTATTCAAAGTATTTTTCCCGGTATGTATGACAAATCCAATAGATAATATCCCTAGCGACCATGATCTTGCATATTTATTTATTAATTTATTTATTTTGCAATCGATCATTTTAATTAAGACCCTTAATTTTACGCTTTTCCAATTTCAAAGCACTACGCACTTAAATAATGGATGCAACAAGTTATGTGTATTTTTCTCATTAATCAATTGTATAACACGCATGTTCTATAATCGTTTTGTTGGCCACTCCACAAGGTAGCACCACAATTGCTACTGCAGGATTTACACTAAGTAAATACTTAGTGCCAATCCTCAAAGTGCGTACCCAATTCGTTTGCAAATTAGCTAAGGTCTACATCACTCTTTGATGACTACCTTTAGACGTGCTTATACAATTCGCATAAACAATTTGGCATCTACTGTTAACAACAGACTATGTCCATTTTGAGGTCTACACCTTTATGGTGACTACCTCCATTTTCTTATTATGCATGTGAGATTTTACACCATTAATATCTTGTTTTTATTTTGCATCCCAAACTTACAACACACCACAACATTTTAATAACTTAAAATGTTTCGATGGTTTGACTCGTGTAAGATCAATGGCTGTCAAAGAGTTTGAATTACTAGCTCTAGACGGTCACAACTATCCAACATGGGTTGTGGACATAAAAGTTAGTCTTGCATCCCGAGGACTTTATCAAGCAGTGTTACCAATCCAAGAGGGTGTTGCTCCACTTGATGATCAACATGTATACACGGCACTATATATCATTAGGAGCCATATTCATCCTGATCTTAAGGCTGAATATTTATTGGAAGAAAATCCACGAAATCTATGGAAGTCTCTTAAGCAACGCTCTGAACAACAAAAGGCACTCTTATTGCCTGCGGCAAATTATGAGTGGACCCAATTTCGCTTACAGGACTTTAAAACTGTAAGTGATTATAATCATGCTGTTCATCGGATTTGCTCAAAGTTGCAATTCTGTGAGAAAGAACCTTCAGATGCGGATAAGATAGAAAAAACTCTATCCACTATGCTTCCCTCTGAAAGGATTCTTCAACAACAATACCGTGAAAGGAATTTTCAGGTTTATTCTGATCTTATACATACATTACTTGAGGCCGAAAAACATTCCGAACTTATGGTTTGGAATAATCAGCAACGCCCTGTTGGGTCAGCTCCATTGCCTGAAGTACATGCTTATTCTAAGAATAAACCCAAATCTAACAATGGATCTTCTAAGAACCATCATCAAGAAAATTCCAAGAAAGGTAAGAAAAACCGCAGAAGCAACAAGAAATTCCAGAATCGTGTTTCCTACAAGGGTAAGAACATTTCCAAACACAGGAGTGACAAACCTGTCTGCCAAAAGTGTGGTTGTTACAGCCATATTACAAAGAAATGTCGTACCCCGAGTCATCTTGTTGATCTTTACTTAAAGTCCGTGGGTCGTGGACGTGCTACTCAAGGACAGAAGTATGAAGCCCACTTCAACTATCGACCTGACACCACCAGGGAAGAAGCTAGTTGTTCGCAACAAGTTCCCGAGGAACCAAGCAGCAACTCCATACCAGGAGGCGAGGATCTTGCTACAGAGAATATGATCGTGGAATACGCTTCCAACGACATATTTGGAGACCTCGAATAGGCTCCCAATCTCCAAAAGATTCCAAAGTCTTGATGTCCTATTTACTAGTATTTGTAATATTTAGCACAATTTATATCTTAAAGTGTTGTAAATAAATAAGGTCATCACTTTCATAGGTTGGATATAAAATAAATGTATTGTATACATTTGATATTCAATAAAGGTGTGTATTCTATATATCATCAAAGGATTTCATATTAAATTCTTCATTTATATATAGATATTCTACGGGAGTCAATCCGATGGATGAGGAATTATGCCTTGTGGATAGTGGAACCACAAATTCTATACTTAGGGAAACAAAATATTTCCAAACTCTTACAAAGAAACAGGGAAACGTTTTGACAATCGCTGGACGCGATGCAACGATAGTTGGCACTGGTCGTGCCACTATCGTACTCCCTATGGGTACCCATATTACAATTGAGGATGCACTTTTGTATCCCGATTCAAAGCGTACGCTATTAAGTTATAGAGATATCCGTCAAAATGGTTTTCATATTGAAACCGGTGATGACAATAATGAGGAATTCCTCCTCATTACTAAAGATAACGGATATGGCAAATAAATTGTTGAACAAATTCCTTCTTTTCTGTCCGGATTGTACTACCCATACATTAAACCCGTACCACATGTTGCATACAAGGTAATTTTTCAGAATGTTGACACATTCAAAAACTTGGCATGACCGCCTTGGTCATCCCGGTGTAGGGATGATGAGAAAAATTATCAGCAATTCAAATGGTCATGAGTTAAATACTACTAAATTTTCCAAATCATCAGATTTTATGTGCACTTCATGTGCTACAGGGAAATTAATTTTACGTCCTTCATAGGTTAAAATTCAAAATGAGCCACTCAAATTTCTTGAACGTATTCAAGGCGACATATGTGGCCCCATACAACCTACTTCTGGACCTTTCAGGTACTTCATGGTTCTAATAGATGCATCTAATAGATGGTCTCATGTGTGTATTTTATCCACACGTAACCATGCTTTTGCAAAGATCATTACTCAAGTTATTAGACTTAGAGCACAAAATCCTGAACATCAAATACAATTAATTCGAATGGACAATGCCGCTGAATTTTCCTCAAAGGCTTTCAACGATTATTGTATGGCTTTAGGAATTCAAGTTCAGTATTCTGTCCCATATGTCCATACACAAAATGGTTTAGCAGAATCTCTTATTAAGAGAATTAAACTCATTGCAAGACCCTTATTACAAAATTGCAACCTTCCAACTTCATGTTGGGGTCATGAAGTCTTACACGCTGCAGACTTAATTCAATTGCGACCAACTGCATATCACGTTGTCTCTCCTATGCAATTAGTACGTGGGAATATACCAAATATTTCCCATCTGCGAAAATTTGGTTGTACAGTGTATGTACCGATCTCACTACCTAAGCGTACCGCTATGGGCCCACATAGGAAATTAGGAATCTATGTGGGGTATCAATCACCGTCGATTATTAAATACCTTGAGCCCCTCACGGGGACCTATTCACGGCCCGGTATGCTGATTGCATATTCAATGAGGACCATTTCTCGGCATTAGGGGGAGATTATAAGTACCAAAATGAATGCCAGGAAATCAATTGGGATGCCCAAGGCATTTCCTCCTCAGATCCACGTACTCAAGAAACTGAACAACAAGTTCAGAAAATCATAAATTTGCAACATATTGCAAATAACCTGCCAGAAGCATTTACTGATTATAAGGGTGTCACAAAGTCCTCTTATCCTGCATGGAATGCACCCGAAAGAGTAGAGGTACCAAACAAAAATATTCAACTCCTTCCACTTCCAAAGAAGAAGGGGAGAAGTATGGCTGCTCCCAAGGATGATGCTCAAACGAAGCGTCAGAGGATTCCGCGGACTAAATCTACAAAATCAGTAAATCCAAACCAACCTAAAGTTGGTAGACGCCCAAAAGTGGATACAAATCCCATACCAGAACCAAATCCACAACCCGGATCAATGGTGCACCCAAATACTGATTCTGGGACATCGGAACATCCTGACTCCACAGTCTTAGGAAATGACGAGTCAGACCAAGGGGTGAAAGAAATTTCCGTCAATTATATTGATTCTGGAGAATCATACGATCGTAAGACTACTGTTGTCAACATATACTTTTCCGCAGCAATTGCAGAAATCTTCCTAAACGATCCAGATCCCAAGACCATGGCAGAGTGCAAAAAGCGCTCGGACTGGACTCAATGGAAAGAAGCAATCCAAGCTGAAATAGCCTCGCTCACTAAAAGAGAGGTATTCACATCTGCAATACCTACACCTCCCAAAGTCTTCCCTGTGGGATTCAAATGGGGTTTTGTCCGAAAACGGAATGAAAACAATGAGGTAGTGAGATATAAAGCGAGACTAGTAGCACAAGGGTTCACGCAGAGAACCGGCATTGATTACAATGAAACCTATTCTCCAGTAATGAGTGGAATTACTTTCCGATACTTGATATCATTGGCAGTTCAAAATCATCTATCTATGCAGTTGATGGATGTAGTGACAGCATATCTTTATGGGTCACTTGATTCGGACATATACATGAAGGTTCCTGATGGAATCCAAATTCCGAATCCAAACGCAAATCGCAACATGTATTGTGTAAAGCTTAAAAAGTCACTATATGGCTTAAAGCAGTCGGGACGAATGTGGTACAACCGACTAAGTGAATTTCTTCTTAAGAAGGGATACACAAATAATGATGATTGCCCATGTGTTTTCACTAAGAAATCTCCAACGGGATTCTGCATTATATCCATATATGTTGATGATTTGAATATCATCGGCAACCCAAAGGATATAGAAGAAGCACGCAATCACCTCACGACGGAATTTGAGATGAAAGATTTGGGTAAGACCAAATATTGCTTAGGTTTACAACTTGAGCACCTTCCCTCAGGAATACTAGTGCATCAATCATCCTATATACAGAAAATATTGGAGAAATTCAATATGGATAAATCGTATCCATCTAAAACCCCGATGGTTGTTCGTTCTCTAGAAATGGAGAAAGACCAATTTAGACCACAAGAAGAGGGTGAAGAGATACTGGGACCCGAGGTTCCATATCTCAGCGCCATTGGAGCACTTATGTATCTTGCAAATAGCACCAGGCCTGATATTGCATTTGCAGTGAATTTACTAGCTAGACATAGTGCTAAACCTACTCAACGTCATTGGACGGGAGTAAAGAATATCTTCAGATATCTTAATGGCACAAAGGATCTAGGCTTATTCTTTAAGAAAAATCTTGATCCCAGTATGATTGGATATACAGATGCTGGTTATCTATCTTATTCCCATAATGGTAAATCCCAAACAGGATTTGTATTCCTACATGGAGGTACTGCTATTTCATGGAAGTCTTCTAAACAAACTCTAACGGCAACCTCTACTAACCACTCTGAAATCATTGCACTATATGAGGCATCACGTGAATGTGTATGGCTTCGCAGAGTGATTAACCACATACAACAGTCATGTGGTATTGGTTCAATCGAATCACCTACAATTATCTATGAAGATAATTCTGCTTGTGTTACACAGATGCAAATAGGTTACATAAAGAGCAATATAACTAAGCACATTGCTCCTAAGCTGTTTTATCCCCATGAATTGCAAGAAAGCGGAGAAATAAACATCTTGCAAATTAAGTCATGTGATAATCTCGCTGACCTCTTTACTAAATCCTTACCAACCTCTATGTTTCAAAAATTTGTGCATGATATTGGTATGCGACGACTTTGAGATTTGCAAGGATCAGGGGGAGACATATCCTAGATGCTAACCTATACCTGCATTATATTATACTCTTTTCTTTAACAAGTTTTACTTATAAGGTTTCTTGTTGAAGTTTTTAACGAGGTAATATTAATATAAGCATGTGTCATATTTTCTATTTTCCCCACCGGGGTTTTTGTAGGAAATATCAAAGAGACATATTGCCCTCACGACTTATCCATGGTTTTCCCTGAAAAGGTTTTTCATGTGAAGTTATTCTAGAGGCAATACCAATAATATGTCGTCATATTTTCTCCTAGTTTTTCCACTGGGTTTTCAAAGGAGTTTTAGCGACGTATCATTACATAATACTCTTCATATTTTTCCTGAAAAGGTTTTTTGGGGGAGTTATCTATATGTCGTATCTCCGATACTTTTCCCCACGGGGGTTTTTAAATGGGATACCAAAGATATAGTGATTTGTTTAAATCACACAAATATACATATTCCTCATATTTTTCCCATAGGGTTTTTAAAGGAATCCAAGCTTATAACTACATCGATCTCAAGAAGATTCGATTAAGGGGGAGTGTTAGAAATCAGAAGATTAGAGATAATCTCATCCATAGGTTAGGGCTAATCCTAGCCATTAGATTAGACCAATAACTGATTAGCAGTTAACCTTGTAAACCCAACGGGTGTGTCCATTGGTGTAGGGATGCGTCCCTCCGTGTACGGACGCAACTCTCCAGTGTACTGTCGCGTCCTTTGGTGAAGGGACGCGTTCTCGCAGTTCTCCCTGTATATATATATTCAAAGATCAATGAAATCATTCAACGGTTGTTCCCAAACCTTTATTCATTTGCATTCACTCTTAACAAAATTGAGCTGTTTCTTGCCTGCGGCAACGCAAACTGTCAGTAGATCCGTCTGGCAACCATGCCAGTATTATGTTGTGCAAATGTCGCGTCATGCTGTCGTCAGAGATGTTTTCACGGCTCGTATTTATGGTCTTTTTGAAGCAATGGAAGCTACTCAATGGAGCAGCACCAGATTTGTCCATCTGTACCTTTATAAGCAAACCACATGTTAATAGAAGCATCTCCTGCTTCGTCTCTGAAATTCAAACTTACATGAGAGACCCTAACACATGCATGTTCACGGGCTATGGCGATTTCAGTGGCCTGCTTATTGAGTTACACGCACTGCCCGTTTCACCTAAAATCTTTGTGTTGGTGAGACAGATCGATCAATTCACTTCTTCCGCCACCTAAAATGGAGTGGCCGAGGCGGCACTGCCGCCGGTTCACCGTCGTCGTCGCCGCCGTTCTGCTCCTCATCACCATCTCGCTCACTTCTCGGTGTGATGCATGCACGGCGGCGGCGCTGCCAGCCGGCGTACAGGCGGCGGGAGACACCTGGAGCAGGAGCCGCCCTCTTTGCCCGCCGCGATCTAGTTAGGAGGTAGTGTAGGCGTTAGGCAAGGGACAGCCGGGGAACGGTGAGAGGCGCCGTCTCCGGCGAGTGGCGACGGTGCGAAGCTGGAGCGCGTGCGCGTGGCGAGACAGATGTCACGGCGCGAGCGCGGCCAGGACAACGACGTCGACGAGGCCCTGCCGCCGGGAGCAGCACCAGCACGGCAGCACGAGACACACGGCGGGCATCAGGACGCCGAGCACGGCGGCGCAGGCGAACCGGCGGAACGCGCCGCGGGAGCGGGGCGGCGCCCAGGTTCGGGGTGGTCGGGGTTTCGTTTGCCGTCCGCCCCGGACGGTATCTCATTCGGCCTGGCGGTGGCGGGGCATCCAAGCATGCGCGAAGCACTTCCTGGGCCGAGCCGAGGCCCGGTTTTGCAAGCCCGACTTCTCCATGTCCCGTCGAGGGATTTCGACCGGGCCAACGACGGTGCGCAGGTCAGCAGACCACCAGCGGTTCCTCCGCCCATCCGGCGGAGGCTACAATTCTTCGGAGACCGCGACGCGGACATTGAACAGCTACCCCGTCAAAAGAGAGAACCTTGGACAGGTAGCCATGTAATGTAATGTAAGTTCAGGTCTACACGTAACCCGGCCGTAGACGCTCAGTTCAAATGATCGCGCAAGTGTGTGTCAGAAGAATCTCAGTAGCTAACCTATACTACCAATTAATGGTTCCCTAGCTTTGTGGGAGCACAGTTCTGATCTGCTGGCGGAGGATAGAGACACACCTCCCAGCCTCCCGGATAAAGATGGGCGTGGGTGCTCCATAAAGCGACCTGGAACTATCCATCGATCCATTTAGGGATGGAAGAAGCACCGCTCTGACCATTTCTTCCTAAGTCACTTGGATGGGTGCTCTAATGGTTCTCGTGGATCGAACCATTTGTTAATCCTATTACGGCAGTTAACATGCGGATGGAACTTTACGGTATATTTATAATACGGCAACAAAAAAATATTACATTAACAACAACTATTATGCAGTTTAGAAATTCTATATGCTACTGACTGCTGTTCCTACACATATTTAGCTAGTTTAAAGTCCATTCCTAATTCTTGGAATAACAATGCTACTTGAAGTCAGCAAACTTCCCATTTGACCCTATTGCTGCTGCTTGATCTCCAAAGCCGCAAGCACCCTGCGCAGCAGCAATAATGGGCTTCAGCTTCACTTCATGCTCCTGAAAGACGTTGCCAGTGATGGCGGGAGAGGAAGCACAAGAACATTATCAAAAGAAATAAAGTATACTAACAGTTTGGCATGGACAAAGAGGCGTTATAAGGCAGCATGCTAAATAAAAAACTATACAGTGAGGCGCACCCATTGTTCTACCTATCTACTTTCTACTTATGTCTAAATGTCCCATAGAAAATGAGCAATTTAAAAAATGCTATGAATACAAAGCAAAGAGCAAATTATATCTAAACCCCAATTGCATCTTGTAACTAAAACAACTCCAATTACTCATGCAATTCCTGATTCATGCAATTATTCCTCCTAGCATAAAGGCTCACACTTGCTCTGCATTCTGCAGTTTTCATCCATCGTCCTGGGCTTGTGAGACATGGACACCAGCCTAGCTATTGGCTCGGCTGCTCAGGCTGGAAAATTCATTAGGAAATTGTGCAGGCCGGAAATTAAATGGTTGTCGGTGAACTAATGAAAACCAGCACATGCTAAAGATTGCTAAAGAGGTCAGGATCGATCAACTCAACAGTTACCGTGGAGATGACGCAGGACGAGAAGGGGATGGCCTTCCAGGCCTGGGACCAGCCGGGGTCGCAGCGGCACTCGTAGTTCGGCACGTCAGGGATCAGCTTCGTCAGCTGGGTGCAGCCTGAAACCGCTCGGGTATCCACATACGACCAAGTCATAAGAAAACCTGTAGGGGAAAGACCGACTAACCACTGACCAAGTGTGCGTACTGCGTGACTACTTACTTGATCGCATGTAACAACAACGGTTCTGGAAAATCTTCAAAGTCAAGTAGTGCATTCGCCTCTTACAGCCTTGTCTGAAACCTGATTATATTCTTCCCGAATAATTGTCTGCCAATCAAACTGTCCCCCCCGACCCTACGAATCGATCAAGAAAAGTTGAATGATCGATCGAGACTTGCTTGGAGATCGAGCATTGCATTGCCGTGTGGAACGTTTCCACGAGTTCGTGACAGCGATGGTTCTGCAGTTTTTCATCGTCAAACAGGAATACGTGTCGGCGAATTGTCAAGTTTAAGTACGTATGCTTGATGAGTTTGATGCTTCTATATATACAATTCTGGAGCTGCTAGCATTTGGAGTTGGAGATGCATGGCTGCTACCAGAATAATCTAGCTAGGGAGATCATCGTCTATCCCGGTGGGTGGGTGTCCAAATATTCCCGACAAGATCGAACTCCGTCGAGGCGGAGAATATATAAATGGTTGATCGGACGAGGCGCAGGTTCGCCGCCGTCGTCGCTCCGCTCATCATCATCATCATCTTGCTCGCGGCGACTCGGGGTGCATCGGCGGCGGCGCGGCGAGCCGGCGTCGTGGACGACGAGACTAGCAGGAGCCGCGCCGCCGGGGTCTCCATGGCAGCGGGGGAGGCCGCCGCCTACGTCATGGCCGCCCTGCACACCTGTGGCTCACGCAGAGATGCTACCATCGATCAGCTGCCGAAGTGTGCAGAAGCTACTGGTAACGGAGAAACCTTAACCTATTATTATTGTGCTCCTCGTCCAACCGTTCTAAAAAAAGAGCTGACACCATATTGATACCACTTTTTATCTGTTCCCTCATGGGCATGATAACTTGAGAAGATTGGACCTGTCACATTGACATGATCCTAAAACATTTCTTAATCATGAATGCGCAGTGCCAAGGCGCTCTGTGAAGCTTATTGCTGTGCCAAGAAAATACGCCTTTAAAGATTTTGTGAACGTCGCCATCGATATATTCAGGGCCGCTATGGACAAGCTACAATCTCCTCCATGCTATGAGTTATGTGCCTTCAATGGTACTTACGACGAGCTAGTACGGAATGTATCTGAAAGGGTGAGCATTATTTGCAAATATCCTTTTATTATAAGGTTTACCTGAAGTTTTTTATTCTTTTTCCATGCATTTATTTTTTTGAGGGAATTTGAATGCATTTTGTTTCATCTGTTATGTTTTTCTCTGTGAAAAAGCAGGTGTTTGATGGAGCAGTGGGTGATGTGACCATAACTGATGACCGTGCCAGGATTGTAGATTTTACAATGCCATATGCACCATCTGGTGTGTCCTTGCTTGTGCTCGCTGACAATGACTCCAAACCACCAATCCAATGGATATTCTTAAAGCCACTGACGAAGGAACTCTGGCTTACTACGGTGGGCTTCTTCTTCTTCACCGGCTTTGTTGTGTGGGTGATCGAATGGCCCAGGAATCCAGTGTACCAAGGATCAAGCGTGGCACAGTTCACCACCGCTTCGTACTTTGCTTTCTCCACCTTGACGTTTTCTCATGGTCAGCACCTCGAGCTTAAAGTTTTCTAACAGTATGTGATGGTTTTATGTACCTTCTTATAGTAATATATGGATGATCATATCTAAGATAATGCCTTTCTGTGTTATTCTATTACAGGCCAGATAATCAGAAGCCCTCTGTCAAAAGTTGTTGTTGTGATATGGTGCTTCGCGGTGCTGGTTCTAGTGCAGAGCTACACTGCAAACTTGTCATCCATGCTCACTGCAAAGAGGCTCCGGCCATCAGTGACTGGTCTCGACCAGCTGGTGAGCAATGGTGATAACATCGGATACCAAGAAGGAGCATTTGTGCGATCCTTTCTGAGAAATAAAGGAGCTAAAGATGATAAGCTTAGGACCTTTAAGAATCAAACAGGCTTTGCTGAAGCTTTGAGGAAGGGATCCAAGAAAGATGGAGTGTCAGCCATCGTGGATGAGATCCCCTATTTGTCCTATTTCCTCTCCGATAAAAACAATAAAGAATTCGTGATGGGTGAGCGCCTGTACAAGACCCCTGGACTTGCGTTTGTAAGTTCCTTGCTATTGTATTTGTCTGTTCAATAGTTTGGCTGCTACAAGGCAAAGAAAAACTGACCAAACTAATAGCACCATCCTTTTTGACTTCAGGTGTTTCCGAGAGGTACTCCGCTGGTGCATGATCTCTCAATTGCTATCTTGAACCTAACCGGAGGGAACGAGAGCGCAAGAATCGAACAGGAATGGTTAGGCTCAGCTGCACAACTGAAAGGCGATAGCACTCCGATTACTGATTCCACGCCTCTCACTCTGCGAAGCTTCTCTGGTCTCTTTGTCATCACTGGAAGTGTCTCAGCTTCCATTACGGTCATAAGCATCTCCATATCGGTCTATGCCAAGTACTTCAGAGTGAGAGGTTCTGTATCGCAAGACGAGAATGGTGGAAGTGGGCGCCATGAAGAATTCAGAGCTCTGCAGAACGACACGGGCAATGGCTTTGTGCCTGATCAACTCCTCCATCATGAAGTCAGGGATAACAGTTCCCAGGGTGCCCCTGGGAGTGGCGGAAGCACCGGTGACGAAGAGGCTGGTCCAGTGCAGGGTAGCATGGCCAATGGCTCTGTGCCTGAAGTTTGTATCCGGATCGAGATGAGTGATACTGGCCAAGGTGTGGGCAGGCGTCTGTAGGCACTAGGCAGCAGATCAAAACAGCAGATAGGAAAACAGTTTTTTTTTTTTTGCAGATAGTCACTGTCTGACGATGTGCTGCAGAATTCTGTGTATAGACGATAGCCCAGTGCCCAGACTGGATAATTAGCCAGTTTTAGATGTGTTAGTGATCTACCTTTTTTCCCTCTCGAAAATGGTGGGGAGCCGTGTAAGAGAAAAAAAAAATACAAAGACGGGTTCACAAGGATCCCTTCCCCAAAACACAACTACTTGACCTTTGTGAGTATACCTTCTATTCTCGCATCTGGAATGCAGAAGTCTTCCAGATCGGTTACTTGCAGAAAAAAACAAGACAAGTTGCCTTCTGACAAGAGAGAACTCAGAATGCTTGACTGAGTTGGTTAGACAAAATTAGCCATACAGATCACAGATGATGGTTTGAACTTGTCAGAAAACTAAGACCAGAACCAGATCGATTGCCTAGTCTTGCTGCGACGATAAAAGGGTTTACTACTCAAGAGTCAAGAAGATAGTGAAACAAACCGGTTTTTTTTAAGCCGCATCGACAATGAGTTTTCAGAGGTTGAACTAAAGGTTGTGCATGCGGATGAAAGTTCTCGTTCGTTTCTATATATATAAAAAAAACTCAGCTTACCCACGACCCCACTGAACTTCAAAGAAACTTCATCCGACTGCATGCATGCATACGTGTTGTAGAGTAGACGGCACACTTGAACAAATAACCATTTCTTCAAAAAAAATTAAAAAAAATAAAACAACTAAAAAAAGAAGGCTAGCTCAAAAAGTTTCCTGTATGTAATCAATGCAACTTTGGAGAAACTAATGGCCGCGGAACGGAACAGATTAAAATATAGACAGTACCGGGAGTGTTACCTTCAGATGCAAGTTTCCTAATACACTTACGTCATTACGCGTTGATGCAAGAAATCTGAAATAAACTGAATCTCTAGTGAATGTCATTCTATGTATATGTGCACTAACCTGATCGATCGGCCGGCCGGAATTAATGTTATTTTTCAAGCTAATCAGCCCGCGACTTTGATTTCAAGTGGTCTGGCCCATGCCGTTGATTGCTCAAATTGCTTACCACAGGAGGACAACGAACAGTTCAAAATGATGACTGCTTCGAGCTTGTTCCCTACCAGCAGACGTCGATGGCTAATTTTTCTCTGGAATTACTCGAGTGATTACGTAAACATTTTTATTAGAAACTGAGCTAATAGTTGCATTCACAAATGTTATTATAGTTCCTCTCAATATCTATATTTATATTATACCCCAAGATATGCACTAATACAATACAACCCATCTATATGTTGGTTATCGAACCAGCAGCACAACAGAGACAACATGAATTGTCCGAGTATTGTATTCGTGTCATCCTTCAACAAGCAGCTGCACGAATGTGAGACTATCGGTGCCAGCCTTTTGCAATAAGCACCAGCACTGAGGCGAATATTCAGCCTTAGTTTGGTGGTGATGACTACACCACCGCAAAAGCTATGTACTCCTGACAAGCTAGCTAGTGTCAAGAAAATATATATTTTTTGAAAAGGAGAGAAATATGGAAAAGAAGAAGAAATACCCCAAATCAAAAGAATTTGCACGCTCGGTGTCATATTTTGGAAGTCATGTGAATTGAAGGCTAAAAGAAATGAGGCGTGCGAATTCGATATCAAATATAGAAATTTCTCAAATAAATTGTTGTTGCTGTTTTTAACTTGTTTTCAGATAATCACAGATGTGCTGCATGATTGTGTAGTATATGTAGTAGATAACTTCTAAGTGATCCATTAATATTACTTACTGAAACTTGCTGTACTTTGTACGGTTATATTGAAGCATGGTGCAATATTATTAGCTTGGCCTGTCCAATGAACGTATTATTCTTTTTCTACTCACTTTACCATTGTCCAGTGATATTAGAAATTGGAACTTTGTCAAATTTTTAGCCAAGTGGAAGCTTTGAAATACTTGGGAGTGAGTAATTATGCATATGTTCAGATATATGTTATGCTTAGAACCAAAAGCACTCTAACTTTTTATGCTAAACTCATTTGCAATTCTACCAAACCCAACTTTAAAACAGAAAAATATCCCAGATGTGAACAAGCTGGAATTTATAGAAGAGGAAAGTGTCCTTTTCAGTATGGAACATACGACTTGGGATCACATAGAAAATAGCCGGAGATACATCCTTTGGTTCAATTGCATCTTTGAACAACGCAAGTATTCCTAATGATGATCATAGTACGTATTTGGTGTGTACAAGCGATGTATCCGGCCTCAACGCTTCCCTTGTAGTATGTGGGGGTTCCTATACACCTTGTGGAAGTTGGATAAACTGTTTATCGCACGGCCCGTATGGTCCATATTCTCTACAGCGCACAGCTCAGATCACAAGCAGCAAGAGCGCACACATGTCAGAGGCAGTGCGCGTAAACCAATGCAGCAAACAGCTCGCCGACTCTCCTTATCGCAGACTCATGTCAGGCCGTCAGCAGAGGGAGAATCAGCCTACGAGCATGGCATTTGTTTTTGTTCTTAAATTTTCTTTTGTTTTTCTATTCTTTGTAATGCCAGATTCAACATTTTTATTAAACCAATACAACACTTGAAAAATACTAATCCAACACTTTGGAACAGCTAATTAAACAATTTTCTAAAAGATGTTGAAGTAGCATATAACAAATGTTAAATCGTATGTATTGAAAATGTTGAGGTAGTATATTTAAATGCTGAAACGTTAAGGTAAAAAACTTATGATTGCATACTAGATCTCATTTTATCTCATTCTTTCCAACGAAAAATATAGTTCAAATGGGTTTCATTTTGGATATATGGTTTGAGAGAAAATACCATTGAAAGTTTGGAATTCATTTAGTCTCACGTCCATCTCCCTCCTATGTTGTTTGCGACACCTGTCCTGCATGCCTTCCTGCTCCGCATCATTCCGTTGGACGCCTGCTTTGCGGCACGCTGGATCCGTATCTGCGTCCAGTTCCGGTTTATGTTATACGAATCTCAAATAGTGGAAAGATACATAAGAGCTGTTTGGATGCCTGCATTAGGCGCCACACTGCGCCTAAGGTGCGGCCGCCGATTTGGCCGCCACACCTATAGCGCGAAATATGTGGCGTGGTGTGGCGTGGCACGTTAGGCAAGCATCCAAACACCTCTGTAGTCTCAAACTCAAATCTTCTGGGAGATGGATTGGAATTCCCGTAGTCCGTCCCTATGCAAACCAACACAAATCTGCACGACCTGGACAGTTGGATTTGGGCCGCCGTCACACGCGGTCGAATCGTGGGCCTCGAACAGAATTCCCTTCTTTCTTCCTTTCTTTTCTAGGCCAACCGGGCTGCCTGAAGCTTGGAGGCCCATTATAACTTCTGCAGCTGGGCCGTCAACGGCACACCGCAGGGCCCGCAACCCCCGGCAAAAGGAAAAAAAATCCCACCTCGATCTCCGCGGTCTCCTTCCTTGGAAAGCTTGGGCGCGAGAAAGCGAGCGCATCGCTTCCTCCTCACGCGTCGTCTCGTCACCCCCCTCGCACGTGCCTGCATCCTCGCCGCTCGCTAATGAGAGGATTAATTAGCAAACCAATTAGCGAGGCCTGGCTTTAATGAGCTCGCAAGCAGAAACAGAGAGCCCCGCCCGGCTCCGGATCTCCCCCACCACGCGCTCTCCGGCCTCTCCCGCACGCGTCGGCAGGCACGTCCGGTCCATGTAGCCCGCGCCCGGGCACGGAGCAAGAGCGACCGCGCGCGACCCCGCGGCTTGTCGGGACATGGGGGCGGACGCCGGCGAGCCCAGCTCCATCCTCAGGTGAGCTCCCCCGCGTCCCCCCTATTTCGCTCATTCGCCGCGCCTCTCTGTCGCCTTCCCTGCTCTGCTTTACCCTCCCCCTCCTCGCCGTGGGATTGGGGACGGGAGGGAGGGATGGCGAGGGGGGGCGCTTCGCCGGGCAACCGCTTGCTGTTTTCGACGCTTGGGGAGCTGAATGGCCGCATGATTCGTGGATGAGGACGAGCCGCGGAAATGGGGGGTCGATTCGGTTGTGTTGGGTAAGTGGTGGAATCGGCGTCGTGCAAGAGCAGGCGGCTTTTCCCGCGAGCAATTTCCCTTTCTGCTGCCATTTGGTTCGTCAGATTGGCGCACACGAGTGGCATTTACTCTGTTCAACCCTGTCCTCAGGCAAGGCCGTCTTCATGGGCGTTCTCGGGCCTAATGCTCTCTGTCACAGGCAAAATGTGGTCCTTTGGCAGATAAGGCCATTCAAAATGGGGTTTTATGGAGAGTTTCGTAGCATTAAATTCTATACCACATCGTCAATCAGAGAAGGAGGGAGTTTCATGAGACGAGAGAGAAGTTTTATTCTCATGAAATTCAGCTGACAGAGTTACCTAATTCTCGGTCTTGGCAACTGTGCCATGAAATTGTGCACTGAGACTGGCCTAAGTGCTCATAGAAGTCTTGCATTTAGAGTCCTTTGATACCGAAGAAAATGGGTTTCATTATTTTTTCGTGGAAACTCTGAACAAAATAGCTCATAGAGTCCTACTCGTCCGGCGGTACTATATGCAGTCAACTGCTTGACACTCTGACTGCCTGATTACAAACCCTGAATAAACTACACACCATCCGGATGTGTCATAGTTAAATCGAACATACTAGATTTCACTTTGCTTAGGGCTTAGGAATTTTGTATTGACTTTGGTAACATGTTGAGGGCCCACAAACAGTTTAGAAATTAGTAATGGTTCACCACATCGGTAATTCAGGACCTGATGCTGGATTAGCCGAGTAGGCATATTTTCAAGAGCATTTTTTCATTATTTTATACAGCTATTGATTCTGACCAGATTGAAGATTAAAGTGCATTGGAAGTTCTGACCATTTCCCTGTATATATGTTCATGCAGCTTAGCTGCAGCGTTTTCCTATGGAGTTGCGTCTATGGCAATGGTTTTTGTGAACAAAGCAGTTCTTATGCAGTATGTTCACTCCATGACCCTGCTCACTTTACAGGTATTGCTAAACATCACAGACTTGAAAACATTATTTGTTTCCATGTTTGACTAGCCTGATTGTTTTATTCAATTTCCCCATTACTTCTGCAGCAAATAGCCACGATGCTTCTGATACATTTTGGTCAAGTTCTAGGAATGTCTAAACGAAAAGACTTCAACTTGACAACTGCAAAGAAGCTTCTTCCGGTGTCAATTTTCTACAATGCGAATGTGGGATTCGCTCTAGCAAGCTTGAAAGGAGTTAATATCCCTATGTATATTGCAATCAAGAGGATCACTCCCCTTGCTGTGTTGGTGAGTGGGTGCATACGGGGAAAAGGAAAGCCGCCAACACAGGTAAGAATGCATTTCTGAAGACTTCTTTGGGCTTCCTTTTACATAAGTACAATGGTTACTCCAGCTGCAGACCCCTCACTTTCTCCATTTAATGTTTTGAAAATGGATCGAGCTCCTTCAATTGTTGTCAGTCATGAATTTAGACAACTGTTGATATAGTTAATCAAAAGTTGATGTGTTGATATAGTTAATCAAAAGTTTATGTGTTGATATAGTTAATCAAAAGTTTACGGGAATTCCAGCCTTACTAGGTAGCGTAAATCACGCTTTTCAAACTTTCCAGCCAATAGATCTTAATATTCTGGGTTAGCACCAGTGCTTGGCTTCCGGCATCCATGTCTTTCTAGCAAAATTATGTGAGCATTTCAGGTAAATATTGTGGAAGGCATTGGCATTGTGACTGAAACTCTTGATCTGCTGTACATTTTTGTTTTGAAATTTCATCATGTGCAAATTGTGGAAATGCATTGTTTCTTCCCTGGGAATGAACAGATCTTTGCAATTTTTTGCCACATCCTGATCGATTCGAAATTACTTTAGGTTACTCTTTCAGTTATCTGCACCGCCACAGGTGTCCTTATTGCAGCACTTGGAGATTTTTCCTTTGACCTATATGGATACTGCATGGCTCTAACATCAGTCTTCTTCCAGGTTATGTTATTTCTACTCTGGTTTGTTGTCAGATAATTCTTTCTTTTACTTGCTTGAGGCAAGGTTCAGCTGACATCTGAATTTGTATGCACTATGCAGACAATGTATTTGGTTCTGGTGGAGAAATCAGGTGCCGAGGATGGTCTTTCTTCAGTGGATTTGATGTTTTACAACAGTATATTGTCACTTCCATTTTTGTTTTTCCTCATTATAGCAACAGGAGAATTCCCCCATTCTCTTGCAGTATTATCTGCAAAGGTGAGTATGCTGCATCCAGCATGATCCAAATTTGATTAGTAAATCTAAGGTAGCAACCTCTTTATGATCCCTTGATTCACCCCTTTAACTCGCAATGATGACCCGCCGATGTTTTCCTGAGATTTCTAGAGCAAGTAGTCTCACACTTCACTGTTGTTCATTAGCATAATATTACTGTTAGGTTTCTGCATCAAATTATTTGTTGTATGCCTCTGTCCTAACTTACATTATCTGGTGAACTGCAGACAGGTTCTCTGTCATTCAGTGTTATTCTTGTCATTTCTCTGGTGATGGGAATCATTCTCAATTTCACCATGTTTTGGTGCACGATTGTGAATTCTGCCCTGACAACAACAATAGTAGGAGTTCTCAAGGGTGTCGGATCTACGGTAAGTTTATGCTCTTGCCTGAGCAGTTTAATCTGTTGCTAGAACCTTTGATTCATTTTAGCTCAAGTTTTATATGTAAGGCATCCTACACCTTGTCTCCTTTCCTCTTTTCAGACCCTGGGTTTTATTCTGTTGGGAGGTGTGGAAGTACACGCTCTTAATGTTACTGGACTGGTGATCAACACATTTGGAGGTGTCTGGTACTCCTATGCCAAGTACAAGCAGAAAAAGAAAACACCACGAAAGCTGGTACCAGATGTAGAGTCACATGTCCACAAGTAGCGCTAGATTCAGTAACTTTATAATTGTACCTGAGCTGATAACGACTGGAACACCAGTTTAAGTCCGATTTTCTCGGGCTCGGTTCACCACCAGCAAATAGTTGGTTCAAGGGAATAGATGAGGTAGTTTCCTTAGTCTATTTTTAGTGTAAAGTCCATTTTCTGCCCTCGAATTATTAGTGTGAAAGTCTGATTTGGCTCTCCAACTCTAAAACCATATAAAGGCACCCTCGAAGTATGAATAGCTTGCATTTTTTTTACGCTTGAGCTAGTTTTGATATGTGGTCTTTCGCCATGTTGGCAGCCACATCACTTTTTTCCCCCCTGGTATGTTAGCCTACTCATCAAAAATAGAAGAAAAAACAAAATGAACAATAATCGGTTCTGCTGAGAACCGATTAATAATCGGTACTGTCCCGCTCCCACCGCCACTGAGAACCGGTCAACGCAGTTCAGGAAAAATCATTCTACAAGAAGCAACATAAATCCTCTGTTGAGTCATCGGCATTGCACGGAGTGTATTGTGAGACGCCGGTGACGGATCGTGTCGAAGCCTCGAGGGCCGGTATCCGAGTCAACCATAGAGGAAACATACAAAGTTTTTTTTTTGAGGAAACAACAAACAAAGTTGAAAAAAACACGTCGAAGATGCAGGCCGGTCCCAGCTGTTGGTTGTAATCCTGTACTCTAGAGCATGTGTCGTGTCAATAAGCTGACCAGGTTGTTCTGGTCAAGCGGGTCAGTCGGAGCTCATCAGAGCATGGTTTCATGCGGAGCGCGTCTTCAGGAGCTGCGTGGTGTGTTCGTTGAACGTGGGATGGCACGTTCGTCTAAAACGGCATGCCGTGCATGCAGGGCTGTTAGCAGCCATGATTAGGAGTATGTTAGCACTATTTTATCTAAGGGTCTGTTTGGATCCAACGGAAAGAGAAAGAGAAAGAGCAAAATTTTTGCACTTTTGCACTTTTTTTGCACTTTTGGATCCAAACACCCCAAAGTGCAAAAGGGCAAATGCTACCGTAATTTTGCTAATTATGGATTAATTAGGCTTAATAGATTCGTCTCGTCATTTAGTCCTCATCTATGTAATTAGTTTTTTAATTAAACTATATTTAATACTTCTAATTAGCGTCCAAACATCTGATGTGACAGGAGCAAAAATTTTGCCATTTGCCCATTTGCCATTTGCCCTTGGATCCAAACATAGCCTAAGTGATCAATATGGAAAACGCTGCCAGTTTAAGCAGTATACAAATCTCTGTGCACTCTGTTTTTCTTCTTTGTGTGTTCTTGAGTCCACCGGGTTCTTCAACATTTGGCATCATAGCTGAGGGAATTGATCGCGGCGAGGTACCGCCGCTGGAATCATAATTCGGCGATCCGCGGGGCGCTCATGGCGGGTGATGGGGACAAGAAGAAGGTCGAGACCCCTCCCGGGTCGCCGACGAAACCTGGCAAGGGTGCCGGCGCCGGCGGGAGCGGTGAGACCGTGCGTGTTGTGCGGGAGATCGTCGGCGTCGCACCAAATTGGCCGAAGCTCACCAAGACCAACTACACTCAGTGGGCATTGGTGATGAAGGTGAAGATGCAGGCTCGCAACCTGTGGGAGGCGATCGAGCCCAGCGGCGTCTCATTCCAGGAAGACTGCATGGCGCTCGATGCGATCACCAGCGCCGTGCCGCCGGAGATGGTGGCGGCGTTGGCGGCGAAGGACTCCGCGCTAGAGGCGTGGAACGCGGTGAAGGCCAGGCGCGTCGGCAGCGACTAGGTCCAGAAGATGGAGGCGCAGCGCCTCCTCCGTGAGTTCGAGAACATTAAGTTCACCGCCGGCGAGAGCATCGACGATTTCACGATCCGTCTGCAGAACATCGCCGCCGAGCTCGAGACCGTGGGTGAGACGATTTCCAGCGGAAGATGGTGGAGAAGCTCCTCCGCGTCGTTTCCAAGTCCTTGCGCCAGGTGGCCGTCGCGATTCAAGTCGCGACGGACCTCGCCACACTCACGCTGGAGGACGTCAGCGGGCGTCTGCGCGCGGCGCAGGAGGCCGACGCCGAAGATGATGAAGCACCGCTGCCGCGCGCCGACGGCAAGTTGTATCTCACGCGAGACAGTGGGAGGCACAGGCGCGGTAGCAGAAGGGGGTGGGCTCCTCCGGCGGATCGAAGTCCAGAGCACGCCGGGGACGCGCGCGGCGCGCTCTGTCCGGCGGGGGCTCCGACGTTGGGCCGGGCCAGAAGGTGGCGGCGGATCAATGCCGTCGGTGCAAGAAGACGGGCCATTGGGCCCGGGAGTGTCCGACGAAGCCCATGAACCAGGCGGCCCACCTAGCCCAGGCGGAGGATGAAGAGGTGACGCTGCTGATGGCTAGGGTGAGTTCGATTCAGATCTCACCCTCGCCCCCTGCAGCGCAGGTCAACGCGGCACCGGTGGCGGCGCCGGCGGTGGCGGAGAGGCCAGAAGATGGGAGCCCGGTGGAGCTGGTGGAGGCGAAAGTCTTCGTGCAGCTCGACGGCGGTGGCTCCGACGACGGAGGACTCTGGCACCTCGACACGGGCGCAACCAACCACATGTCCGGGTCACGCGCCGTCTTCTCCGAGCTCGACCGCGGCGTCGCCGGGATGGTGCGGTTCGGGGACGGCTCAGTGGTCAAGATCGAGGGGCGTGGAACGGTGGTGTTCTCCTGCAAGAATGGGGAACACCGCTGGCTCAATGCCGTCTACTACATCCCGCGCCTCGACACCAACCTCATTAGCGTCGGGCAGCTGGACGAGGAGGGCTACGACATCCACGTCAAGGCCGGGGTGATGCGGATCCGCGACGAGCAGAGTCATCTTCTTGCCCGGATGCAGCGCTCCCCCAGCCGACTGTACACCATCCGCCTCGACATCTCGCGCCCTGTGTGTCTGACGGCACAGAAGGCGGATGAGGCGTGGCACTGGCACCAGCGTTTAGGGCACATCAGCTTCCAGGCGCTGCGGAAGCTCCAGAGCGGCGACATGGTACGGGGGCTGCCGCACATCGACCATGTAGATCAACTGTGCGACAGCTGCTTGGCCGGGAAGCAGAGGAGGAGCCCATTCCCGGTGCAGGCGCAGCGCAGGGCGGAAGGCGTGCTCGAGCTAGTGCACGGGGACATCTGCGGGCCCATCACGCCGACGACACCGAGCGGCAACCGCTACTTCTTGCTGCTGGTAGACGACATGAGCCACTACATGTGGCTCTGTCTTCTCGCGAGCAAGGACCAAGCGCCGGCGGCGATCTGGCGATTCAAGGCGGCGGCGGAGCTGGAGTCGGGCCGCAAGCTCAAGGTGTTGCGCACAAACCGGGGTGGAGAGTTTACCTCGGTGGAATTCGGGGCGTACTACACGGAAGAAGGGGTTCAGCGGCAGCTCACGGCCTCGTATTCGCCGCAACAGAACGGGGTTGTGGAGCGCCGCAATCAAACCGTGGTAGGCATGGCAAGGAGCATGATCAAGGCGAAGGGGCTCCCAAGGGCGTTCTGGGGCGAGGCTGTCACCACGGCGGTGTACATCCTCAACAGATCACCGACGCGCAGCCTCGACGGCAAGACGCCCTACGAGGCCTGGCATGGAGAACGCCCAACGGTGAGTTTTTTTCGGTACTTTTGGCTGTGTCGCCCATGTGAAGAACACGAAGCCTCATCTCAAGAAGCTTGATGACCAGAGCACACCGATGATTTTCATCAGGTACGAAGCAGGCTCAAAGGCCTACAGGGTGTACAACCCTGTGGATGGGCGCGTGAACATGACGCGCGACGCGGTGTTCGATGAAGATGCCCAGTGGGACTGGGGCGTGGAAGCTGAAGGAGGCGGGAACGGCGGTGCGGATGAGTTCGTCATCGAGTACCCGGCCTTCACCGAGCAGGTCGCGGGGAGTGAGCCTGCAGGGAGGAGCCCTGCTGCCGTGAACTCCCCGCCCGCGACCACGACGCCAGGTGCAACGCAGAGCGCGCCCACGACGCCGAGCGTGACCACGACGCCGCGCGTGCCCGCGATGTCGTCTGCACCGATTGAGTTCGTCTCACCGCCAAGCGACATCGACGACATGCTGGACGCTGAGCACGACGACGACGTTCCAGCATGGTTCCGCAGGCTCGACGACGTGCTGGGACCGGAAGCTCCGCCGGGGATGGCGCCACGGGTGCTCGACGGCGGGGAACTACTGTTTACATCATCAGAAGAGCCGGCGTCCTTCAAGGAGGCAGAGAAGCATAAGTGCTGGAGGCGAGCTATGGAGGAGGAGATGAAGTCCATTGAGGAAAACAAGACATGGAGCCTCGTCGACTTGCCGGCTGGTCACAAACCCATAGGCCTGAAATGGGTGTTCAAGGTGAAGAAGGACGAGCATGGCGCGATTGTGAAGTACAAGGCGCGTCTGGTTGCAAAGGGATACATCCAGCGGCAAGGAATCGACTTTGATGAGGTATTTGCCACTGTTGCTCGGTTGGAATCTGTTAGACTTTTGTTGGCAGTGGCAGCTCATGAGGGTTGGGAGGTACATCACATGGATGTCAAGAGCGCATTCCTGAACGGAGAACTGCAAGAGGAGGTGTATGTGGCACACCTTGCAGGTTTCATGGTGTCGGGAATGGAACATAAAGTGTTGCGGCTCAAGAAAGCACTCTATGGCCTTCGATAGGCGCCCAGGGCTTGGAATGCAAAACTGGATAGCGGCCTTCTGTCACTCAGTTTCCAAAAGAGCACAGCTGAACATGGGGTATATGTTCGAGGCAAAGGAGAAGCACGGCTCATCGTTGGGGTATATGTTGATGATCTCATCATTACTGAGTGCAGAGGCATAGGCAAGTTCAAGGAAGAGATGCTAAACCTGTTCAAGATGAGTGATTTAGGACGGCTGTCCTACTATCTTGGCCTTGAGGTGAAGCAGACAGGAGAAGGAATTAGTATTTCACAGTCTGCATACGCTGCAAAGCTTCTGGAACGGAGCGGCATGGCTGGCTGCAATCCTTGTGCAGTGCCAATGGAACCTCGATTGAAGTTGAGCAAAGAAAGTGAGAGTCCCCTGGTGAATGCGACGGAGTATCGCAGTATAGTGGGAGGACTCAGATACTTGGTGAATTCACAGCCGGATATTGCATTTGCAGTGGGATATGTGAGCCGTTTCTTGGAGGATCCGCGGGAGGATCACCGCGCGGCTGTGAAACACCTTCTTCGATATATTGCAGGAACGCAGGAAACATGGCGTGTTCTATGGCAAGGGGAAAAGTGGGGATCATTGGTTGGTTGGTTTCAGTGACGGTGACCACGCCGGTGATGTCGATGATCGGAGGAGCACCATGGGAGTACTGTACTGTCTTGGCACAAGTCCGGTCACCTGGCAATCTTCCAAGCAGAAGGTGGTGGCCCTTTCATCTTGTGAAGCTGAGTACATAGCTGCAGCAAATGGTGCTTGTCAGGGAGTTTGGTTGGCTCGATTACTGGGCGATCTTATTGGAGCCGAATCTGGAGCACCAACTCTCAAGGTGGACAACAAGTCCGCAATTGATCTCAGTAAGAACCCAGTTCACCACGACAGGACAAAGCACATCGATATCAAATATCATTACATCAGGGAGTGTGTGGACGTTGGGAGGATTGTTCTCGAGCAGATTTCTACCGGTGATCAGCTCACGGACATACCGACGAAGTCGCTAGCTCGCGTGAAGTTCCAGGAACTATGTGAGAGGATCGGCATCGTCAACATCAAGTATCTGCGTCAGGATTAGGAGGAGATTGTTGGTTGTAATCCTGTACGCTAGAGCATGTGTCGTGTCAATAAGCTGACCAGGTTGTTCTGGTCAAGCGGGTCAGTCGGAGCTCAGAGCATGGTTTCATGCGGAGCGCGTCTTCAGGAGCTGCGTGGTGTGTTCGTTGAACGTGGGATGGCACGTTCGTCTAAAACGGCATGCCGTGCATGCAGGGCTGTTAGCAGCCATGATTAGGAGTCTGTTAGCACTATTTTATCTAAGTGATCAATATGGAAAACGCTGCCAGTTTAAGCAGTATACAAATCTCTGTGCACTCTGTTTTTCTTCTTCGTGTGTTCTTGAGAGCGTCTTGTCAGAACGCCGGCGACGGGAATCCGCCGGGTTCTTCAACACCAGCTTCGGTTGGACCTGTCAAACTCTTCGAGCTAAAGAAAATTCAGAGTCTACTCTACTACTTCAATTTCAATGCCACCATTGGAGCTATTCTACTTTCAAAGCTTACTAGTTCTCCAGGCAGCTAAGCGCGCCTATTAATAACGGGAGCAACAAGCAGCTCAGGCTCGAACACGTACTGTAAAGATGGAGTGGTCCTTGAGGCACTGCAGCCGTCCCAGTCCCAGCCTCGCTCTTGTTGCTTTGCTCCTTCTGCACGTCTTGTGCGTCGACGTGCCGTTGCCGGCGGCGGCGGCCGTGCGCGTCGGCGTGGTGCTGGACCTGACGAGCGACTTGGGGAGGAAGAGCCTCGCCTGCATCTCAATGGCGCTGGACGACTTCTACGGCGCCGGAGCCGGCGCCGCGCGTGCCAGCTCCAGCAGGCGGGTGGTCCTGCGCGTCAGGGACTCTAGCGGAGACGTCGTCACGGCGGCGCACGCTGGTAAGAGTGCAATGACTAAACAGGTTTAAGGATTCGAAAGTGCCTTTTTTTAAAAAAAAAAAGTCCAGTGGGCAGTGACCTATACTCCTGACGTAACAAAAAAAATCTAGTGACCGCTGATGTATTGTTTAACTTTTAGAAGAAGGATGGGAGGATCAACTTTGGGGTAGGCAAAACTTTTACATGTCAATCATTAATGTTGTAGGTAAAATTTTGGGAAGTTGTTTGTCTGCAGTAATACAGAGAAACTTCCGTTAGTAACGTGTGGGGCCTCATCGTGGGACTCAGGGAAGATTTACCCAAATTTTGATGCTATTTGTATTGTTTTTAAGATGCCGTTTGGGCAATTGATATGGTCTATGGTCTCTACATTAATTTGTATAGGTATTTATTAGTAAATTTTTAAAAATATATAATTATATAAAGTGTTTATCATCAGAACTCCATTCATATCATATTATTTATGTATCAATGGTCAGACTTTGTTTATTTTTCTTTTTCTTTTACAACATAACCTTTTTACCTTGGGTTATTTAACTATTTGCCATGGATAACACCTCTTTAATCCTTATTTTGAGTTTTACAGATTTGTCACTTATCTTCGTACAATACTAACTATTTGCTAATTTATGTGGCAAGACAAGTCATCTCGAAAAGTCTCCAATACCCCTGCTTCAACTTAGTACCCGGTGCTCAGTCTCCTTCTATCTGTATGACCGGTGGGACCCACGCATCTTCTTCCACCTCCATCGTCCTCTTCCTCCATTCAAATGTTGAACTAATGCACCGACGGATCCTCACCGCGCTCCTGCGCGACCGCGCCCCCCCCCCCCCCCCTCTCCACCTCCGTGCGGCTGCTGGCGGCGCGCCTGGCCGAGGGACCGCGGCCGTCTTCTTCCCCCCGCTAGCACTCCCTGTCTCCCTGATTCCTCTTCTAAGCACAGCCGTATCAGCTTGTTTATTGCCCACCGCTTTTTTCCTTCTTTACTGAAGCAAATCCAAAGGACAGAAGCACCAACCATCCTACTCTCTCCAATCAGAAACCACCAACAGCAAGCTCCCTCTCTGAGCCTCCATCTCCCGTTCTCCCATCCCGTCTCCTTTTCTTCTCCACGAGCAGAGCAAACAAGTTATCATGGATCATGCTACGGCCGGAGCAGCAGGTCGTCGGCCGCATCTCCTGCAAGATGTCCATATCGACATAGCTGAACTCCTCGACGATGCGGAGCACCTCGTTGACGGACATGCGCAAAAGGAAAAAGGCCCCCACGCGTGCAGGCGGCGCACGTAGGCGGCAACCCGCCTGCCCCCCTCGCGGCGGCGCGTGCCGGCCGCCCGCCCAGCGCACGCGCGGCCGTCGCGTGCTGGCCGGCCGCCTGGCAGCTATGGCCATGGCTGCCGGCGGCCCTGGCTGTCGGCCTCACCGGCGATTCGGCGACCGAGAAGGCATTGGGGGGGGGGGGGGGGGGGCGAGACGGGGAGCACGGGAACACGTCCTGCCGCCAGGGCGCCGGCCCCGGCCCCGGCGCCGTGAGTCTGGAGCTCGCCGCCGCCACCACCACCCGAGCCCGCGACCCCTGCCTCCGCCCTTTGAGCGCCCTTCTGGAGTAGCACGGGAGCCTATCGGCTGCTGCGCCTAGCGCCCATCTGGCGGGATGCATGCCGTGCACGCCCCCACCCTCCCAGCTCCCGTGACCTTCCAAGTTCCATGCCACTAGTTCCTCCGGGCCGATCTCAATGGCACCGTCGCCGCCCCCAGTAGTCCCGTATCGAGGCTAATGCCCACTCCTGAACCAGGATGCATCTGCCTCCTGGTTGAGCTCTGCTGGGAGCTCACCTCGAAGGAAAAGGTACGTGGTTCTTTCGAGCAATTGGATCGATTCACAATCAACGTGATCCATCAAGTGAAGGGGCAGGGGCATGATTTCACGTGATAGGGAAATTGGAAAATCAAAGAAAAAATGGCAATGTCATTTCAAAGGTTTGAGAAACTAACAGCACCAGTTTGGAGTGCCAGTTATCAAATTGTTGTGGTTCTTAGTTACAAAAAAGTTTATAGAGGGGCAGTGAGCTCTGATACATTTCATTGGAGAAGTAGTAAAGAACCATTACAAAAGGGGAGTAGAGAACAGAAAAGGATTGAAAGGAGAACCAAGCACAGAAGGTAAGCAAGGAAGTATATATGTGCAGAGGCACAAGCCCCAGACTGCTGTCAGTACACTATAATCTCGCAGCTTATTTAGCTCCAGTTTGCACCCGCCCCGTCCACTTCATCCTTGAGGAGTGGTCTTAAATCAAGCATCCATCATTTTTTGGCTTAAATAAAAGGCCCTTACACTATCAGAGCACTAGGACGATTAAGTCTGATATAACTTGGGCTTGGTCTTCGTATACTTTATTGAGTATCCCATCCCACCAATCTTCAAAGTTTGTGTTTCAGTTTAGCTTGCTAAGCCGTCCTAGAATCATCCAATTCCACACATTTACATTTGGAATTTCTTCGATGAGCTATATTTTCTTTAGTTGTCTATGGCGCAATATATTGATTGATACCGCGAAGGCGCCAACTCTGCACCCTATGCTGGATATCTTATCTCTTCTCCAAGTGTTCTATTGTAGAGTTTGATACACTGTTCAGTTTTTTCTTTGGTATCACTGGAATAGCTGTTGTGGAAGACCCTTCTTTGTGGTTAAGGTGGCATAGCCCCCCTACCCTCCTCTGTTTGTTAAAGCAATAGCTAATTTCACTACTTAGAGCAATTGCTCTATGTATGCTAACCCGCTCTTGTTGGCCCCTCTCAATTCCTTGGCAAGCTCTGCCACTGTTTATATACAGCTCCATTAGCCTTTTGCCCTGCTAGAAGCAGGCTGTTTTGCCATCCTTGGTAGAAGTGGACTTTGGATATTGAATTCTACGTGCTTGGATTGAGTATAATAGACCATAGGCTCATCTAACTGATAATATGTAAGAAACTACTAAGTAGAATTGACCAAGTTCTTTAGGCTTCAGTATATCAGCACTGCTAACATGCTCTAATCGTCAGCAAACCATAGTTCAGGGAAACAGCAAGTTTGATGCATATCTGCTTTTGGTCAACATTGAATGTTACTAATGTATACTGTGCTGTGTGCTGATGTGCTTGCAGCCGATGATCTAATCAGAAACGATCAGGTGCAAGCAATTATTGGTCCTCTGACTTCAGCAGAAGCTGAGTACATTTCTTACCTTGGGAATCGCACACTCACTCCAATCTTCTCACTCGCTCCAGTTTCTGCAGCATTGACGCCATCATTAACACCATTCTTTCTGCATACTGCACCCATCGCCTCCTCCCAGGCCAAGTTGATTGCTGCCATCCTTGATATGTTCAAATGGCGGACAGCCAGCTTAATCTATGAAGACTCAACATATGGAGCTGGCATTACCCCTGAGCTTGTATACACCTTTCAGGGTTACAACACGCGGATTACAGATAGTTTAGGTTTGCCCATTGATGCAACTGAGAGCTACCTGGACACATTATTATACTACCTCAAGGAGAATTCCACACGGGTTTTTATTGTGCACATGCTTCCAGACCTTGCTGCTCGCGTCTTCCACCGGGCCAGTGTTGCCAATATGATGTCTGATGGATATGTCTGGATAGCCACTGCCGGCATTGGCAGTGCAGTGGACAGCCTTGGTCCTGACAAGTTTGATGACATGCAAGGGGTTGTCACCTTCCGATCTTATGTCCCGGCAACTGACCGTGTAATGAACTTCACTGTAAGGTTCAAGGAGAGGTTCCTGCTGGAAAATTCGGGCATTCGAGATGTGCCTAACCCAAGCGCGCCTCTGCTCTGGGCGTATGATACAGCATGGTCTCTTGCTGCAGCAATCAATAAATACAGTGTGTCCAGCTCAACACCTGGAAGAACACTTCTAGGTGCAGTGCTCAACACAACATTTGATGGGCTGGCTGGGAGGTTCAGGCTTGTAAACGGCCAATTGCAGCTATCAACATATGAGGTTATTAACATCATCGGTAAAAGTGCAAGGACGGTTGGGTTCTGGACACCTGAATCTGGGATTTTCAAGAATTTAAAGGCCACCAATGAGAAAGGGATCAAACAAATCCTCTGGCCAGGTGATCTAGCAATTGCTCCAAGAGGGTGGAGCATGTCTTCAACCGGAAGGCCGCTTCGTATTGTAGTGCCTTCAAGGCATGGGTTCAATCAGCTTGTGGAGGTTTCCTACAGCCTGAGAACCAACACTTCTTTTGTCACAGGTTACTGCATCGATGTTTTCGATGTGCTGATGAAGAGCCTACCCTATCCGGTGGCCTACCAATATGTGCCATCTACTAATAACGGCAGTTATGAAAATCTTCTCAGTCTGGTGTTTGAAAAGGTTAGTGCAGACATGATAAATATTCTTAATATGGCCATTAGAAAATTTTGAAGTGATTTCTGTGAACAATAACTGGCAGTGACTGTTGCAGAAAGCTGATGTCATGGTTGGTGACACGACGATTTCGATGAGCAGGATGAATAAGGTGGCCTTCACAATGCCCTTCACCGACACAGGGCTGTCGATGATCGTGGTACTGAAGAAAGATTCGAGCAGGAGCATGTGGATCTTCCTACAGCCACTGACTAGTACCCTCTGGATCACCAGCCTTGCCTTCTTCTTCTTAACAGGTTTTGTTGTGTGGGCAATTGAGCACCGAATAAACCCTGAATTCCATGGCACACCTTGGCAACAATTTGGCATCATTTTCTACTTTGCCTTCTCGACTCTTGTCTTCTCCCACAGTAAGTATTTTCTCCATGTTCGCTGCTAAAGAGGATTTTTTATATCATTACCTATTATAACTTTTTTATTTTAGAGGAGAAGCTGGAGAGCAACCTATCAAGATTTGTCGTGATCATATGGGTATTCGTTGTGCTTATCTTGACCTCAAGCTATACAGCGAGTTTGACATCAATGCTGACAGTCCAGCGGCTCCAGCCAACTGTGACTAGCGTGCAAGATCTTCTAAGAAATGGTGACCGTGTGGGGTACCAAAGTGACTCTACTGTGAAGTATTGGCTGGAGGAAATGGGCTTCCACAAGAAGGACTTGCTGGGTTATGTCACAGTAGAGGAGTATGCTGAGGCCCTACAAAGGGGATCAGGCAACGGAGGGGTCTCTGCAATAGTTGACGAAGTCCCCTACCTAAAGATCTTCCTGTCAAAGTACTGTGAAGGTTACACCATGGTTGGCCCAACCTACAAGTTGGGAGGCTTTGGATTTGTAAGTCCTTTCCACTAATCAATGTGATATTTCGTTTACTGTTAAAAAAACTGGATTGGATTTGATTTTTGATACATTGGTTTTAGGCTTTTCCAATAGGGTCACCCATGGTGCACGACGTATCACAGGCCATCGTGACACCTGCAGTGCAGCAGGAGATGGCACGGATAGAGAGGAAATGGTTCGGTGACCCAGGAGCCTGTGAGAGTAAGAGCGACGGCATCAACTCGTCCAGGCTCAGCTTCAGCAACTTCGGTGGGCTGTTCCTCGTTACTGGCATAACCTCTGGCCTTTCCTTCTCATAAGCCTTAGGGTCTGGTTGGTTTCACTTACCTGAGAATCGTTTATCTGAGAATCAAGATTTTTTAATAATCCGCTATCTGAAGAATAATCTGCTGTCTGAAGAATTTGGAATGTTTGGCAATCCTGATTATTTCTATTGGATTGTCTGTTCTGACTGTAAAATGACCTATATGCCCCTAAGTCCTGTAATAGCTCATTTTGATCGGATTTCTCTACCATTTTCAATTCTAAATATATTATTATTACCAGAATTTTGTTATAGTATAATTATAGTCATAAAACACCCAATAATGATAAAATAAACTAATAAATAATAGTTATGATGAACATAGATTAATAAGTAATACAATTTTACAATGATATTCAAGACATCATAGAGGCAGCAATAGCATCACGAAAGGCACCCATATCAATGTCATCTCCTGAAGCACTAGCATCGATCATGGTAGGTTGGTTGCCACCGGTAGCATTATCTTGCACATCGGAGTTAAAATCTGGATCTTCATTGGTATTTTCTCTAGCAAAATTGTAAAGAGCCATGCATGCAACTATAATTTTTTATTGTTTGGTAATAGGATAGTTAGGCAAGGGCAACAAGATATGCCACTTCATCTTCAACACTCCAAATGAACGTTCAATCACATTTCTAAGTGATGAATGTGCTTGATAAAATATTTCTTTTTCTCCCACTGGTTGGTGATGTTGCCATTCCAAAACATGATACCTTTGTCCCTTATAAGGTGCAAGATACCCTTTTCTATTAGGATATCCGGAGTCTACAAGATAATACTTTCCATTAGGAGGCTTTGGGAATTGATTCTGGTATGTGAGTAGAGTATCCAAAAATACTCGAGTGTCATGTACGGACCCAGGCCAGTCAGTGACAACAAATGTAAATCTCATATCAAAGTCACAAACAGCCATGACATTTTGTGAAGTATACCCATGCCTACCAATATATTTTGGTTGTTCAGATGCCGGAACAGTGACTTCTATATGCGTGCCATCGATGGCACCAATACAATCTTTGAAATGAGGCCAAAAATTTACTTCTTGCAACCATGGGTGAATTGTTCCAAACTGTGAATCGTTTGGCCTAATATTGTGAAAAGTCAGTCCCATAATAGCATCTACAACTTCATCAACCTTTCTACTAATTGTTTCCAATGAGTGTTTGAACCTATTCTTAACTTACCTAAATGATTGAGGACCACCACACATCCACAAAAACATGGCTAATGCTTCCTTCGTACACATTTTTCGACTTGATTTCAACCTATAATTCTGTACCAATGTATCATGGAGACGTAGAAAAACTAACCTTGATATTCTGAACATATCATAGCAGTCAACTGGATCCGCTAGAGTTAGCTCAACCTATTGAATTCCAGTCAAAACATGAATATTATCAGGAATTGGTGCCTTCCTACCGGTTGATCCAGATCCCATGCACTCGAAAGCCAAATACGCCACCAGAAAATTATCATCTGAGTCACTCATCTATGATAAAAAAATATAAATACATGAATCATATACCACACATACAATATATAATATTATTATATCTACCATACAAATGGAAATTATTGTCTCTCAAGCATACAACATAGGCAAGCTATTATGTCTGAAGCAAACAACAAATAGAAATTAAATTTCTCAAGCAAACAACAAATAGAAATTAAATGTCTCAAACAAACACACTAGTGCTTCTTACTATCTTCTCATGCCCTCCTTAGCCAATTTAACCTCCCATTTGATGTCTTTAAAGTAATGAACACATCACGGTACTCTTTCTTTATAAGAAGTTGTGTGGCATAGTAATGTTCATCACTGCCTTCTTCAGCCCCATCCTTGATCACTTGATCCAACATGTTACCAATTTCCTCCCTAACACTGTCAACAACATTTGAGGTGGCTGAATTATTGCTACTTTCAGCTTTCTTCTCATATGCTTCCACTAAACGCTTCGTACACTGATCCCTAAAGGTCTTCTTCTTCTTTCCCTTGGGGGATAATGGAGCTGGCCTCTTGTCTAAAGTTGGAGTGACATCTGGGGGAGTAGGGACCTGCCCTTCCCTCTCTAACTCACTGTTATTCTGACCACCATCATCTTCTTGGCCACCACCTTCTTCATTCGAAGGAACAAATGATGTTTCATTTGTAACACTAATACCTTCAAACATAATCCGTATTTGCTCCTCATGCTCAAGTGGTGCATCCTTAAAGCATATACAACCGGCCATAGCCTGAAAAGGAAAGGTAAGGGCCTGTTTGGATCCACCCCCAAATGGCAAAAGGGCAAATGGCAAAATTTTTGCTCCTGTCACATCAGATGTTTGGACGCTAATTAGAAGTATTAAATATAGTTTAATTAAAAAACTAATTACATAGATGAGGACTAAATGACGAGACGAATCTATTAAGCCTAATTAATCCATAATTAGCAAAATTACGGTAGCATTTGCCCTTTTGCACTTTGGGGTGTTTGGATCCAAAAGTGCAAAAAAAGTGCAAAAGAGTAAAAGTTTTGCACTTTCTCTTTCTCTTTCCGTTGAATCCAAACAGGCCCTAATAACCTTGTAAATTGAAACAGGTAACTTTTTTGTATTTCAAAAACTGAAAATCTGAAATGTATACTCACATCATTTTGATCTTTCCACCATTTGTCATCCGCCACGATACACCCTGTCATAGGATCCCTACCCAAACCGGTAGCTCTCGTGTTCAATGTCTTCCATTGGGTATACCTTCTTTTAAGTGCATCCCACCTATTCTTCATTTGCCCTTCATTGTAAGGTCTCTTGGTACGTTCAAAAAACTTACGTAGAAGATTCGCATAGCCAGTGCTGTTCAAACAATGTTGGGGCCTATTGTAGGCGAGAACTTCTTCCACACAAATATCATTAAAAGTTTTGGCAGCAAATGAATCCCATTTCGCCACAACCTTCGCTCCTTTTTCCATCTACTCAAAATATAGGGTTAACATTATCACAATTCGCCACAACCTTCGCTCTTTTCTAATGTGCATTCACATTTGGAATCAAATAAAACAATCTGCATTATGCAACCAAATTCAAGGAAAAATATGTATGCTCTGACCTAACAGAACACATAGAAACCCCCAGGATGGCATCACTATATGCATCATGCACCCAAGAACGCTATCATTAATACTTAGTTATATTACAATGTGTATGTCACATACAGATGGCCTAAAATAAATTGAAAGCAACAATGATTTCTTTCTAATTGATCTTCTAGTGTCAAACATGCAACATCTGCATAGTCGGATTTGGAATCTAATAAAATGATCTGCATTATGCTCAAGAGATGATTACATAAACTGAGACATCACAGAGAGTAGCTGTAAGACTTGTAGAGAACTTAAATCTGAATTTAGCCCCATTCAAGCAAAATTATGTATGTTCCGACATAATAGAACACATAGAAACCCCCCCAGGATGGCACCACTATATGCATCATGCACCCAAAGGGATTTCCTTGGTCTTGGTACCCTGGCATTGGAGTCTGGAATTGCATATGACTTGGCCAAAGAGATGGGTAGTGAGTGGGTGACGGGGCCATATGGTGCTGCTGTGGGGGATATAGGTACCACAGTTACTTGGTTCAGCTAAACAAGCAATGTTACAAAAGATTCTGAAGTGGTCTCTTATGGCATCCTATACAAAATGTACAGATCTCAAGGGGCAGTTCTTGATTTAAGAACATGCACGCTATCCTGATTCCTGACAGGCCAAATTCATGTAAAAGGGGTACTATGTTTGGCAAAAGCTCAAACATTGCTAATGGAACCCATAGGGCAACTGCAATCTGAATGACCCGGCTATAGAAAAACAACCATAATGTCAGGTTAGCTGTTTAAGAATGTGCAAACCCCAGATGACTAATGTGGATTAAACTGAGAAGCGGCAACTAAGTTTGCCATCTCCAAATGCAAACCAAGATTGAGCTACTGCTCCTTTATTATGATTCCCAGTGAAAGAATATTTTGTTCCTGTTGTTTCATTTGGATTTATCGTGTAACCAATGTCTAGGTTTGAAACAAGCTTGCATTATCCTTTTCCCCCTTTGCCTATAGGGTGAGCTTTTATCCTTGTAGCAGGGCGCAATTTGTCTATAGGTAATAGGTTTAGGTTTAAGTATAACTATAGGCAAGATCAAACTACGCTGCCAACGCTAGCGGCTTAGGGTGGAAGAGAAACAGCAGCAAGTACAAGAAGCGCCTGCATGATCGTAAAAAAATAGGCAATGGTATGAGGAAGAAAAATTACCTTGAAGCACCTCCAGCAAGATCAATCCGGCTGGATCTGTTCGGCGGTGACCCTGGGGAGGAGGGGCGACGACCAGGCGACCGGTGCAGAGGGGGAGGCGGCGGTGCAGAGGGGGCGGCGGCCGGTGCAGAGGGGGCGGCCGGGCGTCGAGCCAGGGGAAGGGGGCGCCGCTCCTGGAGATGGGGAGGGGCGCAGAGGGGGCGGCGGCCGGTGCAGAGGAGGCCGGCACCAGGGAGAGGCGCTGGCGGCGCAAAAGGTGGGAGGAGAGAGCGAGGGGTAGGGAGGACCAAGGGACAGGCACACGGGCGCACGGGGTGGGGAGCTGAGGGAGGGGTATGCGGAGGAAAATGCGTTCACTTTTCTACGAATCGAGGGAAAGGATGCCGACCAGAAAAAGCGCTCGCTAGTTGCATTTTGGATTCCCAGAGAAGCGACGGTGGAAAAAATCAAGCTTACAATCGAAGCGTTTGGCGGGATTCTCGCTTTTATCCACCGAGAATCCGATTTTAATCGGAACCAAACAGGCCCTTAGCATCTTCGTTTACCAGGAGCGAGACAAGCTCAGGGCTTCAGCGTCTCGCACCAGGTCGATGTCGCTGCAGAAGCTGCACACATGGCTTGAACGCCTTGGCAGCACCAAGCACAGCGAATCACCCATCAATCATCAAGAAGCAGATAGGCGAGTATGAGAGGGATGGCCACTGGTCAAATCAGCTTCAGGGAGATGGATGAATGGATGCTTGCAACGGAGTCAACAAGTAGGGAGTGGAAGGAAAGCAACCATACTGCGTCCTTTTGTCAGAGAACTTGCTTCTTTTCTTGATCCTGTGGCAGCTGATACATAGTACTATTTGTTGGATGAACTTGCTCCTTTGTTGATCTTGTAGTTGATAGTAATATAGGATTCCGTTGTAAGCTAGCCTTTTGTGCTTCATTGAACAAGGTGTGCTGCTAACCGAAGACAATTATTAGGAGGAACTGGAATTGTGCAATCTGTCACAATTGTCCTATGATGGAAATATACGGCATATATTCTTTGAATTTGTAGTGGCAGTAGTTCAGTTCTAGTGGAAAAACGATTCAATGCGTTGACTATACCCAACTCTCTGCTCAATTTTATGCTTAAGATGCTATTACACAAAAATAATCAGCTCGGCCTGCTCAAGTTGATCCAGAAGCTGATTGAGAGAGATCTTGGCGCCAGCCGCCAGGAACTGTTCGCGAAGGAAACTGCAGGATAGATTTCTGGAGCTCTTGTTCGTCAAGAAACAGTCCTGTTTACTTCCTTTGTCGCTGATACTTCTGTCTCTGCCCGGTTGAATACTCCTGACGTGTGTTCGTCTAGCTTGAACTATGTTTTCTGTTCAGGCAATGGGGAAAAGGAAGTAGTACATTTTTAACCATCGGACTGGATATCTTAGCTAGAGGGTCAGATTGTCTGGTTTTCATAGTCTGGTAGTCAAAGATATCCGGTTTTCAAGTTTGATGGCCAAAATTGGACGCTGTTAATAGTTGGATGATAAAAAATAGACCCCTTCCAAAAAAAAAAGAACCCTTTCCGGAAAAGATTCGGACTGAAATGGTAGCCATCATCATGTTCATTTACTGCCAGTGCTACTTCGATTTGCCGAAGGATTCGTGCCCATTTGTTGCTGGTTTCACAACGTTAGTCTTGCGTACTTTTATCACCTTGTTGACTTGCCCCACTCAACTGGAGCAAAATCAGGAAATAATATACATAAATAAAAAGAATCTGCACTTTGTTTCATTCTTGTTAATCTGACCACAAATTTCACAACGAATAACCAAGCCGGGTATGGTCTTACAGGTGTAAAACAAATTATTAACGGTACAGCCTGCTGCAATTTACACACTTCAAAAAAAAAGAATAGTTGAAGCCCTGGTAAGGGAAGTAAAATCTGCTCGGCCAGCCAGCACAGCAATCTTCCACTCTAAGGTGAGGTCCCTATTGCTCAAGCACAACTACATGTGTATGTACAGTATGAACAATCGGTTGAATGCGTATCCAATGAAAATGTGCTACGGATAAGTTACTTCACAACATAACAGTCTCCTCTTCTTCTTCATTTCTTTCAGACACCGAAACCCTGACTGCCCAGCCTCTTAGCTGTTTCGCCATATATTAGTTGGTGCCCAGATGTTAGAAAGTTTTATCCACAACAGTAACTTGTCAGCCTGAAACCAGTGCATGTTTGCAGGAGGACCAACGAGGCAGGATCTGTTCGCAGCAGAAACAGCCATCTTGTTACCAAATAATGTATGATGTATCAGCTACTAAGCTATCCCTCACTCGTCATGCTCTGCTGAGAAGTCCGGCTCAGAAGGCTTCCTGAACTTAGGCAATTCCTTGATGATGCTGACTCCTCTCCTGAGTGCGAGATTCTGTTCCAGGGAGGCATCGTCTTCATACGATGTCATGGAGGAGAATGACTCCCTCATCCTCAGGTCCTTGGCCATCTTCCTCCTCTTGTGGCGGCGCCAAGCATGCTGGATAAAGCACGCGGCCCAGGTCTTCCAGTGGTGAGAGTAGTACCTGAACGTGTGCTGCAGCTTCCTGCTGTGGAGGCGCCTGAATTGGCTGGCGACAAACCTGAGGTCCTCAGCTCGAAGAGCAAACGCCTCCACTTCGAGAATCGCCTTAACTGTCCGAGTGGATGATGGCAGGCTGACGGTAGGCTTGGGAACGAGAGCCCATCCAAGGAGCTCTTCACCACAGAAATCACCAGGTTTGAGGGTGATTGAATTGAAGAAACCCGTCCTGCCACCATCTGTGGTGGAGCTTTCCAGCTTACCGCGAATGATAAAGAGCATCTCAGTCACTGGGTCTCCCTCACGGACAATATATGTGCCCTCTGTACTCAAGGAGGATACAAGACGCTCACATATGGCATCTAGAAGCTGATCGTCCATCTGGGAAAAAAGTGGGACCTGCAGGATTGCAATGTAAAAGGTTAATAACATACTCGGACATAAGATATCTGCGAGGCTATGAATTCTCCATAAAACTTCATAAGAGATATGCCAGCTAACACTATCATCTATGTTTGCTAGCCAAAACTGAGATGGCAAAGGTAGTAAGCTAATTTACCCGACGAACAAGATACAAGCTAAGGTGGCACTTGATGTCACGGCGAAGATCTGCAGGCAGAGCCTTCAATATAGATTCTTCATCCACACCTCGAGTTGCAAGCCATTTGTAATGAATAAATCTTCTCACCCTCTCCCGTAATTCGTGGGGCAGTTGTCGATGTCTCATCCACTCTTCAGTATCTCTCTGCTTTAATCTCCACTCCTCTACCCTTGCAGTGATTGATTGCAGGTAGGTCTAGCAGATAACGAGATTTGATAAGCAGAATTTTCCTTGTAAAAGAACTGCTGGCATTACCCCTCAAAAACAAAATCTAACTAATACTTGGAGATAATGGGATTGGGGAGCTTGTTCAGTATAATTAACTGGTTAAGATTTCTTTGTACCAACTTCAAGACGAAACAAAAGATTTGCAGATTCCAAACCACTACGACACTATCGCACACTTGTACAAATAAACATACAATGAATGGGAAACTGTGAGCACATCAAGACAAAAATCTCAGGTTTATATTCCTCAGTTTGCATGTGTAATAAGCAATAAGCTAGATAAAAGTACCTGGACATTTCCAATCAAATGCGCAAACAAGACAAGACCAACCACTGCCACGAATATAGCGTACAGCGTCTCACCAAGATAAGTACTCACCAACAATGACTGGCCATAGCAACTGTTCAAATAAAGAGAGAGAGAGAGAGAGAATGGAGTGCCACAGAGCATATTAGAAATGTACTATGATCATCATACCAATTTTCAGATTCACTGTTCTTGTAACATTTTTGGGTTTCTTTCCCATGCATAACCGAAGCTAGAATTCATATTAGCGATTAACATAGATCTGCTTTTGTTGTCTCTGAATCTTCACTTGAACAGATAATACTAATATAATTACTATTTGAACTTCCTCGAGTAGTAAATAAACAGTCATGACTTTTTTCAGAGTACATTTGTTCAGATAAAGGCATACCTTAGATTCTGCAAGCCCCACCAAAGGCAATAGAAATACTTCTTCAGGAAGCTCTGATTAGGAGTTCTGTTGTATAACAATGACTCGAACATACCGTAGTCATAATTGGGATTGTCAGTATCATTAGCATCACATATAGAAAAGACTAAGGTTCCATTCCAATTCAGATCTTGTTGTACGCCACAGTCCATATACCTAGTCTCGCAATTAGGCTCATTATTGCAATACTTTTTCCAACATGCGACCTGGCGATCAAAGGCTAGCAGGTACCATAGTGCTCCTACAACCTGAAAGAAGAAAACTACATCATGAGAAGTTCCACTGTAGAACAAATGTAGCACTAAAATTAATATGAAATTTTCAAGATATGAAGTGACGAAGCCATGCAAGTATGACTGATATAAGTATCATACATTGCTAGAGTATTACTGATATAAGTATCATACATGGCTAGCAATCATATACAACAGAAGGTTATAGGCAGCTCCTTGCCAAGCAGTCTTTGCGAAAACTCCAGTAGTTTTGACTATTTTATTATTCAAGGAAACCATGAGGAATAATCTTAGAATATACTGAACAAGAACAACCAGAAGCAGTATGTCATTGCTATGCTCAGACGAAGAATATTTGATAGCTGGTATCACAGACCAAATTATGATCTGCAAGAAAGGAAAAAATAGGTGTATCAGATAGTCAGGTAACAGCGATAACTCAAACATCAGATATCAGATAGCTTCACCATCTACAGACTCTCAACTATAGTGTATAATCTTTAAGGGTAAAAAACAGAGAAACCAGTTTCATGTTTAAAAAAAAATCAGAAGAGAGCAGGTGTGCATGCCTGCCAGAGGGCAACAGTAAATGAGAACAAAGAAAATTTATTTTGGTAACCCAAAGGCAGCCAATCATACAAAAAAACAACAAGAACAAAATATAAACACAGCATATCATAAAGGCATTGCAGTTTTCAGTTCTGAAAAGGAGCCAAATTACCTGTGGAAAAGGCAATGAAGCTACTAAATCAACTATAAAGTCAGATCTCAGGTACTGCTTTGCGATTTCCTTCGGATCTGTGATGAGATCTCCTCGACCAAAAACCCCTAATTTTGAGCTAGGATTAACATAGGCTGTTCTGAACTTTATTATCATCTGTAGGACATAAAAGATGTCGGCAATTGATCGGAAGACAGTAGCGATGATGGTCAGGCGTCTATCCTTCCCAGCACAAGTGGTTGGGGCATAAAAGATTTTGGGCACATAGAAATACAGAGGATCCATGAATAGAGCAATGAAGCATGATACACGGAAAACATAGGCCCATGTCAGGATGAAATCACTTGACGGATCAATAATCTTGTTGTACCATAAGTCATCTCCTGAAACAAAAATCTTGTTTTTCCATGAACTTCCCAAGCCGAACCTGCTAGCAGCTAGGCCTTGCTGCTTCTGGTGGATGGGTATAGCTGGCTTTGCCCTTTCATCACGGAATCTGCGAATGAAGATAGCATTAGAGTTGCCCTGTTCAGTAATAACACTAAAAACAGCATACTGGATGGTTCAGTAATCATTTAGGCTATCGGCCATCCGACCCATAAACACAGCCAGAAATGAAATAATCTTCCTGTTTCATTCATCTATTTGGCACCAATCTCTATCTATCCCACTCATACTAAAGATAAACTGTTATCATCAGTGAACAAATTAGTTCGAGAAACAGTTAGCAAATTAGTGGAGCATCCAACATAATTACTCTTAGTTATTTCGAGAAAATAAATGGGCATGGTTCCTTTTAGAACCGAACAAATTATGGTAGCTTCCAATCCGAGGAACCAAAACAAAATTCCAAGTTTCTCAAAGGAACTACAAGGACTGCAAAGCACGATACCAACCAACTTACCAACCCCAACCAAGAGCTCTTCCTCGACAATCACCCTCGGAAACCACGAAAATTCGTAGCAAAATTGCGCCTCCAACCCCCCCCCCCCCCCAAGAAAAAAAATATATCTCCAACTCCACGCCTCCACGCGCAAAGACCTTGAACAGCAAAGGAACACCGAGTCCTCGCGCTGTGCTCACCTGACTGTCCTCTGCGTCGTGAGCGCCATCTCGTCATCCACCTTCCTCGAACCGAACATCATGGAGCCAAACCGCTACTCCGCCGCTACACTGACCGGCAGCTCGCCCAAGAAACCGCCTTCCCCGCTCATCCGGCGCCGGAGAAGCCGGAGGCCGGTCCTTCGCCGGGGAGGAGACCGGGGAGGGTTTGCTCGCTCGGACGCTGGGAATCGCAGCCGCCCGCGCGGAGTTCGAGGAAGGGAGGGGAAGAGGGGAGGGAAGCGACAGGGAATGGAAGTTGGAAAGCGAGAACTGCCGGGGAGAAGACAGTAGACCGTGTCCGTGCACTGGGTTGGACCTGACCGGTTGCAGTTGGAGAGGAGAGGAACTGAAGTCCATGGTTGTTGCTAGGGGGTAAATATGGAAAATTTACTGTTGATCTTGTTGCCAAGCTGATGTAAAAATCACTAAAAGACTTTCAGATGCGAGGCACAATTAGATCCTGTTTGGTTCCGGGACTAAAAATAAATTATGATCCCATCGAATATTTGATATCAATTAGAAATATTAAATAATAAGCTAATTATAAAATCCATTGCATAAATGGATGCTAATTCGCAAGATGAATCTATTAAGTCTAATTAGCTCATGATTTGATAATATTGCGCCAGTAAATATATGTTAATGATGGATTAATCAGGCTTAATAGATTCATCTCGTGAATTAGTTTAATCAGGCTTAATAGATTCATCTCGTGAATTAGTCTTCATTTATGCAATTAGTTTTATAGTTAGATTATGATTAGTCCTTCTAATTGGTATCCAAATATCCGATATGACACAGACTGAAAATAAATTAACGGATCCAAACACCCTTAATATACAGGCACGGCTATGGAGATACTGTAAGTACAGTTCGGTTGGGTAGCTTAATTGTAATCTTAAAATGCTGTCGTGTTGACTACACTATCTCGGTTGGACTATTAAAATAGTATAGCTCATGTTGCTTTGAAAAGTCCCAACCCAATATATTTTTTTAATATTATGCAAACATTTTGTATTAGTAATTATAATTGTCAAAGTGATATATTGGTGATTGTGCAGATGTACAAAACGGCATGCTTTTGCGACTAGAGTATTTTACGAGCACAATTATAATACTATAGTTGTATTAAAACTCCTTCCAACATAGAAATTGCATAGGTTAGGACATTAGAGATCCTTATGGCCGATTTTAAAAGTTTAATTTTAAAAAATTTAAAAATCAGATGATTTCTAAAATTTAGAATCGAAAATCCATAATCAGCTAAATTCTCAATTCCGGAGGTCATCTGACTTTTGAATTTCATAAAATCGAATCTTCAAAATCTGCTATAAACTAAAACAAACGGGACCAGAAGTTGCGCATCCATTGCCGTAGCGTCCCCCTTTGCATTCCATGACTGCTCCTCCCTCCTCTATCACTCTTGCGTTGATTTTATTGTGATAAAAGGTCTTGTCGCATGTGATATTTTAAGTTGCGTTTATAACAAATGTTTGTTTCGTTTGCTTGTTTGCTTTTCTCCTCCCACGCGTTTCGTTTGCGCAGTCGTTTATTCTTCGTCGTGGCACTTGAATACGTTGCACGTGCAGCTGTTCATCTGAGTGGTTCTGTGGGGGCTAAGACTGTCAACTGACAACTGTACAAGTCCTAAAAAAAGGCACCCTCGTCCTCCATGTATAAAGAAAAAGAATGCCACCTCTCGCTCGGAGCCGAACGCCACCGATGCGTCACCTAACCCACCACACCAGTAGAGCTGGACTTGCTCCTTTGCTTTGTTTTCCAGCAGTGAAGTTGCGTGTCACATCTTAAACAGCTCACGCAAGATAGGAGCCAAGTACGCAAGCAAAGAGACGCGGAAGGCAAAACCGTTGCCCAGGAGACGCCTGATTCAGCACGCCAACCACCTTCAGGATCCCGGAGAATGTAAGCAAGCAAACATGCTGGATTACTGGACGACGTTGATACTAGCACCGTACAGCCACCATCAACTGCACGATTAACTGGATCAGAAACATGGAATCGCAGATAGCAACCATGAGCCGCGTGGTCGAACATATAGGGCGCAAACAATAATCAAACCATCAATCTGATGGTTACCAGTATGTATCTACCATTTGTAAATATATCCAATTGCATCTGACATTCTACCATCTTTTGTCCCAACATTTAACCTACCCAACAGGATTTGAAGCTAAAAGAGAATTATATCATCTGCAAAAATAATCACAAAATGAGAGCAAATGATACGTAGGATTCGACTTCGTCGCAGGCTCTATTGAAGAACATCATTCAGGAAGGCACTCGAAGAAGGCATCTACGAAGGTCAATCAGGGCGATGCAGTGAAGGAGGCAGAAGGCGAGGAAGACTTCCTTTGCTGAATGCAACAGTCTTCCTCTGTTGAAAGCAGGCAACGTGTGGTGGCAAGCGGCGAACGTGGAGCAAAGCCAGAAGTCAACTCAACGTAGCATTCGGCCTGGTCAGTTCAGTTTCTGACGCTCACTTACCTGGGTTCTCTGAAGCAAGGAATTATACGTGATGCGCAGGTGAGTCATCCATCTAAACACTGCAGTTCCTGAACCAGGTGCAGTTTACGGTGACCCAGCCTACGTAGAAACTTACCAGATGCTGCATTTGTCAGCACAATCAAACCTTACCAAATGGTATGAGAAGGAAGGTCATTACTGCTTTGCGATGCGCAGCATCTTCAGTGAGGCAAATGGATCACGAAGAGGAGCTGTAGGCAGACTAACATGCAGCATTTGTCTGAATGAAGCATGCGAGGGCGTGCGAAGAATGAAGAGCGCAGAACAAAACCATGAAGACATAAGCCGTAGTCGGCCGAGTCGTTTAAGCAGTGCAGGACGATGCCTTTATACCACACAAGAAAAGACAGCTGGTCTTAGTTCAATAGATACACCCACCAATATGTTTTGCTACTGATTATAAAGTAAACACAGGCATAATAAGATAGATAAAAGTTATGAGAACCTTAACCAAAAGTCAAGCAGTCCACGACGGATCTTTCGAGTAGGTTATTGATCATAGCTGATGGGCCAAAGAGCAATATCTGTCACAGAACACTCATCAGACACAAATATCTGGCTCTAGCTCCTGCTGCGGCGGTATCTGGCAATATCAATAGTGAAATTGCATCAATATTTCAGTGCCTAAGAATTTTTAAAAAAGGAAACTAAAATCTTCATTACCCGTTATCATAGGGAGACGTCTCCCGTGCACGCTGCGGTGACCTGCTATAGCTGCGTCCACGAGCTGGGGCTGGTGATACACTACGACGCCTTGGAGAGCGTGCTGCAGGACTGTAGCTTCTGTTTGCAAAGATAATGTTTTCATCAGATTCATTGTTTTGCTATGCAACTTACGTAATTACCTGTCCAGGGGGCAAGCACATATTTGTATAGTAAACTAATGTAAACAAGAGTATGAATGTTATTTCTGCTAGTTCAATACACAAATCTACTACCATTCATCACTCAAACCCCACATAGCCCAGAGGATGTGGATGAGCGTGAAAGAGGTCAGAATGAAATTTAAAAGCTCTACTAGAGAGCATGATCCACATCCATTTCCACTAAAAAAGAACAAACAAGATAGTGTCATTATGTGTGAAGATTCAAATTGATGGAAAAAAAACTGAAGTAGCTTGGCAACATGATATAGATTATACTCGTTATAGCAATGCAGGTGGATATGTACTGATATACATAAAGAGTCAGTGAAGAAGGGAGCCAGGGGCAAAACAAGTATAACAGTATGCAGCATTGATTCCAGTTACCTTCTTCCATAACTTGGACTCCGGCGGTATCTGGGACTACGGCTGCGGCTGCGGCTCCTGCTTCGGCGCCTTCCACTGCCTAGACCTCCAGAACCAATCCTCAAACGACACTCACGAGCAAAGTGCCCAGTCTCACCACACTCGTAGCACTTAGACTCAGACCCACCATACCGATCACGACCACCACGACCACTGCTGGCATTACGTGATAGCTCAACTCTCCATCCATTCTTGCCTACAAAACCATAATACAAGAGGTATCATTAGCTTTACAAGGATTAGAACATCAGTAGAGGACCATATACACACAAATATACAAGCCCTCAACTACAAAATAAGGCTGGCAAGAATGCAATCCCTGAAACTAAAAAGAATGGTAACAGAAAATCAAATAATTTGAACTCAATCATATATTACTTCATCTGACTGATGACAAATACAACTCCATTAGGAGTTTAGGAGATCAACATGGTCTTCAATTTGACACTCTGACTAGAAATATTTATAGAAATAATAATAACTTAAAAAGAAAAAGTAAAAAGCTATGAAAAGTTGTTTCTATGATAAATATAGTTGCCCAAATCTTTTGTTGTTAATCTCTGTGAAATTTTAAATACTGATGGCCACACATTCCACTTATTTGTGATCAGAGAAAGCATTTTTAATGTTTCCTACTTTCCTACACCTACAATGGTCAGTATCTGATAGAAAAGGTAGGCAACTATGATCATTGATCCAAAACCAGAATCATAGTTCCATAGAAAATCAAGATGTACTTTAACAGCAATTCATATTCCTCACAAAAAAAAACCAAGAGCATATAAAACCTTCACCAGAAGACAGTTAAGACTGAAATGGAGGAATGGCATATACATCTAACAGAACATGCTGAGAAAGGTTTAACATGTTCACAACATACCATCAAGATCACGGATTGCATCCTCAGCATCCCTCTTGTCATCAAAATCAATAAATGCGAAGCCAGGTGGTTTCCGAGCAACCCAAACACTGCTTCCACAAATAAAATTTTGAAAGAAAAAAACGTATCAGAAATCATCAGCATCAAGCAGCATACCTGGTTACAAAGAGAAAATACATGCACCTAATGTTCATGATCCAGAAAATTGCAAAAAGTACTAGGGACATTACAGATCCAGAACATCATCACATTCTTTGGTGTTAAGAAAACAGACCATAACTTTCAGTTTGTCCAGATAAGTTAACCTAAGATCATCCCTGGTGAATTTTTAAGAAGATTATGCCATGCAAGGGCCTAGCAAACAAATAGTAGTCACACAACCAACGGACAGTACAAATTTTTGGGAATGTCAGAATGATGCATAGGATGAGGTATTGAGGTGATATCCATGCTGAGCACACTAGTGAAACAATATACAATACAGGGAATGTCAGAATGATGCATAGGATGAGGTGATATCCATACTGAGCACACTAAGAGAGGGTTTGCAACACAACATGTGACTCTCAATTGTCCTTAAAACACAGGACGGACTAAGGTATGGAACTGAAACTTCTGCCTCGAAACGAGTTCTTTGTTTATTTGCGCTTACAATTATCACCCAAACGGACAGTTCGTAAGTCTTTATTTCGTCCTTATGGATTGCCCAAACGGACGCACATAGAAGCACATTGGATTCTAAGAGGCGCTAAACCAATCACACGGAGATGAGAGATCTGGGGCGAGAGCACTTACCTCCGAAGAACTCCGAACGTGCGGAACTCGTCCTCGAGCTCCCGAGCCGTCACCCGAGGATCCAGGTTCCCGACGTACAAGCGGGCCATCGCAGTCGATCACCTGCAAACCATCCGCCGCAAACCGACACCGAGACCAATCAGATTTTCCGCGAAGCTAGCGAGAAAATTGTAGACGACGAGAGCGCCAGGCAAAATCAAACGACAAAATCGCTCGGATCCAGCCGAAATTATCAGATCTACGGCTCGAAAACACAATCAGCCGCTGAATGCGACGCGGCGGGCACGAATCCACCAGATCTAGGGCTTAGTGGGTAGGGGAAAACAAAGAACAGGAGGAGGGTCAAGGGTGGGGAGAGGAACGTCGGAAGTTCACCTTCTCCGATCTGCTTCCTCCGGGAGCGCGACGGCGGCGCGGATCGAGGGTGCGGAGGCTGCTGGCGGCGACGGGCTCACGGATGGGGCGGGGTAGCCGGGGAGCGTCGCTGCGCGGAGGCGAGAAGGCGTGACGGGATCACGCGAGGATTGATATAACGCCGTCGCCGGGTGGGGTTGGATCACGAGAGTGACAGGTAGGGACAGGTTAAGGTTTGGTTCTGGAAAGTGGAAACTGCACGGTTCTCTTGTGCGCTGGGCTTGCTTATTTTTCTTTTTAAAGTATGGGCTTTAAATTGGGCTACCGTGATAGAGAGAGAGGGGGGGCTGGGCTTTGGAGTAGTATCTGCTTGGTTCTCTCTCTTCTCTTCCGCAATCCTCTACTCGTTGACAAGCGGTCTGGTGGCTAGCTGGCCAGAGAAGCAGCTGGTTAAAGAAGCAGCTGGTCACAGGCTTTGTTTGGCACAGCTGAAACTTGTTTATAAATTATTAACAATTAATATATCATACAATTAATCATAAATTACTCTTAAATAAGCTAATGATAACTTAATTATAAATTAGATAGCATAATAGAGTGTCATTAGAATAGATCCCACCCACAGTACACCTTCCCCCGAGTAGTCACTGCACACTCCACTCCACCAATCCACTGTACGTCTTCCTATCCCTGCTACTAGCTAGCACTGAGCGGAGCTCATCAGGTGTTCCCCCCGGTGGTGTGGGCGGGTGCTCCGGCGGCGGTGGCAACGAACCACTTCAACACCGTGAAGGCCGTCCACGAGCTGGCGCGGGGGCGGAGGCCGCGCGGGGAGCGGAGGCAGCGCGGGGGGCGGAGGCGGGGGCGGAGGCCGCGCGGGGAGCGGAGGCAACCGGCGCGGGGGGCCCGGCGGGGGGGGGGGGGGGGGGGGGCGGGGCGGCGCCGGGGCCCGGCGCGGGGGCAGCGGCGCGGGGGGAGGGGGCGGCGCGCGGGGGGGGGGGGGGGGGCGGCGGTGCGGGGAGGCCGGCGCGCGGGGGCGTCGCGGGGGCGGCGCTGGGCGGCGCAGGCCGGCGCCGGCGGGGGAGGATTGGGGATCGGGTGGAGAGGATAAGCAGAGGATAAGCTGGTGCGGTGCGGTTGCTGGAGGAAGTGCCTTTTCTCAGGCCGTCCACAAAGCGCTGCTCGCGGAAGCTGGGCAGAAGCGCACCGTTTGGCCAGCCTGCAACTTAAAATTGTCCAGAAGCAGCGCCAATCAGGCCCTCTGTTTGTCACTTCTGAATTTGCGGCTTCTCTTCTTTTTTCTACGGGGTTTTGCAGGGGATTAATTTTTAGTCCGAGTCACATGAATATTTGAATACGAATAAGAAAGACTAAATGTAAACTAATTATAAAACTAATTGTATAAATAGAGATTAATTTATAAGATAAATCTATTAAGCCTAATTAATCTATCATTAGCATATATTTATTGTAACATAATATTATCAAATTATGAACTAATTAGGCTTAATGAATTCGTATCGCGAATTAGCCTCTATTTATGCAATTGATTTTATAATTTATCTATATTTAATACTCTTAATCAGTATTCAAATATCCGATCTGACGGGATCTAAAGTTTAATCCTACAATCCAAACAGCCCCTGTACAGATCACACTTCCCGATCCGAAAGCTAACCCCACTGTCCTTGGTTCACTCTTCACAATCACAGTGAAAAAGTTAAACTAATCTTATTCGCTCAATAGTCCGTAAACTTAGACTGCAAACTGCACAATGTATAGGCTAAGTTTTCTACGTGCAATTACAATCCATTATAATGAAAAATGAATTGTTGCATTAACTTAGCTACAACTTAGACTCTGTTTGGATCATGTTGGACGCGTTTGGTTTCTTGAGCTGTCTAACCTGGCTCGCATCAAACCACCCAGGCTGAGGTGAGCCTGGATATGTATATGCAACGTACATGTGTTTGGTTAACTGAGCGAATGTAGCTTGGACAAATTCGACTGCTGTTTGAATGACCGGATGAGGTAGATAAACATGCATATTTTGAGCCTCAACGTGCTCCCTCGCGACTCCCGCGAACCAGGCCCGCTAGAAACGGATTTCATTTTCCTTTCTCAATAGCCAGACTCGGCGGGGCAATTTGCACGCCACCAGCCAGACCGAGTTCTATTCCCAAGCAACCAAACTGCTCATCACTGCACCTCATGAGCCAGGCCAGGGCAAATGCATCGAACCAAAGGCGCCCATTCAGATTTTGGAAGAAACTAGATTTTGATGGACTGTGAAAATTTGGATTTGAGATAAAATTTGAATCCTACCGTTTGGATAACTAGATTCCACTAGTTGATTTTATGGACTTTGGAGCATGCCTTCCTTCCATGCCCTTGCTATTTTTTGGCCGTCCCTCTGCGCCACGCCTGGGTGCCGGGCGGTGCCTCGGCGGCCGCAACCGGGGTCAGGCGGGGGCGGCGCCAGGCCACCGCAGCTGGGGACGGACCGCGGCCAGGAACGGGCGGGGGCTGGGCGGCCGCGAGCCAGCCGCAGCCATGGACGTATGGGGTTGGGCCGGCGCGCCGCCTGACCGGGACGGCCGCCAGGGCGAAAACTGCCGGCCCCTGGACGGGCGGCGCGGACGGCGCTGGTGGGGAGCAGGCGGGCAGCGCCGCCGGGGAAGCAGGCGAGCGCAGCTGGTGGGGAGCAGGCGGGCAGGGACGCGGGGGGAGCAGGCGAGCGCAGCTGGCGCCGAGTGGCCCGGCACGCCTGGTGAACCGCGGGCGCCGACGAGGAGGAGCACTGCCGGGGCGGGGACGGCTGCGCGAGCCGGGAGGAGCGGGCCCCGCCTAGGATGGCCGGCGCTCGGGCGCCCGCGCGCGCCTCCTTGGCCGCGGGTGGGGAGGAGCAGCGGGGCTGAGCCGCCGCGGGCAGGGACAGGCGGGGGTCCCCGCCTAGCCGTCGCCTGAGCGCCGGCCACGGTCTCCGGCTGTCTCCGCATGGGCCAGCCATGCTGTCGCCCGTACCCATCCAGGCGCCACTCCTTCCTGCCCGAGGCGAAGGGGACGCCCGTCTGGCACGGGATGGAGCAGGGACGGGCCGCGCGGATGATGGAGCAGGGAGCGGCGGGGAGAGGATGCGTCTGGCATGCGAGTCGAAGTGGGAGGGATCGAGGATGATGGAGATGGCAAATTCACGTAATTTTCCAGAATAGTGAAGGACAAAATCATAATTTCAGCAGCCAGTAGCTGCTGGAAGCAGCCTAGCTCCAGATTCTAGGATTCTTAAAATCCCAAAATTTTGCTCCTGGAATCTGGACCAAAATCCACCGGTTTGGAAGCTGGTCAGGTTCTGGCTTCTGGATTCTTACAATCAGTTGGCTTTCAAACCAGGCCTGCGTGGTTTGCTACAAAATATAGCAAATTAATTCTTGGCAAAGTTAGTCAAAGAAATGAGTGTATGATGTGCAGTAAAGGGTTAGAAAGTATTGCTGGCTATAGTTATGGTAGTTAACCAAACTCGAATCTAAATAAATAAATTGTGTTTAGACGAGGCAATACCAAAGGTCAAGTCTTGGATTCGGTGACTAAACTTTAGTTCTATCAAATTGGATGTTTAGATATCAATTATAAATATTAAATATATGCTAGTGTAAAACTAATTGCATAAATAAAGACTAATTGATAAGATGAATCTACTAAATCTAATGAATCTATCATTAAATCATGGACTAATTAATTTTAATGGATCCGTCAGGCAAATTAGCCTCTATTTATGTAATTAATTTTTAATTAATCTATACTTAATACATCTAGTTAGTTTCAAACATATGACGTGGTAGGACCGCACGTAACGAAAGCAAACGTTTCTTTCTCGGCAGGAACTTTGCAATTTCAATGCACTGACAGTACAAAAATATCTCGTATTCATCATATATTATATAGCAAATTCAACATGGCCATCATCCACCGTCACGTCGACGTCATCAACCGCACTGATGGTCATCCCGCAGACCCGCACACAGGAGTAGGACACGAGCCTCATAAAAAAAAGTCCCGTCACCCGCAGCCTAGACCGCCATGGCCACCGTACGAAACCGCACGTCCTGCCGCCCCGGCCGGTTCCGGCCGCAACCACGTCGTGGTGTTCCCGTTCATGACCAAGGGCCACGCGCTCCCGCTCCTCCACCTCGCCTCGGCGCTCGCCGCGCGCCACGAGGCCCACGGTGGCCTCCGCGTCACGGTGCTCACCACACCGGGCAACCTCGCTTTCGCGCGCCGCCGCGTCCCGGCACACGTCGGCCTCGTCGCGCTCCCGTTCCCCGCGCACCCGGAGCTGCCGCCGGGCGTCGAGTCCACCGACGCGCTCCCCTCGCACAGTCGCACTCCCTCTTCCCGGCGTTCCTCCGCGCCACGGCGATGCTCCGGGAACCCTTCTCGGGGTTCCTGGCTTCCCTGCCCGCGCCGCCGCTCGCGCTCGTCTCCGACTTCTTTCTCGGGTTCACGCAGCGCGTGGCCAGCGATGCCGGCGTCCGCCGCCTCACGTTCCGCGGCATGTCGGCCTTCTCGCTGGCGCTCTGCTTCTCCCTCGCGACGAGACCGCCCCCGGCCGGGAGCATCGAGGACGGCGCCCCGTTCCCCGTGCCGGGGTTCCCGGAGAGCGTCACGATCACGAAGGACGAGGTCCCGCACGCCGTGGCGCAGGCGGCCGACCTCGACGGCCCCGTGACACGGTTCTTGTTCGAGGAGGTCCGCGACTGGGACTACCGCAGCTGGGGCGTCCTGGTGAACAGCTTCGACGCGCTGGACGGGGACTAGGCTGCAATCCTCGAGTCCTTCTACCTCCCGGGGGCGCGCGCATGGTTCGTCGGCCCGCTGTTCGTCGCCGCCGGTGAGTCGCAGGAAGAGGACGGCGACGACGACCCGGAAGGGTGCCTCCCGTGGCTGGACGAGCGCGCGGCGAGGCGGCCCGGGTCGGTGGTGTACGTGTCGTTCGGCACGCAGGTCCATGTCGCCGCCGCGCAGCTCGACGAGCTCGCGCACGGGCTGGTGGGCTCCAGCCACGCCTTCCTCTGGGCCGTCCGGTCCTCCGACGCGTGGTCGCCGCCGGTGGACGCGGGGCCCGAGGGAAAGATCGCCAGGGGCTGGGTCCCGCAGCGCCCCGTGCTGGCGCACCCGGCGGTGGGGGTGTTCGTGAGCCACTGCGGCTGGAACTCCGTGCTGGAGAGCCTGCCCGCCGGGCGGCCGATGCTGGCGTGGCCCGTGATGGCGGAGCAGGCCGCGAACGCGAAGCACGTGGCGGACATCCTCGGCGCGGGCGTCCGCGCGGGGGTGAAGGCCGGCGCCAAGCCGGAGCTGGTCGGCAGGGCGCAGGTGGCGGGGAAGGTCTGGGAGCTGATGGACGGCGGCGGCGAGGCCGGGCGGGGGATGCGCGCCAGGGCCGAGCGCGTCGGGGAGGCGGCGCGGGCGGCCGTGGGCGACGGCGGCACGTCGGGGCTGGCGCTGCGGCGGCTGGTGGACGAGCTGCAGCGAAGCTACGGCGGCGGCGGCGGCGGCGGCAGACAGCGCGAGGCGGCAGCAAGCGCCAAACCAAACGTGTGACAGCGGGCCACGGAGTGATTGAAAAAGACAGCTGCAGTAGTGTGAGCTTTCGGTGCAAGCAAGCGCGTTGTTGTCCTGATGTCATGTCGTTTCTTCGATGTCTTGTCCTTGGCTGCTAAGCGAGCAGTTGATCTGCTTGTGAGGAGCATCTCCCGGCGAGAGATGGTGTGGAAAACTAGCATTTGTGTCGTCTACGGTCGAACTCGAACCGAACGTCCCAAATCTTCGCATCCCATCGTTGATGTCCAATGGAAATACAGATGGATTTACTTGCATCCGCGGAGCTCGCCGTCGCCAGTTGAGAAGGATTCAATGACCATGAATTTGGAGGGAGAGGGAGAGGGCAAGGTCTACCAGATCGTGGGTGAATCGTCACAAGTTCTGTATCTGCTTTCTCTTTAGACCCAAAACCCGGCAGGTGATCCAGGTCGAACTGCTGCCAATTGCGATCGGAAGCTGCCGGAAATCACCCAACACGCATCGGACAGGATGCCCATGTCTAATCAAGCTAATTTTGCACCGGGGATACCTTGTCAGCACACCGCACCGGGGGTTTAGCAGCAGGTGTCGTCGGCCGGCCCCCGATGTCGTGGCGCTCCCTGCGCGGCTGCGCGAACACCATCTGACTGCCCCGCCTCCCGCGGGTCCATTCTTCCGCGTGCGCACCATTCCGGGGCTCGCCGTTGAAAGTTTTTCTTTCCAGCCGACTAGCGAGCGCAGGCAGCCAGGCGCACGCCATTGCCGCAGGAGGTGCAGTTGTACACGAAGAGGACAGGAGAGGCGCACGTTGTGGATAACGGATAGCTATAGCACAGTGACAGTAGCAGAGCAGGCGGCAGGCCCCGGCAAAAAAAACGGACCTTTTCCTGTCCACAACCCCACCGATAGGCAGGCGATAGCGGCGCCACCGACGGCGACGTCGCACCCCTGCCCGACGGGCTGCCTGACTGCCTGTGCTCCTTCTTCATCCTCTTTCGCCGGCGGCCCGTTCCTCTTCGACCCCGGCGAGTTCCCCCGCCCCGGGGCCTCCTTCTCGCGGACGTCGTCAATCGCCTCCGCCGCCCCTCGACTCTCCCCCACTGCCGGTCTGCCACCACCGCGGCCGCCGCCGCTAGGCCGGCGGGCCTCCCCGGCATCCCTCCGCACTCACCGGAGAAGGTAACTCACAGCACGGAACCTGTTCCCTGACTGTAATCCATATTTATTTCTGAAATTTTTGTGGGTTATGGATTTGCTAGATTTTTTTTTTGTGGAGGGAAAGTAATAGTATCTTCCAAGTCAATGTCAGGTCAAATAATCAGTGTCTTCGTTACAAGTTGAGTCACATTGAAATGAGATTTGGACATTATAAGCACTGCCCATCTCGACTCCCGGATTCACCATGAGCAATCTGTGTAGTGTTTAGAGCCTGTAGTGCTTATAAATTGTGCCTGCATATATAGCTAATAATAATATAATGTGAACATTTTGCTAAGGGAAAAAGAAAAATGCAAACGACTAAACGTCATCTTTCATATGCTTTGAAGAAACTTGGTACTGTAAGCTGTCTTTTTTTTACTGTTATAACATCGGCTCATGACCCAAAATCGTCTGTACTAGTGAGAATAATTCATTGGCCAGTTATGTGATTCTGATCTTGGCCAGCATTCCTAGACATCATCCTTTACTCTGGTCTTCAGTATAACAAGACGTCATGAAGTGATGCTCTCAAAGTTATCACCTGCACCTGCAGAGGTGGGAGATCACAATGGCGCACACGGAAGCTGGAGGATCACTACCGGTGCCAAATGTGCAGGCACTTGCACAAACTTACAACAGATCAGATGAACAGATCCCTGAAAGATACATCAGGGTGGAAGAGGCCGCTGAGGAGGTTATCATTGATCATGGTATCTCTTCTGCAATTCCAATCATTGATGTCAGCAAGTTGCTGGATCCGGATTCATCAAAAGAGGAGTGTGCGAAGCTTGGATCTGCCTGTAGGCAGTGGGGCTTCTTTCAGGTAAAGCGAAGTTCTTGACAACTGCTCTTTGGGGCCGGTTTAGTTTCACAAAACAATGACATCAATAACTGCAATTACTGGTGCATAGCTAGTTTGCATCTCAAATTTTTTTTTGCAAACATGCAAAAGCTTGCACATGGAAAGAAAATAAAAGAACCTTTTATCCGCACATGTTTAAACTGCAGGTCATAAACCATGGTGTACCAAATGAAGTGATCAGCAACTTCAGGAACGACATAACTGAATTCTTCAAACAACCACTGGAATCAAAGAAGGCTTACTCGATGATACCAGGCAACCTTCAAGGATATGGCCAGCACTTTGTAGTTTCCGAGAATCAGAAACTGGATTGGGCAGACTTGTTCAGTCTGGTGCTCCGGCCAATAGATTCAAGGGACATGAGATTCTGGCCAAGTCACCCCCCGTCTTTTAGGTTTGCATGAACTCACAGAACCACCATTTTACATAATGAATCTTCTGTATATATTGCTTCATGATGTTAAATTCATGATAGGAACTCCATAGATAGGTACTCTTCTGAGGCAGCAAAGCTAGTATCTTGCTTGCTGAAGTTCCTGGCCGTAGACATGGGTGTTGAGCCAGAGTCTTTCCTGGGGATATTCAGAGGCCAGCCTCAAAGCATGCGGATGACCTACTACCCTCCATGCAGGCAGGCTGACAAGGTAGTGGGCCTGTCACCGCACACTGATAGAATGGGACTGACTCTACTGCTCCAAGCAAATGATGTTCAGGGGCTGCAGATCCGAAAGGATGGCAAGTGGATCGCTATAAACGCCCTTGATGGTGCGTTCATCGTCAACATCGGAGACACACTTGAGGTAAGCATATATGCCTAGCCTCTGCATCATGTTGTGTGAGCACCAATGTTTTTTAGAGTGTTCCCTTGATGCTAGTAGCTGGTTAATGATGCTGAATAATTAGGTGTTTGTTTGCTCACTATTTCCAATTAAACTTGCAGATTCTAAGCAATGGGAGATACAAAAGCATTGAGCACAGGGCCATGGTGCACCCAACCAGGGAGCGCATGTCAGCGGCAGTGTTCCACGCGGTATGCCGGGATGCCACTGTCGGCCCTCTGCCGGAGCTCGTGAAGAAGGATGGTGAGGCGCGGTACAGCTCAATGAGCTACATGGATTTCGTGAAGCGCTTCTTCACGGCAAAGCTTGGTGGGAGGGGTCACGTCGAGAGCCTGAAGAGTTCATACTCACGGCAGCACGGGCCCGACGGCTGGATGGAGTCGCACTCCGCCCCCAAGCCGCACGCGTAGTCCATGGTCGATGGGGCCGGCACCGATGGCTTCGCTGCGGCCTGCTCCTCCATGTCTCTCGTCTCCAGTCTTGACATCAGCTGTGTGCGGTGGGTTTGAGGATGGAGCTAGCCGGGAAGTGCGGGCGCCCGGATTCTAGCTCGAGCTCGCCGACCAGTTCGGCCACGGCGAGTCGGAGCAGCCATTTTACAAGAGAAATCTGCTATTTGTGATGTGACCCGAATATTTTCATTTAACCCCTGATTTGGATCGAGATTAATAATATCGATCCAAATTAGGGGTTACATGTAAAATATGATCCCAATATTTTATAAACCCTCTAATTAGGATCGCGATTAATAGTCGCGATCCAGTTTAGGGGGTTATGTGTAAATTGCGTTACGAACGTTTTCATAAACACCCCTGGTTTCTTGCAATACGGTCCCTCTTTTCCGGCGGATCGCCTCTGTGTTCTCCCCTTCTCCTCCGGCAACGGCGACG